>NC_051318.1:13167018-13769737 GCF_015220235.1 Choloepus didactylus | reverse complement strand
CCAACTTGAAAGGTGAAATCACGGCCCTCCCCCCTACGTGGGATCAGACACCCAGGGAAGTGAATCTCCCTGGCAACGTGGAATATGACTCCCGGGGAGGAATGTAGACCCGGCATCGTGGGATGGAGAACATCTTCTTGACCAAAAGGGGGATGTGAAAGGAAATGAAATAAGCTTCAGTGACAGAGAGATTCCAAAACGAGCCGAGAGATCACTCTGGTGGGCACTCTTACGCACACTTTAGACAAACTTTTTTAGGTTCTAAAGAATTGGGGTAGCTGGTGGTGGATACCTGAAACTATTAAACTACAACCCAGAACCCATGAATCTCGAAGACAGTTGTATAAAAATGTAGCTTATGAGGGGTGACAGTGGGATTGGGAATGCCATAAGGACCAAACTCCACTTTGTCTAGTTTATGGATGGATGTGTAGAAAAGTAGGGGAAGGAAACAAACAGACAAAGGTACCCAGTGTTCTTTTTTACTTCAATTGCTCTTTTTCACTCTAATTATTATTCTTGTTATTTTTGTGTGTGTGCTAATGAAGGTGTCAGGGATTGATTTAGGTGATGAATGTACAACTATGTAATGGTACTGTAAACAATTGAAAGTACAATTTGTTTTGTATGACTGCGTGGTATGTGAATATATCTCAATAAAATGATGATTAAAGAAAAAAAAAAAAAAAGATTGTGTGTGTGTGTTCCTGTGTGTGTGTATACTATCTTTCTTAAAATACATGTATGATTGTTTAATCAAAATATATGTCACTGTGTTGTTGGGTTGATAAGGCATACAGATACAAAATATAAGACGATAATGGCACAAAGATGGAGAAGAGGAAATAAGGCTATACTGTTGCATAATTGCTATATTTTACCACCAGTAAGTTATCATTAACTTGAAGAAGATTGTGGGATGCTAGACATGCACATCCTAGTTCCTAAAGCAACCACTAAAACTAACAATGGCAAAAGAGATAAAAGCAATAGAGAAAAAAGTCAGTAAGGAATTAACTGGTTTACTAAAACTATTTCTTTAACACAAAGGAAGGCAATTGAGAAGAAAAAGGAACAAAAAAGAGATGAGAAAAGTAGAAAACAAGTAACAAATGGCAGACCTAAACTCAAGGACAGCAATAATTACATTAAATGTAAAAGCAAAGATTATAAGAGTGGATGAAAAAGAAAAATCCAATGATATATACAAGGAATGTATGTAAAGACACAAATAAGTTAAAAATAAATTGACATAAAAAGATATACCATGCAAACAGTAAGAGAGCTACAGTGGCTTAATTAATATCAGAGGAAAAAAAAACTTTATGGCAAGGAATATTACTAGAGACAAGAAGAATATTCCATAATGATAAAAAGGGTCAATATGGCAATAACAACTATAAGTATATGTCTACCAAGAAAGCCAGAAATATATGAAGCAAAAATAAGAAGTGAAGGGAGAATTAGACAATTCAAAAATTATAACTGAAAACAGAAATGCCTTCTCCTCTCGGCTTCTTTAAAGGTCTCTTTCCTTTCAGTTGCCAGTTCCCACTCCCACGTCTTATCCATTTGGACGTAAGGATGCTAACAGCCCTTTCAGTGTTACCAGCATATAAATAGTACTTTTAAAAAAATTTTTTTTAAAGGCCTCCTAAAATTATCCTCACTTGGATGGGTCCTCTGTTTCATGTTAGGCCCCTCACTGCCCAACAGCAGGTTTCTACTTTAAAAGTCAACAAGACAAGGTGACCCATTTGCTGAGATTTCTGGGAGAGAGAGTAGGCAAATCTTTTACTGGAGGCTATCCTATTAGGATGTGAGGCTTGGGTTTGTTGCAGCCAACTTGTTATCAAAGGGGATCCAGCTTGGGGATAAAGCCTGCATCCAGATCAATCTTGATGATACCATTTGAGTGGTACATCAAGCCATGTCTGAAACCAAATTTAGGACAATCCAACTAACATTCCCTGAAAGCCAACTGCTGGGAAATACTTAGTGATCACATTAGCTCCTGGGTTTTCTTCCCCTCTGCTTCCTCAGTATATCCTCACGCTGTCTCCTCAGTTCCCACCAGCATGAGTAGGGAGCTTGGGCAAAGAAAAAGTTAGCACTCCTAAAAATAATGCTTCAGATGCAAAATGAAATGAGTTAATTCAACCTAAATGGTTAAAAGAAACAAGTAATTTTGGTGAATTTTCTTGCTTCACTTACAGGCTTTTAAACTATGTAAGCTAATAAATTCCTTTTGCCTAAGCTGGGTTTGAATTCAGCTTTCTGACATTTGCAACACAAAGAGTTGTCACTGATGGAAAACTAGGTCACAAATAGTCCTGGAGACTATACTAAAGATACAAAGGATCAGAAACAGGGTAAGGAACAGAAATAGCTGAATTTTTAAATAGATGCCGAATGACAGTGACCACAGAGGGACATCAAAATGAGGAAGAGAGGTGAAGTGTAGAGTGGACTTCATCGATAATAATATTTAGAAGTCCAAGGCATTCATATATTTTAGTAATTGGTCCTTTTTAATGTTTTCATTGAAAAGCAATTCTGTATATTATTTCATGAATTTTTTTCAGCTCCAGCCATCTGTGTTAGAGATGATTTGCTTTTTTTAAGTGAATTTTTCACTTGCACTAATACTCTCAACTTCATTAGGTTGACGTTGCTGTTGTTAAGCTGTCCTCTAGGTGTCAATGGATTTTTTTCAGATTTGTCCCTCACTGTGAATAAAACAAGGACCTCTGTTCTTATTGAAGACTTCTTTCATCTTGTCATAAATTGATAAACAATCTACCATTGAAACATTATAAACTACTTCCTAGTAAATCTTTGACCTGACAATTATAATTAAATGCAAATCTGTTCATTTCAGTTTGACCAAATAATATCCTAAGGAGGAAGGTTGCCTCTGCTAAAAATTACCTTATGTCAATATCTATATTTTCTTTACAGAACAGTATTAAAATAGCAGGAAAAAAAAGAACAGTGAATATAGTCTTACCTACAACATAAAACTGCTCTACATGAGAGAGCCAAGTCTAGGAAGTTCCTCTTAGTTTCAAAAGTGAGGGCATACTTCAAAGTATCACCATCGATGATTAGGGCCAGGTCATTTTCTTTCCCTAACAAGGTGCCAAGATCTTCACAGTTCTGATTAATTGCTTGTTGTGTTGCCTGGAACAGAGAGGAGGGGAAAACCACTTTATTTTTCTCATTTTAGTATAAATGAAAAGGTTTCTGAACCAAGACGGCAGATGTGTTTACCTCCTTCTTCCCTTCCAAAATCTTGCTGAGATGAGTTTTTAAAGTATATGAGTAAGAAGAATTCATATTGTGTTGGGAAATATAGAAGGTTAATAATAACAGAACAGAAACTTGAGAGAATTTTTGGAAAATATTTAAAAGATGGGAATGGATAATGGAATAGCCATCTACAAAACTGAGTATCAAGTTTCTTAGAGAAAAGAATTTTGGGGGATACATCACTCAATTTACGATATGAGAGTTACCCCTCAGCTTATTTTACTCATACTACCCTTCCTTTATTTCAAAATAAACAAAAACCCCTGAAAGCTCCAAAATGTATATGGATTTGGTATATTTCTATGTACTATATCCCATGCCATTGGTAGAGTGAATAAATCAGTAGCATTTAGTACATTCATAAGGTTGTACAACCATCACTTGTATCTAGTTCCAATATATTTTTATCACCCCAAAAGGAAACCCTATACCTATTAAACAGTCACTCTCCATTCTCCTCTCCCTGCAGCCCCTGGAAACCACTAATCTGCTTTCTATCTGTATAGATTTGCCTATTCTGTATATTTCCTATAATGGAATCATACAGTATGACTTTTTGTCTAGCTTCCTTCACTTAGTGTAATGTTTTCAAGGTTTATCCATGATGTAGCATGTATCAGAACTTCGTTCCACTTTATGGCTGAATAATACTTGATTCTATGGATATACTATGTTTTGTTTATCCATTAATCTGTTGATGGACATTTTCATTGTTTCCGTCTTTTGGCTATTTTGAATAACGGTCCTATAATATTCATGCACAAATATTTGTTTGTATACCTGTTTTCAATTCTTTGGGGTATACACCTAGGAGTGGAATTGCTGGATCATATAGTAATTAGAAGAAAACATAAGAGTAAATCTTAATGACCTAGGATTTGGCAATAGATTCTTAGATATGACAACAAAAGCACAAGCAACAAAAGAAAAAAGATAAATAAACTGGACTTCATCAAAATTAAAAACTTTTGTACATCAAAGGATGTGATCAAGAAAGTGAAAAGACAGTCTATGGAATGGGAAAAAAATAGTTGCAGATCATGTATCTGAAAAAGGTCTAGTATCCAGAATATATAAAGAATGCTTGCAACATAACAACAAAAAAACCAACCACCCAATTGAAAAATGGGCAAAGGACTTAAATAGGCATTTCTCCAAAGATGATATAAAAATAGACAAAAAGCACATGAAAAGATGCTCAAAGTCATTAGCCATTAGGGTGATGTGAATCAAAACTACAACGAGATACCACTTCACCTGCCACTAGGATGGCTATTATTTTAAAAACAGAAAATAAGAAGTATTGGTGAGGGAGTTTTCGGGCAAGATGGCGGCATAGAGAGGAGTGGAAGCTAAGTAGTCCCCCTGGAACAACTACAAAAAACCAGAAACAACTAGTAAATAATCCAGAATAACTGCGGGGGGACAAACGAGACCATCCATTCATCATACACCAACCTGAATTGGGAGGAATGCCCGAGAACACAGCATAAAATCTGTAAGTAAAACCTGCGGAACCAGGTCGGGAGACCCCCTCCCCCATAGCCCGAGCTGCGGAGCCGCTTGGTGCCACAGAGAAGCTCTCTCCCAGCAAGCGAATATAGCTCAGCTGAGCTCCAACTGGGGTTTTAAGTAGCGAGTGTGAACTGCTCACTGCAGGTACGCATCCCCCAAAAACAGACAGAGGCTTTGGGTGATGACTGACCTTGGAGAGCCTTGGACTGGGTCTGAAGGGGACTATCTGTTTCTTTTTCAGCTCAGTGGAGAAAGCCCCAATCATTTTCAGTTTCCAGGGCTGTGAAGCGGAGAAGGGTGGAGACAGCACAAGCAGAGAGCGAGACCATTGCAATGCTAATGACCTCCACCTGGGGGCTCTGTCTTCTCTAGGAGGAAAGGGGTGGGGCCCTTTCCATTCAGAACCAGACCCCAGAGCCTGGGGGAACACGGACACAGCGCCTCACACCAGTCAAGAATTATAGGCTAACAGGCATCACCTGCTGGGCAGAAAAGCACAGTGACCCGAGGCATCAAAGGGTGGAGCAATTTTCTAAGACACACCCGCAGGGAAACCAGATACTGAATATTTCTTCCCTCTGCGACCTGAGCCTGTTCTGGTCTGGGAAAACCCGATTTGGATAACCAAGGAAACCATGCCTAGACAACAGAAAATTACAACCTACACTAAGATAAACAAAGTTATGGCCCAGTCAAAGGAACAAATGTACACTTCAACTGAGATACAGGAATTTAAACAACTAATGCTAAATCAATTCAAAAAGTTTAGAGAAGATATTGCAAAAGAGATAGAGGCTGTAAAGGAAGAACTGGACATGTATACAGCAGAAATCAAAAGTTCAAAAAACCTACTAGTAGAATCTATGGAAATGAAAGGCACAACACAAGAGATGAAAGACACAATGGAAACATACAACAGCAGATCTCAAGAGGCAGAAGAAAACACTCAGGAACTGGAGAACAAAACACCTGAAAGCCTACACGCAAAGGAGCAGATGGAGAAAAGAATGAAAAAATATGAGCAACGTCTCCAGGAACTCAAGGATGAAACAAAATACAATAATGTACGTACCATTGGTGTCCCAGAAGGAGAAGAGAAGGGAAAGGGGGCAGAAGCAATAATAGAGGAAATAATTAATGAAAATTTCCCATCTCTTATGAAAGACATAAAATTACAGATCCAAGAAGCGCAGCGTACTCCAAACAGAAGAGATATGAAGAGGCCTACGCCAAGACACTTAATAATCAGATTATCAAATGTCAAAGACAAAGAGAGAATTCTGAAAGCAGCAAGAGGAAAGCAATCCATTACATACAAGGGAAGCTTAATAAGACTATGTGCGGATCTCTCAGCAAAAACCATGGAGGCAAGAAGGAAGTGGTGTGATATATTTAAGATACTGAAAGAGAAAAACCACCAACCAAGAATCCTGTATCCAGCAAAGCTGTCCTTCAAATATGAGGGAGAGCTCAAAATATTTTCTGACAAACAGACAATGAGAGACTTTGTGAACAAGACACCTGCCCTACAGGAAATACTAAAGGGAGCACTACAGGGTGATAGAAGACAGGACTGCATGGTTTGGAACACAATTTTGGGAGATGGTAGCACAACAATGTAAGTACACTGAACAAAGGTAACTATGAATACGGTTGAGAGAGAAAGATGGGGAGCATGTGAGACACCACAAGAAAGGAGGAAAGATAACGACTGGGACTGTGTAACTTGGTGAAATCTAGAGTATTCAACAATTGTGATAAAATGTACAAATATGTTCTTTTACGAGGGAGAACAAGCAAATGTCAACCTTGCAAGGTGTTAAAAATGGGGAGGCATTGGGGGAGGGATGCAATCAGCATAAACTAGAGACTGTAACTAATAGAATCATTGTATTATGCTTCCTTTAATGTAACAAAGGTGATATACCAAGGTGAATGCAGATAAGAGGGGGGGATAGGGGAGCCATGTTAGACACTTGACATTGGTGGTATTCTCTGATTCTTTATTCTACTTTGATTTAAGGTTATTTTTCCTTTTGCTGCTTCCTAGCTGTCTTTTTTTTTTCCTCTTTCTTTTGCCTCTCTACCTTCTTTGACTCTCCCTCCTGCCTTGTGGAAGAAATGTAGATGCTCTTGCTTAGTATGAGCAGAATGTTCAATTAGGATGAACTTAAATGTTTGGAAATGAACAGGGGTGTTGGTAGCAAGATGTGAGAATAACTAACAGCGCCGAATGGTGTGTGAATGAGGTGGAAAGGGGAAGCTCAGAGTCATATATGTCACCAGAAGGAAAGTTGGAGGTCAAAAGATGGAAATGTATAAAACTGAATCCTATGGTGGGCAATGTCCACGATCAACTGTACAAATACTAGAAATCACTTCATGAACCAGAACAAATGTATGACAATACAATTAGAAGTTAATAATAGAGGGGCATATAGGGAAGAACTATATACCTATTACAAACTATATACTACAGTTAGTAGTATTTCAACATTTTTTCATAAACAGTAACAAACGTACTATATCAATACTAGGAGTCAAAAATTGAAGGGGGTTGGTTAGGGATAGGGGAGGTTTAGAGTTTCCTTTTCTTTTTTTCTTTTTTCATCTTTCACTTTATTTCTTGTCTGGAGTAATGAAAAGTTTCTAAAAATTGAACAAAAATTAAGTGTGATGGATGCACAGCTGTATGAGGGTACCCAGGGGCAAGTGATTGTACACTTTGGATCTTTGGATAATTGTATGGTATCTGAACAATCTCAATAAAAATGGGAAAAAAAATGCAAGTAAAAAAAAAAAAGAAGTATTGGTGAGGATGTGGAGAAACTGGAACCCTTATGAATTTCTGGTGGAAATTTAAAATGGTTCAGCAACTGTGGAAAACAGTTTAGTGGTTCCTCAAAAGTTAAGCAATCACATGTTTAAGTCACATAGATTAAGTATAAAGAAAATTCCTCATAAAATACAAGTGGAATAAAAAAAACAAAAATTTTCAGTTACCACTATCTGATGAAAGACAAGTGGACTAATAAGTATACCAAAAATATTTACTGATTGTTGCATCTTTATTTTATTTCTATTATCATCCAAAGTAAATACCATAAAAGTACTAGATACATTTAAAATATTACCATTTAAATATTGTACTTAACTACAATTTGTAGTTATTGATACTCAATGGTCTATATAGAAAGCAGAGAAAGTTTTTTCATGATCTCTGCTTTCCTTGTACATAGCAATAAATGAGATTTTAGCAAAATTAGCCATTTGAGGAAAAATTTTTAAGTGCAATAGGTATCAAGCATCAAAAGCTCTAATGAAATAACCCTTATACCTATTTTTCTCAAGAGGCCTTTTCTTTTTTATATTCAATTTTATTGAGATATATTCACATACCATACAATCATCCAAAGTGTACAATCAATTGTTCACATTACCATACTATGATTGTGCATTCATCACCCCAATCTATTTTTTGAACATTTTCCTTGTACCCGAAAAAGTGAAGAATAAAAAAAAAAAGAGTAAAAAAAGAACACCCACATCATCCCCCCACTCCCACTCTATTTTTCCTTTAGTTTTTTGTCCCCATTTTTCTACTCATCCATCCATACACTGGATAAAGGGAGTGTGATCCACAAGGCTTTCCCAATCACATTGTCACCCCTTGTAAACTACATTGTTATACAATCATCTTCAAAAGTCAAGGCTACTGGGTTGCAGTTTGTTAGTTTCAGGTATTTACTTCTAGTTATTCCAATACATTAAAACCTAAAAAGTGTCATCTATATAGTGCGTAAGAATGCCCACCACAGTGACCTCTCAACTCCATTTGGAAGCTCTCAGCCACTGAAACTGTATCTCGTTTCATTTCGCATCCCCCCTTTTGGTCAAGATGTTCTCAATCCCACGAATGTAGGGTCCAGATTCACCCCCGGGAGTCATACCCCGCGTTGCCAGGGAGATTTACAACCCTGGGTGACAGGTCCCACATAGGGGGAGGGCAGTGATTTCACCCACCAATCAAAAAGCCTCTATTACTTATCACTCAAATGAAGTAATAGTGTTTCCCAAAAGAAATGTTAATTTAATACTCTTTGAATTACTGGGACGTTTATATAAACTTGAAAGTCTAATAATAGATGGAATTCAATCACTTGAAATATGACTCCACACCGTGTAGGAAATTTTCTGTGATGAACTGTACATTATGTTACACAGTTCCATTCTACTTTTTCCACACAGTTAGCTGAACATTCAATCTATGCTTTCAAATGACTGCATTTGTTCTGTTCCCCAAAAGGTGATCTGACAAAAGAGAGATTTGCTCTACTTAATAACTTTTCTTACATTTATTTGATTACTGAACCCAAATGTGGTGCAATTCTAATTAATATATTTTCCTAATTTTACAATTGCTTAGAGTAACTAAATGCTGGGAACAAAAACTTTCTGTTTTATTGTCTATTTTTTTCTCCCATTTCTAAATTTTCTACGGTTGCTGCTCTTTGCCAATGCCTCGGCTGCCGGTGTGAATGTGACTACCTGAGTGACTTACTGAAGCTAATTATATAAAATCCACTTAAATGGGCTAAAACTACATAGAAGTAAAACTAGGGTAGACCTTTGGTTTCCTGGGGCACATCATATGGTAAAACTGCATTATGTGCTTCGGTTATATAAAACAAGTAGATCAGCAGTGTAATAATTTTCAGGGACAATAAGTTCTGCAAGTGGCACAAGGTCCCAGGATCGCTGGGTAAATCATTAACATTTAAGTAAAAGATGGCTTTCCAAAAGTAGGTTGTACTGACAAGCCCAACTTCTGGAAAATTCTAATTCATGCAGTTAATTCTAATTACTTGTGCAACTGAGATCATAACATCCCAAACTTAGTAAACACAAATTTAAACATGTCTCAGTTGCCTTTGGTCAATATAATTTGTAGAAGCAAAATCTAGAATTCAACATTCATCTAACATTTAAAAGTGAAGGAGCTTTATAGAACATGCAAGAAGATTCTGTTCTATAATATACCCTTAATAGCCTTACTGATATTAGATAGGCTACACAACACTCTCAAATTACATGCAAGCTAAACTGAGAAATAAAGCAAAATGATAGAAGAGATGGCCCCACCACTGTATATTACGAAGTGTTAAGACTTGGATTACTTACTCCTGAAACATAATGAGATGTTTTCTTGTTAACATTTTATGTTGAGTACTTTATAGAGACATAATAGACATTAAAATGCACAAATCTTAAAAGTACAGTTCAATGAAATTTTAAATATATATATACCTATATAATCATCCAGATCAGTATATTGAGCATTTTCAAAACTTTAGAAGGCTTCCTCATGCCATCACTTGGCATTCCACCACCTGCCTCCAAAGGTAGCCACTGTTCTGATTTCTATCACTATTGATTCATTTGCCTGTTCTTGAACTTCATAAATGGAATCATCACTGTATAGTTTTGTGCCTGGCTTCCTTCACTCAATGTAACATTTTAGAGATTTATCTATGCTCTTGTATATATCAATAGGTAATTATTTTTTATTTCTGTGGGGTATTCTACTGTATAAATTTACCAGTTTGTCTCCTGCTCATAGACATTTCCATTGTTTCCAGTTTGGGGAAATTACGACTAAAACTGCTATGAACATTCTTTCACAAATATTTTGGTGCACATATGCATTAACTTATCTTGACTATATACCTTGAAGTGGAATTGTCGAACCATAGGACAGACGTTTTGCTTTAGCAGAAACTGTCAAAATGCTTTCCAAAGTGGTGGTACCATTTTACACTCTCACCAGCACTGTATAACAGTTCAGCTACTCTACATCTTTGCCAACACTTGATAATATGGGCCTTCTTAAATAAACTCGCTCTGATGTGTGTGGAGTAATATCTCATTTTCAGTTTCACTTGCTTTTCCTTAATGAGCAGTGATGCTGAGCACCTTTTCATGTTTCTTGACCATTCAGATATCTTCTTTTGTGGAGTGTGTATTCAAGTTGTTTGCCCAAATTTATTGGGCACTCAATATGACTCAAATGTTAGCAACTTGAAGAAACTGGGTCAACAAAAATGTATTTCTGGTGGGGTGAAGAAGCAATTACATCCAGTTTCCAGAGTTAACAGTGACAGTAATTTAAGAGAGAGCAGTCGGTTTCCAGTATTTGTTGTTTTGTTGGTGCTAACCGCAGGATGTGTACCAAATGATCACGTTTTCTCTGGACCAATTCTGCAGTATGCTCTTGTGAATTGCCCTCTTGCCGGGTTTCCAAATCTGCTTCTCTTGGTCTCCAAGAAATTCTGTGAGCTGTGTAATGTTCCTTAATAAATTATTATTCTCTTTCTATTAGCCTTAATTGTTTTCTGTTTCTTCCAGTTGAGAACCATGACTGATGTGAATATAATAAAAGTGTTTACTCAGAGAAAACTTATAACCATAATAAAAATGATTATTTGATTAATTTAAAAAGCATAAAAATCAAGAAGCTAGGAAAAGATACTAAGATTAAAAATATAAATTAGTGAAATAGAAAATAACATAAAAAACAATAAAATCAAAAGATGTATCTTTGAAAAAGTCAGTAAAGGAAATAAATCTGTTTTCACTTCATTTTGCCTAGAGATAATACTGCAAAAGGACATTTCAAAAATATCTATGAAAAAAATTAAAGACCTCTCACCTGTCTCTTTTCTTGCAAGAGTGCCCACATGCCCTTCTGCGTGTGTATTTAATAAACTTTCTACCTGCTTATTTGAAAAAAAAGATTAAACAGCCTAATACCCTCAAAATAAAAATAAATAAAAATTTAATACATACTGGAAGAAATTAACTGGAGTTATAAGTGATTATGAATACCTTCATACCAAGCTAGATGAGATTATTAAAATAGATTTAGAGAGCCAATATAGGCTCTGGAGACAGAACAAAGACAGGCAGGTTTTAGAGGGAAGACAATATGTGGAATAAATGACCAGCATAGAGTAAGTTTTATGTTTTATTTTTTTCAACTTTGCCCTCAGGGTGGCTATTTTAGTAGCAGTAGCAGTAATGTGTGGGCAGCTGAAACTCCAAAAGAAAGCCTGTCATCTTTCTGGCCAGAAAAACCAGGAGAAAGACCACAGGCATCTAACACTACCAAACAGGGGGAACCTTGGACAGCAAAGAGGCAGAAAAATGGAGCCACAAATGATGTGATTAAACTTAGTCCAGATCTCTGGTTGAACTCTGAAATATGCATCCATAGGAAAAACTGAAACTCTATCGTGTCTAAGACTTAAAGAATTGAACTGAGATATCAGTCAGACCTTTCTGCATTTGTGACTGTTTGTAGTTTGATTCTAACAAAGCTAATTGTCTACTGGCATAAACCATCAACACTCTTCTAAGCAATAAAACAGAATCCAGAGTCACCACAACATAACACTCACAAGGTCCAGGAAGCAATCCAAAATTACTCAACATAAGAAGAACCAGGAAAAGATGGCCATTCTCAAAGAAAAATACAATAAACAGATATGAACTATAAGACCCAGATGCCAGAATTATCAAGCAAAGGTTTTAAAGAAGCTATTATAATTATGCTCAGTGAGCCTAAGGAAAATATGCTCACAGAAAATAAAAAACACAGGAAATCTCTGCAGAGAGACAGAAGGGGGAAAATTTTAGAACTAAAAAAAAGTACAATTGTTGAAATTGTAAAAAGAAATCATGGAATTAATAGCAAAACGGAAATGACAGAAGAGTCAGTGAGTTTCAGATGGATCAAGGAAATCATCCAGTGCAATCAGGGAAATCATCCAATGTGAAGATAAAAGAGGCAAAAGATGGAAAAAACATGAAAATAGACCCAGAGATGTGTGGGAAAATACCCAAAGTAGAATTTACAGGTAATTTAAGTTCCAGAAGGTGAAGGGAGAGAGAGAGTGGGGCAGAAAACTTATTTTGAGAAAAAATGACCAACTCCCCATTTCTTGAAAAACATAAATTTACAGATTTTAATAAGCTTGGTGTAGTAGGTTGAATTATACCCCCCACCCACCCACCCAAAAGTTCTAACCCCTGGTAGCTGTGAATGTGACTTTATTTGGAAATAAGGTTTTTGTAGATATAGTCAAGTTAAAATAAGGTCATAGTGTATTAGAGTGGGTCCTAAATCCAATGACCGATGTCTTTATAAGAAAATGGAGAAGCAGATTTGAACACAGAGAGAAAGAAACTACAGATGAGGAAGGTGGAGATTGGAGTGATGCAGCTTCAAGCCAAGAAACGCAAACGATTGCCAGCAACCACCAAAAGCTGGGAGAGGTGAGGAAGGATTCTTGCTTTGAGACTTCATAGGGATAATGGCCCTGCCAGCATCCCAATTTCAGACTTCCATCCTCCAGAAGTGGGAGAGAATAAATTTCGGTTGTTTTAAGCCACCCAGCTCTGCACACTAATACACCTGGTGAAGCCCAAACAGATTATTTTTTTTAATGCTGAGGTATATCTTAGTTAAACTTCTGAAAACCAATGTAAAAGAGAAAATTTTGAAACCAGCCAGAGGAAATCAAGACACGCTACCTAAAGGGGATAAAAATTTGAATAGCTTCAGGCTTCAAACGATAAAATTTAAAGAGCTATGGGACAAAAGTCAAACCAGAATTCTATATCAAGTGAAAATATTATTCAAGAATGAAGATAAGTAAAGACATTTTCAGATAAAGGAAAGCCAAAGAAATACATAGTCACCAGCCTACAATCAAAAGACACACTGAAGAAAATTCTTTGCCTGAAGGAAAATGATGTCAGAGGGAAAATTGGATCTTCAGGAACAAGAGAAGAACATCAGGAATAAGAAATCTATGAATAAAGTATAAAAGGCGATTTTTACCTTAATTGCTTCAAAATACACGTGACTGTTCAAAGGAAAAATCGTATCATTGGTTTATGAGGATTATAATGTACTCGGATGAATATATCTAAATGAATATATATGAAAACCATAATATAAATATCATATATTTATATTATAGGAGGAAACTTTATAGGGTTATAAGGTTTGTATATTTTATGTGAAATGTTGCTATATTAACTCTAAATAGAATATTAAAAGTTAAAATAATAATGAAGTAATAATACAAAATAATACCAAAAGTTTTACTAAAACCATAGATGAATCTTGAATTCTAAGAAATATTCAAGTAATACAAACAAACAAACAAAAAGGGCAGGGAGGGAACAGAGAGAAAAAATACAGAGATGACAAACAGAAAACAAGTAATAAAATGGTAGACCTAAGTCCAATTATATCAGTAATTACATTAATGTTAATAGATAAAACATTACAATTAAAAGGCAGAGATTTTCAGAAATTATTACAAAAAAGCAAGACCAAACTATATGCTTTCCTACAAGGACATATTTAAAACATGAAACAGATAAGGTGAAAGTAAATGGATAGAAAAGTATAAACTAAGCAAACAGTATAAGAAGGCTAGAATGGCTATATTAATACCAGATAATACAGATGCAAGGACAAAGAATATTGTCAAAAATAAAGGGGGACATATCAAAATGATAAAAATGATCAATTCATCAGGAAGACATGACAATCAGAAGTGTATGTGCCTAATAACAGAGCCTCAAAATACATGAAACAAAAATTGTCAGAATTAAAGGTAAAATGCAGTAAGAACTTTAACAACCCTCTCAGAAATTGGTAGAACTAGAAATACAATCAGTAAGGATACAGTTTATTAAGACAATACTAGTAACTACCTTGACTTAATATTTGTAGAACTCTATACTCAACAATTGGAGAATACACATTCTATTCAATGCACATGATATGTTCACCAAGATGGGCCATATATTATACCATAAAATAAGTCTCATAAAACTAAAACCAACTAGAGTATGCCCTTTGACCAAGAAGGAAATAAATTGGAAACAACAGCAATAAGCTATCTAGGAAAAATGACAAATATTCAGAAATTCATCAGCACGCTTCTAAATAAACCATGGATATTTCCACAGTCAAAGAAGAAATCACAATGGAAATTAGAAAAAATCTTGAACCACTGGTAATGAAAATATAACATATCAATATTTATGTAATACAGATAAAGCTACACCTAGAGAAAAATTATAGTATTTAAGTGTTTAAATTAGAAGAAAAATGTTGAAAAACAATGACTTAAGGTTCTACCTTATGATAAGCAAAATTATAAGATTACCCCAACATTCCCACCCCATAATGTGACACCCTGAATAATCCTCTTCCCTTGAGTGTGGTGGCCCTGACCTAATCAGGTGAGCCCTTTAAAAGAGGGTCTAAAGGTCAGAAATAGGAAGTATGAGAGATCCAAAGGTGCATAAGATATTTGTTTGCTGGCTTTGAGTAAATAAACTACCATGCTGTGCAGAGTGTCAAATGGAAAGGATGTGACCTCTTGGTACGGAGAGCATCCTGGGTTGACAATTAGCAAGAAAATAGTAACCTCAGTTTTACTGCCACAAGCAAGGAAATACTGCCAACCAACCAAGGAGCCTTAGAAGTAGATCTTACCCTAGTCAAGATTCCAAATGAGTATGCAGCAGTGTGAGACACTGAGCAGAGGACCCAGCTAAAGCATGCCAAATTCCTGATCCATGAAAACTGTAAGATCATAAATTTGTGTTGCTTCAAGGTGTTAAATTTGTGGTAATTTGTTATGCAGCAATAGAAAACTGTTACACAAAAAAGCTAGAAGAAGAATAGTAAAGCCAAACACAAAGCAAGTAGAAGGAAAGAAATTACAGACAGCAGAAATAATCAATGATATTGAAAACAGACAAAATACAGAGCAAATTAACAAAGTCAAAATCTGGTTATTTGTAAAGGTCAACAAAATTGATAAACCCATAGCTATACTGATCTAGAAAAAGAGAGCATATAATGATCAATATCAAGTATTAAGAACCTACAGACAGGTGACATCATCAACAGGACAACAAAAGATATACCCTGGAAAAGTCTCCCCTCAGAACCAACTAATAAAAGGACAAATTCCACTTGCTTGGAACAGGAGGATGACAGGGACTGGAGAAGGACTCCACCAATGCTGAATCAAAGAAAAAGAAAAGTAATATCCAAGATCAGGTAGGACACGTTCTCTGAAAAACAGGAATAGAAGGAAACTTCCTCAACAAGATAAAGGACAGATACGAAACACCCACAGTTAACATCATACTCAATGGTGAAAGACTGAAAGCTTCCCCTCTAAGTTCTGGAACAAGACAAAGATGCCCAACGTCACAGCTGTTATTGTGCTAGAAGGTCCAGCCAGAGCAGTTAGTTAAGAAAAAGAAATAAATTTTCCAAATTGGAAAGGACGAAGCAAAACTTTCCTTATTTGCTGATGACATGATCTTATGTATAGAAAGTCCCAAAAAGCCTCCAAAAAAGCTACTAGAGTTAATAAAGGAGATCAGCAAACTGGCGGGATACAAGATCAACCCACAAAAATCAGTATCATCTCTATACACTAGTAATGAGCAATCTGGGGAGAAAATCAATAAAAAAAATTCCATTTTCAATAGCAGCTAAAAGAATCAAATATCCAGGAATAAATTTAACCACGGAAGTAAAGGATTTTGTACACACAAAAAACTACAAAACATTGCTAAAAGAAATCAAAGAAGACCTAGATAAATGGAAGGATATTCCATGTTCCTGGACTGGAAAATGAAATTTAATTGTTGAGATGTCAATTCTACCCAAATCGATTTACAGATTTGACCCAATCCCAATCAAAATTCCAACAGCCTACTTTGCAGAATAGAAAAACCAATTATCAAATGTATTTGGAAGGGTGAAGGGCCCCAAAAAGCCAAAAACATCCTGAAAAAGAAGAACAAAGTCAGAGGACTCCTACTCCCTGACTTTAAAGCATATTACAAAGCTACAGTGGTCAAAGCACTGGCACAAGGATAGACATACAGACCCACGGAACATATTCATAATTGGAATAACAAAAGGAAAGAATAGAGCAGAAGGAAAGAAAGAAAGACTTTAAGTAATAATGGCTGAGCATTTTCCCAAATTGATGACAGACACAAAACCACAGACCCAGGGAGCTCAGAAGACGCCAGCTAAGATAACTACTAAAATATCTACCCATGGGCCTAATTATTCAATCTGCAGAAAACCAAAGACAAAGAAAAAGTATCAAAAGAAGCCAGAGGAAAAAGAACACCCTACGTACAGAGGAACAACGGTGAGAATTTTATCAGATTTCTCCTCACAAACCAAGGAATCAAGAAGACACTGGAGTAATATTTAGTGTTGAAAGAAAGAAACCACCAACTTAGAATTCTATATCCAGCAAAATTATTTCTCAAATGTGAAGGAAAAATAGAAACTTTCTCAGACAAACAAAATCTGAGGGAATTCAGCAGTTGCAGACCAGCTCTGTAAGAAATGTTAAAAGAAATTCTTCAAGGAGAAGGAAAATGATATAGGCCAGAAACTCAGATTTACATAAAGAAAATGAAGAGAATTGAAGAAGAAATAGAGGAAATATTTTTAAATTCTCTAAAAGTGAGCCTAAGAAAATTATACAGTAAAAAAATATTTATTAGAAAGTAACTGAGTGTAGCCATTTAACTTTTAAAGGCAAGGATATTCAATATTGATTTCAATTGTTTTCATTATTGCAATGTAAATACCAACTATCCACTCAGACTTTCAATAAAATTGCCATAAGCACAGAAGATTTGTTGTGTTTGTTTTTATTTTTTTAATTTTTTTAAGTCAAAGACGAGATCTCAATCCTGGATTTGCTGTGATAGCAGGTCGATGGTAAGGAACTAGCCTCAAGACAGAGTAGAGCTCAAGAATTCAGCAAAGGAAGGAAGAAGTAGGCACAAGAGATGATTGAGAATAGAGGAATTTGCATATTCTTTGGGAAGAATATTAGAGAAGATCTAGAGTTTACAATAGAGCTAGAGTGAGTGTTCAAGGCAATCTTAAGAAGTTAGAACCTCTAAGTAACAAGTGAGTTATACTCACATTAAAAATAATTTTTAAAAGTCACTTACCTCAAACGAATTTGCATTCAGTTGAATACGAGGCATTTGACCCGATATCAATTTGCAGGAATGTGCTAGAGAAAGAGAAATAAAGGGTCATCTTTGAAGACTCAGTGCTTTTCATGAGCTTATCAAGAAAATATATCTGTTTATATACTTCCTTCATCATTGTCTCTGCCTCATGACTACTTCAAAGTCTAGTAGCTCATCACAAAAACTGAGCAAGAGGTTTGTAGAGAGAAAAGGAATTGAAGCTGTGATTCATATTAATCTTAGTGGGAAATTTGAATAGAAATGGTTGAGGAGGTACATGTAACTAATAGCTAAATGTCTACTTTTAGATTTTTGTGACTTTTTATTTTTATCTTTCTATGATGTGAACTCAGACTCATGGGTTATAATAAATCCAAGTCTTTGAGGAAGCCAAACGCTGTTGTATCAAAGTGCTACATCAACAATTTTATATCTAGTATACTAATAAAATCCGAGGTATGATTAAAAGAATTGAGCCTATACAATTCGATAACATTCAATGTGATAGTACCTCAAAAATTTATTTTTGTTTTGAAAATTTCAGGTCATTTACATTTTAAAAATTAAACTGGGAAATTTAAAAACAAACAAACAAAAACAGGAGCAGCTCCTACCTAAAAAGTTTGATTGAGTCTTTATATAAGCAGCCATTTTAAAATTAAAGGAATAAGTCTTCGTGAAGCTGAGGAAATAGCCATTAACAAATAAATAGTCCCAAAATGGGCCACTATCTTTTCCTCTCAACATCTCAAAGGGGCATCATTTGAACGCTATTGGATGAATGAAAGCAACCAACCCTGTTGTGCAAATAATATGAAGTACTGATTGACTGAAAGAGGAGAGCCCTGCAAATATTGAGCAAGTTGGGAATGTATTTCCCTTCTTTCTCATAAGGTCAGTCTTGGTCTATGAGAATTAATGCTGGTCATGGTAGTGGTATGGGTGTGTGTGTTTAATTCAGCAACTGTCTACTAGTTCATTAACCCTCCCACTCTCCTAGACTATTTTCTATTTTTCTCCTCTCTTCACAAAGCTTTAGTACATCTTCCCCACCCTTCTTCTCAGCTTGGCATACTGCCTTCCTATTTCCCTGAAAAAAAAAAAGCAATCTGAAGAGAACTTTCAAAAACTCTCCTTGCTACTTGGCACAACTACCTGCACCTGTGCTCAAATATTCTGCATTGCCTCCTGTTACGATGAATAAACTCTATGTATGCCTTTTAAGTCCCTTGTATAGTCAGTGAAGACTAACCCCAACCCTACACTTGGGTCCTTGATCTCAACCCATCTCACCTAATCAAGGACATTATTCCAGCAATTTTCCTTCCTCCTGAATTACTCCTTGGGCCTCTTCTCTTTTATGTCAGTTCTCACTTCCTTGTTGATCTCTTATGGTGTCACCACTTTAAAGTACCATATATCTGGTGATGACTCCCAATTTTGTATCTTCAGCCCAGACTTCTACACTGAACTCTTAACCTACATATATAAGTGCCTACTTGATATCGCCATTGAAAGAAAAGTAGGCACCTCAACATATTCAAAGCCAGGGCAACCTACAAAATTTGCTCTCTGGGTATCGGGGTGACAGCCAGGCTTTCTGCAAACCCCAGGGCACAGGCCCCATCCTCTCCAAGCATTGGGGTGATAGTCAGGCTCTCTGAAAATGCCCACACACAGGCCCCACCATCCCCAAGCACTGGAGTGGCAGCACTCTCCCTGAACAATAGGACGCAAGGCCTGTCCCCTCCAAGGGCTGGGGCAGTCCCACCCTTTCCACATCCAAAGGTAGGTGTAGGCGTGCTCTCTTGGCCCAAGGAAATAGCCTCAATCCAGACTTTGGCTCCCATGATTCTGCCCTTGAAGTCATTCTTTCTTCAATTCATCTCTTCTCTGTCCAGGCTGGCAGTGATTCTGCTCAGACAAATTTTGAAAAAAACCTTTCCAGCTTTGCATGCAGTTCACAGAGGTCTGAACCCTCAGAACATAGAACTTTCCACAGATCTTTCTTGCATAACTGCATTTCCAATCCTGACTTCCACTGAAATAGATGACTGCTTCCATGTTCGGTTAAACCCTCACATGGAGCCCTATTCTCTGGGATTCACTTTCCAGAAGTTCAGGGAGTTCCTTGATTAGGCCACTTCAGGCCCTAGTCTCAGAGCACACTGTCTGGACAGGCTCAGAATTTTCCAAACAATCAGTTTCCGGTTTCTTTGTGCTGAGGAGTTCATTTCTCAGATTATCCCTTTCCTCTCTCATTTCACTATACACTGCAAGGAGATACCAGGCTGCACCTTCCACACTTAGCCTGGAAATCTCCTCAGCTGAATATCCAAGTTCATCGCTTTCAAGTTCTGCCTTCCATTCGACATCAGAACTCAATTTCTTCAAGCTCTCCACCACTTCAAAAGAAAAATCGCCTTTCCTCCAGTTTCCAATAAAATATTCATCATTTTGGTCTAAGACCTCATTGGAAGTACATTTAGTATCCATATTTCTAACAGCAGTGTTTTCAAAACCACCTAGGTCCTTTCTATCAAGCACCTCACAGTTCTTCCAGTCTCTACCCATTACCCAATTCCAAAGCTGTTTCCACATCTTTGTATTTGCAACAGTGACACTCCATTCCTGGTATCAAAATCTGTTTTAGTTTCCTGGCTGCCAAGCAAATACCATGCAATGGGTTGGCTTAAACAATGGATATTTATTGGCTCATGGTTTTGAGGCTAGAAGAAATCCAAATCAAGGCGTCATCAAGGTGACACTTTCTTCCTGAAGACTGGCTTCCTGGGATTGGCAGCCCCTTGGTGCTGGGCTCCTCTCTCACACGGCTGTGCACACGGTGGCTTCTCCCGGTCTCCCCCTTCTCTTCTGGGTTCCTCTGATGCTCAGCTTCTGGCTGCTCCCACTGTGGCTTTCTCTCTTTGTGTCTGAATTTCATTTAGCTTATAAAAGACTCCAGGAATAGGATTAAGACCCATCCTAATTGAGTTGGATCATACCTTAACTGAAGGAACCTCATCAAAACGTCCTTTTTACAATGGTCTCACATCCACAGGTACATTCTCATATATTTGTCACATGGATAAATTATTAAGTTCTGACACTTGATGCATCAGAACTTAATAATTATGTTAATATCTAACATTCATGGAGGAGTTGCTACGTGCTTGGCACCAAGCTAAGCTCCTCCCGAGAGTATCTCAAGCCATTCTCACAACAACCTTATTAAGTAAAAATTACTATCCCCATTTTGCACATGAGAAAACTGACGTTTAGAGAAGTTATGTAACAACCAACGCTTTGTCCACCCTATGTTCTCTTCCAGCTGTCACCCAATTTCTCTGCTCTCTTTCATAGCAAAATTCTTTGAAAGAGTTAACTATACTCATTGTATCCACATCAACAAGTGCTGACAGCTCAACCCACAAAATGTGTCCAATATTCAGTGCCTCTCTCACATTCTCCTTCACACACAAGTGACAGTCTTTTCATTAGTCTAGTCTCAACACAATAGCCAACAGATAGTTTTAAAACATAAATTAGAACATTTTACTCTCCTGCTCAAAGCCCTAAACACTTCTTTCTATGGTCTGTCAAGCCTTGACCTCCTATTTTCTCTGCCTTTCGAACTACTCTAGCCACAGTGACCTTCCTGTTTCCTCCATCAGGACAAGCATATTCCCACAACAGGGCCTTTGCACTTGCTGTTTTCTCTGCCTGGAATACTCTTCCCAAAGCTTGCTCCCTCTTCTCATTTGGGTCTCTGGTTAAATATTACCTCCTTAATAGGTCTAAGATTACCCCTCCACCCCTATCTATGCTCTGTTTTGTTTTTCTTCTTGGCTCTCATCAAAATAATAAAACAGTACACACTTATTTGGTTGCTAATTTGATGCCTTCTCCACTTGAATGTAAGCTCCATGAGGGCAGAGACTTTTCATGCCCAGCAGCTCCTAGAATTTCCTGATGCATAGCAGGCACTCAGTGTTAACTGAATGAATGAACATAAAATGAACAAACAAATGGATGCAACATGCAAAGGATGTCTCTTGCAAAGAGAGTCACTTTATCTCATCTGCTCAGCTAACCAGAGGTGGCTGCCATAATAATCATGGAAAAAGTAATAGTTTCAACCCCTTCTCACAATCAGTTCTTGCATATCCAATGCTAACAGCTGATTTTCAACTCCATTTCTGCTCCTCTCATCCCTAGGATACAATAAAACAGTGAAGGTTTTTAAAACACCATAAATGCAAAAAATGGCATCAAGCTTGAGGGGAAAAAACTCCAATTGGATATTCCCACTATTAATCAAAATTTATAACAATAAACTTATAAAACAAAGGGGTGTGTGTGTGTGTGTGTGTGTGTGTGTGTGTGTGTGTATCATAAGGTGAAAATACCATAAGATGATTTTAAGTTTTGCAGGGAAAGGAGCAAGAAACTATCTATCACTCACATTGAATTCTGCATTTAAGACTGTGAAAGACACAGAACATTTTGTTTTGCTTAACCTGTTCAAATTCTCTGCTTTGTGATGGGAAGGTTCCATTGTATTCTATTTTTCCAAAGACAAATAAAACAATGACTTTAAAGAAGCTCAGCCATATATTCTTGATACTAGTATTGTTTCATGTGTTGACTATATTTATGAGAATACTTGAATAACCAGATTTCAAAACTTTCTTTATATCTGTTACCTATGTTAATAGCAGTTTCTTGTTTATCTCCAGTCAAGACCCATATTCTTATGTTTGCTTTCAGTAAAGCTGTTATGGTCTCTGGAACACGTGCTTGAAGGCGGTCCTCAATGGCTGTAGCTCCAAGTAGCAGAAATTTCTAGAAGTTTTTGAAAGAGATATTTTTGCTACTAATTAAAGATAAAAACATTTTCCATTTATTTTCTGTATGGTTAATGTAATGAATAAAAACTGCTCTATGTGCACTCCCTTTATCCAGTGTATGGGCAGATGGGTAATAAAATAAAGACAAAAAGTATATATAAATAATAGGGAGCATAAGAGGTATGGGATGCTTTGGGTGTTCTTTTTTTATTTTTATTTTTATTGTTTTCTTGAATTTGGAGTAACGAAAATGTTCTAAAATTGATTGTGGAAATGAATGCACAACTATATGATGATACTGTGAGCCACTGATTGTATATACTTTTGAATGGATTATATGGTGTGTGAATATATCACAATAACATTGCATTTTAAAAAAAAAAGGTGCTCTATGCACACACACACACAAAAGATAAAAACATTTTCAAGCTGGAATAATAAGATTAAATTTTGACAAAACATATGCAGTCTAATAATTTATTCTGCAAAATCTCATATATATGTATCCATACACACACATATGCATTCTATTTTTTTCCACTGATCTATCTGTTTATCTCTGTGTCACCATGGCCTGAAGCAGTGCAACATGAGGGTTAAGAGTACAGGCTCTTGGACTCATGCTCTAACTCTACAACTTTCTCAATGTGTGATCATCAGTAAATTACTTAAACTTTCCGTAACTTAGTTTCTTCAACTATCAAGTGGGGAAAATAAGATTACTCACAGGATTCTTGTGCAAGTTAATGTTTGTAAAGTGATTGGAATAATGCCCAGCAGATTGTAAATAGTCAATAAGTGTTACCTATTATTTTGATTATTATAACTTTATTATATATATATTCATGTCTTTTCAAGCAAGTTGCACTTCCTTTTATTTGTCTACAAAATTTTCTTGATTCTTAACCTCCTACTACTTCTACATGAATTTCATAACAAAGTTGTCACATTCTGTGAAAATTTTGTTGAGAATTTGATGCATGTTTGCATTCCATTGACTTTTTGGATTACTTTGAGAAAAATTGCCACATTTATGATACTGACTTTCACTATGTATTGTATATCTATCAATATATTTAGGTTTCTAATTTTGTCCTTAAGTAAAACTTTAAAATCTTCTCAATAAAGTTCTTGTTCATCAAAGGATTTATTTTCTAATTTTTTCTCCTACTGACTATAACCGGAAGGATTCAAAAAATTTCCCTAAAAGTCTTCAATAGTAGACTTTAACTGGCAGAAGAAAGAATCAGTCCACTTGAAGATGGATCAAGAAACATTATGGAATCCAAAAGAAAGTAAAAGGAATGAATAAAAATGGGCAGATCCTCAGAGACTTTTTGGACACCATCAAACATACCAACATACACATAATAGGAGTACTTGAATGAGAGGAGAAAGAGAAAGGAGCAGAAACAAGTTTAAAGAAATAATGGCTGTAAATCCCCAAATTTGATGAAAAAGAATAATATACACATACAAGAAGCTTGGTGAGCTCCAAGCAGAATAAATGCAAAGATATCCCCACCCAGACATATCCATTTATTAAAAATGCTGAAAGACAAAGACAAAGAGACAATTCTGAAAGCAGCAAGGTAAAAATGACTCATTGTGTACCAGGAAAACCCAATAAGATTTAATATTAACAATTGACTTCACTTCAGATCCCTTCTAGGGATGGATATGTATTCAAAGTGCTAAAAGAAAAATGCTATAAACCAACAAGCTTACCCCCAGCAAAGCTTCAAAAATGAAGGCAAAAATAAATAAATAAAAGAAGACAAAATAAAGACATTTCCAGATAAACAAAAACCAAGAGAATTTCTTGGTAGCCTTACAAGAAATTTTAAAGGAAGTTCTTCAGAAAAGAAAGAGATCCCAAAAGGTAATTCAAATTGACACAAAAAGTAAAGAGAACTGATTAAAGTAATTATATAATTATGAAAACAGTATAAATGCATACTTATGGTTTTTCTATTAACTTATTTTTTAAAAATTGTATAATATAATATGTACACAACTTATTGTTTGGTCTATAACATAAAAATGTATTTGATAATAACAGTATAAAGGAAGTGGACAGGTGCACAGCTGTACTGGTGTAAGGAAATAATACCAAATAATTTGAATACAAAGAAACAAAGAGAAGTGGAAATCATGAGATGGTTAAGATAGTAAACTCCATAAATACATATTTGTTCACTTTTCTTCTGTTTCTTTAATAGACTTAAAATTATGTAAGTTAGTAATTATGTATTTTGGGTTTGTACCATATACAGATACAATGTGTATAACAAATAGCACAAAAAAGTAGAAGAAGGAATAGAGCTATATAAGAATAATGTTTCTATATCTCACTGGAATTAAATTAATAAATCTAAAGTAGAATCTCATAAGTTAAGATGCATATTGTAAACTCTGGAGAAACCACTAAGAATTATAGTGAAAAATTATTAAAAAATTATTACACTAGAAAATATTCAGTTAATGCAAAAGAAAGCAGTAAAGAAAGAATAAAGGAATAAAATGGATATAAGACATCTAGGGAACAAAAGAGAAATGGCAGACATTTATTTAGATCTATAATAACATTTAATGTGAACAGATTAAACAATCAAATCAAAAGGCAGAGACAGTCATAATACATTCAATCATATCAAAGTCAAGATAGATAATAAAAACAACATTCAACTATATCCTGCCTACCGAGACCCATTTTAGATTCAAAGATACAAATTCGTTGAAAAATAAAAGGATGCTCAAAGATAATAATGCAAATAGCAACTGTAAGAAAGCTGGAGTGAGTATAGCAATATTAGACAAAATAGACTTTAAAACAAAAAATATAACTAGAGATAAATGGGGACATTTTATAATTATAAAAGGGTTAACCCATCAGGAAGCTAACATAATTATAAACATACATGTATTTAATAACAGAGCCCCAAAATACATAAAGCAAAAACTGAAGGTAGAAATAAACAATTCAACAATAATAGTTGGAGACATCAGTACAGCACTTTTAATAATGAATACACATCTAGACAGAAAATCAACAAGGAAATATAAGACTTGAACAACACTATAGAACAGCTACCCTTAGCAGACACTTACCCTGCTCAACAGCAGCACAATAGACATTTTTCTCTATTTTCTAGGACAGACCTTGTGTTACCCATAAAACAAGCCTCAGTAAATTTTAACAGGATGGAATACATGCGAAGTATGTTCTCTAAGCACAATGGAATAAAATTAGAAAACAACAAAAAGGAATTTGAAAAACACACTTCTACATTACCAGGGGGTCAAAACAGAATCACAAGGACAATCAGAAAATACTTAGAGGTGAAATGTCCAGAACAAGCAAATCCATAGAAACAGAAAGTAGATCTGTGGTTTGTAGGGCCTTTAGGAGAAATGGGGAGTGACTGCAAATGAATGTGGGATCCTTGTGGGATGATAAAAATGTTCTAAAGTTGATTATGGTGGTGGTTGTACAACTCTGTTGTGGTGGCTTGGAGCTATGTACCCCAGACAAACGTATTCTTAAACCCATTCCTGTGGGTATTAAGTCTTGTAAATGGGGGCCCTGGATTGAGGTTACTTCAGTTGTGGTGTGTCCCATATGAATCAGGATGGGCCTTCCTAACTGAAAATAAGGAGAACCTCAACAATGCATGTGGAGCCAGTTTCAGAGAAGCAATCAGCTGAACACTCTCTGGTGTCATTTGCATGAAAAGTTTACAATGACTACCTACAGCTCCTCAGAAAGTAGACAAATAACTATAATTATAGCATAACATCAGTTAGAATTGTAAAATCAAAACAAGGCATGAGGCAGGTGATAAGAAGGTATGGGAGTTAATTTAAAACAAGAAAAAGGAGAATGGAAGGACAAGACTATTAGCTTTTCTAGATGGAAACAAAGGTGTCCTAAGCCTAAATAACTAGAATTGAAAACATAGATAAAAGCAACACTGAAGTGAAGAATCACAAATTTATAGGCTAGTATAGCTTGAAAGATATACCACTTAAGAAAATCCAATAACCTACGATTAAAATCTAAGTGCGCTAAGCAATCTCTTCCTGTATTATTTGGTCCAGCGAATGTGCCTATTTTTACGGGATACAGTTCAATGGGCAGTTCATCTAGCTCCCAAAACTAGTCTCCCCTGACCAAGATGTAATGAATGGTCAGATGCAGTCCCACACCACCCAGAGGTTTGAACTACGCTACTCAGTTCCCCAGTGAACTGAAAAAATCAAATTGGGGAAAGTGAAGGAGTCCTGGAATACTCTGAGTAAGTAAGTTTGATAATTATCAATGCTAATTGAGCATCGCAGAATGTGATTATTTGTATGAGATAATTGCCTAAGTGACTCAAGCTAAATCTCTCAGATGAACTAAACAGAGAAATTGAATATTTTGACTCTTGATGCTGCCCTGTACTTTTTAACCGCATAGTCATTGAGAGATAATTCAGTGCATTCTTACATAATGTGTCAGAGCTTTGTTAGTGTCCAAATAACTGATTAGATTTCCCCTCAGACTTTCCAAGGGCTCCTAATCATGGAGGACATCTAACCTCATCGCCTGCTCTCAGGTATACAGGTAATGCTTAAAATAAAAAGTGGTGCTCACCCAGGCCAAATAACCACTAAGATCAGACAGGAAAAACTGGCCTGTGATAGTCATTCTAACTTTTATGACTGCCATCTGAAGTTTAAGGAAGAGAATACACCCAGGCAATGAGCATCAAGCCCTCCTGGTTATATATTTTCCTTGGATATTGAGAAACTTCACATATCCAACCGCCAATATTTCATTCGTCCATTTGGCTAATATTTTCTGAATACTCACTGCATGCCAGACACTCTGTAGATGCTAGAGCCATGCTACATTGAGTGAACACAGCACTCATATTATGAATGAATGAGTGAATTTAAGAATACTCTCCTCCCCAGCCTTTACACCCAACTCTTAGACTCTGGAAAGACAAATTTACTTACTCTTTTCCTTTCCCTTCGACTTCCTTACTCTTCCCTACTCTTTTCCCATGCCTACCCCTTAAAACCACAACATAATAATAGTATAATAATGTAACAGTTTTATTTAAAAAAAAAAAAAAAAAGAACTACCATAGAACAGTTTTTCAGATCCCAGAGGCCAATTTTCAATTCTTGGGATTTCTTTTCTATGTGAAGGAGCTATGTATGACCTGTGCTACTGCTCATAAAATTCCAGTGGTGGTTTTAAACTGGAAACATAAGGAAGAGGTGACTTACCCAAATCAGTGAGCCTCCCTTCACTGTGATTTGTCAGCAGATGCGGAATAATTACCCAGGAGGGATACTATTGAGTGTCTACGCATTTGGTCTGAAGCTAGATTAGATTACACATGTTCAATTTATGTCTTTGAAAAGGAGATGGGCCTAAGTAGTTCAAGAAAAATCACCCAGTCTAAATTTGGTCTGGTCAATCCCCTTCAGAAATGAGATGCAGAATTCATGTAACCAAATAACAAAAGAACTCCAAACCCAAAAACTAATATAAAAATTGGCCCTGCATCTGTGAAACTCCTGAGGCCTCACAATCACACTCCAGTAACACTCGGCAACCCAGATGAGAACCTCCCAGGAAAAATAATCACCAGAGAATAGGGTACACACTGAAAAAGTATTCACTCATACTATGAAACACCTTGGAGTAATCAAAGATACTGTATAAGAATATTCAACCATATGAAAAAATTTTCTGTACTTATTAAGTGAAAAATTCATGGGTTATCCAGTTTACATAGCATGAGCCATTTTTTATGGGAAAATTATGTATCTGTGTATGTACTACAGGTATAGCACACTCATATAATGAAAGAGACTGGAAGTTCTATGCCAGCACTTAATTGGTCCTTAGCCCAACATTACAGATGCTTATTTATTATTCTAGCTTTTAAAAATGACCATGTACTTCTTTTGAAATGGCAAAGTTATTACAGAAAGGATAGCAGAATTGAACTGCATTTTAAAAATTAAATCAAGATATTGAAATATTGATAAGTGCGTTTTCTTCACATATTTATCTAAGCATACAGGGACGTATGGGGTATGTTACCTTTTCGATAGTGTCATAACAATCTTCCAATCTTTTAATTCTGTCTTGCAAAACTGTGCTAGCTTTTTTATACTCCTTCAACCACTCCTGATAGTCTTTCTCAGTTAAATCTGTATAGGCAATACAGAGAGTTCTCAGACCTGCAAAAAGAATATAAAATATCCTGGTCATGCTGCTGGTGATCAGGGACAAGTAAGGCGTTGAAATTAAGGTCCGAAGGCCTTTGAGAGGCCGTGTGAGTGTGCAGTCCTAACTGTGACCCACAGGACCGCACATCATTTGCCCCAGGCCACCTTACTGACCTTGTCTCCTCCTGTCCCTTCCTTGCTCTCTGTGGTAACCTCGCTGCTCTTCTTACTTCCTTCCAGACTCTTCCACTTGCTCGATCTTTTATTCAGGATACTTTCCCCTAGACGGCCACAGGGCTCTCCCCATCACTTCCTTCAGCCTTTACTAAATTCTGCCTTCTCATTCATCACTCTCTAAGGACCTTATCCTGCTTCATTTTTCCTCATAACACAACATATCCTCACCTGATGTTATATATTTACTGGTAAATTCCTTGGGAATAAGTTTTCTATGCTTTACCCACTGCTGTCCTGGAGACTTACAACCGGTGTATGGCACAAAACAGGTGTTCAATAATTCTTTGTTGAATGAATGAAATATGAATGAGGGTTCAGTTTTTCAATTACTAGTTAGTGTCTAAATTAAGAGAAAACTGATTTTAATCTCATTTTATCTTTTTTTAACTTTTCATTTTGAAATAATTTCAAATTTATAGGAAAGTTGCAAACATAATGCAGATTGATACAGATAACTCCAAAATACCCCATCCCCTAGATACCCAGATCCACCAATTATAACATTTTGCCACCTTTGCCATATCATTCTAACTCTGTATATATCACCCATTCATCTATCTATCTATCTATCTATCTATCTATCTATCTATCTACCTATCTATCTACCTATTTATCTATTATTTACTTAACATTTGAGAGCAGGTTGCACATATCATAATCCTTTAATACATAGTACTTCCATGTATATTTCCTAAGAACAAGGATATTCAATTATGAAATCACCTTAAATGCAGTTATCAGTTGAAGAAATTTAACACTGACACAAAGCTTACATTCTATATTCCAATCTTTCTTATGCCCCATTAATGTATTTTTGGGCATTTTCTGCTTCACTCTTAGGTCCCATCTGGTACTGGTCATTATCCCTTTAGTTTCCTTTTTTGTCTTTTTTTTAAATTGTGGAAATATATATGCAACATAAATCTTCCCATCCCAACCCCTCCCAAGCATGCCATTCAGCAGAATTAACCACATTCACAATATTGCAGCACCCTCACCTCCATCCATTACTGTCACTTTCTCTTCACCCAGAGAGAAACCTTACAACCATTTTGCATTAACTACCCATTACCCCTTCCCCTTACCCCTGATAACCTGTTCTCTACTTTCTGACTGTGAGTTTGCATATACTTTGATATTTTAATAACCTAAATCTAAAACAATCTCATTTGCTTTGATAACAAGTTAACTTCAACAGCGTACATACACTATTTTCCTATCACTTATATACCCCCAACCTTTATGTAGTTCTTGCCAAAAATTACATATTTAAACATGTGAGTCCAAAACCATTGATTTATCATAACATTTCATGAATCTGCCTTTTAGATCCTGTGGGAAGTAAAAAGTAGAGTTACAAATAAAAAATATAACAAAAAATATAATGGAGATCTTTATTGCTTCATGTGGTTTCAGTCAAGTGTCTATTATCCTTTCCTTTCAACCTGCAGAACTCTCTTTAGCATTTCTTGTAGGAAGGTCTAGTGCTGAAAAATTCCTTCAGCTTTTGTTTATCTGGGAAAGTCATAATTCCTCCCTCATTTTGGAAAGACAGCTTTGACAGATAGAGATTCTTGGCTGGAAATTTTTTGCTTTCAACACTTTAAATATGTTTTCCCACTGCCTTCTTGCATCCACAGCTTCTAATGAGAAATTACCACTACATCTTATGAGTACGTGACATGCTGCTTCTCTCTTGCAACTTTCAAAATTCTCTCTTTGTCTTCAGCATTACACAGTGTGATTATAACATGGTGCAGCATGAGTCTATTTGACTTATCATTTTTGGAGTTAATTTCACATCCTGGATGTGTATATTCAATGAGTCTTTCATTAAATGTGGGGAGTTTTCAGCCATTCTTTCTTTGAATATGCTCTCTGCCCCTATCTCTTTCTTTCTTATCCTTCTGGGACTCCCACAACACGTATATTGGTAAGCTTGCTGGGGTCCCACAGTTTCCTCAGGCTCTGTTCAAGTTTCTTCATTCTTTCCTCTTTCTGCTCTTCAGACTGATAATTTCAATTGTCTGTTTTCAAGTTCACTGATTCTTTCTTCTACTAGCTTCAACCTGCTTTGAACACATCAAGAGAATTTTTAATTTCTGTTACTGCGGTCTTCAGCTCTGTTTGGTTCCTTTTCATGGTTTCCAGCTCTCTATTGATATTCTCTTTGTGTTCATCTATCATTTTCCTGATTTCCTTTGGTTCTTTGTCTATGTTCTCCTTTAGCCCTTTGAGCATATTTAGGACCATTTTTTTAAAAGTCTTTGTCGAATGCCCCAGGTCTGATCTGCCTCACTGATGATTTCTAATGCTTGAAACTCCTCCTTTGTCTGGGTCATCATGTCCTCTTTCTCTATATGTTTTGTAATCTTTTGTTGAAAATTGGGTATTTTGATGTGTTAATGTGTTATCTCTGGAATTCAGACTCTGAAGTGTCTGCTCCTTAAACTTGCATCCAGCTAATGTTATGAGAGAGATTTCCTGGAGTGCCAAGAACTAACAAAAAAAAAAAAAAAAAAAAAAAAGACTTCCCAGTCTTTGCAGATTGATGTGTGTGATTGGACTACTTTAGGACTTATTCACACAAAAAACAGTTTAGAAAATAGCTCCAGGCCAAAATAGGAGCCTACCTGGTCCTTTATGTGCATGCATTTTGTCTTGGGTGTGTGTATTTGCCCTAGGAATTCCCCCATTTATGCAGCTATGAACATCCTTTCTTCCCTAGGAAACGTTTCGTCATGGTCCAGTGTACTGCACTGTAATCCTACAGCCAGCAATCCTTTGCCCCAGGCAGCACGACTTGATTGCTCTCCCACAGCATTCTGTAGGAGACTGTGATCCGCCTTCTACACACAGGGCAAATTCTGGATGGTAAGCCCATCTGGCCACTGCCAGACAGATTGGGCCAGACTTACATGCTCCCAGTATGTGCACCAGGGTTACTCTGCTCCCTCTGGAACTGGAACCAGGGGACAGCACTGGGAGCATGGGCAGCTCTATGCCAAGCTTGCAAAGGGTGGAGGGGGGTCAGCTAGTTTGGCATGAGATCCTCTTTTAAGTAGCCTTTTTCTTGATTTTGGACTTGCTCTTTTACTGCAGTACTTCAACTATTTTCTAAAGCTCTCAGAAAGATGTTTGTGCTGATTCTTACTAGTTATTCAGTGTATCTGTTAGGGGGTGGGGGTGGAGCTCTGAAGTCTTTCATGGTACCATATTGATTGCAGTAGGGATCTTAATCTCATTTTGAAGGGACTTGTTTAAAAAAAAATTTAACTATACTGTACTCTAATATTTTAAGCTAACTCCAAAACATTAAAAATTTGAGGATTCCCTAAAATTAATTCTCTGTAGAATAGTTACAGAGTTTATTATTCTGTTTTGAACTCAACTATTATATAGTTCCTACATGTTTCTAACTGCTGTAGCCTGCCTACAGTACATGTATATTTTAAGATAGCAGTAACAGGACCAAAGTGCAATCTTGCAAAAATATCCACACTTTCAGGTCAGACACACATACGCTCACATGAAGCAGCAGCTTACAAACTAAGGGGAGGAAGTGGGCTATAGCTTTTTCATTATATTAATAACAGGATACCTTATTCTTCAAAGCCTTGGTCAACTTTTTAGTGAACATTTTTCTTGTTTGTAATTCATTCATGAAATTTTATTTCCTTCAAAGATGTATAAGTTAATATCAGAAGAATAATAAGAGGATAACAGGAAATTTTCAATGATGCTGCTTTTCATGTTGCATTTAACCAAATGATTAAAATACAAAACATATTGAAAAAGCCTTCCTTTTTCTCCAACTGTAGGTCAAGTTCCTAGCACAACTAATTAAAGGTAACACTTAGCAAATAAAAATAGATAGAGATGCACTGCAATCCTCCTGCTAGAATAGGAAGGACCACACAGGGAAGAATATATATATTCATAAGGACAAAGCATTGTTGGTGTAGGAGAGTGGAAGAAAGGGGAAATAATATAATGTTTCAACAGGGTTTCCTTGGGGAACCATTTACTTTTAAGCAAACAAAGGCTTTACAATGTCACTCATTTGCACTAGCCCACCCTTGCCCGCCTTATGTGCCCACAAGCATCAGTGACATGCATATAGGGTTACAATTTCAACACTCTGACCTTACTTCCAAAGGGAAACAGAGTATAAAGAATGTTCATTTACCTTCTGAAGCAAAATGTCCCAGATGGGTTAATGTCTCCTCCACAAACAGAGAATCTTCTGAAAGTCTTTCAAAAATCACTGAATCCTATTGAATAAACAAAAATTCCTTTGATCAACAATCTCATGTAATCCTTCCAGTCATAATTCTCAATAATGCTTTATAATTTTATTGTTATATCTAATAGATGTAAAGCAACTTGAATTACCAACACTGAAAGCGCAATTCCAGAATGAATTCAGAAATAAGCTTTAAAGTATTAATTGGACTAGTCACTTTAACATAATCTAAAGTCTGATCCTGCAAATAAAATATGTTTGAGAAGACCGCAAAGCTGGGAGGATAATGAAAGAAAGATACCACGGTTTTAAATACCTTCAAATTTCTCAAAGATAAAAATAACAAAATCTCTTGAAAACCACATATGACAGAAGAAATAATAAGAGTTAAATACTGCATTCTACATGACTAAATTGAAGCTTTCTGAAACTACAGGAGCTCTGCAGTTAGGCAGGCATAGACCCGATAGGTCTCTGTTCAAAAGACCAAGCACCGTATGCTAATGAATACTGCAATCAAGAGCAAAGTGTAGAAAGCAAAACTTAACTTGCATTTTTTGCCTTGCATTTCAAATAGAGTTTAATAATTCACAGTACCTTCCTGTACTTCTAAGACTAGAAAAATGAAGGATTCAGCGCTGGCTGAATGTTGAAGTGATGAAAGGAAAAAAATTCCTCAACCTAGAATTTGATACCCAGCAAAAATATATTTCTTAGATGAAGGTGAAATAAAGACTTTTTCAAATATATACAGGCTGAAAAAATTTATCACCAACAAACCCACACTAAAGATATGGTAAAGAAAGTAACTTAGACAGAAAGGAAATGATACTAAATGGAAATATGGATTTTAAAACACTGGGAATGGTAACATGTGTAAATATACAAAATTTTCTTGTTATCTAATTCTTCTAAAAGATAATTGACTATTTAGACTTCTGGTCAACCAGGATTCTGTTCGCCCACAGAATCTTTGAACAACTAGTAAAACCTGGCAAAGCCACCTTCCTTAAAACTTCAGAAATCAGCTAAAGGATTGCAGTAACTGGGCACATGCCAAATAAAGAAATTGCAGATTTAAAAAGGTAGGAGAAGCTATGGTGGTCTTGCTGGCCCCTCCCCCAGTGCAGAGTTGTCCTGCACTCCCATTCTGGCTCCTTCACCCTGTTACTGAGGAAGCAGAGCAACCCCTATGTTCACACAGGGGGTGTCTGTATGTCTGTGCTAACCTATCTGGTGGGAGCCTGAAAGCCTGAACCAGGGCACTCATCTCTGCCTAACCCTCCCAGAACTTTCCTGCAGGCAGAAACAGCTTTCAGATAGCTAAAGCAGTGTAAGAAACAATTAAGTCAATGCAGCCTGTGGCAAATGATTAGTGGTTTTAAGAAACACAATAGAGCAACTGGGAGGGGGGAAAGTCCATTGCATGGGGAGTAGAGAGAACATTCAGATTCCTGTAAATATTGGAGTCCCTAAGGTCATGAGTGAGCACAGCCCAGGGCAAGATGCAGGCTCAGGAAAGACAAGGAGGATTACACATGTTTGTCTCTGGTTTATCTTTTTAAGAGGAAGGCTAAACTCTGAAGGAGAGCAGGGCCAATGCAAAGCCAATTTGTGAAGACTATGAAAGGTTTATCTGCTTGATTTAGTTTCTTTGGCTGTTCAAGCAAATACCATGAAATGGGTTGGGTTTAAAAAATGGGAATTTATTTGCTCATGGTTTTGATGCTAAAAAAAGTCCAAATCAAGGAGCCATCAAGGCAATGTTTTCTTCCAGAAGACTGGTGTTCTAGAGCTGACTGTTGGCAATCCTTGGTCCTTGGCTCCTCTGTCACACGGCAATGCACATGGCGGCCTCTCCTGGCCTCTCTGTTCTTGTTCAGGTTCTGTTGAATTTCAGGTTCTTGCTTCCATGGCTCTGTCTCTCTCTGCCTGAATTTCATTCCACTTATCATGGACCTCAGGAACAGGATTAAGACCCATCCTAATTGGGCTGGGCCACCTCAACTTAAGTAACCTTATCAAAAGGTCCTACTTTTAATGGGTTCACACTCATTAAAATTCACACAGGAATGGATTTAAGAATATGTTTTTCTGGGGTCCATACAGCTTCAAACCACTACACTGCTAAATCTAAAATCCATATCAGTTCTGAGTCCATTTTTATTGCCTGATTTACCTCCTCATTTTGTGTTGTATTTTCTTGTTTCTTTACTTATCTAGTAATATTTGATTGAATGCAAGACATTTCAATTTTACCTTTTTGGGCAATGGATTTTTCTAAACTTTTAAATTTTGAGATACTTGTAGATTTACAAGCAGTTGTAAAAAATAATACAGGGATATCCCATATCCCCCTTACCAGTTTTCCCAGTAACATCTTGCATGACTATAGTACAATATCACAACCAGAAAACTGACATCAACCTTATTCAGATTTATCAGTTTTACATGCACTCAGGTGTGTGGATATTTGTGTGTGTTATTATGTGTGTGTGTGAATTTTCTTCTATGCAATTTTATTGCATGTGTAAGTTTATGCACCACCACAGCTGGGTGTTGGATATTTCTGTAAATTATCTTGAACTTTGATTTAGGACACATTTTAGTTATTTAGAAACAGAGCCATTCAGACCTTGCTTTTAAGATTTGTTAGGCAGGTCCCAAGCAGTGCTCAGTTACAGCAAACTATTCCCTACCTTGAAGCAAGACCTTCTTATTTACCAGTTGCCTATGAATCATGAGGTTTACCAGTCTGGTTTACCAGGAATAGGCACTACTCCCACCCTTGTGTGAGCCCTGGGCACTGCTACCTCCAATTCTTTCTGGAGGTTCTTTCCGGACTTGGGCAATTTCCTCACACAAATGCATTAACCATTCCTCACCTGAATAATACAGATCTTTAGATCTCTGTGCAACTTCTTCTCTCTGGCCTTATAAACTCTAGTTGCCAGGTCTCCCTGGGATCTCAGCTCTGTCTCCTCAACTCAAAAGGCACACTGAGCTCCACCTCTCCCTGCATTTTAGACTGCAAATTCTCTCAAACCAATAAGCTGGGACAATTATTGGATTCACTTCATTTGTTTCCCATCGCTTAGGGATCACTGCATTTCATTGTCTGATGCCCAGCATCTTGAAAACCATTGTTTCATATATTTTGCCAGAAAATGCAGGTCCTGACCTCTCACACTCTAACTTCTGCATTCACGTGTGTTTCTCTCTCTTTGCTCCACACCATTTAAATTAGATTCACCAAAAGAATCCATTCATATAAAAGCCTTGGTAAAAATGTAGTCTTTACCAAAATTTTGTAGGAGAGTTGAAGGGGGGCCTTTGTATTTCAGGCCCACCCTTCAAACAGAAAAGAACTTTAAATCCATATTTGACATTTTAGAAAAGTCCTTCCACACTCATGCTTGGCCCCATCTTTTGCCACCCTTCTCCTCCAAGAAGCAGAGGAAATCAAGTTGCTCTAGCTTATACCTCTCAACCTTCATATACAAGCCTGTCCCAGGTGCAGTCAGAAAAAGGGGCCTTCAGTAAATATGACCCATCTTCATAGTAAACAGGGTGGGCATTATTTGATATTTGATCAGCCTATCTGATATCAGCCTTCCCCTTCCATAAAAAGTGCCATATCAAAGTGTATCTTCCAGTCATTTACAGTTTCCCCATAGGAAGAAATTTATGAATAAAATATTCACCATTTTGTTATATATTTATAATGATGGATTTTATATTTGATAAGGTTCTTCTTTTAATAAGCATGGAAATAAAGTTGATCTTTCATTTTTTCCAGCCTTAGAACAGCACAGGAAGATACTGTGAATTACTAAACTCAAGTCACACTTTCTTCTCTGCACTTGGGTCTTAGGTCTTGATTGGTAGCATTTTTTTTTTAGCTTAAGAGTATAGGGTCTGTTGAAGGGAAACCGATTTGTTGGTGAGGTCTGCTGGTGGAAATGTAACCCGAGTTTGATGGTTTCCCAAAACGCTAAACATACACCTACTATATGATCCACCCATTTCACATCTAGTTATTCACCCAAGAGAAATGAAACTATATGTCCATACAAAGATATGCCCACAAATGTTCATAGGAGCTTTATTTGTGGTAGCCAAAAACTGCAAACAAAATGTCCATTAATAGGTGAATGGATAAACTGATGGAACAATACAATGCAATACTTCTCAGCAATAAAAAGAAATGAACTATTGATACATTGTGATACAATATGAAGGAGTAACAAGATTATTATGAGTGAAAGCAGCCAGTCAAAAAGAGTCATATTATATGATTTCACTTATATAAAATTTTAGAAAATGCAAACTAATCTATACTGATAGATGACAGATCAATGTTTTGGGGGGAGCAGAAGGGAAGGATTACATAGTGGCATGAGAAAACTTTGAGGGGGATGGATATGTTCACCATCTTGCTAAGGTGAAGCAGGCAAAGCTTATCAAATTGTATGATTTAAATATGTACAGTTTATTTTACATCAATAATACCTCAAGAAACATGTTTTTTTCCAAGAAGTACATGAGGCAGTGATTGAATTTGTAAGTGCTTAAATTTTACAAAGGTAAAAGTGAATTACCTGAGACTTGCAAGTCCAAGCACCTTTAGTTCAGAACTGAGATCAAATTCATGCTACAAAACCTCAACATCGACAACCCAATCACTGCTTCTCAATAAAATAATTTTAGTGACAGCAAAATTTTTATTATATTAAAGCTTAGTAAACATTCTGGTATGTGCCACCACAAATTGCATTGGGCTTTTACTATTCTTAAGCTTTTTGACTGCCTTGAAACAGACTTTTTCAGTTTTGGATCATGTTGTCAACAACCAATGACAACAGCAGACAAAAGCAATAAAAATCTTAAATATTGTGAATTTGTAAAAGGTTTCCTACTAGTTGTTGGAAAAAGAGAGAAAGAGTTAGCAATAACATTGAATCCTAATACTTACAGCCCCTTTACAGTAGAGCCTGAGTTGGCCTGTAGGAGTTCGGACAATTGTAGACATCCTTTTTCTATTACTAAAAGAATATAAAGAAGTGTTATTAGCTTCTCTTTTCTGAGGTACATGTCTCTAATGCAAAAAAGCATCAAATTCAAAAGAATCCACAGCTCACAATTAATTAAAAGGTCAAGATGCTTCTCAAGTTGTCAATCTCCATTTCTTTTTCCTTATCTATGCTTTGCACGGAGATGCTAATTACAAATCTTCACCTCTCCTATTGCTACTATTTCTCAGTCACCATCTTTTTCTTCCAAAGAAATTTACTAGCACAATTAAATGTAACATAGTCATTAAAAAACTGAAGGGGAGACAGAAGCTTTGAATAACCACCAAGAACTGGCAAAAACATCTTTCTCAAAGTGCAAGAAAACAGTTAAAGCACTGCAGTAACAGGATGAACACCAAATCAAGAAAAAGCAGTAGTAGTAGCAGTAGATCTTGTGTTACCCTGGCCAGTCCTTCCCCCACTCCACACCAGCTCACACAGACCTGGCCTGTGCTCCCAGTGCACGTCCCTGGTCCTGGTTCCAGAAGGAGCAGAATAACCCTTGAGCACATACTGAGAGAATGGATGTCTGGCCCAGTATGTATGACTGGTGGTGACCTGAGGGACTCCCATCTCAGAACTTGTCCAGCATGTAGAAGGCAGTTCATAGAACTCTCCTACAGAACACATGTGAAAGCAGTCAAGTAGCTGCTAGGGGCAAGGGATTGCCAACTATACAACATACAGTGCAGTGCCCAGGACCATGAGGAAACTATTTACTAGGGAAGAGGTTACATTTGTATCTGCATAAGTGACAGAATTCCAAGGGCCACAAACACGTGTCCAAGAAAAGCCTCATGTGCAACAGGGATCAGTGCAACTCCTACACTTTTGGTCTGGAGCTATTCTCTATGCTTATTGTATGGATAGACTCTGAAGGAGAGCGCTCACACAGGCTAATCTGCAAAGACTGGGAAACATGTTTTCTCCTTCTTTTTCTTCTTCTTCATCTTTGCCTTCATCTTCATCTTCTTTTTTGTTAGTTCCAAGCATTCAAGAAAAGCTTTCTCATAATACTAGCTGGATATAAACTTAAGGAACTGACACCTCAGAGTCTAAACTCCATCAACAACACATTAACACATCAAAATGTCCAGTTGTCAACAAAAGATTATAAAACATCCAGAGAAAGAGGAAGTGATGGCCCAAACAAAGGAAAAGATTCAAGCATTAGAAACCATCAATAAGGAGGATCAGACCTGGGAAATTACAGACAAAGACTTTTAAAAAATGATCCTAAATATGCTCAAAGAGCCAAAGGAAAACATGGACAAAGAACCAAATGAAATCTGGAAAATGATAGATGAATATCAATAGAATATGAAAGAGAATATCAATAGAGAGCTGGAAACCATAAAAAGGAACCAAACATAGTTGAAGACCACAGAAGCAGAAATTAAAAATTCTCTAAATGGGTTCAGAGCAGATTGAAGCTGGCAGAAGAAGGAATCAGTGAACTTGAAGATAGACAATTGAAATCATCCAGTTTGAAGAGCAGAAAGAGGAAAGAATGAATAAACATGAACAGAGCCTAAGGAAACTGTAGGACACCATCAAGCATACCAATATATGTATTGTGGGAGTCCCAAAAGAAGAAGAAAGAGAGAGAAAGGGGCAGAGAGAATGTTCAAAGAAATAATGGCTGAAAACTTCCCAAACTTAACCAAAGACATGAATACACACATCAAGATGCTCAATGAATTCCAAAAGGATAAACCCAATTAGATCCACACCGCTCCATATTATAATCAAATTAATGCAAAAATAGAAAGGGAATTCTGAGAGCTGCAAGAGAGAAGCAACGTGTTACATACAAGAGAGCCTCAGTAAGATTTCTCATCAGAAACCATGGAGATGAGGAGGCAGTGGGAAGGCATTTTTAAAGAGCTAAACACATATACACAAATATCAACCAAGAATTCTATGTCCAACAAAACTGTCTTTCCAAAATGAAAGAGGGAATAAGACATTCCCAGATAAACAAAAGCTGAAAGACAGCATCATCACTAGACTGGCCCTACAAGAGATGCTTATATTCTCCTCCATGCCATCACTGTCTCCACATCCTCCTTCTAAGCTGTGTTCTCCACTTAAACCTGCATGTCTACCTGTGGAAATCCTATCTATCTGGTAGAAATGCAATCTCCTTTGCAAACCTTTCCTGTGATGGTTGGGTTCATGTGTCAACTTGGCTAGGTGGCCTAGCTGTCTGGTCAAGCGGGCACTGGCCTGACGATTGCTGTGAGGATATTTGAGGCTGGTTAATAAACCAACGGGCTGGTTTGTCGGATCATCAGTCAATTGACTGCAGCTGACTGATGACTCATCAAGGGGCGTGCTTCTACAGTGAGAGAATGCAATTGGCTGGATTTGGTCTGGGTGATCAGTTGGAGGCTTATAAGCTGGACGGTTAGAGAACCTTCACTTCTTCTTCAGCTGCTCAGTGAAGCATTTCCTGGGGAGCTCGTCAAAGTTGCCAGTTCGTTTCCGGAGGAGTTCGTCAAAGTTGCTGGTTCGTTTCCTGAGGAGTTCGTCAAAGTTGTCGGTTCGTTTCCCAAGGAGTTCGTCGGAAGTCTTCCTTGGAGTTGACAGCTTGTTGACCGCTCTGCAGAATTTGGACTTGTGCGCTCCCGCAGTTGCGTGAGTCACTTTTACAATTTGATAATCAGAGACATCTCTCATTGATTCTGTTTCCAAGGAGAACCCTAACTAATACATTTCCCAAAACTCTCTAGTCGGAAATAACCTCTTTTGTGCTCACGTACATTTTGTTATATCCAGCTAACATAGATCGTATCTAACCCTCTCTTGTACTAAAGCTATTTTTGCATATAAAGGTCTTTTCTAATAGACAGTAAGCTCCTAGAAGCAAGAGCAATGTCTTCATCTTGATACAATACCCCCTAGCACATTCCTTAATTCAAAGTAGTTGCTCACATGTTCCATGAAATGATTAGTAGAAAGGCAAGTATTTCTCCTACTGATAAAAATTTTATATACAATTCTCAACTTTGGTAGAATAGAGAGGCACCTTAGGTTAGTAAAATATATATTAAACTCTAAACTGAATTTGAGTTGCTCATTTTAAACTCAGCAACTACACATTTTCTTTTCAAATTGAGGACTCTAATTAACTTAAAGGGGTACCATGCTGTTTTGATGTATTATGTCCCCCAAAATGCCATATTCTTTGGTGCAATCTTGTTGGGGCAGTTGTATTAGTGCTGATTAGGTTGGAATCTTTGGATTAGGTTGGTTCAGTGGAGACGTGACTCAATCAACTGTGGGCGAACCTTTGATTGGATAATTTCCATGGAGGTCTCACTCCATCCACTCAGGGTGGGTCTCATTAAATCACTGGTGTCCTATTAAAGAGTTCACAGACAGAAGGACCTCAGAGCAGCTGAGACTGATATTTTGGAGAGCAGCTAAGAGAGACATTTTGGAGATGGCCATTGAAAGCAGACTTTTGCTGACATCTTGGAGATGCTAGCCCAGTGTTTGCTCCAGAGAAACTAAGAGAGGACAAAATGCCCCAAGAGCAACATTTTGAAGAATGCACAGGAGCTGAGAGAGGAGCTGGAACACAACCCGGGATCAGCAGATGCCAGTCACGTGCCTTTCTAGCTAACAGAGGTTTTCCAGATGCCACTGGCCTTCCTTCAGTGAAGGTACCCTATTGTCAATGCCTTAGCTTAGACACTATTATGGCCTTAAGACTGTAACTTTGAAACCAAATAAACCCCCTTTATAAAAGCCAATCCATTTCTGGTATTTTGCATAATGGCAGCATTAGCAAACCAGAACACGTCTTCTCCTTTTCCCTACCAATTCTCTATAAAAAGCATTGGCAAAGACTTAAATGAGTAAAAACTATAAGTAAAAGAATCATATGACCACAACTTAATAGTCAATTGGAAAGCAAATAAAAGTATTACAAGCTTAAAGATGAATTATTCACTATTTATTATAAGTTGTGCTACTACTACAAGTAAAAGAGGGACAACTACCTCCAAGAAAATATTGACCTTTGAAAAGCACAAATCAGATGACATTCCCCTGCTTAAAACCCTCTAATGAATTTCCATTACACTTAGTAAAAAATCCAAGCTTCTTATCATAAACTACAAGACCCTGACTATCTTGCTGCTGCCTGATTCACCAAGCCCATCTCCTACCCACCTACCCCACCCTGTCACACGCTGCAACCATATTCGTGCTCATCCTGTTTCTGATGTCAAGACTGAGCTCCCTCAGGGCCTTGGCTTTCGCTATTGCTCAGTGGTTGCCTCCTTCCATCTTTCAATCACCAGCTCAAATGGTATCTCCTTAGAAAGGCCTGTCTTGGCCCCCAGTTGAAGATGAACCTCCACCTCTAGCAATACAGTCTATCTGATCATAATATTAATGTTCTTTATAGCACTTACGACCTGAAATTATCTTGTTTGTTGACTTACATATTGGTTATCTGTCTCGTTCCACTAGAGTATCATAAACAGGCAGCCATCACTGCTGCCCTAGTTCTAGAACAGTGCCTGGCATGTGGGAGATACTGTCTTAGTTTGCTCATGCTGCAGAATGCAAAACACCAGAGATGGATAGGCTTTTATAAAACGGGGGTTTATTTCACTACACAATTACAGTCTTAAGGCCACAAAACGTCCAAGGTAACACCTCAGCAATCGGGTACCCTCACCGGAGGATGGCCAATGGCCTCCGGAAAACCTCTGTTAGCTAGGAAGGCAGCTGGCATCTGCTCCAAAGCTCCGGCCTCAAAACGGCTTTCTCCCAGGACGTTCCTCTCCAGCAAGCTTGCTTCTCTTCAAAACATCACTCCCAGCTGCACTCTCTTTCCTCTTTGAGTCAGCTCATTTATATAGCTCCACCATCAAGGCCCACCCGAATGGGTGGGGCCAAGCCTCCATGGGAACATCTCATCAAAATTATCTCCCACAGCTGGGTGGGGCACACTCCAAGCAAATCTAACCAGCACCAAAACTTCTGCCCCACACAAGACCACAAAGATAATGGCATTTGGGGGACACAATACACTCAAACCGGCACAGATACCAAAAAATATCTGTGGCTGCATTAACTGCATTCACCCTACAATGATGAAAAAATATTTCTTTTTTATCTTCTCTAGCTTTTCTTTCACTTCTGGGAGCATAGATTAGTTGAAAATAGCAGGGACTCTGAAATCAGATACACCTGGATTTGAGTCCTGATTCTGGTGCTTATTCGCTTATTGGGGTTGGGAAAGTCATTTAAATTGAGGTCCAGCTTCATATCTTTAAAATGGGGCTATTGCCATCTGCCTTAGCGGATTGCTTTGCACGTGACATGTCAAGGGCACAAATTTGGCTCTCAGTCATTAGTTCCCCCACATCCTCAAGCTTTTCCAACAAAAAGAACTTTATTTCTCCTCAGAAATAATGTTGATCAAGAAAAGGATGTTCAAGTTTAGAACAGAAGAGATTTGTAGAAAGGGAGCAGTGGAATCTCCTTTGGCAGTGAGGGGGGTGGGGTAACTGTTAAAATCCAAAGAACTTAAGCATCAGAAAAGAGTGCACCAATAAAATAACAGTAACAATACTACATATCAAAGTAAGTGCTACATACGTTCTTCTTATGTGCCAGACATTGTTATTTAATCTTCACAACAATCCAGTAACAGAATCACGACCATGACCGCAACTGATGTGTTTTCCTCCTAGATCCCCCGTAGCTCTTGCATCCCTCCTCACTCCTCCTTCCACACACATCTTTGCTCCTCATTTCCCTTCCCTCATCCTTCTTCCCCCTCCAGTCTGCTGGTCCCAGTCAATATGGCCACAAGCAGCACATTCTGAGACCAAGATGGCAGCCCTGCAGGCAGCAGCAAGGAATTTGTCAGCAAGAGATTGGGCATAAAGGGCTTCAGAGATAGCAAAGCATCTCCCAGGTCCCTGGGAGCATCAGCCAGGCCTTCTTAAAATACAGGCTTCATCTGTCCCCGACCTCACTTTTTGAATAGTCTAAGCCCAAAGCTCCTGCCGTCCAAAAAAAAAGTCCAGGGGTGTGCGTTCGGTCCTAAAACTGAAGCCTCAAGCTAGAGAGGGCTTTTCAAAAGGGGATAAAGGATTAGTGGCTGCTTTAAATACCTAGAACGCTGGTAGAATGTGACTCATGGAAATGAAGTAATTCAAGGCACCTAGCTAGGAGCTCACATTTTAAAATGACAGGAAATACCTGATCTAGTAATAACAGTCACATATTCAAAAAAGGGAAATCTAAAATGATCATGAGAGATATTTTCTTGTAATAAAGATTTTAGGAAAAAATCTAACTAGAGTGAATGGGAATTGATAACAAAAACTTTTCCCAGGTCTTAAAGCTCTTTTAAAATGCCATTTGGAAAAAAAAGTTTTAAAATTATGATTTAAAAAATCATCCCATATTGGGTAGAACATTAGCGATGTCCAGATGGTTCAAGAGATAGGACATCATGAGTCCTGAGGAAATGTCCAACGAAAATAATAGCAGCAGCAGTTTCCTGGCAGCTGTGCAGACGTCTGCTTTGGGAATTAGGCCACAGTGGCTAGAGCAGCAGACCCTCTGAAATGTAAAAGGAGAGGAGAATCTAGATGCACTTTTTTTCCTTTGAAAAGAAAAAATTGAATTAAGTCACTGTCTATTTTTAAAGAAGCAGTCTTTATTTGTGGAAATAATTTCCAATACCCATCCGTTCATCAGATATTTATTGAGCACTTACCAGATACCAGACCCTGCATGAGGTGATTCCTGCCCTCATGGAGCTTACAGTCATTAAGTAATAATATAGATTTAAAATAGCAACTCAGACTGTGACAAGTGCTACAAAAGGGGAGATATGTGAACACATGTGAGCTTATGACAAGCAGTTGACCTGATGAGACCTGAAGAGGTGAGAACTGAGCTGGTGTTTAAAGGATGGATAGAGATTAACCAGAACTTCATGATTCTCTGTTGTTTTGATTTACGTGGCCAACTCTCAGTGGAACAATCATTGGAGCAGCCCTGGGAAATAGATGAACTGTGTGAAAAGGTAACTGTGGTGTATGTACCCCAGGAAAACATGTTCTTAAAGTTAATCCATTCCTGTGGGTGAGAACCCATTGTAGGTAGGACCTTTTGATAGGGTTAGTTCAGTTAAGGTGTGACCCACCTCAGTCAGGATGGGTCATAATCCTATTACTGGAGTCCTTTATAGGCAGAATGAAAATCAGACAGAGAGAAAGGAAGCCAGAGGGATCAAGAAGCTGAAACGGAACCTGGAAGAGAAGGGAGAGACCAACAGAGCCGCCCTGTGTCTGGCCACGTAAGATGAGCCAAGGATCACTGGCAGCCAGTCTCAGAATGCCACAGTCTTCAGGGAGAAAGCATCACCTTGATGGTGTCTTGATTTGAACATTTTCCCAGCCTCAAAACCGTAAGGGAATAAATTCCTATTGTTTAACGCAACCCATTTAACAGTAATTGCTTGAGTAGCCTAGGAAACTAAAACAGAAACTTACCTAGAAAACTCCAGGACATTGAGAATTTCAAATGTTTGTTTTTCTCCCATCTATGGAAAGATAAGACAACATAGTCTTATCTGAGGGAAAAAGGGTGAATCTTTCAAAATAACTCACTCCCCCAATCAGAAACAAGCTTTACTTTCCAAATATACATATTTTCCAAATACCAATTTTCTTTCAAGCCTATCAAGAGGATGACACCTCCCTCTGGTGAGGGCATTGTTAGCCATGTGGCCAACATTATCAGGGCAGATGCTTCCATTAGTGCCAATTTTAGATTGTGACACCTCTCCTCCATGTGTTTTGGTTTAAAATCGGCACTACTAGAAAAACTTCACAACCACTCGCATGTGGTGGGGGTACAGGGAGTGTCCAACAGCACACAGCAATGGGAGCACAAGCACTTCTTTTAATAAAATTGCACAGATTCAATGTAATCTTTAACACTTAGATAATTCAAAGAGGTAAAGATGGACAGAGGTGGCATGCTACGGCATTTTATAGCAATGTTTCCAGTTACAGCCACTTGAACACTGGTAGCCATGATCCATGTATCTCTGAATCGACCAGCTCCCAGCTTCACCAATATGGCACTGCAGAATTTCAAATAATTTGAGGACCTTCCATGTGTCAGGCACTATGGATATAAAGTTGAATTAATCGGTACCTTCTACCAAGGTTTCTAAGTCTAGTAAAATTCCTAAACTGTCACATGGATCATTAGAGACGTGAAAAATCAGCTTGCTGGCTACCATGTTTACTTTCTTCAAGTTTTCTTTTTCATAACATCAAAGGCTTGCAGTAAATGGTTATTAAAACAGAACAAGGAAATACATATAATAAAATGAATAACTCAAAAGAATGCTCTGAAAAATATTTTGGACCATTTCAATTCCTCGTAGAAAAGAAGAGTATCTTTCTTGAAGGGCTGGTGATTTCAGACTCTTTAAAATAGCTCACTTTTATTAAGCACTGAGCCTGTGCCAGGCACTAATTCAAATTACTTTACATGTATCATTAACTCATTTACTCATCACAAGAATCCTTGACATGGTGTGATGAGAAAACAAGCAAGGAATAGGGAAGTTAAGTGATGTGCCCAGGAACAATGACTGGGGAGTTCAGAGGCCAGGATGGAGTTCCTGGTTCTGTGACTCTGGAGCCACCGTGATCCCGAGCCTCTCTGGAAGAGCAGATCTATGCAAAACACTGAAAAGTGCACAGGGTCCTACTCACAGCTTCTATGGTAACAGAGCTTGGTGTTCTGGTAGTGAAAACAAAGCCAAGTTTTTTTGCTCCTTTCACTAACGCTGCCTCATCTGTCAATAAAGAGTGCATTATTAATTGGGGTTGAGCAAATGTATTAACAATGAATTTAATTTAATGTAGATTCTTCTCCTATGGAACTAAAAATACAATGCCATTTTTTTTTAAACTCAAGTTTTTTGCTCAGAGCAATTATTCATGCCTCTAGGTACCATTGAGTGTGCAGGAAAGAGGAGATCTGGTAAAAATACGGCCTACTCTAGTGGGGCCAAAATGAATTTACTACTATGGAAAGGGAAACACTTTCTTACAACTCACTGCTGTGATCTTGCTTGCTCTGAAAGCAATTAGCATCACCATAAAATGTTGAAGAGTCTTAATCTTCCCTCTGCTGCTTTGTTACTGATTATAACCAGCCATGTTTACTGAGCCCCAGGGTCCAGGCACCCTCCCAGCCTCCTCTATGCAGTCTTTGGGGTCAAGGGACAAAGAGCCCCAGAGCTCAGAGCTGCCCTGTGACACAAATGATGCTGACCTCTGGGAATTCTAGGAGATCAGCAGGACCAACCTCTTCTGAGGGTTTATCACCTGCCAGGCACCACGAGCTACATGCTTTACATGAACATAACACCCACCTGGAGAGGAGGCCTGGTAGATTATATCATTTCCATCTTTCTCAGGAAAAACAGTGTGGCACACACATAAAAGGGTAAGAAATTCCTTTATATATTTTTCTGTGGGCTATAAAAAAGTTATTGAGTTAGTTAGCCTCTTCTACTACCAGTGATGTAAGAGTTACATTCTGCAATTGTATTGACTGAGGTTTGACTCTAGGTACATACAGAGTCAGAAACCAGCTAAAAGCCACATGATGCATTCAAAATGTATTTATGGAGAGCTTGGAGGTCAGGGACAGTGTAGGAGGCTGGGGAGACCACAGGGAACAAGACAACTCTGCCCTCTTGGAGCTTCTGGTCTAGTCTAGGAGACAGATATTCTCAAAACTGGAGGAGACACACTTTATACCCACTAGGATACCTGGAATAAAAAAGTCAGATAATAACAAGTGTTGGCAAGGATGTGGAGAAATCAGAACTCACACACACTGCCAGTGGGAAGGTAAACTGGGACAGCCATTTTGGAAATTGCTCAAAAGGTTAAATATAGTTACCATATGACCCAGCAGTTCCACACTTAGGAATATATATATGCAAGAGAAATGAAAACTGTGACCACACAGTAACTTATACACAAATGTTCATAGTAGCATTATTCCTAATAGCTGAAAGACATAAACAACACAAATGTTTCTCAATGGATGACTGAATAAACAGATGTGATATATCCATACAATGTAATATTTTTCAACCATTAAAGGGAATGAAATACTGACACATGCTACAACATGGATGAACCTTGAAAACAATATGCTAAATGAAGGAAGCCAGTCACAAAAGACCACATATTATATGATTCCATACAATATGAATATGATTCCATATAATTTGAAATGTCCAGAATAGGCAAATTTATAAACAAAGTAGATTAGTGGTTGCTTAGGGCTAGAAGAGAAGGGGAGTAGGGAGGTGATGGCTAGAGTACAGAGTTCCTTTTTAAATGATAAAAATGCTCTAAAATTGACTGTTGTGATGGTTGCGCAGATCTTTGAATTTACTAAAAACCACTTTAAATTTTATGCCAGGTGGATTATATCTTAATAAAACTGTTTTAAAAATATCTGGAGGAGCCCACTCCAATCAAGATGGCAGAGTGAGAAGCTTCAGGGCCCCATCTCCTCACAGAAACTTGGAAAAACCAGCCAGAACTGGCATAAATATCTTTCTCAAAGCTCCAGAAAACAGTTAAAGAACTGCAATTACAGGGCAAGCACTGAACCAAGAAAAAAGCTACTTAAAAATGGTAAGATCTTATGTCCCTCTGGTTGCTAACCCTTACCCCACAGCCCTCACCAGCTTGGCATAGGGCTGGCCTAAGCTCCCAGTGTGAGTCCCTGGTGTTAGTTCTAGATAGAGCAAAGTAACCCTCATGTACATACTGGGGGCGTATAAGCCTGGTCCAGGCCATCTGTTGATGGCCTGAGGGACTCACTGGCCCAGAACTTGCCCTTCTTGTAGAAGATGGCACACAGAGCTCTCCTACAGAATGCTGTGGGAGAGCAGTCAAGTTGTACTACCTGGAGCAAGAGATTACCTGGCTATAGGACATACCCAGCAGTACCTGAGACTGGGAGGAAACTGTTTCTTGGGGAAGAAGGGACATACCTATCTACATAAGCAGGGTTTTCCTAGGGCCAAACATGCATGCCCAAGACAAGATGCATGAGCAGTAAGAGCCAAGGAGAGCCCATCTCCATGACCTGGAGCTATTCTCTAAATTGTTTGCATAGATAGGCTCTGAAAGACAGTGCTCCACTTGCACAGGTCAATTTGCAAAAGCTGTGAACGATGTTTTCTCTTTTTCCTTTTTTTTTTTTTTTTTTTAATTAGCTCCTGGCATTCAAGGAAAGCTCTCCCAACACTCGCTGGATACAATTTTAAGGAACTGACACCTCAGAGTCTAAATTCCAGCAATAACATATTAAAATATAAAAATGTCTAGTCTTCTACAAAAGATTACAAAACATACAAAGAAACAAAAAACAAAAAACTTCTCCCAGACAAAGAAGTTTCAAGCATTAGAAACCATTAAAAAAGAGGATCAGACCTGGGACATTACAAACAAAGACTTAAAAAAAAAAAATGGTCCTAAATATGCACAAAGAGCTAAAGGAAAACATTGTCAAAGAATTAAAAGGAAATCAGGAAAACAATAGATGAACACAAAGAGAATATCAATTGAGAGTTTGAAAAGGAACCACAACAGAGCTGAAAACTACAGTAACAGAAATTAAAAATCCCCTAGAAGGATTCAGCAGCTGATTAGAGCTGGCAGAATACAGATCAGTAAACTTGAAGATAAGGCAAGAAATCATCCAGTATAAGCTGCAGAAAGGAGCAAAAATGAAGAAAAGTGGACAAAGAGTGAGGCACCTGTGGGACATAAGCAAACATATCAATATACAGATCGTGGGAATCCCAGAAGGAAACGAAAAAGAGAAAGTGGGAGAGAGAATATTCAGATAAATAATGGCTGAAAACTTCCCAATTTTAACAAAAGATGTGAGTATACACATTCAGGATGCTTGATGAACTCTAAACATGATAAACACAAATAGACCTACACCATGCCATGTTATAATTGAACTGCTGTAGGCCAAAGATCAAGAGAGAACAAATGTGTCAAATACAAGGGAGCCTCAATAAGATTAAGTGCTGATTTCTCACTGGAAACCATGGAGGCAAAAAGGCAGTGGAAAGAATATTTAAAGTCCCCAGAAATTACCAACCAAGAATTCTATATCAGGCAAAACTTCTTTGCAAAATGAAGGAAGGAATAAGACAAAGAAAAGCTGAAGGACTTTGTCATCACTAGACTAACCTTGCAGAAGATGCTAAAGAGAGTGCTGAAGGTTGAAAGGAAAGGACACTAGACAATAGATTGAAACCACATGGTGGAGTCTCAAAAATAGTGTGTGTATACTATGGAAGTTAAGTTGGTATCAAAGCAGACAAGATTGTCAAAGATTTAGGATGTTAAATTTAAGCCCCATGGTAACCACAAAGAAAATATCAGAGAATATGTAAACTCACAGAAACAAGAAGTAGAGTAAAGTTTACTAGGAGTGGGAGCCAGGGGCAATATGGGAGTTAATGTAAAATGAATGTAGCGTTTCTGTTTGGGGTGAAGGGAAAGTGATAGTAATGGATGGTGGTGAGGTACTGCAACACTGTGAATGTGATTAATCCCACTGAATGGTATCTTCCAGAGTGACTGGGATAAGAAGATTTACGTTGAATATATGTATATATACACACGCATACACACACACACACATATATATTTCCAGAATTTAAAACAAGAAAGAAAGAAACTAGATAATGACAATTAAATGCCATACATACTGGATGGGATCTAAGAATGGGGAGAGAAGACTCCAAAGGACATTATTGGGACATAAGAAAAATTGGAAGCCTTATATCAATGTTAAATTTACTGAACTTGATAACTGCAGTTAAGGTGATTACATAAGTGAATATCCTTGTTTGTAGGAAATGTACATGAAAGTATTATGTGTTCAAGAAATACGATGTGTGCAACCTGCTCTCAAATGACCAGAAGTTAGATAGATAGATAGATAGATAGATAGATAGATAGATAGATAGATAATTAGATGATAAGATAGATAGTGTGGTGGTCTGAAGTTCTATGTACACCAGAAAAACATGTTATTAAAGTTAATCCTTTCCTGTGGGTGTGAACCCATTGTATGTAGGACCTTTTTATGAGGTTATGTCAGTTAGGGTGTGACCCACCTCGATCAGGGTGGGTCTTAATCCTATTACTGGGGTCCTTTATAAGCAGAAGGAAATCAGACCAAGAAAAAAGTCACAGAAGCAAGCAGCTGAAATCAATGAAACTCAGGAGAAAAGGAAGAGACTTGCAGATACTGCCATGTGCCTTGCCAGGTGATAGAGGAGCCAAGGATCACCAGCAGCTGGTCTTTGGGAAGAAAGCATTGCTTTGATGATGCCTTGATTTGGATATTTTCCTGGCCTTAAAACCATGTGTGAATAAACTCCCTTTGTTTAAACCCATGCATTATATGGTATTTACTTGCACAGCCTAGGAAACTAAGATTAGATAGATAGATAGATAGATAGATAGATAGATAGATAGATAGATAGATGAATGATACTGCAAAGGTGGTAAAATGTTAAAATTGGTGGATTGTGGATCTGGGTATCTGGGTAGGTGGGTTATGTTGGAGTTCCCTTTATGGGGTTTGTATTATTTTTCAATTGTCCTGTAAATTTGAAATTATTTCAAAAGATCAAGTTCAAAACATTAAAACAACAAAAAAACTGGAGATGACGAAGAGGAACTTGATAGAGAAAGGAGGGACCTACCTCAGTTAGATGGTCGTGACAAAAAACTCTTGAGGAGATGTTTGAATTAAGCCCTACATGAAAAGGATGAGTTAGCTGTGTGTAAAATTGACAGTGACGGCAGGGCATGTGAAACAAAAGGCATAGCACTTTCAAAGGCCCCAATCAGAAAACAGCCTCATGTGTTTGTGGAGCTTCTAGAAAAGAATGCCTTTAGCATCTTGATCAAGGAGAACAATGGCGCAGCATGAGACTGGATGGAAGGACAAAGTAATGAGTTTTGATTTCATCTGAAATACGGTGCCAGACCTCAGAAGGTTATTAAGCAGAAAAGGACATGTACAGATTTGTGTTTTAAAAGATCGCTTTAATTTTTGAGAAGATGAAGATTTCAAAATTAAGTTTTTCCATACCTTAAAAGAGATAATGAAGAGTATTGGTATTGGGAGCATGCAACAGGATCAAATACTTTTAAAGATGTACCAAGTGGAAATAAAGGACATGAAAATACTCAATGCTTAGCATAACTAATAACAGATGAAGACAGCCAAGGAATAAATTATAAAGCAGGAAGATCAAGTCAAGGACTTCCTATAAGAGGCTTTTGGAAGGGGAAAAGAGTCAGAAAACATAAAAGGCATGCTGATAAAGGAAGGGTAGAAGTAGAAGTGTAGGTAAAAGGAGCTACCTGAGATTGAAAAGGCTCATGATGTGCCAAAGAGGATGGAAAAGAAAAACTCATATCTAGACTTATTATTTATAGTGAAAACATCCATGCCAACATTATGTAGGGGTCAGGAAAAACAGAATATTGCCTGCAAAGGAATAAGAGTCATCCTGATATCAGATTTCTCAATGCCTACCTGGAGGAAAGAAAGAAATAATGGAATGTGTTCAAGGTGGGAGAGGGTCCGTGAACTCTACTGGGTCCTCTAAGATGGTCTCCACTCTGCCTCATCACCATTTGTCACCTTAGACCATCAGGACAAAACTCATCATGGCCTTTAGCCCAGTGGATGCCAGGGAGCCAGGGACATCCATCATCACAGGCTTCCTTTAACTTGCACACCCTGATCACCCCTTCAAACTCCATCTCCATCACTCCCCAACTCCCCAAGCTTTCCCTTGTGCCCCTGGAAACTGACAGTTGGTCAAGAGCAAAACCATTGTCTTCAACCATGTATGGGGCTCTCCCTCAAGGAACCTGCCTACCCCACAACCTAAAAAATGTAGTGCATGTCTCCTCTCTCAGACTTAGGCTAACACTTGCTCCTCATCAACAGCTCTCCCACCTTCCTCCCTAAAAACCTCCAGCTTTGGATCTCATGTCAGACAATCCATCCACCACTCACCTCACCCTATTTCCCTTCTTTTCATTTAACCAGGACCCCAGCTCCTGGCCCCCCATCATTCTCACCAACACTGGTTATTTCCAGGAAAATAAACATAGACACAGATGTAGGTTCTGTGGGGCCTGAAACTTATACAAACTTTTTAAGAAACTAATACAATAGTAGAAATATAGACTTAGGTCCAAAAAGGAATGTTTGTTTAAATGAGGAAAGAAACTCCAACAAATAACATTTTTAAAAAGCTGACAAAAATACAACAAACATCATAAAATCCAGAAAAATAATCCTGTTTTTATCCATTAATTGTCCCAAACACCTCAATAATACTTTTCTGTCCAGTTTTTGCCTGCATACTCTTACATCACTTCTTATGTTAATCCTGTGACACCATTTTCTTTTGAGAGAACATAAATAAATTCAGTCTTTCTTTTGACAGTTGATCAAAATTGATTTTTTTTTCTCTTTTATCAATGACAGTTTAGAAGACTATCTTTCAGTTTCATAGTTTGTTATGGGTGTAACATTTACTCAGTCACTCTGGTAAATTTGGGAAAACCTGTGTGCCAGTTTAAATGTATTATGTCCCCCAAACGCCATTATCTTTGATGCAATCTTGTGGGGCAGACGTTTTAGTGGTGATTAGATTGGAATTCTTTGAGTGTTTCCATGGAATGTGCCCCACCCAACTGTGGGTGATAACTGATTAGATATTTCCAGGGAGGCGTGGCCCTGCCCATTCGGGGTGGGCCTTGATCAGTGGAGCTATATAAATGAGCTGACAGGCAGAGGGAACTCAGTGCAGCTGTGAGTGATGTTTTGAAGAGGAGCTACAGCCAAGAGGGACACTTTGAAGAAAGCACAGGAGCTGCAGATGAGAGACATTTGAAGACGGCCGTTGAAGCAGACTCTTGCTCCGGAGAAGCAAAGAGACGACAAATATCCCAAGTGCAACTAAGAGTGACTTTTTTGAAGAACTGCAGCCTAGAGAGGAATGTCCTGGGAGAAAGCCATTTTGAAACCAGAACTTTGGAACAGACACCACTGGCTATCCTCCAGTGAAGGTAACCGATTGCTGATGTGTTACCTTGGACACTTTATGGCCTTAAGACTGTAACTGTGTAACCAAATAAACCCCCTTCTATAAAAGCCAATCCGTCTCTGGTGTTTTGCATTCTGGCAGCATTAGCAAACTAGAACAGCCTGTATCAAGTTTCTCTTACATTCAAACTTTGAGAACTGGAAGGATTTTCCACAGATTGGCAAATAACTCCATACATTGCCTATCTCATTTCTTCCACACCCTGCACAGACTTCCAGTGCCAGGAAGGGCCCTTCAAGTGCCTGAGCCAGGGCAGGGAAAGGAGGAAGTTTTCTGAAAGCTACCAAGACAGCGAGCAACGACTTCATCACAACCAGAAGTGACTGTGAGCCAATCAGCCCAGACTAAGGGTATCCCCAACTCCATGTCCCCTTTGGCAGATCCCAAAAAGGTCCACAGCCGTTCCAGTGCCATCCAACTGGAAGAGATGTGTAATGGAGGGGAAAGTGGAGAAGAAAAAGGCAATGGCTTAATCTATTGCAGTTTCAAATATCTTATGTTTTCAAATATTGCAAAAACATAGAAAAATGTATCCACTTGCTAGAGTTCCTTCCAGAGCCTTGGAATGGACCCAAGTAAGAGGAGGGCCTGACGCTTAAGTTTCATCGGCTTCATGGAAAATTCTCCTTGGCTTGCTCCAGTACCCTGCTGCCTTAGTCCCCTGCCTGCCTCTCCTCCAGGCCCATAGGTCAAGACCTTACACTGGCCTGGACTTTAACATTACAGTGACTGCAAGTCCTTGTAATCTAAAGGTAGAGAATTCCACTTGCTGGCCACGACCTCCTGTCTTTCCAGCTCACTCTGTCTAATACCCCAGTACAAGATACCTCAACTTCAACATTGCTTTGATTCCACCACTTTCTCACTGCTCCTTACTGCCCTCGGGGGCTCACTTCCCACCTTACCTGTCTTAAATTTCACGGTCAGCCACTATAACCTCTCCCTGTATGCACCCTCGACAACCTGGTTCCACCTTCATGGCATTCACTGCACAAAACTCCAGTCCTCCTTAAACCAAACTCTCTTCCTCCCCGTGCCTGTAGAGAAAAATGCAACCATTCTGACTGGTCTCATGTTAAAACCATCATTGCTAATTGCACAAACCCTTAATGTTGCCCTCTCCCGTTGTTTGGGAAAACTATTTTATACCTTCTCCTCTCTCCTCAAACCTGCTCTAGTTCCTGCCTATCCTCATCCTCAGCTAATAATCTGGCTTTCTATGTCACTGAGAAAAGAGAACAATCAGAAGAGACATCTGCCACCTCTACCCACCCACTAGTGGGTGCTCTCAGACTCTGCTCTCCCTCGTGCCAGGATGGATTTGCCCATGCTCCCACCCAGAGCCAGTCCCCCTCCCCAACTCAGGGCCGGCATTCCAGCAGTTTCTCCTCTCTTCCTTGAATCATCTCTCTCTATGTTCCCTCTCTTTATTTCTCTTCTCTTTAAAACAAAACAAAACAAATGCTCTTAACCCCATTTCCTCTTCTTAACTACCATTTCTCTGTTCCCCTTTGAGCAAACTCCTAAAAAACATTGATTTTTGCTGTCTCCAATTCCTCTCTCCCCAGCTTCTCTTAACCCAACCCAACCAGGCCCTCGCCAGGTCAACAGTGCTGCACTCTGCTACCCAGTCATATACATTTTTCTTCCAAAAATAGAGAGAAGCATTTTGCATTTTCCTCCTCCCGTGGATTCCATAATGTCGACAGCTGCCATTTACTACAAGCTAACCATGAGCCAGACACTGCATCAAGTACTTAATATGTAATATCTCAATTTATCCTCATTCAACCCTAAGAGCCAAACATTATGAGACCCATTTTACATATGAGAAAAGTGAGGCTCAGGGAATTTGCCCAAGTTCAGTCTGCTAATAAAGAATGGATTTTGGATTTAAAAGCCAGGTGTGACTAACTCCAGGGAAACTGGTCATAACATACATTCTGAATTTCTGAAGGGCAGGTATTAATTTTTCTATTTATTTGGCTTCCCTAGTTAGAAACTACTAAAAACATTCACCCAAGAAAAGTTCATCAATCACTGTCAAATAAATAAGGAAAGTCTATTATGATAGGACCGATTTGGTCACATTGGATTATAGCCAAGCATGGTTCAACTATTATAGGGAAAAAAGAGGATTTCTTTTCTGTGACAACAGCGGACCTAAAGATTTAGAGATTCTATATTGAGGCTCCAGATCAAAGCCAACTCCTCAGAGAAAGGACTCTGCCCTCTATCAGCCTGCCCTGTTGTACTGGCTTCTCAGCACTTATAATCTGGAAATATCTTGCTCATTGATTTGTCTACTGGTTTCCTGTCTGTCTTCTCCCTGCTAGAATGTAGGTACATGAGAGCAGGGAATTTGCCTCTCATGCCCTCAGCCATTTCCCTGAATCTAGATCACTGGGAGCAATAGGGAAGGAGGCAGGAGAAGGTCAGAGGCTCAGGCAGGAGAGAGTCCAGGCAAGAACGCTTGGGAGTTTGATGTTAGGTGCAACGGGGAAAAAATGAAGTGCTCTAAGCAGGAAGGCAGCATGATCCAATTTATGTCTTTTAAAGGTCACTTTGGGAAAGCAAGAATGGAAGCAGGAAGACCAGCCAGGAGGCCATTGCTATTTAGGAGAAAGTAGGGGAAATAAGAGGGAAGCAGACAGAGTTGAGGTTTGCCGGTGTGTGGGATGAGCAGGGAGGACAGCAGCATTTAACAGATCCTACCAATATTTGCAAGGTGTCTTGGAGGGAAGCTAAGTCATCCTTACTAACCAACTGATAGAGACTCAGCACATGACAGACAAATGCCCAATAAAAGCAGAGAGTGAATAGCCAGAGAAGTTGAGAAAGAAAGTCAGAGGGAGCAGCCAGAAGCTGAAAGCAATGAAACCTGGGTGAGAAGGAACAGCAGAAGCCACCATGTGTTTTGCTATATGACACAGAAACCCAGGATTTCCAGCAGTCTTTCTCCAGGAAGATTTTGGAAGGAAAATTTTCTATCTTTCACCATTGAATATCTTACTTAACAAAAATCTTTCAGAAGTTGACCACTTCTCCTGGAAGTGAAATCTGGACTCCCCAATGCACCATAGAGCTTACATTACATAAATCCCAGTTCATAGCTGAAAAGAATTAACCATCCAAACAGGACTGGAGGAAGCCCAGTATCAAACCAGATGTCCGCTGTGTGAGAATCAGTAAATAGACTCCACAAGCTCCAAAGACTGCTAAGGATATGACAAACTACAGAAACAATAGAAGCACGTGAACAAGAAAATAATTCAATTTGTGATATAATTTGGTAGAGGACTTGCGGACGTTCAACTGTGCTTAATCAAGTAGGGCTCTGTGTAAGGGGAAACAAAGAGCACCAAAGTGGTAATAACCTAGTCTGAAGGGAACTACATGGAGAGAACCTTGTTTGACTCCTGTTCTTTTGTGCAAATAAGAATGAATGTTACAGTACACAAAGAGTCGACCATAATTTAAACCATGGACTTTAATTAATACTACAATTATAAAAATGAGCTATCAGCAAGTTTAACAAATGCCTCACATAAATGCAAGTTTTTGGTGGTGGGTCAGTATATGGGAATCCTGTATATTATGCATGATTTTCCTGTAAATGCACAGTTTCTCTAATAAAGAAAAAAAATGAAAAAAAAGACTCAGCACATGAAGACTGTACCTGTGAACTGTACATCAATAATTGTTTCTTATAGAAGTCAAAGTAAAAACCAAAGTTCTTCAAAGGCCTAATATTTTACACAATCACCCAGTACCATCCTCTGCATCTCATTACCCCTGAGTCCATCTCCCTTCACTTACCCTGTAATAAGCCACACTGAATTCTTTGCCATTCCTCGAGCATCCCAGGCATGCTTCCACCACAGGGCCTTTGCACACACTGCTTCTCTCACTTACTTGGCTCCCCTCCCAGATCTCTGTATGGCTCATGCCACTATTTCCTTTAGGGCTTTAGGGCTTTCCTTAAATTGCCTCTTCTCAGTGAGACTGTCCCTTTCTATATTTTAAATTGCAATACCTCATCTCCCTGCATCCCATTTTCCTATTTTGTTTTTCTCCACAACACCATCATTTGACCCATCACAATACACTGCGAAAAACAACAGCCACTTCCTCTTCCTGTAAGCGGCCTAAGGTGATCTCTGAAAATGGTTCGCTATTCACTTGACCCTGAAAACCCCACAAAACCATGCAAATCAAGAGGTTCAAATCTTCGTGTTCACTTTAAGAACACCCAAGAAACTGCTCAGGCCATCAGGGGTATGCATATTCGAAAAGCCACCAAGTATCTGAAAGACGTCACTTTACAGAAGCAGTGTGTGCCATTCCATCGTTACAACGGTGGTGTTGGCGGGTGTGCCCAGGCCAAACAGTGGGGCTAGATGCAGGGTCGATGGCCCAAAAAGAGTGCTGAATTTTTGTTGCGCATGCTTAAAAATGCAGAAAGTAATGCATTAAGGGTTTAGATGTAGATTCTCTGGTCACTGAGCACATCCAGGTGAACAAAGACCCCAAGATGTGCCACCGACTTACAGAGCTCATGGTTGAATTAACCCATACATGAGTTCCCCCTGCCACAATAAGATGATCCTTACTGAGAAAGAACAGATTGTTCCTAAACCAGAAGAGGAGGCTGCACAGCAGAAAAAGATATCTCAGAAGAAACTGAAGAAACAAAAGCTTATGGCTCAGGAATAAATTCATCATAAATTAAATGCAAATTAAAACAAAACAAAACAAAACAAAAACAGCCAGAAACAGCTGCAGCAATAAACTGTTGATTGGTTTTTGTTTTTGTTTAGTCACTGCTTGGTATCAGGATGTAAACTGAACTTAGCATCCATTTGCCAAATCGAGCTGTGTTCACTTTGGTTAAATGAGCTCCTCACATGCCCTTTACTGACTGTGTGTGCAGAAACAGGGCCCTGGGCTCTAAGCAACAGGTGGAGAGAGAGGAGCCAGAGCCTCAGCTGAGTCAGGGCAGATGTGAGCCACACAGCCCACTCTGTCATCACAGAGGTGTGGACACACCCAGCCTTACCACCACACATAGGCATCATTTTGTTCTTGTAATGGATCCTTCCTGCCTAATCTGATTAACTCCTTTTTCTCTGATTAGGGAGGCTGAATTGGTTGTTTTTTTTATTTTTGGAAATATTAAGATGCAAAACTGATCCTTGTGGATAGGGTGGAATGGAAAGATTATCTCTGATATCAGGACCACAGCCCAGTGGGGGTGGCAGGCAGTAGGCCAGGGGAGGTAGCAGGTTGCCCCTCCTGGGTTTGGGTTCACATAGTCCAGGGCAAGAGACGATTGTCCTGGCAGTCATGGGGCATGTGAAGGGGAGGGAAGGGAAACAGGAAGATGTGGTGGCAAGTCCTGGGTCTTCTTAGAGGAAAATTCTGCTACACATCCTTGGGTCATCCTAGTTCATAAGATGGTCACACCCAAGCCAAGTCATGGCCACAATTCTTGGGGAGTTCTGAGATATCCTTAAATCTCTGAACAAGAACAAAATAAGGACTTATAGACTGTAAAAACAACAGATTCTGGTCCTAAAGATTGCATTCATCTTCTATTCAAACTCAAAGGCTCCCTCATATAGCAAGGCTTCTACAGTTGCTGAGGCAGGGGAGCCCAAGAAGTGGACAATGGCCAGTACCACCACACCAAGCAAATAGGAGGCAGTCTTGCATAGGTTGCTAAATATCAAAACATTCTTACAGAATATGTAAATTCACCCACACTAGTATTAAAGTTCAGTTAATAATATCAGTGTAAAATCTCTTGCTTACTGTATGAATATCAAAAATTTCAAGACTCCTTTCTCTTTCATGAGGTCACAAAATTATACCTTTTAGGAAGATATAAATATATTTGTTTTGAAGATATAGAGCACTGCCCTGTCAACTTAGAATGAAAATAACAGACTTACATGGCCATTCTTAAAGTTCCTTAACAATGCCGGGTCATCAAATTCACATTGATCACATTGATCCATGAAGGAAGGAGATGACTGACTATGAAGAAGAATTGAGATGATTTTAACCAAAAGTTCCTGATAGTAAAAGTCAATAATCAAAAGGATCTAAAGAAAACACATAGCCCAGTCTTCTGTTTGCAGAAAGCATCCAAAGAGCCCATAGAACCATACATAAATATTTAAAGTTTTATCAACTTATACATCGTTTCAGGCTTTGAGCTGCAAAATGGCATTAGAAAGTATCTACACTCATATTGAAAAGTATACTTATAAGACAGTTAAGGCAGAGTAATTACAAAAGTAAGAAATCAAAACCTAGATTCTGTGGTGTTTGAATAGCACATGGGGAAAATCTATCAAGAGGAGAGTCCTAGGAACTGCTCTTTGAAGTCTGGACAAAAGAGACATGGGTTATCATATGTAAGTATCCCAGTACTGACAAAAGTGCATTGTAGGGGTAAACAAAGGCAAAAATAGAAAAGTATGTCATTTATTTACCTGATATAGTCTCTGTCAGCATCACTTATTTCTGAGTGGTTACTAAGGGAAAATGGGGGAGATAATATAATTGTTATAAGAAAGGTGATCAGATGGTTACATTATCCTGAATGATTTCTACACAGTTTATAATGGCTATGCTAGATAATGAACAGAAAACTCCCTAAGATTTCTAACTATATGAAAAAGCAGATATAAACTATATATTTTGTCAACGAAAAGTTGTATTATAAGTTCAGGTAAGCCCTGCAGTAAATAAAGTTAATTCTGTAAAGAAAATAAATGTGAATTTCCCCAACAGAGTATGGCAATAAAAACACTTACCCATAAATTATGCCTGCAATGGTACACTTCTTAAATGTCATAACATTGCAAGTGAGGGTTCCCGTTTTATCAGAAAATAAGTATTTTACCTAACAAGGAAAAAGTGGACATGATAAACTACATACATTTAAAATGCAGTTAGAATGCAAAGATAACAAGATGATGTTCTTTCTCTTAAAAAACTCAAAATAAACAAATACGCATAAAACAGGAAGCTTTCTTAAATATTTAGATTTATTTCAGAAGTCCTGTTCTTGCCTTTGTTTTTCACTGGAGATGAAATTATTTGTTAATATATGTGTATGTTTAACCATTACACGTAAGAAAATTGATGTCCAAGTTCATTTTCCTGCCACAGAAATCTCATCAAAAGTAATTCACACTGGCATAGCCCTCAAAACTTCTTAAGAATTGTCCCAAATTATACTAAAAATTAATATCTAGAAATCATTAAGAATATATATATATACACACATATATATTAATCAGATGAGAAGGAATCCAACCTCAAGGCATATAAAGAAACAGGAATGTATGGTTCATTTATAGGAAAAAAAGAAATTCATCAAAACTCTTCCTAATGAATCCCACAAATTGGATCTACTAAATAAATCAACTGTCTTAAATATAATCAAAGAGCTGAGGAAAGTCATAGACAAAGAACTAAAACTAGGAGAAAATGTATGAACAAAAAGGGAATATCAATAAAAAGAAATTGTAAAAGAAACTAAATAGAAAATCTGGAGCTGAAAACTACAATACCTGAAATGAAAAATTCACTAGAGGGCTTCAACAGCAGATTTGATCAGGCAGAAGAAAGAATCAGCAAACTTGAAGATAGGACAATTGAACTTATGAAGTGAGAGGAATATAAAGAAAGAAATGGAGAAAAATGAGCACCTAAAGGACACCATCAAGCATACCAGTATATGCATTATGGGAGTCCCAGAAGGAGATCAGAGAGAAACAATATTTCAATAATGGCTGAAATTATCCCAAATGTAAGGAAAGACATGACTCTACATATCCAAGAATTTCAACAACTTCAAGTAGGATAAATTCAAAGAATCCATAATAAGATATATTAAATCATATTGTCAAAATCCAAAGAAAAAGACAGGATCTTGAAAAAAATAAGAGAGAAGAAACTCATCATATATAAGGATTCCACGATAAGATTAAAAGCCAATTTCTCATCAGAAACCAGGGAGGTCACAAAGCAGTGGGATGACATATTTAAAGTCCTGTATGAATAAAACTGTCAAAAAAGAATTCTACATACAAAACTGTCTTTCAAAAATGATTGGAGGCGGGGCAAGACGGTGGACTGGTGAGCTGTATGTCTTAGTTACTCCTCCAGGAAAGTAGGTAGAAAGACAGGAACTGCGTGGACTGGACACCACAGAGCAATCTGACTTTGGGCATACTTCATACAACACTCATGAAAACGTGGAACTGCTGAGATCAGCGAAATCTGTAAGTTTTTGTGGCCAGGGGACCCACACCCCTCCCTGCCAGGCTCAGTCCTGTGGGAGGAGGGGCTGTCAGTTCCGGGAAGGAGAAGGGAGAACTGCAGTGGCAGCCCTTATCAGAAACTCATTCTACTGATCCAAACTCCAACCATAGACAGACAGAGACCAGACACCAGAGAATCTGAGAGCAGCCAGCCCAGAAGAGAGGAGACAGGCATAGAAAAAAAACAATATGAAAAACTCCAAAATAAAAGCGGAGGATTTTTGGAGTTCTGGTGAACATAGAAAGGGGAAGGGCAGAGCTCAGGCCCTGAGGCGCATATGCAAATCCCGAAGAAAAGCTGATCTCTCTGCCCTGTGGACCTTTCCTTAATGGTCCTAATTGCTTTCTCTCTCACCATTTCAATAACCCATTAGATCTCTGAGGATGGCCCTTTTTTTTAAATCCTTTTTTCTTTTTCTAAAACAATTACTCTAAGAAGCCCAATACAGAAAGCTTCAAATACTTGCAATTTGGGCAGGTCAAGACAAGAGCAGAACTAAGAGAGCTCTGAGACAAAAGGCAATAATCCAGTGGCTGAGAAAATTCACTAAACACCACAACTTCCCAAGAAAAGGGGGGTGTCCGCTCACAGCCATCATCCTGGTGGACAGGAAACACTCCTGCCTGTCACCAGCCCCATAGCCCAGAGCTGCCCCAGACAACCCAGTGTGACAGAAGCGCTTCAAATAACAGGCACACACCACAAAACTCGGTGTGGACATTAGCATTCCCTGCAACCTCAGCTGATTGTCCCAGAGTTGGGAAGGTGGAGCAGTGGGAATTAACAAAGCCCAATTCAGCCATCATTTCAGCAGACTGGGAGCCTCCCTACACAGCCCAGCAGCCCAGAACTGCCCTGGGGGGACGGCACTCACCTGTGACATAGCACAGTCATCCCTCAACAGAGGACCCGGGGTGCACAGCCTGGAAGAGGGGCCCACTTGCAAGTCTCAGGAGCCATACGCCAATACCAAGGACTTGTGGGTCAGTGGCAGAGACAAACTGTGGCAGGACTGAACTGAAGGATTAGACTATTGCAGCAGCTTTAAAATTCTAGGATCACCAGGGAGATTTGATTGTTAGAGCCACCCTCCCTCCCTGACTGCCCAGAAACATGCCCCATATACAGGGCAGGCAACACCAACTACACACGCAAGCTTGGTACACCAATTGGACCCCACAAGACTCACTCCCCCACTCACCAAAAAGGCCAAGCAGGGGAGAACTGGCTTGTGGAGAACAGGTGGCTCGTGGACGCCACCTGCTGGTTAGTTAGAGAAAGTGTACTCCACAAAGCTGTACATCTGATAAATTAGAGATAAGGACTTCAACTGGTCTACAAATCCTAAAAGAACCCTATCAAGTTCAGCAAATGCCAAGAGGCCAAAAACAACAGAAAATTATAAAGCATACGAAAAAAAGAGACAATATGGATAACCCAAGCCCAAGCACCCAAATCAAAAGATCAGAAGAGACACAGCACCTAGAGCAGCTACTCAAACAACTAAAGATGAACAATGAGACCATAGTACGGGATACGAAGGATATCAAGAAGACCCTAGAAGAGCATAAAGAAGACATTGCAAGACTAAATAAGAAAATAGATGATCTTATGGAAATTAAAGAAACTGTTGACCAAATTAAAAAGATTCTGGACACTCATAGTACAAGACTAGAGGAAGTTGAACAACGAATCAGTGACCTGGAAGATGACAGAATGGAAAATGAAAGCATAAAAGAAAGAATGGGGAAAAAAATTGAAAAAATCGAAATGGACCTCAGGGATATGATAGATAACATGAAACGTCTGAATATAAGACTCATTGGTGTTCCAGAAGGGGAAGAAAAGGGTAAAGGTCTAGGAAGAGTATTCAAAGAAATTGTTGGGGAAAACTTCCCAAATCTTCTAAACAACATAAATACACAAATCATAAAAGCTCAGCGAACTCCAAATAGAATAAATCCAAATAAACCCACTCCGAGACATATTCTGATCACACTGTCAAACACAAAAGAGAAGGAGCAAGTTCTGAAAGCAGCAAGAGAAAAGCAATTCACCACATACAAAGGAAACAGCATAAAACTAAGTAGTGACTACTCAGCAGCCACCGTGGAGGCGAGAAGGCAGTGGCACAATATATTTAAAATTCTGAGTAAGAAAAATTTCCAACCAAGAATACTTTATCCAGCAAAGCTCTCCTTTAAATTTGAAGGAGAGCTTAAATTTTTCACAGACAAACAAATGCTGAGAGAATTCGCTAACAAGAGACCTGCCCTACTGGAGATACTAAAGGAAGCACTACAGACAGAGAAACAAAGAAAGGACAGAGAGACTTGGAGAAAGGTTCAGTACTAAAGAGATTCGCTATGGGTACAATAAAGGATATTAATAGAGAGAGGGGAAAAATATGACAAACATAAACCAAAGGATAAGATGGCTGATTCAAGAAATGCCTTCACAGTTATAATGTTGAATGTAAATGGATTAAACTCCCCAATTAAAAGATATAGATTCACAGAATGGATCAAAAAAAAATGAACCATCAATATGTTGTATACAAGAGACTCATCTTAGACACAGGGACACAAAGAAACTGAAAGTGAAAGGATGGAAAAAAATATTTCATGCAAGCTACAGCCAAAAGAAAGCAGATGTAGCAATATTAATCTCAGATAAAATAGACTTTAAATGCAGGGATGTTTTGAGAGACAAAGAAGGCCACTACATACTAATAAAAGGGGCAATTCAACAAGAAGAAATAACAATCGTAAATGTTTATGCACCCAATCAAGGTGCCACAAAATAAATGAGAGAAACACTAGCAAAACTAAAGGAAGCAATTGATGTTTCCACAATAATTGTGGGAGACTTCAACACAACACTCTCTCCTATAGATAGATCAACCAGACAGAAGACCAATAAGGAAATTGAAAACCTAAACAATCTGATAAATGAATTAGATTTAACAGACATATACAGGACATTACATCCCAAATCACCAGGATACACATACTTTTCTAGTGCTCATGGAACTTTCTCCAGAATAGATCATATGTTGGGACATAAAACAAGCCTCAATAAATTTAAGAAGATGGAAATTATTCAAAGCACATTCTCTGACCACAATGGAATACAATTAGAAGTCAATAACCATCAGAGACTTAGAAAATTCACAAATACCTGGAGGTTAAACAACACACTCCTAAACAATCAGCAGGTTAACGAAGAAATAGCAAGAGAAATTGCTAAATATATAGAGACGAATGAAAATGAGAACACAACATACCAAAACCTATGGGATGCAGCAAAAGCAGTGCTGAGGGGGAAATTTATAGCACTAAACGCATATATTAAAAAGGAAGAAAGAGCCAAAATCAAAGAACTAATGGATCAACTAAAGAAGCTAGAAAATGAACAGCAAACCAATCCTAAACCAAGTAGAAGAAAAGAAATAACAAGGATTAAAGCAGAAATAAATGACATAGAGAACAAAAAAACAATAGAGAGGATAAATATTACCAAAAGTTGGTTCTTTGATAAGATCAACAAGATTGACAAGCCCCTAGCTAGACTGACAAAATCAAAAAGAGAGAAGACCCATATAAACAAAATAATGAATGAAAAAGGTGACATAACTGCAGATCCTGAAGAAATTAAAAAAATTATAAGAGGATATTATGAACAACTGTATGGCAACAGACTGGATAATGTAGAAGAAATGGACAATTTCCTGGAAACATATGAACAACCTAGACTGACCAGAGAAGAAATAGAAGACCTCAACCAACCCATCACAAGCAAAGAGATCCAATCAGTCATCAAAAATCTTCCCCCAAATAAATGCCCAGGGCCAGATGGCTTCACAGGGGAATTCTACCAAACTTTCCAGAAAGAACTGACACCAATCTTACTCAAACTCTTTCAAAACATTGAAGAAAATGGAACACTACCTAACTCATTTTATGAAGCTAACATCAATCTAATACCAAAACCAGGCAAAGATGCTACAAAAAAGGAAAACTACCGGCCAATCTCCCTAATGAATATAGATGCAAAAATCCTCAACAAAATACTTGCAAATCGAATCCAAAGACACATTAAAAAAATCATACACCATGACCAAGTGGGGTTTATTCCAGGCATGCAAGGATGGTTCAACATAAGAAAATCAATCAATGTATTACAACACATTAACAAGTCAAAAGGGAAAAATCAATTGATCATCTCAATAGACGCTGAAAAAGCATTTGACAAAATCCAACATCTGTTTTTGATAAAAACACTTCAAAAGGTAGGAATTGAAGGAAACTTCCTCAACATGATAAAGAGCATATATGAAAAACCCACATCCAGCATAGTACTCAAGAGTGAGAGACTGAAAGCCTTCTCTCTAAGATCAGGGACAAGACAAGGATGCCCGCTGTCACCACTGTTATTCAACATTGTGCTGGAAGTGCTAGCCAGGGCAATCCGGCAAGACAAAGAAATAAAAGGCATCCAAACTGGGAAAGAAGAAGTTAAACTGTCATTGTTTGCAGATGATATGATCTTATATCTGGAAAACCCCGAGAAATCGACGATACAGCTACTAGAGCTAATAAACAAATTTAGCAAAGTAGTGGGATACAAGATTAATGCAAATAAGTCAGTAATGTTTCTATATGCTAGAAATGTACAAACTGAAGAGACACTCAAGAAAAAGATACCATTTTCAATAGCAACTAAAAAAATCAAGTACCTAGGAATAAACTTAACCAAAGATGTGAAAGACCTATACAAAGAAAACTACATAACTCTACTAAAAGAAATAGAAGGGGACCTTAAAAGATGGAAAAATATTCCATGTTCATGGATAGGAAGACTAAATGTCATTAAGATGTCAATTCTACCCAAACTCATCTACAGATTCAATGCAATCCCAATCAAAATTCCAACAACCTACTTTGCAGACTTGGAAAAGCTAGTTATCAAATTTATTTGGAAAGGGAAGATGCCTCGAATTGCTAAAGACACTCTAAAAAAGAAAAACGAAGTGGGAGGACTTACACTCCCTGACTTTGAAGCTCATTATAAAGCCACAGTTGCCAAAACAGCATGGTACTGGCACAAAGATAGACATATAGATCAACGGAATCGAATTGAGAATTCAGAGATAGACCCTCAGATCTATGGCCGACTGATCTTTGATAAGGCCCCCAAAGTCACTGAACTGAGTCATAATGGTCTTTTCAACAAATGGGGCTGGGACAGTTGGATATCCATATCCAAAAGAATGAAAGAGGACCCCTACCTCACACCCTACACAAAAATTAACTCAAAATGGACCAAAGATCTCAATATAAAAGAAAGTAACCATAAACTCCTAGAAGATAATATAGGAAAACATCTTCAAGACCTTGTATTAGGCGGCCACTTCCTAGACTTTACACCCAAAGCACAAGCGACAAAAGAGAAAATAGATAAATGGGAACTCCTCAAGCTTAGAAGTTTCTGCACCTCAAAGGAATTTCTCAAAAAGGTAAAGAGGCAGCCAACTCAATGGGAAAAAATTTTTGGAAACCATGTATCTGACAAAAGACTGATATCTTGCATATACAAAGAAAACCTACAACTCAAGGCCAATAGTTCAGGCAGCCCAATTATAAAATGGGCAAAAGATGTGAATAGACAGTTCTCTGAAGAGGAAATACAAATGGCCAAGAAACACATGAAAAAATGTTCAGCTTCACTAGCTATTAGAGAGATGCCAGTTAAGCCCACAATGAGATACCATCTAACACCGATTAGAATGGCTGCCATTAAACAAACAGGAAACTACAAATGTTGGAGGGGATGTGGAGAAATTGGAACTCTTATTCATTGTTGGTGGGACTGTATAATGGTTCAGCCACTCTGGAAGTCAGTCTGGCAGTTCCTTAGAAAACTAGATATAGAATTACCATTCGATCCAGCCATTGCACGTCTCGGTATATACCCGGAAGATCAGAAAGCAGTGACACGAACAGATATCTGCACGCCAATGTTCATAGCAGCATTATTCACAATTGCCAAGAGATGGAAACAACCCAAATGTCCTTCAACAGATGAGTGGATAAATAAAATGTGGTATATACACACGATGGAATACTACGCGGCAGTAAGAAGGAACGATCTCGTGAAACATATGACAACATGGATGAACCTTGAAGACATAATGCTGAGCAAAATAAGCCAGGCACAGAAAGAGAAATATTATATGCTACCACTAATGTGAACTTTGAAAAATGTAAAACAAATGGTTTATAATGTAGAATGTAGGGGAACTAGCAATAGAGAGCAATTAAGGAAGGGGGAACAATAATCCAAGAAGAACAGATAAGCTATTTAACATTCTGGGGATGCCCAGGGATGACTATGGTCTGTTAATTTCTGATGGATATAGTAGGAACAAGTTCACAGAAATGTTGTTATATTAGGTAACTTTCTTGGGGTAAAGTAGGAACATGTTGGAAGTTAAGCAGTTATCTTAGGTTAGTTGTCTTTTTCTTACTCCCTTGTTATGGTCTCTTTGAAATGTTCTTTTATCGTATGTTTGTTTTCTTTTCAACTATTTTTTCATACAGTTGATTTAAAAAAGAAGGGAAAGTTAAAAAAAAAAAAAGAAAAACAAGGAAAAAAAATATGTAGTGCCCCCTTGAGGAGCCTGTGGAGAATGCAGGCATATTGGTCTACCCCACCTCGATGGTTGCTAACATGACCACACATATAGAGGACTGGTGGTTTGATGGGTTGAGCCCTCTACCATAGGTTTTACCCTTGGGAAGACGGTTGCTGCAAAGGAGAGGCTAGGCCTCCCTATAATTGTGTCTAAGAGCCTCCTCCCGAATGCCTCTTTGTTGCTCAGATGTGGTCCTCTCTCTCTAGCTAAGCCAACTTGAAAGGTGAAATCACTGCCCTCCCCCTTACGTGGGATCAGACACCCAAGGGAGTGAATCTCCCTGGCAACGTGGAATATGACTCCCAGGGAGGAATGTAGAGCTGGCATCGTGGGACGGAGAACATCTTCTTGACCAAAAGGGGGATGTGAAAGAAAATGAAATAAGCTTCAGTGGCAGAGAGATTCCAAAAGGAGCCGAGAGGTCACTCTGGTGGGCACTCTTACGCACACTTTAGACAACCCTTTTTAGGTTCTAAAGAATTGGGGTAGCTGGTGGTGGATACCTGAAACTATCAAACTACAGCCCAGAACCCATGAATCTTGAAGACAGTTGTATAAAAATGTAGCTTATGAGGGGTGACAATGGGATTGGGAAGGCCATAAGGACCACACTCCACTTTGTCTAGTTTATGGATGGATGAGTAGAAAAATAGGGGAAGGAAACAAACAGACAAAGGTACCCAGTGTTCTTTTTTACTTCAATTACTCTTTTTCACTCTAATTATTATTCTTGTTATTTTTGTGTGTATGCTAATGAAGGTGTCAGGGATTGATTTAGGTGATGAATGTACAACTATGTAATGGTACTGTGAACAATCGAAAGTGCGATTTGTTTTGTATGACTGTGTGGTATGTGAATATATCTCAATAAAATGAAGATAAAAAAAAATGATTGATTTCTGATCAATCAGGATGACAGTATATGTCACTCCAGGATGCTGTTCTCCCATAGAATCTTTGAACTACAAGGAAAAAATGACAGAACCATCTTCCCCAAAACACCACAAAACAGTTAAAGGATTGCAGTAACTGGGAAAGTGCCAAAAAAGAAAACACGGGTTTTAAAATGGTAGGAGAAGCTTGTGGCACCCTTGCTGATCCCTTCCTCATTTCCTCCCCAGCCTAGTGTGGAGATAGCTTGTGCTCCCATTATGAGTCCCCAGCCCTGTCCCAGAGAGAGCAAAGTAACCCCTATGTGCATACTGTTAACCTTGTATATAGGTGCCACACTATGGGATGGCAGCCTGAATTCTGACCAGGACACTTGTCTCTGGCTCAACCTCCCATAAGTTGCCCTGCAGGCTGAAGCAACTTGCAGACAGCTAAAGTATTGTAAGAAACAATAATTCAAAGCAGCCTGGGGCAAAGGATTACCAGCTTCAAGAAATACAATAGAGCACCAAGGAGAGGGGAAACCCATTTCATAGGGAATAGAGTGGGCATTAGAATTCCTGTAAATGGTGAATATCATATGCAAGCATAAGCCCAGGACAAGATGCAGGCTCAGAAAGGACACTGAAAACCATGCACTTCACTTTCACCTTGGGTTGATTTTCTTGATAGGAGGACTAAATTCTGAAGAAGAGCAACAGCCAACACAGAGCTAATTTGCAGACTGTAAAAGATATTTTTGCATTGGGTTCTTTGTTTTTGTTAGTTCCTGTCACTCAAAGAAATCTCAGTCATATCACTACCTGGATTCAAATTTAAGGAACAGACAGTTCAGAGACTTAATCCCAGAGCCAACACATTAAAATAATAAAATGTACAGTGTGCAACATAAGATTACAAGACAAACAATGATACAGGAAATGCTGGCACATCCAAAGGAACAAGATAAAAATTAAGAGACCACCAATGAGAAGAAGATCAGACTTTGAACATACTAGGAGAAGATTTTTAAAATAATAATCCTCAGTATAGCTCAAGGACATAAACTAAAGGATATCAGGAAAACAATGACTGAGCAGTAAGAGAATCTCAATGAAATGATTGGAATTTTAAGAAGGATCCAAATACTGGATTTGAAGATCACAAAAGCTGAAATGAAAAATTCCCCTGAAGGTTTCATCAGAAGATTAGAGGTACTAGAAGAAATAATCAGTGAACTAGGGGGCAAGACAATTGAAATTATTCAGGCTGAGGAGCATAAAGAAAAAAGAGTGGAAAGAAGTGAAGAATCTAAGAGAATTGTGGGACACCATCAGGCACAGCAATATATGCATTATGGGTGTCCCAGAAGGAGAACAAGAGAAAGGGTAAGAATAATATTCAAGGAAATAATGGCATGACTTCCCAAATTTAATGAAAGACATGAATATGCACATTCAAGAGGCCCAGCAAAGCCCAAACAGGATAAATTCAAAGAGAACCATACCCAGACACATAGTAATCAAACTGTGAAAAGCCAAGGACAAGGAGAGAGTTCTTAAAGCTGCAAGAGAAAAACAGTGTGTTATGTACAAGGGAGTCTAATAAGATTAAGTTCTGATTTCTCATTAGAAACCATGGAGACAAGAAAGCAGTGGGATGAAATATTTAAAGTGCTGAAAGAAAACAACTTCCAACCATGCATTTTATATCTGCTGAAAATGTCTTTCAAAAATGAGGGGCAGATTAAGACATTCCCAGATAAACTAAATCTGAAGGACTTCATCACCACTGGACCTGCCTTACAAGTAATACTAAACAGAGTTCTTCAGTTTGAAAAGAAAGGACACTAGACAGCAAATCGAAGCAACATAAAGAAATAAAGATCTCCGGTAAAGGTAAACATTTGGGTAATTATAAATGCACTACCATTGCACTGTATTTTTTGGTAGCTAACTCCACTTTGTACTTTTTATAGGTTCTAAAATGCAAATGCATAAAAAGTAATGATAAACCTATGGCTTGCAGTATTCAATATATAAAGATATAATCTGTAACAAATACAAAAACCAGGTGGGGGGACAGAGGAATATAGGAAAAGTGCATGTGTATGCTATTGAAGTTAGGTTGGTGTGTCAGTTTAAATGTATTATGTCCCCCAAAATGCCATTTTTTTTTTTTGCAATCTTGTGTGGGCAGACATATTAGTGTTGATTAGATTGTAATTCTTTGGAATTATAATCTCTTTCCATGGAGATGTGACCCACCCAACTGTAGGTGATAACTCTGATTAGATAATTTCCATGGAGGTGTGGGCCTTGATTAGTTTGCTAGAGCACTATATAAGCTCAGACAGAAGGAGTGAGCTTACTACTGCCAAGAGGGACACTTTGAAGAGCACACAGGAGCTGAGAGAGTTGCTACAACTTACAGAGACATTTTGAAGACGGCCATTGAAAGCAGAGATTTGCTGATGCTTTGGAGGTACTAGCCTAGAGTTTGCCCTGAGAAGCTGCAGCCTAGAGAGGAACATCCTGGGAGGAAGCCATTTTCAAACCAGAACTCCAGAGCAGACACCAGCCATGTGCCTTCCCAGCTAACAGAGGTTTTCCAGACGCCATTGGCCGTCCTCCAGTGAAGGTACCAGATTGTTAATGCCTTACCTTGGACACTTTATGGCCTTAAGACTGTAACTGTGTAACCAAATAAACCCGTTTATATTTGACTTGGTATCAAATCAAATGTGATGGTTATAGATTTAGGATGTAACATCTAAACACCATGGTAACCACAAAGAAAATATATGGAAAATATATACAGAAAGAAGTAAGAAGGGACTCAAATGATACACTACAAAAAAAATTAAACATGAAAGCAGGAATTAATGGAAGAATTAAGCAACAAAAGAGTTATAAAACTCAGAAAGACCAAGTAGCAAAATGGCAGATGAAAGTACTGAATTATCAGTAGTCACTTTAAATGTAAATAGATTAAACTCCAGTCAAAATATAGAGATTAGCAAAATTGATTAAAAAACAAAATAAAACATGATCTAACTATGCATTGTCTACAAGAGTCTCAGTTTATACCCAAAGACACAAATAGGTTGAGAATGGAAGGACAGAAAAATACATTCCATGAAAATAGTAACTTAAAGACAGCTTGGATATCATACCTGTTTGACAAAATAGATTTGCCAAAAATTGTTACAAGAGACAAAGATGACATTATATATTGATAAAAGGGTTAATTCATCAAGATATAACAATTATAAATATAAGTCCATATAACAGAGTCCAAAAATATACAAAGCAAACATTGAACAGAACTGAAGGGAGAAATAGACAGTTCTACAATGATAGCTGGAGACTTCAATACTCCACTTTCAATAATAGTTAAAACATATAGATAAAAGATCTATGAGGAAACAGAGGACTTCAACAACAGCATAATATAACTAGAGAATCTTCCACCAAAGAGAACAGAATACCCATTCTTCTAACATGCACATGGTAAATTCTCCAGGATAGGACAGATGTTAGGTCAATAAAGACTCAATGAATTTTAAAAGACTGAAATCATACAAAGTATCTTCTCTGACCAGGATGGAATGAAGTGAGAAAACAATAACAGAAGAAAAACTAGAAAATTCACAAATATATGGAAAATAAATGACACATTCTTAAAGAAACAATGAGTCAAAGAAAAATCACAAGGGTAATTATAAAACACCTTAATATGAGTCAAAATGGAAATACTGCTTACCAAAACTTATGGGATGTAGTGAAAAAGTGATCAGATGGAGTTAATAGCTTTAAATGCTGACAATAACAAAAAAAGAAAGATGACAAATTAATAACTTACCTCTCCAGCTTAAGGAACTAGAAAATGAAGAGTGCACTAAGCCCAAAGCTAGCAGAAGGACAGTAATAATAAATATTGAAACAGAGATAAACAAAATAGAGAATACAGGCACAATTGAGAAAACCAATGAAAACTTGGTTCTTTGAAAATATCAACAAATTGGCAAATTTTGGAAGACTTACTAAAAAAGAGAGAAAGAAGAGAATTGAAAATGAGACATTACTACCAATCTACAGAAATAAATACATTATAAGAAGAGAATATGAACAATTATATGCTAACAAATTAGATACCTGAAATGACATGGACAAATTCCTAGAAACAAGCAAATTACCAAATTACCAAAATTGACTCAAGAAGAAATAGAAAATCTGAACAAACTTGTTGTAAGAGATTGAATCAATAATCAAAAAAAAAAAAGAAAAGGAAAAAAAAAAAAAGAGCACAGGACTAGATGGCTTCACTGTGAATACTAGCAAACATTTAAAGAATTAACACCAATCTTCTCAAACTTTTCCCAAGATATATATATATTAAACTTTTCCCAGGAGTGTATATATATGTGTGTGTGTGTATATAACTGGTTGTAATGGCTAGCTTATTTAGTCCTTACTTAAGACAATAGGCACTTCCTCAGTGCCTTAATATGCATTTCTCATTCAATCCTCATATCAACCTTATGAAATAGACATTATTATCATCTCCATTTTGCAGATGAGGAATCAAGGCTGTGTAAGTTACATAGGATGCTAAAGATCATTCTACCTGAAACCCATGATGCAGTATTACTCAAGACTTTGAGCAAGTTATTGTTTCATATCCCATCTGGCTACACAGGTTTTGAACTACACCATTCTGACTTTGGCACTTTTCTGCTTGTGCTCTACATTCCTGAAAATGGCTCTCACCTGCCCAAGCTCTTCATTCAGATTTGATGATCTGGCCATTGCAAAGACATTATTTCCCTCATAATGCATATCTTCATCCTGCAAGAAATGAAAAAAATAACAGCCTAAGCCATGGAGGGGTCAAATTTCTGCAGGGAATCTACCCTGCCACTGATCTTTCAATGTGGCTGTCATTTAGAAAGAATTCACAATGGAAGGACTAGAACACTTGGATTTAAACTGCTCTGGGCTAGTGTCTCACACAGGTTGAGAGAGTCAGTGCAAGAGAGGCAGCACCATGTAGAAACAAATTTGATGTGATGATGCTCTGGAATTGGAAAACCTAGCTTTCAAATCCTGGGTCAGCCTCAGACAAGCTGGGAGAACTTGAGATAATTAATTATCATCTCTGTGCTTCAGCTACTACATCTATAAAATGAGAGTAACAATACAGATCTCATAGCATTCTTGTGAAAATTAAATGAGACTATATTTGAAAGCACTTTGTCTCACATCACAGTTGTTAAAATAATATTCACCTTCAAATGACGGCAATTCAATGACATATTGAAAGGATATTTTTAATGTATGATATTTAGCAATCATTTCATTTCAAAGAAATACAGTTTTTAAATAGCTAAAAATTGCAACCCTACATTCTGATTGGAAAAATAGTTCAACCCTAACCTACTATTATTAACTACAATCAACACAAGGTTATCACCTAAAAAGCTCTTCTGGAATTTGAAGTGATTCCTCAATGTCTATGGTTCCATCATTCTTGCTAAGGATGTCACTTCAAGAGTCAGACTCCATCTACAAGTCTAGAGGAACTCCTTCTGTTTGAGTGTCCTGAATTTTAATGGATTAGCTATCTCTCTATTACCTTCTACTAAGCCACTGTCTCCTAAATCTGTCTTATCAGCTAAAAAAATATCTGGAAAAGAATGTTGTCCTCAAGAGTGACCAAGGGAGGCCCAGGCATCCCGAGCTGGGTTAAAACCAATTTGTGGTTTTACTGTCCAAACCATCCCTGGCCCATCACCTGCACTAGCCTTGTTATAAGGACTCAAATAGTGGCCATTATACTTAAAAAGAAAACTTAAAAAGAAACAAGAGAGAATTATTTTCAGCACTTTGATTTTAACACTTACCCAGTTTATAAACAGGGCCTGAATATATTTCACAATTTCAAGGGTCACAAGCAGACTAATGGGAATGAGATTGTGGTACAAGATGATGAACACCAATAGGTCAAACCCAAAGCTGTGGACATCTGTGGATGAATATCAGAGGAATCACATCCCAACTTCAGGTAGCATCTTAATATAGTCTCTTTCCCTCTCCCCCTCCCCTCCCTCTCCCTGCCCTCCCCCTCTCCTCTCTTTGGCATTATCTCATTTTAAAATTTCAGAATTTTCTCCTTGAAAATAGTTACTAAAAGTAAAAGGATACAAACATAAATAGGTTTTTGAAATGTTTGTTAAGCATCAGCAATGTAATAGATAATTTGGAAAGCACTGGAGACACCAGATCTAATGACATGGACCCTGCTCTCAGGGGCTTAGAAGAATGTGTGAAGAATGAATTTGAAAGGAACTTGACTGAGGGCTGGGCAACCAGTTAGGAAACCATGGCAATAGTCCAGGGATGAAGAGGAGTGTGTACACAGAGAAAATATTTTAAAAGTGGGCTCAGCAAAGACTTTATAACTGATTAAGGTGGATGAAGTGGGGGTGGGGGTGGGGAGAAAAGAAAAAGCTAAGAAGGAGGGGTAAGGGTGATTTTTATGTTCCTAGCTTGGATGATGGTTGGATGTTGGTACCTAAAATTTACACGGAGGATTCTGACTGGTTTGGGAGAAAGACGATGAATTTAGTTTTGCATATGCTGAACAAAAGCCTGCATGACATCTGGGAAGCCATGTCCAGGCAATAATGAGTTGAGAATCCATAGAGCAATCTGAGCTGGAGGCAAACAGACAGAAGACATCAAGTAATAGGTGACAGTTGAAATTATTAGAGTAGATAAGCTTTGTCAGAAAGATTATCTGCAGTAGGAACTATTAACTCCTAAAAAGCTGATAAAGAGTCTCCTCCAGAAAAGAAATGCACACATGCATATACACATAATATTTTTCACAAAAGTTCAGGGATTCATGGAATGAAGATAAAGAATTCCTGGCAAAACAAAGATCTTGAAGAAACACCAGCATTTAAAAGTTTGATCAAGATTTCCATGACTCAGATAGAGAAAAAACAGTCAAAAAAATCAGAAAAAGGTGGCAGAGAGGTCCAATAAGATGATAAATAAAACCACGACCACTGGGTTTGACAATTAGGAACGTATTCATATGCTTGAGAAACCATTTCAGCAAACCGGCTCAAGTGGAGATTAAAAAGATTAAAATGTGCCCAAGACTGACCAGGAGATCAGGAGAAGGAAACAATCTGGGTAGCCTCTTCTTTCAAGAAAAAAATATTTTTTTTAAGGTATCTGGGAGAGACTGTGGGATACAGGCTTTAAAGGGATGGATTCAGCTTGTGAATACTTTTCTGTTGGGTGAAAGTCAACAAAAGTTAAGGTTCCAGAATCAATGCAGATGAAATATTTGTACAGGATTCCAGAGGCTAAAGAATAATCTTTAAACAGTCAAATTCAAGAAAAGGAAAAATGAAATATGGAGCTTGACATTGTTCTATTAGACTGTTTTAGTCTTCACCCCAAAAGTAATCTCTCTGCAGTTAATGCAAAGCGCATTATAAATGACCAACAGAAAAACCTTTCCACTGTAAGTCATGTAGTTACCATTAATAGAGATTATCCAAGCAATTTAAATGTAGTCATGCATTTCCCCCAAAGTTTAATATTCAAGATAATGTCAATGTTGTACAGTATGCAGAATTTGACACATTTTATAGCCAAATTTATGCATACGTATGTCAAAATATCAGTGACTTTCATAAGCTTTTATATTTGTTTCAAAATAAGATAATTATCACACTCTTTGGCTAGAACAAATTGAATAAGCAAATTTAAGCCCAAGTTACGTTAAAAAAAACAATAACCTAAGGTCTTTAAGCTTGAAATCAAAACTGGACAGGCAACATATAGAAGACTGTATTTCATCAGAAAGAACTCTTGATTTTTTATCTGGTCTACATAGTCTGTCTTTGTTTCTTTACTCCTAAAATGCTCCCAAATGCGTCCTCAAGAAGGAAAATAGAACAGTTTAAAATCCTCATGTGATAGATTAGAGAAGACAGAAAGATGTATAATGGTTTCCTCCGAAAATACAGAAAGACGTGAGCAAAAAAGTGCTTAACTTTTAATACCAAATCCCAGTTTACCTTTAAGCCTTTTATTGACAGAAGGGCAATTTAAACAGCAAATCCCCTCATTTGTCCTCATTTTCTTGGCACGTCCCAAAGCACTGTACTAAGCCATCCCAATAAATCAATGACATAGGTATTGTCCTCAATTTTTAACAAGAGAAGTAAGGCTCAGAGCAGAAAAAAACAGCTTGCCCAGGTTTTCATAGTTATTAAAAGAGAGAGCCAAAGATTCAGACCTGGTGCAGCTGACACACAATCTCATGCTTCTACCCTGACTTCTTTCTCTCTTCTTTGCTCTGGAATGCCAGAATTATGCGTAATTGTTAAAACAGTCTTTTCAAAATCTTCCTAAGAAGGGAACATTCTGTTTCTAAAACTCTTTAATCCTCGAGTTTTAGAGGATTAGTTGAGAGAGAGAGAGAGGGAGAGAGGGAGAAAAAGAGAGAGAGAGAAAAAGAAGTCAGGAGGGTGGGAGGAAGGAAGACAGCGCTTAGTACAGTGCCTTCCCTTTTAAATAAGAACACGAAAACAACTCTTTAGAGTCACATTTAGGAAGCATTACAGTTTCCAAAAATGGCAGCTCTTTGCCCTCCTCTGATACTTACCCTTACTTCCAAGGTACCAGATGTCTGTCCCGTTTGTTTGATTCCAGAATAGGGCCCCCACACAACTCATAAAGGACATGACCAGGAGCAGGATGAATAAAGCAAAGATCTGCATGTTGGTGACTTTCTCAACATTTGACCTCTTGAGAGGTGATCTGACTAAATTCTGCACAATAGCATGCACAGACACACACAGAGAGAGAAAAAAATATCCCAAGGAATTATAATGCACAAACATTTGCAGGGCAAAATTCCCACAGTCAAAAAGAGGAAAGCACTTTTTGCCAAATAACTAGTAGAACAGAAGTATGCCACATTGTTGAATGAGCAAGTCTTTTCTCCTTACCTGATCATAAACAGGCTCAGGACTTCTTTTACTAGTTCCTAGAAAACTTATTCACACTCACATGATTCTATCACAATTGTTCAAGATTTCTTCTTCAAATAACACTAGTTATGCAGATTATTCCAACATAACCAGACCTAAGAGAACTTGGGCAAGGTCTAAAGTGGCTAAATAAAAATAAAAGCTAGTGAACTCACTTCACAAGTATTTACCCAGTAGTCACGTTGCTATGCTCGGGACTTAGTTCTTATTTTGTTTTGTTTTGTTATAAGTTCAAGAACTTAATGTCAGGGTCCTAAGAGACTGTTTGAAGGACGGCTGATAAATCTCCAAAGGTTCACAAAATTCTTACATTTATATGTACTGTTCTAGTTTGCTAATGCTGCCTTTTTGCAAAACACCAGAAACGGATTGGCTTTTATAAAAGAGAGTTTAGTTGGTTACACAGTTAATCTTCACTGGAGGATGGCCAATGGTGTCCGGAAAACCTCTGTTAGCTGGGAAGGCACGTGGCTGGCATCTGCTCTGGAGTTCCGGTTTCAAAATGGCTTTTTCCCAGGACGTTCCTCTCTAGGCTCCAGCTTCTCTCCAAAATGTCACTCAAAGTTGCTCTTGGGGCGTCTGTCCCTCTCTTAGCTTCTCCAGGGCAAAAGTCTGCTTTCAAAAGCCGTCTCCAAATGTCTCTGTAAACTGCAATTCCTCTCTCAGCTCCTGCGCATTCTTCAAAGTGTCTCTCTTGGCTGTAGCAAGCTTGCTTCTTCTGTCTGAATTTATATAGTGCTCCAGTAAACTAATCAAGACCCATGCTGAATGGGCAAGGCCACACCTCCATGGAAACCATCCGATCAGAGTTATCTATCACCCACAGTTGGGTGGGTCACATCTCCATGGAAACAACCTAATCCAAATGTTCCAACCCAATCCCCACTAATATGTCTGCCCCCACAAGACTGCATCAAAGAACATGGCTTTTTCTGGGGGACATAATATATACAAGGCAAGGTAACTGGAATTCAGTGGATATTCAAGAAATGTTCTATTTTATGAATAAATGTATTTAAATGACTGAATGTCACAATAACAAGATAATTTCATTTTAATTCTCAGAATTTCATTCTCCCTCTACAAAAAAAAAAAGTGTTCTAGTGACAAAGCAGAATGGATCACTGCAGATCCATCACCTCAACGTTGTAGAGTTTCTAAAAATCAAATATGGTAAATCTGACAGCCTAAAGGGTTTTCTATATGGGGGAAGAGGGGAAGACCTCATTAATTTATTGACTTACCTCTTCTGTTTTTAAATTATTTCCTGTTTAAAAACTATGAAAAGATACCTTTCACCTGAGTCTGTTGGGAGAATGTTCCAGGCTTTATCAGCACTACAATTGTTCTAACATGCACATTTTAGGAAGACGAAAGCTCTGGTTTAGGGAAAGGAAAAATCTTCTAAGAAACATTGTCTACTTAAAGTGAGAGCTTTAAATTTAAGTTTCTTTTAACATTTCTGGTTCTGCATAACAAAACTAACTACATTGTCTGTAGAAGTCTATCAGAACATAAGAAAAATAATTCTTAACTTTTTAATCACACTTTACCAGATTACATTTACCATTTCCATATTTCATTGAAAATGCAGAACTATAAAATGCTCAAAGTTTATGAAATATCAAAATAAGTTAATCATGCAAAAAATTAAACTTTCCTGCAAAACACAGACATAGACAAACTGAAAAAAAATTCCTAAGTTTAACTGCATTAAGCTTATTACAAGGGAACTTTCTTGTAAATATATATATTTATATCCTAAAGTAATCCTGATGTCCCCTCTGGTTAACTTGTATACATTCTATCTACAAATGCTCTATAATATAGAATCATTTTCAATTAAGTATGCTGCTTTTTACTATCTTTTGGAAAGAAAATATTTATATTAACTAGTTGTTTCTTATCTAAAAGCATGAACAGTCCTTCTCTGAGGTTTTCATTATTCTGTAATGACATAGTTTGTGTAGTAAACCCTACAAGGATTTAGATCCACAAAACACTGTGATAGAATAGGAGCCACTTTATCATGTGTTAACAGTGTAGACGAACCACATGGGGTGGGTAATGGAATGTTTGGTTTCTTTGTTTAAGCTACACTAGACATTTAAATCTTAAATGAGAAGTTGTATTAATATACATAAATAATTAAGAAATACAGAATTATCAGTTGAAGAAAACTGAAGACATAAATGTTTAGTCTTCAAAAATTGCCAATTTTGCAAATGAATCACAAGGCCGTTATTACGTGGGTTCCACTAAATCATATGCAACAACCAAATGTTAACCCTGGTCTCCTGCCAAATATGAACTTCTACTTACAGCAAAACTTGCATTTATATCACAGTCTGAGCCCAGGTCCCTTAGAAAACAGAGTCTGGGGTAAAAATGTACATGTTTATGCTCTTTATTGCAGACAGCAAGCCCAGGGCAGTGAGAGTGAGGGGTCAAAGAACCATGAGACAGAGAAGCGGAAAGGCAAATACAAGATGGTATGTTACTGAGCTGGCCATGGCTTCACAAGAAAATGCAGCCAGTTCCTTGGTCATGTAGGCCCCAAATTGCCTCTTACCGGTCTCCCCCACTCCAGGCCTCCTTTCCCTGCCATCTACGTTCCGGCCGTGCTGAGCCGCACTCACCAACGGTTCGGGATGTGGGCCTTACTCCTGGCCTAGAGCTCTCTTACCAGTTCCCTGTTTTACCTGCCTCCCTACCTCCTTTACACTTCTACCTGTTCTACACATCCTTCAGATCTCAGTTTACATATTACCTCCCTAAGGCAGCCTCAGTGTTGGGTTACTTACTATACTTACTCCTGCTTTCTTACAGCTTTGTATTATATTATCTTGACCTCTTCCTCCACAGACTATAAGCAACTGGAGGGCAGAAAATATCTCTGTTCCTTACTATAACCCCAAAGGTACTAAATAAATGCTAAAAAAAATTGGTGGGATTAACAGCTAAAGCCAAATGGTATGCTTAGAAAATGGAAAAATGGGTAGACATTGTCAAGTCACTTCTCATTAATAATAAATATTCAAGAGATTCCTAGTCCAAACCATGGCATCCTGAGGGTTTCTCAAACGTTAACAAGTGTGACACATGAGAGTAATAATTTATGTGGAATTTCTAAAGTTATTTTGGCAAAAAATGTCTTACCATAAATGATAGCCATATGTGGACTTTAAAAACATAGGCAATATAAACACACAATGCAAAGCAAATACTACTAGCATTGAAACACTTTCTTTGATAAATGAAAGCAAAGTGATAAACATTGCTGACAAAAACAAGTCATCTCTTAATTATTTACAACTTACTCAGCTAATGGAAACCCCTAAGTTAAGACAAATTTTCCCCCATTCCCTGAAGACACAGGATAATAAATGTCTGTTAAGACATAATTTTTAAAGTCAGAAGAAAGACCTCAATTTAGTTGAAGTACAGACCTCCCTTCAAATTTCAGGTTAATAACCAGAAATGAGCCCCCTAAATTCAGGAGACATGTACTAAACTCCCTCACTTTATAAAAAAGCAGAAAGAAAAATATAAAAACAGTACCATTCATCAGCCCATATTGTCTTACCTGCATGAATTTGGATTCAGATCCAGTATAAACAACAATGCCCAATACCCACTGAGTATTTCTAAGCTCAGTGCCTCTTAGCAAGACCTGGTCAGGCCCAAGGGGAACAGGACTGAAAAATAAGAAAGAGCATTTATAAACTACCAAAAGAGTTTTCTCTAAAAAAGCATAGGCTCTCACCTTATATTTATTTCCTGTGGTTAAGTTTGACTTTGGGGACAAGAAACAATAAAAAAAAAAAAAAATGTTTCTCCCTAAAAAAGCACTTGTTCCCAAAAGGGTTTAGAAAAAAATTTGTTTTATCATTCATTTCTCATCATTCCAAAGGTAAGTTCATTAAAAATGTTAGCAGGAGAAACATCTCTTATACCTAGGGTGACTGTGAACTATATCATCCAAAATGGGACACTTTCGAGAGTAAAATGGGGCACTTAAGAGTAAAAGCTTAAACCGGGACTATTTGGGGACTAACCTGGACAGTTACTCTGCTGTGTTACTCTGAACTAGAAGTTGAATTCTGAGACAATCATTAAAACCTCATCCACTTTGGAAATAGTGACTATTTTATGAACCATATAGTACTTAATTTGTCAGGGAAGATGAGGTAGACAAATAAACATCCATGTGTGTATTTGGTAAGTTCTAGAAGGGACTGCATGTTTGTCTGCTGTGTTGACATAGCCTCGTCCCCTCCAGCACTGGGATACTCGGTATATAAAGGTGTGCCCATGAAAGTCCTAAGTGGAAAGGACACATAAGAGGAGCGGACGTAAAGAAAAACACTCCATCATAATCAAAACACATCCTTAGTTGTTTCTCTTCTTTAGTCACTTTCAAAACCATGTTCTTCCCACTGATTTGCCCCAGAAGATGTGTTAAATATTTATACTCAACAGGAGCTTGGAGCAGGGACTCAAACAGCTATTTGCTCCCCAATGTTCATAGTGGCATTATTCACCAGTGCCAAAAGATGGAAGCAACCCAATTGTCCTTCAGCAGATGAATAGATAAAATGTGGTATATACATACAATGGAATATTAAGCAGCTGTGAAAAGGAGCAAAGTTCTGCTACATGTGGCAACATGGATGAACCTTGAGGGCATCATGTTGAGTGAAATATGCCAGACACAAGGACAAATATTGTATGATCTCACTGGTATGAAATAATTAGAATAACCAAATTCATAGAGTCAGAAACTAGAATACAGGTTACCAGGCACTGGGGAAGGGTAGGACATAGGAAGTTAATGTTTAATTGGTACAGAATTTCTGTTTGGTGTGATGGAAAAGTTTTGTTAATGGATGATGGTGATGGTAGCACAATATTGTGAATGTAATTAACATCAATGAATTATATATCTGAATATGATTTAAAAGGAGGAGAAATTTTAGGTTGTATATGTTACTAAAATAAAATTTAGTAGGAACTTGGGCTTGACTTCTTCTCTAGCTCTAACATTTGTAGGTATACTGATTAAGAGAATGCCAAATACTTTCCACTTATATTTAAGAATCCTTTAAAAAAAAATTACATTGATGGTTCAGGGTATTTTTTTTCTCAAAGTCAAGTAAAACATGAACAATTACAATGTTTTAAAATGTTACTAATTGAGAGAACAAAAATTATCACACTCTGTTCCATGAAAGGAAAAAAAAAAAAGTTTGAGAAGAGTTAAGATGATACCTGTGACCATCTAGATACAAGGTCCCAGTGAAGTTATCAAAATGACGATTAGGTCCTTCACATTCTATTCTTCCAGATAGGCTTAACAATTGTTTTTCCATATGCATTTCAGCTGTTTCTGCCAAAGACTAGGAAAAAAAAAAAGGAAAGAAAGAAAGAAAAGGAAAAAAAGAAACGAAAAGAAAGGGAAAAACCCAAAGGAAAATAAAAGGTTAATGTACTGTGGCAAAGTGCAATGTCTCCAATAGTCAATAAACAAAGATGAAAGCCAGTGTCTAAAAATGTACTGCATATACTGGATAATAAAACAATTCAGAACAAACTTTAATGTAAACTTTGCCAGAAGACATATCAGTATTTTTCAAAATAATTTTAACAGGATTGAAGGAAGTATGAAAGATAATTTTCACTACCTCTGCTGAAAATATCATTTTTGAAAGTATACTTCCTATAACCAAACAATATATAATATTTTATCAATATGCATATGTACCTGAATTAGACCCTGTTAAAATATACATAGAACTTGCAGCCCACCACTTAAAATAATCAGGAAACATGCAAATTTTAAAATCTATGGTTGGATGTCTGCTTCATGATGTCAGGAGGCACCCATGTGCTTGTCCCCCAAATGTCTCAAAATTGCATTAATAGGTCAGGAATTTTTTCAAATAATAGAAAACAAGGAAGAATACGATCAGTGGACCATTAGTTTTTAGGGGGTTCAAAAAAATAAGTCAGGTTAGATTAGATTAGATTAGATCAACAAGTGATCCAGAGCAGAGTAAAATAAAACCCAAGTAAAGAAATTTCAGGTTCTGAGTGTGAAAATAAATTGAGGAGGGAGAGTCCTGTGTGTATTCATTCAGAATTAAAGAGAATATGGAAGCAGCCAAGTCTATTAGGACTTCCCTTTTCCCTTAATTAAAATAGCTGGAAGTAGCAGATTTTTCTTAAGTATAGAGCACCAAAAAGTGCCTCCAATGAGAATAAATGACCATCCATCACACTGAGGCCAGAGTAAGAAATTTTACAACAAACCATGGAGAAGTTGAATTAAAATAAAAGCAGCTCTGTCCTGGAGGGAAATTCAGTAATAGTTCTTTCTCCATTCTGCATTCTCCAGGGCTCTGCATTCTGGCCATGAACTTGACTCATGCACATACTCATTCATTTATTTGGCAAATGTTTATTGATTTTATTATATCATAGTTATATTATATTATATTAATATAGGTATTGAAAATTATTGATTACATTTATTAAGTATTTATTTATGGTACTATGTGCTCCCACGGAATCCTGATCAGCTGTTTTTACCTATTCATGACTACACAGCAAATCAACACCAACTACAAATTCTTGTTAAAATTGTCCTTTGTTTACAAATGTGAATAAACAAAAACAGGTCACTAGATAGTTGATGAAAACTACATGAGTGGTGTGGAACTAGAGATAACACCTCATTCTCATTTGTAAGGGAAAGGGAGAGGAAATGGAGGCAGACAACGGAGTAGCAGACCATGCCCTTGACACCAGATGGCACAGGCAGATCCTAGGGGAGGAGGCCAATCAGGTCCTGACACGCAACAAAGGCAAATCATCCTTCTGCTCAAGAGAACCCAGAAGGAGGGTAGCTACTGTCCAGGGTCATTTCTGTTAACTTTCACAGTGAGTGACTGTTCTAGTTTGCTAATGCTGCAGAATGCAAAACACCAGAGATGGATAGGCTTTTATAAAACAGGGGTTTATTTCACTTCACAGTTACAGTCTTAAGGCCACAAAGCATCCAAGGTAGCACCCCAACAATCGGGTACCTTCACCGGAGAATGCCCAGTGGCGTCCGGAAAACCTCTGCTAGCTAGGAAGGCAGCTGGCGTCTGCTCCAAAGCTCCGGCCTCAAAACGGCTTTCTCCCAGGACGTTCCTCTCTAGCAAGCTTGCTCCTCTTCAAAACATCACTCACAGCTGCACTCCATTCAGTCTCTTTGAGTCAGCACGTTTACATGGCTCCCCTGATCAAGGCCCACCCTGAATGGGTGGGGCCATGCCTCCATGGGAGTATCCCACCAGAGTCATCACCCACAGCTGGGTGGGGCACATCTCCATACAAACAACCTAATCCAAATAGTCCAACTTAATCCCCACTATTATGCTTGCCCCACAAGATTGCATCAAAGAATATGGCTTTTTCTGGGGGACATAATACATTCAAACCGGCACAGTGACCCAGGACCCTCCAAGACATAACAGGGTAGTTGGTATGGACAGACTTATTTTTCTCCAGAAGTGTTGGGGACTGGGCGAGGACAGCAGATTAGATTCTGTTTTAGTTTCCCAGCTGCTAAAACAAATACCATGCAATGGCTTGGCTTAAATAGTGGGAATTTTTTGGCTCATGGTTTTGAGGCTAGGAGAAGTCCAAAATCAAGATGCCCATGGAGAAATTCCTTCTTCCAGAAGACTGGCCTCTGGGGCTGGCTGCTGGTGATGTTTGGTGCTTGGCTTTCATCACATGGCAATGCACACGGTGGCCTCTCCTGGCTTCTCAGTTCCGTTGACTTCCAGCTCCTGGATGCTCCCCATGGCTTCTCTGTATGTATCCGATTTCCCTCTCTGTGATCTTCTATATATAGCCTCCAGTAATAGGATTAAGACCCATCCTGATTCAGTTGGGCCACATCTTAACTGAAGTAACCTCAACAAAAAGTCCTACTTACAATGAGTTCACATCCACAGAAATAGATTAAGAACATGTTTGTCTGGGGTACACAGCTCCAATCCGTCATAGATTCTGTCATAAGATACTGCAACAAAACATCCTCTCTGATCCTGTTTGGTTCCTAGTTGTTTTTTTTTTAAATTAGGGTAACATATATATCACACAAAATTTTCCATTTAAACTATGTCAGTGGTAGTAATTATATTCATGATGTTGTGCTACCATCACCACTATCCATTACCAACACTTTTTCATGGCCCCAAAAATTCGATTCCCATTAAACAATAACTCCCAATTTCTCCTATACCCAGTGTATTAGTTAGGGTTCTCTAGGGAAACAGAACCAATGAGAGGTGTCTCTGACTATAAAATTTGTAAAAGTGACTCATGCAACTGTGGGTATGCACAAGTCCAAATTCTGTAGAGCAGTCAGCAAACTGTCAACTCCAAGGAAGATGTCCAATGAACTCCTCAGGAAACGAACTGGGATCTTTGACAAATGTGTTCGATGAACTCCTCAGGAAAGGAACCAGCAACTTTGACGAGCTCCTCAGGAAGCACTTCACTGGGCAGCCGAAGAAGAAGTGAAGGTCCTCTATCTGTCTCGCTTATAAGTCTTAAACTGATTAATTGGATTAAATCCAGCCAATTGCACTCTCTCATTGTGGAAGACACGGCCTTCACTGAGTCATCAGTCACAGCTGTAGTCAATTGACTGATGATTTAATAAACCAGCCTGTTGGTTTATTAACCAGCCACAAACATCCACACAGCAATTGTTAGGCCAGTGTTTGCTTGACCAGACAGCTGGGTACTATCACCTGGCCAAGTTGACACATGAACCTAACCATCACACCCAGCCTTAGTAACTTCTAGGTTACTCTCTCCGAGTTTGCTTACTCTAGATATTTCATATAAGTGGAATCATACAATATTTGTCATTTTGTGTCTGTTTCATTTCAATCAACACAGGAAATTAAGTGATCACCCGTGTTGTAGCACGTATCAGAACTTCCTTTCTTGGAGTGGGTTCAGGGCCTCGTTACTGTTCAGCAGGAATGGAAACTTCGGCTTCCTACCCAGCCTTCTTTGTACCACCCTGGTGAGGGTTTTGGAACGTTGGATTATCTCATGAAAGCACACTGAGGGTGTGAACCCAGGTTCCCCACTCAACCTCCGCTGGCTTGAGTAGGAGGGGAGTCACAGTTTGACTCTGATGTTGGGCTGAAGGAGAGTGGTTGTTATCTAAAAGTTTTCTGTCTTAGTAGGCTGTTCCTTTCCTGGTCCTTTGAGTATAGAGAACAGGCTTTTGCTGGGAAATTATTTTGCCTGTGCCTCTCAGTCTTTCTGGGTTACTGGCTTCTTTGGCTCCACGTCGAAATATAAGGCAAAAGGAAAACCCACCACCTTGTTGTTCCCTGAGTCCTGTGGTCCCTAGACAATCTGCCTTCTCTCCATCTTTCAGTCTTTTTACATGTGCTTTTTACACAATGTCAAAGATTTTTAGTTGTACTTAACAACAACAACAAAAAAAATTAGGGAAAATTATGTTTACTCCACCTTGCCAGAAACAGAAGTCTGTCAATATTACATTTTTTAAAATCTGAAAAAGTACCACCAAACAACTACAATGTTTAGCACTGGGGATGTAGAGATTTGGAAATAGAGAGGGTTAAATAGACTATGTATATTTTTCTATTATTAAAATTATTTTTACAAAAATAATGTAGTAAATAAGTTCTATTTTTTTCTTTGATTTTAAATCAAATTAAAGTTCTCAAAAAAGATTAGGAAACAGATTTGTGAGTAATCTAATGTGTAATCAGGGACTTCCTAATCAAAGAAAACTAATAAAGCAGAGTATCAGTAACCTTAAAGATCAACATCTATTTTTCCATTAATGAAAACTTAATTAGGAGACCCCTCTCCTCTCATTCATAATCATAAGTTTCTCTGAAATTCAAATGGTAGTATAAACAGCAGTGGTACATAAGACAACTTCAAGCTCATTTACACCCCCCATCAATCCATTTATGATACTTAGCCATGAGAGTAGTTTTTGTTACCAAAACACTAATAAAAAATAGCCTCAAAAGAATATGCATATGTGTATGTTATTCATTATGACCTGAATTTTATTGTACATACTGCTTCTTAGCAATGGTGACACAGTCATCTAGTACCTCCTTATAATTAAAAAAGTCCCATCTAAATGTATGATAAGAAGAAAGTACATCCACTCAATGGTGGTAAGAGAATTTCCATCTTGACAAAACTTGACATTGTGGGCTCAGGTACAAAATTAGAATAAGAAAATTGTCTTCACCTGCCGTATTTTCAGATTTGTCTCTCCATCCAGATTAGCTGTTGCAATATAACACATTGCCTGAGATTCACTAAGGAAAATAAAGAAAATATTATCAAATTAATATCTTGCCACAAATTAATTTGCTAATAATGTCACACGTGGTAACCATGAATTATGACCTACATCAGTAACTGCTCTTCAAAATTGAAATAACTATAAACAATTACTTTTCTAGGAGACATTAACAATCTTATCCTACCAGCCTAAAATTCATCTTGCATAATGGATAAGTAGAAACGGTTTTGTGGCCACATCTCCCACTCTTATAGACTTGTGTGATTATGCTATAACTCCAAGAGGAGAAATTACTGAGGATGAACAGGAAACATTAATTAGTTCAAAACAGACCCAATTCTAAACTATTCTAAAGTCATATCTGGGATCAAATCTAAAATCCCATTATATTCTAAAATGGGCCCACTGTAATCTCAAAACCCCAGGTAGATCTTCCAGGACAGCTCTTGATAAAGCAGAGGCCCTGAAACAAACCCTCCAACTGGGTCTTCTCTATTTCCAGCTTACATCAAGATTTAGGAAATCAAGGCACTGAATTGTCAGATTTTATTCCATGTGAAATGTCAACTCACCTATGAAAATTCATCATTTGAGGGGAAATCCATGAAAAATAAAATTTTTTTATTAAATTTACTTAGTCTTAAATCCAGGCTCATATCTTTTATCTGTATCACATTTACTGAAATTTCAGCCACGAAGTAAAACAATTCTGTATTAATTTCCCTAGAATTATAGCCAATACTCTATGCACCCAGAAAATGACTAATACACAGTCTAATACTAAATATACAGCTTCATTGAGGCTGTCAGTGACATGGCAGAGTAAGACTTTCAATATTCTTTTCTTTATAAAAGTAACATAAAAACTGACAAAAATTGTCAGAATCAACTTTACCAGAACTCTAAGATAAAAACTCTTTTTGGTTAAAAAAGCTTTTCTTTAACCAAAAGCATGAAGAACCCAGGAAGGTTTTAAACAAGAAAAATTACAAAATCCATACTTTGTAAAAAAGTGAGTTTTGTAAGGTTTTAATATGTCCTAGTCCCACCCCCACCTCTAGCTAAGCAAGTGGTAGTTTTGAAAAATAACAGCCCACATTCCAGGTACTGGAGGAGCAGAACAGAGCTGGAGCTCTTCTGAATCCTTATTTCCAAAGAATTGTCATTATTTGATCTGTATGGTGATTCTCCAGAAGACCACCCTCGAAAGACAAGACTTATTTTTACTTGCCCTGACTCAGAGCTTGCCTAGTGCAAAAGGCATCTCTCTAGGGGCTATTTGTTGAATACATTTACAGGAAACTGTTTTAATGTAGAAACTGTATGAGGTGATGGGTAACAGGGCAAACAATAGACTAACGATGAAGCTTTAAAGAAAAAGCTGAGGAATAGGTCCATAAAGGCTTTGTAAAGCTCCTACATATTCCTGGGAATCTAGAAAGCTGCACACAGATAAAGGACTGTGTGCATCCCAGTGCTGCACACATGCTCAGAAAAGACCTGAGAAAGCCGTAAGCTCTCAGCTTTGGCTAAACCTGAGGCTCTGCTCAAGCAGGAAATGAAGTCTAAGGCAGAGCTGTAAACTGCTAGTCTGTGTTGAAGGCTTCCCCAACATGCTTACAGAGTTCCTCAGCAAAGACTGGAGGTTTTATTGGTTCCAGGTACTTAATGTTACTTCATTGACTGGTCATTAGGCTGACCAAGTAAAGACTTCAGTTACCACCCATGACATGACAAGGAATATGAAACTTAAAGAAGGAGTCCAGAAAAGTCACTAAACAGTTTTCATTAAAAAATTATGAGACATGCAGAGAAACAAGTAAGTATGGCCCATACATGGTGGGGGGGGGGGTGGGGAAGCAATCCATAGAAGCTATCTCTGCAGAAGCCCAGGCATTGGACTTACTAGACAAAACTTAAATCAGTAATGTTAACTATGTTCAAAGAGGTAAAGGACACCATGTTTAAAGAACTGAAGGAAAGTATGAGAATGATGTCTCGCCAAATAGAGAATATCAATAAAGAGAAAGAAATTATAAAACAGGAACCAAATAGAAATTTTGGGATTGAAAAGTACAACAACTGAAATGAAAAATTCACTAGAGGGGCTCAATAGCATACTTGAGCAAGTAGAAGAAAGAATCAGTGAATTTGAAGATAGGTCAATTTAGATCACCCAGTCTGAGGAACACAAGGAAAAAAGAATGAAGAAAAATGAACAGAATCTAAGAAACCTGTGGATGCCATCAAGCATAGCAACATACACAAAATGGGAGTCTCAAAAAAGAGAGGACAGAAGAAAGGGACAAAAGAATATTTGAAGAAATAATGGCCAAAAGCTTTCCAAATTTGAGAAGACATAATCTACACATTTGAGAAGATCAACAAATTCCAAGTAGGATAAACTCAAAGAGATCCACAAGGAGACTTGCTATAATCAAACTGCCAAAACAAAATCCAAAGAGAGATTGAAAGTAGCAAGAAAGAGCAATTCATCATGTACACATGATCATCAATCAGATTAACAACTGATTTCTTATCAGAAACCATGAAAGCCAGAAGTTGGTGGGATGACATATTCAAAGTGCTGAAAGATATAACTGTCAGCCAAGAATTCTATATCCACAAAACTACCTTCAGAAATGAAGGAGCAATTAAGACATTCCCAGGTAGACAAAAACTGAGAGAGACTGTCACTAGCAGACTTATTTATAAGAAATACTAAAGGGAGTCCTTCCAGCTTAAATGAAAGGTCACTAGACAGTACCCAAATCCTCAAGAAGAAATAAAAAGTACTAGTAGCAGTAACAGTAACTATGTAGGTAGATAAATACAAATATAAACATCGGTATATACATATAAGTATAGTTTGTTTGCCTGTAACTCTTTTTTTCCCTCTGATCTAATTTACAAGTCAATTGATAAATCAATAATTATAAATCTATTTTTATGGGCACATAATGTGTAAAGACATAATCTTTGGCAATAAGAACATAAAGGAGGGGGAAAACTGAGTTCCTAAGGAGCAAAGTTTTTGAATACTATAGAAATTTATTGATATTAATACAACTTAAATTGTTATGAATTAGAGTAATAATGGTAATCCCTAGGGCACCCACTAAGAAAATAATTTTAAAATATATAGTAAAGAAATAATGAGGAAATAAAAATGGCACACTAGAAAATGTCTATTTAATACAAAAGAAGGCAGCGTACTGGTTTGTATATATTATGTCCCCCAGAAAATGCCATGTTCTTTGATGCAATCTTGTGGGGGCAGACATATTAGCATTGATTAGATTGGGATTCTTTGTGTGTTTCCATGGAGATGTCACTCAATCAAATGTGAGTGAAACATAATTGATTGGATAATTTCCATGGAGGTGTTACTCCACCCATTCAGGGTGGGTGTTAATGGGATCACTGGAGTCGTATAAAGGAATTCACAGACAGAAAGACCTTAGAGCAACTGAGAGTGACATTTTGAAGAGGAGCTGCAGCTAAGAGAGGACAAAATGCCCCAAGAGCAACATTTTGGAGAATGCCATTTTGAAATGCAACCTTGGAGCAAGCAGACACCAGCCACGTGCCTTCTGAGCTAATAGAGGTTTTCCAGATGCCCGTGGCCTTTCACCAGTGAAGGTACCCTATGGCTGATGCCTTACCTTGGACACTTTGTGGCCTTAAGACTGTAACTTTGTAACCAAATAAACCCCCTCTATAAAAGCCGATCCATTTCTGGTATTTTGTAAAAAGGCAGCATTAGAAAACCAGAACATATTTTGGTGCCAGAGAAATGGGGTGCTGGTGCTGCTGAGTTTGCAAATACCAAATATGTTGGAATGACTTTTTAAATGGATAAGGGGAAGACTCTGGAAGAATTGTGAGGAGCTTGATAGAAAAGGTCTAGACTGCTTTGAAGAGACCGTTTGTGGAAATATGGACTCTAAAGATACTTCTGATTAGGCCTTGAATGAAAATGATAAAAATATCATTGCAAACTGGAAGGAAGGTGATCCTCATTTTAGAGTGGCCAAGAATTTGGCAAAATTGTGTCCTGGTATTGGATGGAAGGCAGAATTTGAGAGCTATGAGCTGTAATACTTAGCTGAAGAGATTTTGACACTAAATATCGAAATTGTCACCTGTCTTCTCCTTCAGCTTATAGTAAAATGTGAGAGGACAGAGATAAGCTGAGAAATGAACTCTTGGGTACAAAAAAAAAACAGAAACTGATAGTTTGGAAAGTTCTCGGCTTCCAGAAAGTGTGACCCCAGAGGTTACAGCCCCACATGAGGATTTAACCAAACATGGAACCCAGCTGCCATTTCAGTACAAGCCAGGATTGGAGATGGACTTATCCAGAAGGGATTTGTGGAAAGTCCTATTGTCTTATGGTTTCAACCCCTGTGTGCTTCATGCCAAGCCAACAAGATTTTTGCAACATTTTTATAGATGGAGCCACTGCTGGTCTGGAATGGAGGGAATAGAAAAGGAACAGATTGAAGGAAAAATTTCTTCAAGGACAGAATCATGGAAATTGAGGTGTGGAGTCAAGAAATCTTGGAATAAACCTAAATAAACCCACTCCAAGACATATTCTGATCAGACTGTCAAATACTGAAGAGAAGGAGCAAGTTCTGAAAGCAGCAAGAGAAAAACAATTCATCACATACAAAGGAAACAACATAAGACTAAGTAGTGACTACTCAGCAGCCACCATGGAGGTGAGAAGGCAGTGGCATGACATATTTAAAATTCTGAGAGAGAAAAATTTCCAACCAAGAATACTTTATCTAGCAAAACTCTCCTTCAAATTTGAGGGAGAGCTTAAATTTTTCACAAACAAATGCTGAGAGATTTTGCTAATAAAAGTCCTGCCCTACTTCAGATACTAAAGAGAGCCCTACCGACAGAAAAACAAAGAAAGGAAAGAGAGAGAGAGAGAGAGAGAGAGAGAGAGAGAGAGAGAGAGAGAGAGAGAGAAAATTTAACAGACATATATAGAACATTACATCCCAAATCACCAGGATACACATTCTTCTCTAGTGATCATGGAACTTACTCCAGAATAGACCATAGGCTGGGACATAAAACAAGCCTCAATAAATTTAAAAAAATTGAAATTATTCAAAGCACATTCTCTGACCACAATGGAATACAAATAGAAGTCAATAACCATCAGAGACTTAGAAAATTCACAAACACCTGGAGGGTAAAAATGAGGGGGAGACGAAAACATCCCCAGATAATCAAAAGCTGATATCACCAGTATATCAGTCCTATAAGGGAATTGTGCAGGCTGAAAGGAAGGGACACTAAACAATTGACTGAAACCACATGAAGAAATAAAGATTTCCAGTAAAGATCACATGGTAAATATAAATACCAATACTACTGTATTTTTGATTTGTAACTCCACTATTTACTTCCTACAGGATCTAAAACATAAAATGTAATGATAGATCAGTGGTTTTGGACTCAATGTAAAATATGTAATTTTTGACAAGAACTACATTAAGGTGGGGGAATGGAGGAGTAAATGAACATAGTTTATGTGTTCTACTGAAGTTAAGTTGGTATCAAAGAAAACAAGATTGTTACAGACTTAAGATGTTAAATTTAAGCACCACGGTAAACACAAAGAAAGTATCAGAGAATATGATCATAGAGATGAAAAGAGGAGTATGGGTTACGAGAAGTTGGGGAAGGGGCAAAGGGGAGTTAATAAGAAATGAGTGTAGGGTTTCTGTTTGGAGTGAAGGGAAATTTCTGGTAATGCATGGTGGGAAGGTGATGGCATTGCAGCATTGTGAATGTGATTAATACCACTAAATGGAATGCTTGGGAGGGGTTGGAATGGGAAGATTTATGCTGTACATATGTTTTCCACAATTGAAAAAAAAGACAGTCTAAATATATAATGACAATTAAATGTCATAGACAATCCTGGATGAGATCTAAGAATAGAGGAGAAAAGGCTCAAAAGGACATAATTGGGACATAAGAAAAAAATGAAATATAGAATGTAAGCTTTATATCAATGTTAAATTTCTTGAACTTCTTAACTACACTTAATGTGATTACATAAATGAATATTCTTGTTCATAGGAAATGTATATGTGAATTATATTATTTGTTCAAGGATGTATGCAACTTGTTCTCGTATGTTCAGAAGACAGAGCAACAGATGATGGATGATAGATAGGGAGGGAGGGAGGGAGGGAAAGAAATGGTAAAGCGACAAAATATTAAAGTTGGTAGATTGGGGTATTGGGGGAGGGCGGGTATGCTGGAGTTCTGTGTATGGGTTTGTATTATTTTTGTGACTGCTACCGTAAGTTTGAATTTATTTCAAAATAAAAATTTTTTAAAAAAGAAAAAAAAAAAGAAATCTTGGGCAGAAAGAGCAGAGCAACTCATGGAAAGAGTGAGTTTGCCCTGGAGGTCAAGGGCGGGCCTTCCGCCTCCATGCTCAGGAAGAGTGCTGTCGCCACAGGCCTAAGAGAGGGTGGAGCACATTCCCTGGGGTATTGGGGAGAGCCTGGCCACCACCCCACTGTTCAGAGAAGGGAGAAACTTTGCCCCAGAAAGGCAGGGTCCAGGTGGCGCCCCGATGTTTGAGGAGTGTGGGGCTGAATAAAAAGTTGGTCTCCCCAATGCATGGATATGTTGGAGCATTAACCCCAGCATTTGGAGAGAAAAGGACTGCTGTGGGCCCTTGGAAAGGGTTGGATCCCACTCTCTCAAGCCCCAAGGATACAACATTATTCTGTAAGTGACTCTCAAACTTTGAAATCTAATGGAGTTTGCCCTGTGGGTTTTAGGAACTATTTTGGTCCCTTAAAGCCCGTTTTCCTTACTATTTCTCCATATGGAAAAGGGAATGTTTATCCTATGAATGTACATCCTTTATATATTGGAAGCAGATAACTTGTTCTAAGTGAAACAGGTCCACAGCTAGAAGGGGAATTATGCCTTAGGACAGACCACGCCTGTAACTGATTTTGATTGGATCTTGTACTTAACAATTGTTACTGAAATGATTTATGTTTTTGTGACCTTGTGATGAGATTAATGTATTTTGTATATGGAAACAACATGTTTTTCTGGGGTCCAGGGAGTGGAATGTACCAGTTTGTATATATATGTCCCCCAGAAAATGCCATGTTCTTTGATGCAATCTTGTGGGGGCGACATACTAGTGTTGATTAGATTGGGATTCTGTGAGTGTTTCCATGGAGATGTGACTCAATCAAATGTGAGTGAAATGTTTGATTGGATAATTTCCATGGAGGTGTTACTCCACCCATTCAGGGTGGGTGTTAATGGAATCACTGGAGTCGTATAAAGGAATTCACAGACAGAAGGACTGCAGAGCAACTGAGAGTGACATTTTGAAGAGGAGCTGCAGCTAAGAGAGGACAAAACACCCCAAGAGCAACATTTTGGAGAATGCCATTTTGAAATGCAACCTTGGAGCAAGCAGACGCCAGCCACGTGCCTTGTGAGCTAATAGAGGTTTTCCAGATGCCAATGGCCTTTCACCAGTGAAGGTAACTTATGGTTGACGCCTTACCTTGGACACTTTATGGCCTTGAGACTGTAACTTTGTAATGAAATAAACCCCCTCTATAAAAGCCAATCCTTTTCTGGTATTTTGCAAAAAGGCAGCATTAGCAAACCAAAACAGGCAGTAATGGAGGAACTGAGGAACAAAAAGACATAAGATGTATAGAAACCAAATAGTGAAATGACAAGTAAATGCTACCTTATCAGTAATTACATTAAATATAAATGGATTAAACTCACCAATTAAAGGCACAGATTGGCAGAATGGATTTTAAAGAAACATGATCCAACTATAGAAAAATATAGACCATGTAAACAGTAACAAAGGGAGCTGTTGTGGCTATATTAATATCAGACAAAATAGACCTAAAGATGAAATTGTTAATAGAGAAAAAGAAGGGTATCTTATAATGATAAAAGGGCAAAACCAACAAGAATATATAGTTATTATAAATATATACGCACCTAACAACAGAAGCCAAAATACATGAGGCAAAAACTCAGACAATTGTAGGGAGAAATAGACAATTCAATAATAATAATTGCAGACTTCAATACCCCACTATCAATAATGGACAGAACAACTAAGCAGAAGAATAACAAGTAAATATGAGACTTGTAAAACCCTATATGCAAACCACACCTAACAGACATCTAAGGGACACTCAACAATGGAACAGTACATTCTCAAGTGTACATGGAACATTCACCAGGATGGACCATATATTAGGTCTACAACAAGCCTCAATAAAATTAAAATGATTGAAACAAAACAAAGTATGTTCTCTGATCACAATAGAGTGAAATTGGAAATTCATAACAGAAAGAAGTTTGAAAATTCACAAATATGTGAAAATTAGACCTATACAACTAAATGACCAGTGGGTCACAGAAGAAAATTAAAGGAAAATTAGATAATACTTTGAGATGAATGAAAATGAAGATACAACATACAAAAATTTATGTCACACAGCTAAAGCAGTGCCTAGAGGAACAATTATAGCTGTAAACACTATATTAAAATTTTTAAATTTTTATAAATCTATACCCTAAACATCCACCTTAATAAACTAGAAAAAGTAGATAGTCTACATAGATATATTTTTAGATTTTTTTTTATTGTGATTGTTCACATACCATACAATATACAATTATCCAAGGATCCAAAGTGTACATTCAGTTGCCCCCAGCACCATCATACAGCTGTGCATCCATCACCACAATTAATTTTTGTTCAATTTTTGGAACATTTTCATTACTCCAGAAAAGAAACTAAGACAAAAAAAAAAAAAGCTAACTCAAATCCTCGCATATCCCTAACCACCCCCCCTCCATTGTTGTCTCATAGTATTGGTATAGTACATTTGTTACTGTTTATGAAAGAACATTGAAATACTACTAATTGTAATATATAGTTTGCAATAGTTATATATTTTTTCCTGTATGCCCCTCTATTTTTAAGTTCTAGTTGCAGTGTCATACATTTTTTCTGGTTCATGGAAGAGATTTCTAATATTTGTACAGTTAATCTTGGACATTGCCCACCACAAGATTCACTGTTTCATACATTCCCATCTTTTAACCTCCAACTTTCTGTCTGGTGACATACATGACTCAGTTTCCCCTTTCCACCACTTTCATGCCCTGTTCAGCACTGTTAGTTATTCTCACAACATGCTATAAGCAACTGCTCCCCATTCTTTAGCCTCATTCTATATCTTGGAGACTTATATTTCATGTCTATGAGTTTACATATTATAATTAGTTCCTATCCATGAGATCCTGCAATATTTGTCCTTATGTGTCTGGCTTATTTCACTCAGTATACTGCCCTCAAGGTTTCATCATAAACCCATTTTTTTTTTAAGATGGATTTGTTCACACCCCATACATTCCAACCTAAGTAAGCAATTGATTGTTCCCTGTATAGTCACATGTTTAAGTGTTCACCTCCCTCACTACTATCTATATAAGGACATCTATATTTCTCCCACAAAGCAGGAGGAAGAATCGAAAAACGTAGAGAGGCAGAAGAAAAAGAAAAATGAAAGAGAAAAAAAACAAACAACACAACAACATGACAGCTAGGAAGCAGCAAAAGGAAAGATAACCTTAGATCAAAGTAGAATAAAGAGTCAGACAACATCACCAATGCCAAGAGTCTCACACCCCTCCCCTATACCCCCCTCTTATCTGCATTTACCTTGGTATATTGCCTTTGTTACATTAAAGGAAGCATAATACAATGATTCTGTTTATAGTCTCTAGTTTATATTGATTTTATTTTTCCCCCAATATCTCCCTATTTTTAAAAACACCTTGCAAGGTTGACATTCAGTTGTTCTCCCTCATGAAAAAACATATTTGTACACTTTATCACAATTGCTGAACACTCAAGGTTTCAACGTGTTATACAATCCCAGTCTTTCCTCTTTTCTTCTGGTGTCCCACATGCTCCTAACCTTCTTCTTTCAACCATATTCACAGTCATCTTTGTTCAGTGTACTTACACTGCTGTGCTACCATCACCCAAATTGTGTCCCAAACCTCTCACTCCTGTCTTTTCCTATCAGTCTGCAGTGCTCCCTTTAGTATTCCCTGTAGAGCAGGTATCTTGTTCACAAACTCTGTCATTGTCTGTTTGTCAAGAGAATATTTTCAACTCTCCCTCATATTTGAAGGACAGTTTTGCCAGATATAGGATTCTTGGTTAGCGATTTTTCTCTTTCAGTATCTTAAATATACCACCCCACTTACTTCTTGCCTCCATGGTTTCTGCTGAGAAATCTGCACATAGTTTTATTAAGCTTCCTTTGTATGCGATGGATTGCTTTTCTCTTGCTGCTTTCAGGATTCTCTCTTTATCTTTGACATTTGATAACCTGAATATTAAGTGTCTTGGCATAGGCCTATTCAGATCTATTCTGTTCAGAGTATGCTGTGCTTCCTGGATCTGTAATTTTATGTCTTTCATAAGAGATGGGAAATTTTCATTGATTATTTCCTCTATTATTGCTTCTGCCCTTTTTCCCTTCTCTTCTCCTTCTGGGTCACCAATGATACGTACATACTCATATTTTGTTTTGTCTTTAAGTTCCCAGAGATGTTGCTCACATTTTTCCATTCTTTTCTCTATCTGTTCTTTTGTGTGTAGGCTTTCAGGTGTCTTAATCTCCAGTTCCTGAGTGTTTTCTTCTGCTCCTTGAGATCTGCTGTTGTATGTTTCCATTATGTCTTTCATCTCCTGTGTTGTGCCTTTCATTTCCATAGATTCTGCCAGTTGTTTTTTTGAACTTTCAATTTCTGCCTTATGTATGCCCAGTGTTTTTTCTATAGCCTTTATCTCTTTTGCCATATCTTCTCTAAACTTTTTGAATTGATTTAACATTAGTTTTTAAATTCCTGTCTTTCAGTTGAAGTGTAAGTTTGTTCCTTTGACTGGGCCATAACTTCATTTTTCTTAGTGTAGTTCATAGTTTTCTGTTGTCTCCTTGGCCACCCCAATCAGGTATTCCCAGATGAGAACAGGCTCAGAGGGAAGAAATAATCAGTATCCGGTTTCCCTGATGGTGTGTCTTAGAGGATTGACACACCCTGTGCTTTTCTGCCCAGCAGGTGGTGACTGTCAGCCTGTCATCCAGACTGGTGTAAGGAGGTGTGGCCCGTGGCTGTTTTCCCCCAGGCTCTGGGGTCTGGTTCTGAATGGAACGTAGTAGAGCTGGGCCCCTCCTCTTTCCTCTTGGGAAGATATGCCCCCCTAGAGAGAGGTCATTTGCATATAAATAATTCTTTGTTTCTCTGACTCTGCTACCTCCACCTCCACCCTTGTCTGGCTCAGAGTGCTACAAGTTTAAAATGGCTGAGGCTTTCTCTACTGCAGAGCATTATGAGCTGAAGACAGCAGAGGCTTTCTCCACTGAGGCACCCAGGTTGAGAGAGAGGGAAAGGGACAGAAAGCCTCTGTCCATGGCCCCCAGATTCACCCATCAGCCAGAGATAGCACCCAATCCCTTGGGCTCCCCATCCTGAGACAGATACGTCCCCTGGCTCTCCAAGGTCAGTCATCACCAAAAGCCTCCATCTGCTTGTTGGGGACTTGTAGCCTGTATTGAGCGGTTAACTAAAATCCCAGTTGGAGCTGGGCTGAGGTATATTCACTTGTTCAGAGAGTGCTGCTCTGTAGCACCATGGGGTTTTGCAATTCAGGCTACCGTGAGGGAGGGGGTTCTTGGCTCAGGTCCACAGCCTTTACCTACAGATTTTATGCTGTGATCTCAGGCATTTCTCCCAATTCAGATTGTTGCACGATGCATGGACAGTAGCCACCATCTCCCAGCAGTTATTCCAGATTTACTAGTTGTACATGGTTTGTTTTTTTTTTTTTTTTTTTTTAGTTGCTCTGGGGGTCTAACTAACTTCCTCTCCTCTCTATGGCACCATCTTCTCTCCAATCATCCACATAGATTTTTAAGTGAAAACTGCAAGAACTGTATATTTCCTTGTATAAACATCAAATATCTCTGGAAGTATACACAAGAATGTAGCAGTATTTGTTGTCTAATGGCAGGGAATCTGAAGAGAGAGGAGATTTTACTGGATGTCCTTTTACCCCTTCTAAGTTTCAAACATGTAATGTATCAGCTGTCCAAAAAAAAATTAAATTAAAAAGAAACTTGTAGTTTAGTTACTCCTCCAGGAAAGTAGGTAGAAAGCCAGGAACTGCGTGGACTGGACACTGCAGAGCAATCTGACTTTGGGCATACTTCATACAACACTCATGAAAACGTGGAACTGCTGAGATCAGCGAAATCTGTAAGTTTTTTGCGGCCAGGGGACCTGTGCCCTCCCTGCCAGGCTCAGTCCCGTGGGAGGAGGGGCCATCAGCGCTGGGAAGGAGAAGGGAGAACTGCAGTGGCAGCTCTTATCGGAAACTCATTCTACTGATCCAAACTCCAACCATAGACAGACTGAGACCAGACACCAGAGAATCTGAGAGCAGCCAGCCCAGCAGAGAGGAGAGAGGCATAGAAAAAAACAGCAAGAAAAACTCCAAAATAAAAGCAGAGGATGTTTGGAGTTCTGGTGATCATAGGAAGGGAAAGGGCAGAGCTCAGGCCCTGAGGCTCATATGCAAATCCCAAAGAAAACCTGATCTCTCTGCCCCCTGGATCTTTCCTTAATGGTCCTAATTGCTTTGTCTCTTAGCATTTCAATAACCCATTAGATCTGCAAGGAGGGCTTTTTTTTTTTTTTTTTTACTTTTTTTTCTTTCTTTTCTTTATAAAACAATTACTCGAAGAAGCCCAATACAGAAAGCCTCAAAGACTTGCAATTTGGGCAGGTCAAGACAAGAGCAGAACTAAGAGAGCTCTGAGACAAAAGGCAATAATCCAATGGCTGAGAAAACTCACTAAACACTACAACTTCCGAAGAAAAGGGAGGTGTCCACTCACAGCTATCATCCTGGTGTACAGGAAACACTCCTGCCCATCGCCAGCCCCATAGCCCAGAGCAGCCCCAGACAACCCAGTGTGACATAAGTGCTTCAAATAACACGCACACACCACAAAACTGGGCATGGACATTAGCCTTCCCTGCACCCTCAGCTGGTTGTCCCAGAGTTGGGAAGGTAGAGCAGTGTGAATAACCAAAGCCCCATTCAGCCATCATTTCAGCAGACTGGGAGCCTCCCTACTCAGCCCAGCAGCCCAGAATCGCCCTGGGGGGACAGCACTCACCTATGACATAGCACAGTCATCCCTCAACAGAGGACCAGGGGGTGCACGGCCTGGAAGAGGGACCCACTGGCAAGTCTCAGGAGCCATAGGCCAAAACCAAGGACTTGTGGGTCAGTGGTAGAGACAAACTGCGGCAGGACTGAACTGAAGGATTAGACTATTGCAGCAGCTTTGAAACTCCAGGAACACCAGAGAGATTTGATTGTTAGAGCCACCACCCCTCCCTGACCTCCCAGACACACGCCCCATATAGAGGGCGGACAACACCAACTACACACGCAAGCTTGGTACACCAATTGGACCCCACAAGACTCACTCCCCCACTCACCACCAAGGCAAAGCAGGGGAGAACTGGATTGTGGAGAACAGGTGGCTCATGGACACCACCTGCTGGTTAGTTAGACAAAGTGTACTCCATGAAGCTGTAGATCTGATAAATTAGAGATAAGGACTTCAATTGGTCTACACATCCTAAAAGAACCCTATCAAGTTCAGCAAATGCCAAGAGGACAAAAACAACAGAAAATTATAAAGCATATGAAAAAACCAGATGATATGGATAACCCAAGCCCAAGCACCCAAATCAAAAGATCAGAAGAGACAAAGTACATAGAGCAACTAATCAAAGAACTAAAGATGAACAATGAGACCATAGTACGGGATACAAAGGATATCAAGAAGACCCTAGAAGAGCATAAAGAAGACATGGCAAGACTAAATAAAAAAATAGATGATCTTATGGAAATTAAAGAAACTGTTGACCAAATTAAAAGATTCTGGATACTCATAGTACAAGACTAGAGGAAGTTGAACAACGAATCAGTGACCTGGAAGATGACAGAATGGAAAATGAAAGCACAAAAGAAAGAATGGGGAAAAAAATTGAAAAAATCAAAATGGACCTCAGGGACATGAAAGATAATATAAAACGTCCGAACATAAGACTTGTTGGTGTTCCAGAAGGGGAAGAAAAGGGTAAAAGTCTAGGAAGAGTATTCAAAGAAATTGTTGGGGAAAACTTCCCAAATCTTCTAAACACCATAAATACACAAATCATAAATGCCCAGTGAACTCCAAATAGAATAAATCCAAATAAACCCACTCCGAGACATATTCTGATCACACTGTCAAACACAGAAGACAAGGAGCAAGTTCTGAAAGCAGCAAGAGAAAAGCAATTCACCACATACAAAGGAAACAGCATAAGACTAAGTAGTGACTACTCAGCAGCCACCGTGGAGGCGAGAAGGCAGTAGCATGATATATTTAAAATTCTGAGTGAGAAAAATTTCCAACCAAGAATACTTTATCCAGCAAAGCTCTCCTTCAAATTTGAGGGAGAGCTTAAATTTTTCACAGACTAACAAATGCTGAGAGAATTTGCTAACAAGAGACCTGCCCTACTGGAGACACTAAAGGGAGCCCTAAAGACAGAGAAACAAAGAAAGGAGAGAGAGACTTGGAGAAAGGTTCAGTACTAAAGAGATTCGGTATGGGTACATTAAAGGATATTAATAGAGAGAAGGGAAAAATATATATGACAAACATAAACCAAAGGATAAGATGGCTGATTCAAGAAATGCCTTCACGGTTATAACGTTGAATGTAAATGGATTAAACTCACGAATTAAAAGATATAGATTCACAGAATGGATTAAAAAAAACAAACCATCAATATGTTGCATAAAAGAGACTCATCTTAGACACAGAGACACAAAGAAATTGTAAGTGAAAGGATGGAAAAAAATATTTCATGCAAGCTACAGCCAAAAGAAAGCAGGTGTAGCAATATTAATCTCAGATAAAATAGACTTTAAATGCAGGGATGTTTTGAGAGACAAAGAAGGCCACTACATACTAATAAAAGGGGCAATTCACCAAGAAGAAATAACAATCATAAATGTTTATGCAGCCAATCAATGTGCCACAAAATACATGAGAGAAACACTGGCAAAACTAAAGGAAGCAATTGATGTTTCCACAATAATTGTGGGAGACTTCAACACATCACTCTCTCTTATAGATAGATAGAAGACCAATAACGAAATTGAAAACCTAAACAATCTGATAAATGAATTAGATTTAACAGACATATATAGAACATTACATCCCAAATAACTAGGATACACATTCTTCTCTAGTGCTCACGGAACTTTCTCCAGAATAGATCATATGCTGGGACATAAAACAAGGCTCAATAAATTTAAAAAGACTGAAATTATTCAAAGCACATTCTCCGACCACAATGGAATACAATTAGAAGTCAATAACCATCAGAGACTTAGAAAATTCACAAATACCTGGAGGTTAAACAACACACTCCTAAACAATCAGTGGGTTAAAGAAGAAATAGCAAGAGAAATTGCTAAATATATAGAGACGAATGAAAATGAGAACACAACATACCAAAACCTGTGGGATGCAGCAAAAGCAGTGCTGAAGGGAAAATTTATAGCACTAAATGCATATATTAAAAAGCAAGAAAGAGTGAAAATCAAAGAACTAAGGGATCAACTAAAGAAGCTATAAAATGAACAGCAAACCAATCCTAAACCAAGTAGAAGAAAAGAAATAACAAGGACTAAAGCAGAAATAAAAGACATAGTGAACAAAAAAACAATAGAGAGGATAAATATCACCAAAATTTGGTTCTTTGAGAAGATCAACAAGATTGACAAGCCCCTAGCTAGACTGACAAAAATAAAAGAGAGAAGACCCATATAAACAAAATAATGAATGAAAAAGTTGATGTAACTGCAGATCCCGAAGAAATTAAAAAAAATTATAAGAGGATACTATGGACAACTGTATGGCAACAAACTGGATAATGTAGAAGAAATGGAAAATTTCCTGGAAACATATGGACAACCTAGACTGACCAGAGAAGAAATAGAAGACTTCAACCAACCCATCACAAGCAAAGAGATCCAATCAGTCATCAAAAAGCTTCCCACAAATAAATGCCCAGGGCCAGATGGCTTCACAGGGGAATTCTACCAAACTTTCCAGAAAGAACTGACACCAATCTTACTCAAACTCTTTCAAAACATTGAAGAAAATGGAACACTACCTAACTCATTTTATGAAGCTAACATCAATCCAATACCAAAACCAGGCAAAGACGCTACAAAAAAGGAAAACTACCGGCCAATCTCCCTAATGAATATAGATGCAAAAATCCTCAACAAAATACTTGCAAATCGAATCCAAAGACACATTAAAAAAATCATACACCATGACCAAGTGGGGTTCATTCCAGGCATGCAAGGATGGTTCAACATAAGAAAATCAATCAATGAATTACAACACATTAACAATTTGAAAGGAAAAAATCAAATGATCATCTCAATAGATGCTGAAAAAGCATTCGACAAAATCCAACATCCGTTTTTGATAAAAAGACTTCAAAAGGTAGGAATTGAAGGAAACTTCCTCAACATTATAAAAAGCATATAAGAAAAACCCACAGCCAGCATAGTACTCAATGGTGAGAGACTGAAAGCCTTCCCTCTAAGATCAGGAACAAAACAAGGATGCCCGCTATCACCACTGTTATTCAACATTGTGCTGGAAGTGCTAGCCAGGGCAATCCGACAAGACAAAGAAATAAAAGGCATCCAAATTGGAAAAGAAGAAGTAAAATTGTCATTGTTTGCAGATGATATGATCTTATATCTGGAAAACCCCGAGAAATCGACAATATAGCTACTAGAGCTAATAAACAAATTTAGCAAAGTAGCGGGATACAAGATTAATGCCCATTAGTGAGTAATGTTTCTATATGCTAGAAATGAACAAACTGAAGAGACACTCAAGAAAAAGATACTATTTTCAATAGCAACTAAAAAAATCAAGTACCTAGGAATAAACTTAACCAAAGATGTAAAAGACCTATACAAAGAAAACTGCATAACTCTACTAAAAGAAATAGAAGGGGACCTTAAAAGATGGAAAAATATTCCATGTTCATAGATAGGAAGGCTAAATGTCATTAAGATGTAATGCTACCCAAACTCATCTACAGATTCAATGCAATCCCAGTCAAAATTCCAACAACCTACTTTGCAGACTTGGAAAAGCTAGTTATCAAATTTATTTGGAAAGGGAAGATGCCTCGAATTGCTAAAGACACTCTAAAAAAGAAAAACAAAGTGGGACGACTTACACTCCCTGACTTTGAAGCTTATTATAAAGCCACAGTTGTCAAAACAGCATGGCACTGGCACAAAGATAGACATATAGATCAATGGAATCAGATTGAGAACTCGGAGATAGACCCCCAGATCTATGACTGACTGATCTTTGATAAAGCCCCCAAAGTCACTGAACTGGGTCATAATGTCTTTTCAACAAATGGGGCTGGGAGAGTTGGATATCCATATCCAAAAGAATGAAAGAGGACCCCTACCTCACACCCTACACAAAAATTAACTCAAAATGGACCAAAGATCTCAATATAAAAGAAAGTACCATAAAATTCCTAGAAGATAATGTAGGAAAACATACTCAAGACCTTGTATTAGGCAGCCACTTCCTAGACTTTACACCCAAAGCAAAAGCAACAAAAGAAAAAATAGATAAATGGGAACTCCTCAAGCTTAGAAGTTTCTGTACCTCAAAGGAATTTCTCAAAAAGGTAAAGAGGCAGCCAACTCAATGGGAAAAATTTTTTGGAAACCATGTATCTGACAAAAGACTGATATCTTGCATATGTAAAGAAATCCTACAACTCAATGACAATAGTACAGACAGCCCAATTATAAAATGGGCAAAAGATATGAAAAGACAGTTCTCTGAAGAGGAAATACAAATGGCCAAGAAACACATGAAAAAATGTTCAGCTTCACTAGCTATTAGAGAGATGCAAATTAAGACCACAATGAGATACCATCTCACACCGATTAGAATGGCTGCCATTAAACAAACAGGAAACTACAAATGCTGGAGGGGATGTGGAGAAATTGGAACTCTTATTCATTGTTGGTGGGACTGTATAATGGTTCAGCCACTCTGGAAGTCAGTCTGGCAGTCCCTTAGAAAACTAGATATAGAGTTACCATTCGACCCAGCAATTGCACTTCTCAGTATATACCCGGAAGATCGGAAAGCAGTGACACGAACAGATATCTGCACACCAATGTTCATAGCAGCATTATTCACAATTGCCAAGAGACGGAAACAACCCAAATGTCCTTCAACAGATGAGTGGATAAATAAAATGTGATATATACACACGATGGAATACTACACAGCAGTAAGAAGGAACGATCTCGTGAAACATATGACAACATGGATGAACCTTGAAGACATAATGCGGAGCGAAATAAGCCAGGCACAAAAAGAGAAATATTATATGCTACCACTAATGTGAACTTTGAAAAATTTAAAACAAATGGTTTATAATGTAGAATGTAGGGGAACTAACAATAGAGAGCAGTTAAGGAAGGGGGAACAATAATCCAAGAAGAACAGATAAGCTATCATGGGGAAATTTAACGTTCTGGGAACACCCAGGAATGACTATGGTCTGTTAATTTCTGATGGCTATAGCAGGAACAAATTCACAGAAATGTTGCTCTATTAGGTAACTTTCTTGGGGTAGAGTAGGAACATGTTGAAAGTAAAGTAGTTATCTTAGGTTAGTTGTCTTTTTCTTACTCTCTTGTTATGGTCTTCTTTTATCATTTTTTTTAAATTTTTTTATTTTTCATACAGTTGATTTAAAAAAAAAAAGTTACAAAAAAAAAAACGAGGAAAAAATATGTAGAGCCCCCTTGAAGAGCCTGTGGAGAATGCAGGGGTATTGGCCTGCCCCACCGCGATGGTTGCTAACATGCCCACAGACATAGGTGGTTTGATGGGTTGAGCCCTCTACCATAGGATTTACCCTTGGGAAGACTGTTGCTGCAAAGGAGAGGCTAGGCCTCCCTATAATTGTGCCTAAGAGCCTCCTCCCGAATGCCTCTTTGTTGCTCAGATGTGGCCCTCTCTCTCTAGCTAAGCCAACTTGAAAGGTGAAATCACTGCCCTCCCCGCTACGTGGGATCAGACACCCAGGGGAGTGAAACTCCCTGGCAACGTGGAATATGACTCCCGGGGAGGAATGTAGACCTGGCATCGTGGGACGGAGAACATCTTCTTGACCAAAAGGGGGATGTGAAAGGAAATGAAATAAGCTTCAGTGGCAGAGAGATTCCAAAAGGAGCCGAGAGGTCACTCTGATGGGCACTCTTACACACACTTTAGACAACCCTTTTTAGGTTCTAAAGAATTGGGGTAGCTGGTGGTGGATACCTGAAACTATCAAACTACAACCCAGAACCCATGAATCTCGAAGACAGTTGTATAAAAATGTAGCTTATGAGGGGTGACAATGGGATTGGGAAAGCCATAACGACCCCATACTCCCCTTTGTCTAGTTTATGGATGGATGAGTAGAAAAATAGGGGAAGGAAACAAACAAACAGACAAAGGTACCCAGTGTTCTTTTTTACTTTAATTGCTCTTTTTCACTTTAATTATTATTCTTGTTATTTTTGTGTGTGTGCTAATGAAGGTGTCAGGGATTGATTTAGGTGATGAATGTACAACTATGTAATGGTACTGTGAACAACTGAATGTACGATTTGTTTTGTATGACTGCGTGGTATGTGAATATATCTCAATAAAATGAAGATTTAAAAAAAAAAAAAGAAACTTGTAAAATTCCACCGCCAAATTAGAAATACTCTATAATTTAATGTACTCATTATAGCAATCATTTTATCATTATTTTGTCCATGCCTAGAAGAGTCTTGAATATTGAATTAGTGTTTCTACTTTCAAAGTTTATTTTTATTCTAAGCATCATCATTCTATTTTTAAAACCACCATGTGAAAAAGATAAAGTAAGGTTTTCTCTTTGAGAGGTTGAAAGAACCAAGAATACAAATAGATCAGATTTGTTCCAAATGTTAAAACTTCTTTATATACCCCAGGTTTTTCCATTAAACCAATAGTCTCCATTTTAAAAAAAATTGTGACTGTGAATTGTATCAGGAAAAACGTAACACTAAGGCCAATAAAGATGGTAAAGCCTTTTAAATATTTCTATTCTAGAAGGTTAAATTTTGCAAAGAAAGCCAATTCTAGTAAACGTGTTATAGGTATATCTCTTATAGATTTGAAAAGTAACTAAAAATAAAATTTTATTTTGTGTTTGAAATGCATCATGCAAAATTCAAAGAGTTTATAGAATTAATATCTATATTTTAGAAATAACAATAAATGAAAACCCCATGTATAACTTTTTCAGTTTAAGAAATTGACTCTTTAGAACACCTTAAGGCCTGCAGATTACATTTTCCTCTCTCTCCCAGAGATAGCTACTACACAATATTTGTGATAATCATTCCTTTGCTTTTGTTTGTTTCATTACACATTTGTATGTATCACTAAACAATATATTAGTTTTTCCTGTTCTCGAAATCTATGTAAATGGAATTAATTATATTTATTCCTTCTTCTATGAATTCTTTTCTTCAGCATTATGTGCTTAATATTCCTCCATTTCAATGCCTATAACTGTAATTCATCCATTTTCCCAGCTCTATAGAATCTATTTTATGAGTTCACTATAACTTACCTATTCTATCAATGTACATTTTTATTAGTCCCATGTTTTGCTACTACAAACAATATTACTGCTATGAACATTCCTATACATTATCTCCTAGTCACTATTTACAAAAGTTTAAATGTGCAAATTTCCCTTTCTAAATAAAATATATACCTAGGAGTAGCACTATTATAGCAAAGGGCATGTAATTGGCCCTGGCAAATTGATTTTCCGAAGCTGTGCATCAATTTATATTATCATCAGTAGTGATAATATGAGTCCCTTATGTACCATGCCCTTGTCAGCATGTATCATATTCAGACTTTTGTTATATTGTTTAATGCCTGTGAAACAGCAGGTTATTGTGGTTGTCATTTGTATTTCCCTGATTACTGGTGAGCTGATCCTCTTTTCAAATGTTTGTGATCCATTTATGTTTCTCCTCCACGAAATTCTAGTCTAAATCTTCTGCCTATCCTTCTAAGGATGCTTATATATTTCTTAATAATTTTCAGGAGTTCTTTTTATTTTCTGGGTAATAAGCCATTTGTTGATGTGTCGCAAATAACTTCTACCAGTATGACTTGTCTTTTCACTTTCTAATGTGTCTTTTGATGAGCCATATCTTCTTAATTTTAACGGATTTTAATCTAACAATCTTCTTCCTTATTGGCTGCACTTTTTGATTACAAATAAGAACTTCTTCCCTAACTCAAGGTAATAAAGATTATGTTGATCTAAAAGTTTTATGGATTTGTCTTTCACACTTAACTCTTTAATTTATGTGAAATTTATTTTTTGTATAGAAGTGAATCAAGACTCTGTTTTACTTTTCTATAGAGAGTCCATTTCATTTTGATAACCAATTTCCAAGCACTATTTATTTTACAGCTCATCCTGTCACCATGGATCTGCAATGCCACCTTTGTCAAACATCTAATGTGCACGAATATGTTTCTAGATTCTCTGCTGTCTTTCATTTATCCGGTTTTTCTATTCCTCTGCCAATATTATACTGTCTAATTTGCCACAAAATGAAATATTTTATATCTGGTCAAGCAAGTTCCCCTAAATTGTTCTTTTTCATAAGCATCTTGGCTATTTTTGGCTCTTTGCCCTTCCAAATACAACTTACAATCAAGTTGTCAGTTTTTGCCAAACCATATTTGGAATTTTGGTTGGAATTTCAATAAACTTCAATTCAATCTGGAGAGAATTGACATCTTTCTAACTCTGAATCTTCCTTTCCAAGAATATTGTATATTTCTCCATGTATTTACTCCTTAATTGATTTTTAATATAGTTTTCATTATTAAAAATAATGTGTCCACAAATGTGCTAAATCCTTTTATTAATACTTATAATTCAACTGTATATATTTTGGGAGTTATGTAGACAATAATATCATCTACAAATATGAGAATTGTGTTTCTTTTTTCTACTCCCTACATCCCATTGCTTCCTTTTATTGGGTTAAAATAATTCCCTTTTATTGAAAAAGCCACTTTTCAAATGTATGGGCCATTTACATTTCCTCCCCTGTGAAATTCTTTTCAAAATCTTTTGCCTATCTTTTTGAGGATGCTTATATATTGATAGGTGTCTAAGGGTTTCCATCATGAAGGAAGTTGCATATTTTGAAATGCTTCTATTGATAAAATCTTGTGTTTTTCTCCTTAAAGTGAAATTTTTCATTCTTTGATTTTCTAATAATAAAACTGGTATGGCCATTCAGAAACAGGATATACCCCCCACTCAAAATTAGATTCAGATGTCAAGACTGATGACATCACACCCACACCAAGAAGCTGTGAAACCGTTTCTTAACTTATGTAATGAGACTTTCTGGGAAGAGCAAGCTGGTCTAAAATGACGAGAGAGCAAGGCTTTGGACGTTTATGCTGGTTAGGGGGAGACCAGGGTGAGGACTTCTGCACTGGGGCTTAGGGAGGGAGCACCCAGGCTTTCTTACCAGCCTGCCCAGATGTGGGGCAGAAGGGGAAAGAGGGAAATGGTGAGGCTTAAAAGCTTTAGGCAGTCAAACATCAAAAAACAGAGCAAGACTCTGTTACAGAAACAAAAATGACAATTCCTGAGATGAACCCTACTTGATCATGATATATTATCATTTTTTTAAATGTTCTATTTCAGTAACAAAGACACAGATCAAAATTTCCCGTTTTGACTGCATATATTTCCATTTTAATAGTCAGATTTTAAGATTTTTGTCTATAGTAATAGTGAATTGGGCTTCAAAGTTTCCTTTCTTATTCTCTTTGTTGAGTTTTGATTTCAAGGTTACACCAGCTTCAGAAAAATGAATTCAGGAGACTGACTTACTTACTTACTTACCTACTTCCCTCCCTCCTTCCTTCCTTCCTTCCCTCCTTTCCTCTTGAGGAGTTTTTGAAAGATTGGGATTTTCGCTGCATTGAGTGTTTAGTAGAATTTGACAGTTATAGTGTCCGATCCATGTGTTTTCTTTGTGGGAAGTGGCTTTTTTTTAAACTACTATGTAGTACATTTAATGATTAGAGGACCATTTGGGTTCTATATTTCCTCTAGAATAAGTTTTAGTAAAACTTAAATTTTTCTACAGACTTATACATTTCATTTATTGTTAAAATATTGTCACAAAATTTTCATAAAATCCTCTCATTATTTCTTTAATTTCCAATGCATTTGTGATTATATCAGCTTCTCAATTTATAACATTATTTGTGCCTTTCTTTTTGTCGTTGATTAATCTTGCCAGAATTTTGCTTATTTCATTAGTCTTTTTCGAAGAACCAAGTTTTGCTTTTGTAATTCTATTGTTTTCTTTCATTAATTACTATTCATCTTTACTATTTCCTTCCATCTGATTTCTTTAGTTTATTCTTTCGTGCTGTAGCTAATTTCTTAAATTAGATGCTTACCTGTGTCTTCCAGTCTTTCTTCTTTTCTAATAAAAAGCATTTTAGGCTAAAATGTCTGAGGACCAATTTAGCTGTATCATAAGAGATTTGATACATAATATTTCCATAACTTGTCTAGTCTAAGTTTTTCCTAATTTCCATTATGACTGCCTCCTCAGACCATAAATTGTTTGGAAGTAAGTTTTATTTCCAAAACCTAGGGTTTCTAGTTATCTTTTTTATTATTGATTTCAAACTTATTAGCATTGTGGTCATAGGAAGTGGCCTGTAGAATACCAGTCCCTTGAAATTTGGTGATTTGTTTTTATGTACTATCTATTTTTGCAAATATTCTATTCATACTTGAAGATTATGTATACATTACTTGAGTGCAGCATTCCATATATGTGATTATTTCAAGCTTGTCAATTGTGTTATTCAAATATTCTATATCCTTCTGACTTTTTCTCCATTTGATCTATCAATTGCCAAAAGCAAAATATTAAAACATCCCAATATGATATTTAATTTGTAAATTTCTCTTTGTAGATTCATCCATTCTTGCTTTATATTTAAATTATATTATTTCCTTATGAATTAAAACTTTTATGATTATGCAATGACTATATCTCGAATAATGCTCTTTGCCTAAAGTCTGTTTTGTCTGTTAGTGATACAATCTCTTCTGGGTTTCTTTTCTTTATTATTTTCTGTGTATATTTTTTCATTTTTTGATTTAAATCTGTGTGGGCCCTATGTCTTAGCCGAATTTCTTGTAAACAACACATAGCTGGAAAATCTGACAATCATCTCTTTTTAACTCTTTAAGTCTATTTGCATTATTGTGAATATTGATATATATTAATTGATTCTACTATCTTATTATATGCATTCTATTTTTCCCCTTTTTGTCTCTTTTTCTTCCTGTTTATTTAATTCTTTTGGCTACTTTGCATTTTTTCCCTCGGATCAGTTTTCCTATTGTGTGGCTAGAAGTTATATTGCTCTATATCTAATCTTTTAGATGTTAAAGCAACTTTGTAGGTATAAATCGTGAATTTAACATTTAGAGTTAATCAAAGTTTTTACCCTAATCCTGAAAAATAAAAACACCTTAAGTACAGTTCTGATTATCACCCTCACAAGTTTCATGGTGCTGATTTCTACTGTTTTAATTCTATCCTCAGATCTAGGGAAACCGATTAATATAAAGAATGGTCTGCCAACAATTCTGAAAAGTTGTCAGCCATTATCCCTTGGATTATTGCTTCCCTCCCATTCTCTGTATTATCTCCTTCTAATTAGTAGGATGTTTCCTCTTTATCCTCCATGACCACATTTAAATTCTCTTAGAACTTTTTTCTGCCACACAGGTGAGGTGAACTCTGCAATCTGACTGAGGGCCATCTTGAATTCTCATGGGGATTATTTTTTTCTCCCCAACCAGTGCTTTGTTCAGGATGAGCACATTTCTCTATTGTGCCCTTTGGCGTGGCAGAGTTCATTTTTCATTCTCCCTTAAGTAAGGGTGTAGCCCCCTGAGGCTCAGTTTTCTGCAAGGATCACTTACTAGATTCTCTACTTGGGAGGGTCTTGTGTCTCCCACCCTTTATCCCTTGTTTCCTGTGCTCCCTTTCCTCATAAAAACAGAAGCTCAGGGTCTTCAGGGCTTCGCAGAAACCATAAGGGAAGTAGCCTACATCAGCTGGGGATTCCCTTCCCAGGTTTCTGAGATTTCAGTTCATTCTGGAGCTCTCTGGTTTTCTTACTTTTATGCAGCTCAATTAAGCATTTAAATAAGTGTGTGTGTGTGTGTGTGTGTGTGTGTGTGTATCCTAATTGTTTTAATGGGGGAAGAGGGCATCGTTTGGAGAATATAATCTCTAAAACTGCCAGAAAAAATCCTAAAATAATTATTTTGTCCCCTCCCCCCAAAACGGTTCTCAAACAAGTGGTACTCTTGGGAGCACAAAAGAGGGAAAGAAAGGCACATGTTAGAATGATGTAGAGGTTAAAACAACACATCCTTTATGTTACATCTGTGGCTTTCTGTGTCAACCCCATACTCCTAGCCAAATCCAAGAAGGAAACAGACATCAGCAACAGTATGTTCCTTTGTCTATTAGGCTAATATATGGATGGCAAAAGAAGGAAGTGAATCTGGTAGAAAGATGAATTTGTGTTTGTGGTATTGCTTTTCCAGAAGCTTGGAAATGCTTTTCTAGAAGCTTGGAAACTTAACTCATCTGTTTCTTTTCCCTAGAAATCTCTCCATACTCCAAGCTAATGTGTAACTAGAAGGTTTGGAATATTTTTTAAAATCTCTTTTAGATGATTATGACTTGGGGAACCAGTTCAAACTGTCCAATGTAGCTACGGATTTGACTATCATTGTTAACTACAATATGTTTCTTGCAGAGAACATGAGGAAGGTGGTAGCCGAGCTCTCCAGAGGGCTCTATGTAGAAGCAGAACCTGGAAGTGGTAAAATGTGACCTCATGGGAAGGAAATACCTCCCATAGGGAGTCTCTGTGTAAAAGTTCCTCCAAAACAGCAGATGAGTAGAGCTGTATAGTTCCATAAAAAGAATACAGGCTATGTTTTGAAATTTGGGCCTAAGACCAGCCCACTTAATAATATTGAATAAATCACTTAATTGCTCTGTGAATCAGTTTACTTATAGAATGGGAATATCTAAGAATTGCCAAGAGAATAAGATGTAGTAAGTGTAAAAGTTTTTAGTTCAGCTGAATGTCTATAGAAACTGTAGAAGGGGTGGATTTAATCTAAAAGTTAGGACAGTAGAAAACATGACAAAGAAAACAAAGAAAAATACATTTTTAAAAAAAGTTTAGAACAGGGACCAGCAAACTGTGACCCGCAGGCCAAATCAGCCCCCATCGACACCCCACCCCCATCTGATTTTGTAAATAAAGTTTTATTAGAACACAGGCATGCCCATTTATTTACATATTGTCTGTGGCTGCTGCTTCTGGTAAAACAGTAGAGTTAAGTAGTTGCCATAGAGACTGCATGGCCCACAAAGCCAAAATCATTTAGTATCTGGCTCTTTACAGAAAAGTTTGCAGCTCCTGGTATACAGCACAGCAAAAGGGATAGTGAAAGAAGAGAGGTGGGGAGTGGTGGCTTCTGCCCCTGGCTTTCTTAAAGTTCCCAACCCAGAATATAAGTTTCTTAAATGCCGCCTAACATAACTAACCTGGAAGAAATCAGGACCAAGTCTGCAGGAATGAACTGCCCGTTCGAGATCCTCACAAAGTCTCCCACCTTTACCTTTTAAACCAGGAGAGAGAAAAATGAAAGCATGAATATTTAAGGCAGAAATAGAGGTAACATGTCAAATATTCTCAAGAAAAATTACAAGTAAAAATACCTTTAGCCAATTCAATAAACTTCAACTATATTAGAACAAATATTCCCTGATGAATTCATGCCTCTAGAAAAGTGGTTCTCAGCCAGGGGTGATTTTGTGACCTCAGGGAACATGTATGGGGTTAGGGTGGGTGCTGCAGGCATTGGGTGGGTAGAGGCCAGAGATACTGCAAAGACCTTATGAGGCATAGGACAATTACCCACAAAAAGAATTATCCCGCCCAAAATGTCTATAGTGCCGAGGTTGAGGACTCTTGCTCTAGAATGAAATGTTCTATGTAGGGAAAGAGGTACAAAAGGGAAGAGATCCAAAACAGGCCTACTGGCAGTGCTATTTTTGCCACAACATGCTAGTCATAGCAATATCACACTGTCAACGGTTGCCTAATGATCCCTTTTCCTCTGCTAGTCTGCAAGCTTCATGTAGAACAGAGAATATGTCTGTCTCAGTTGAATCCTCAGTGCCTGCCATATTGTAGGCACTCAATAAATATTTCTGGACTGAATTATGAATGAATTCAAAATTATGAATAAGAGAGGGAGACAGAAGTACCAGTAGAAATAACTGGGGAGAGTAATATAAGCTCTTGGGGGTTTTTTTTGTTTTGTTTTTTGGATATTTATTCTTTAACGAACCATTTGAGCATTAACATGGTGCTAAGTACTGACAATATCAATCTTACAATGGCATGTACTTCCTTGGCATCTAGAAAAACAGGGATCAATATTTTGTATTGAAAAGAAATGATAATATCTTGCTGAGTGGTAGGGACAAGGAGACAAGATTTTTGTTCTTATAATATGAATAAACTGATGATTTCTGTCTTAATTAATAGAGGCATAGATTAACTTATATACTTAAACTTGTTTAAATTAATAAATGAATACTAAATCATACCATTCATATTTAAAATTGATTAAAAATTTAAATCTCTTCAAAGTGAGGAGAGAACATTAAATATTGCAATGTGAGAAGAGTCTGGGCAAGGAGAGAATATCCCACTCCTCATTCAGCTGATCCTTCTTTCTAGACCTTCAATGTTGACTCTACTGAGGAGTCTGCTTCACCAGAGCATAGTCACTGGCATTAGTAAGCTTGAAACAATCTCAGTGATTCAGCAAGAGGGCCAGGAAAGCATGCACAAAAAAGAGAGAAACTGAGCTTTCCTGCCATGTGCACCCCCCCTCAAGGCACCCCCTCCTGTGGCCTCAGACTTCCCCAGAAACTTCCCCAAGACCCATCCAGAAGGTGCCAAGTCAGGCAACGTCCACACTGGTTTTGCAACAATAAAACCTGAGCAAGAGAGAGAAACTGACCTTCAGAGTAAACCTATCAAGATGATCAGGTGCCTAGACATCAGCAAAAAATTACAAGCTATGCTAAGGAACAGGAAGATATGGCCCAAAGGATCTAATTAAAACTCCAGAGGAGACATGGAAATTGAAACAACTAATCAAGATGCTCAAACAAATCTCCTAAATCAATTCAAGGAAATAAAGGAAAATGTGGCTAAAGAGGCAAAGATAGTAAGAAAACAATGGGTGAGCATAAAGAATAATATGAAAGCATGAAAAGAAACATAACAGAAATTATTTTATGATGAAAACACAATAGAGGAGATCAAAAGTACACTAGCAGCATACAATAGCAGATTTGAACAGGCAGAAGAAAGAATCAGTGAACTAAAAGATAGGATTTAGAAATCATACAGACAGAAAAGAACAGAAAAAGTTGAGCAGAGTCAACTGAATTATAGCACAAAGTGCACAAACATACATGTCATGGGTGTCCCAGAAGGAGAAGAGAAGGGAAAGGGGGCAGAAAGAAAAGTTGAACAAATACAGCTAAAATATTCCCAACTCTTATGAAAGATACAAATATACATGGCCAAGAAGTGCAACATACTCCAAACAGAATAAATTCTAACAGACCTACTCCAAGAAACATACTAATCAGAAAGCCAATGCCAAAGATGAACAGAATCCTGAAAGCAGCAAAAGAAAAGCTATTCGTCACATACAAGGGAACCACAATAAGATTAAGTGCCAGTTTCTCAACAGAAACCATGGAGGCAAGAAGGCAGTGATATGATATATTTAAGGTACTGAGAGAAAAATTGCCAGCCAAGAATTCTTTATCTGGCAACACTGTCCTTCAAAAATGAAGGAGAGTTTAAAATATTCACAGATAACCAGAAACAGAAAGAGTCCATTAATGAGACCTGCATTACAAGAAATACTAAAGGGGGTTCTGCTGGCTGAAAGGAAAAGACAGGAAAGAAAGTCTTGGAGGAGAGTGTAGACATGAAGTTTATCCAGTAAGGGTAGCTAAAAGGAGAAAAAGAGAGAAAAAATGATATGAAATAAAAATGAAAGGATAAAATGGCTGAAGTAAATACTGCCTTTACAGTAATAACATTGAATGTTAATGAATTTAATTCCCCGATCAAAAGTCACAGATTGACAGAATGGATTAAAAAAAAAAAAAAAAACAAGATCCAAGTATATACTGCTTATAAGAGACTCACCTTAGACACAAATAGGTTGAACGTGAACAGTTGGAAAAAGATATTCCATGCAAACAGTAACCAAATAAGAGCTAGGATACCTATACTAATATTGGACAAAATAGATTTTAAATGCAAAACTCTTACAAGATACAAAGAAGGAAACTATATATTAATAAAAGGGGAAATCCATCAAGAACAAGTAACAATGATAAACATTTATGCACCTAACCAGGGTGCACCAAAATACATGAAGCAAACACTGGCAAAACTGAAGGTATAAATAGACATCTCTACAGTGATAGTTGGAGATTTTGATATACCACTCTCATCAATAGATAGAATATCTACACAGAGAATCAGTGAGGAAACACAGAACTTGAATTATATGGCAAATTAACTAGACCTAACAGACATGAACAGAATATGGTACCTCAAAACACCAGAATATGCATTCTTCTCAGGTGTTCTGGGACACTCTCCAGGATAGACCACATGTTGGGCCACAGAACAAGCCTCAATAAATTTAAAAAGATTGAAATTATACAAAGTACTTTCCCTGGCCATGGTGGAATGAAGCTAGAAACCAGTACTGGGAGGAGAATTGGAAAGTTCATGGATATGTGGAGGCTGGAAAGCACACTCTTAAACAGTCAGTGAATTGAAGAAGAAATTGCAAGAGAAGTCAGTAAACATCTTGAGATGAATGAAGATGAGAACACACATGTCAGAACTTGTGGGATGATCAAGGGCAGTACTGAGTGGGAGGTTGTAGCCCTGAATGCCTACATTGAAAAAGAAGAAAGAGCTAAAAGCAGACTTAACTGCCCACCTGGAGGAACTAGAGAAATAACAGCAAACTAAGCCCAAAGCAAGCAGTAGGAAAGAAATAACAAAGATCAGAGCAGAAATAAATGAAACTGGGAATTTAAAACAAAACAATATAATTAACAAAACCAAAAGTTGGTTCTTTGAGATCAATAAAATTGACAAACCCTTAGCTACACCGACAAAGAAAAAAAGAGAGAAGATGCAAATAAATAGAACTAGAAATGAGCAGGGGGAACATTACTACTGACACCACAGAAATACAAAAGATCATAAGAGGATGCTATGTACAACTGTTATGTGAATAAGTTAGACAATTTAGAAGAAATGGAAAAATTCTTAGAAACACAGAAACAACCTACACTGCCTCTAGAAAAATAGAAGACCTCAACAGACCTCTTGTAATCAAGTAAAGAGACTAAATCATTCATCAAAAACCTCCAACAAAGAAAACCCCAGGACCAGATGGTCACAGGTATGTTCTACCGATCATTCCAAGAAGAATTAATACCAATCCTGCTCAAACTCTTACAAAAAATTGAGAGGAAGGAACACTACCTAAATCATTCTATGAAGTCAACATCACTCTAATACCAAAGCCAGACAAAGATACTACAAGAAAATTACAAATTTCTCTAATGAATATAGATGCCAAATTCCTCAGTAAAACACTTGCAAATCAAATTCAACCACACATTTAAGAAATTATAGGCCATGATCAAGTGGGTTTTATCCCAGGAATGCAAGGGTGATTCAACACAAGAAAATCAATTAATGTAATACACCACACTAACAGATTGAAGGGGTAAAACCACCTGATCATCTCGATTAATGCAGAAAAGACACTTAACAAAATCCAGCATCCCTTCCTGAAAAAAAAAAACAAGCTGAAAGGCAGGAATAGAGGGAAACTTCTTCAACATAATAAAATGCATATATGAAAAACCCACAGTTAACATCGTACTCAATGGTAAAAAACTGAAAGCTTTCCCTCTAAGATCTAGAACAAGACAAGAATGCCCACTGTCACCACTGTTATTCTACATTGTGCTAGAAGTTCTCACCAGAGCAATTAGGCAAGAAACAGAAATAAAAGGCATCCAAATTGGAAAGGAAGAAGCAAAACTTTCCCTATGTGCAGATGACATGATCCTATATGTAGAAAGTCCCCAAAAATCTACAACAAAGCTACCAGAGCTAATAAGTTCAGCAAAGTGGCAGGGTAACAAATCAACACCCAAAATTCAGTAGTGTTTCTATATGCTACTAATGAGCAATCTGAGGAGAAAATCAAGAAAAAAAATTCCATTTACAATAGCAACTAAAATAATAAAATATCTAGGAATAAATTTAACCAAGGATGTAAAGGAGTTATACACAGACAGGTACAAAACATTGCCAAAAGAAATCAAAGACCTAAATAAATAGAAGAACATTGTGTGTTCTTGGATTGGAAGACTAAATATCATTAAGATGTTATCCTGGGAGAAAGCCATTTTGAAACCAGAACTTTGGAGCTGACACCAGCCACGTGCCTTCCCAGCCAACAGAGGTTTTCCGGACGCCATTGGCCATCCTCCAGTGAAGGTACCCGATTACTGATGTGTTACTTTGGATACTTTATGGCCTTAAGACTGTGACTGTATAGCCAAATAAACCCCCTTTTTATAAAAGCCAATCCATCTCTGGTGTTTTGCATTCCGCAGCATTAGCAAACTAGAACAGATTTTGGTACCAGAGAAGTGGGGTGCTTTTGCTGCTGAGTTTGCAAATACCAAACATGTTGGAACAGCTTTTTAAATGGATAAGGGGAATATTCTGGAAGAATTGTGAGGAGCTTGATAGAAAAGGCCAAAACTGCTTTAAAGAGACTGTTTATGGAAATATGGACTCTAAAGATACTTCTGACGAGGTCTTGAACAGAAATGGTGAATGTGTTGTAAACTGGAAGAAAGGCGATCCTTGTTTTAAAGTGGCACAGAATTTGGCAAAATTGAGTCCTGGTGTTAGATGGAAGGAAGAATTTGAAAATGACAACCTGGAATACTTAGCTGAGATCATCTCCAGACTACATGTGGAGGATATACCCTGGCTTCTTCTTGCAGCTTATAGTAAAATGCGAGCAGAGAGAGATAAACTTAGAACTGAACTCTTGGGTTCAAAGAAACCAGAAGCTGATGGCTTGGAAAATTACGAGCTTCCAGGGGGTGGAATTCCAGAAGCTACAGCCCAATGTGAGGATGTAACCAAACATGGAATCCAGCTGCCATTTCAGTACAAGCCAAGATTGGAGATGGAATTATCCAGAAAGGATTTGTGGAAACTCCTGTTGTCTGATGGCTTTGACCCCTGCATGCTTCATACGAAGCCAACAGAATTTTTGCGAGATCTTTATGGACAGAGCCATTGCTGGTCTAGACTGGAGGAGACAGACAAGGAAAAAATTAAAGGAAAAATCTTTTCAAAGACAGAGCCATGGAGGTTGAGGTCTGGAGTCAGGAGGTCTGGAGCTGGGAGAGCGGAGCAGCCCACATGCATGGAAAGGGTGAGTTTGCCCCGGAGGTCGAGGGCGGGCTTTCCACCTCGATGCTCTAGAAGAGTTTTGCCACCTCAGGTCCCAAAGAGGTTGGAGCACATTCCCAGGGAATTGGGGAGAGCCTGGCTGCCACCACACTGTTCTGAAGGGGTTGAGCGTGTGCCCCGGAGATGGAAGGGAATCCGGGAGCTGCCCCGATGTTTGAGGAGGGTGGGGCCGAGAAGGTGGTCTCCCCAATGTGTGGAAATGTTGGAGCACTCACCTAAGCATTTGGAGAGGAAAGGGCTGCCAGAAAGGCCCTTAGGAAGGGTTAGACTCCCGCTCTCTCAAGCCCCAAGGATGCAACGTCGTTCTGTAAATGACTCTCAGACTTTGAAATCTAATGGAGTTTGTCCTGCAGGTTTTAGGAACTGTTTTGGTCCTGCTAACCCTGTTTTCCTTACTCTTTCTCCTTATGGCAATGGAAATGTTTATCCTGTGAATGTCCCTCCTTTGTATATTGGAAGCATATAACTTGTTCTAAGTCCACAGATCCAAGCTAAAGGAAAAGTATGCCTTAGGACTGACCACGCCTATATTTGATTTTGATGGGATTTTGTACTTAACTTTTGTTACTGAAATGGTTTAAGTTTTTGTGATATTGTGATGAAATGAATGTATTTTGTATTTGGAAAGATATTGTCATTTTGGGGTCCAGGGGGTGGAATGTGCCAGTTTGAATGTATTGTGTCCCCCAACTGCCATTATCTTTGTGGTCTTGTGGGACAGACGTTTTGGTGCTGGTTAGATTTGCTTGCAATGTGCCCCACCCAGCTGTGGGTGGTGACTCTGGTCGGATACTCCCATGGAGGCATGACCCCACCCATTCAGGGTGGGCCTTGATCAGTGGAGCCATATAAAACATGCTGACTCAAAGAGACAGAATGGAGTACAGCTGTGAGTGACGTTTTGAAGAAGAGCAAGCTTGCTAGAGAGGAATGTCCTGGGAGAAAGCCATTTTGAAACCAGAACTTTGGAGCAGACGCCAGCCACGTGCCTTCCCAGCTAACAGAGGTTTTCCGGACGCCATTGGCCATCCTCCAGTGAAGGTACCCGATTACTGATGTGTTACTTTGGATACTTTATGGCCTTAAGACTGTGACTGTATAGCCAAATAAACCCCCTTTTTATAAAAGCCAATCCATCTCTGGTGTTTTGCATTCCGCAGCATTAGCAAACTAGAACAGATGTCAATTCTACTCAATTGATTTACTAATTCAACATAATCCCAATCAAAATTCCAACAGCCTACTTTGCAGAAAGGAAAAGCCAATCATCAAATTCATTTGGAAGGTTAAGGGGTCCTGAAAGCTGTGCCGGTTTGGATATATTATGTCCCCCCAAAAGCCATATTCTTAAATGCAATCTTGTGGGGGCAGATTTATTAATCTTTCTGATCAGGGTGTGACCTCTGGATTGAATGTTTCCCTTGACCCCACCCACTCAGGGTACGTCTTGATTAGTTTACTGGAGTCCTTTAAAGGGATCTCACACAGAGAGCAGAGAGATGAAAATGCCCCAGGACATGCCAAGCCAGGAGACCCAGATGCTTGCTGATGCTTGGAGACACTTAGAGATGAAAGCAGAGGATGTTTGGAGATGCTAAGCTAAGAGATGAATCCCAAAGTTTGCCCTGGATAAGCTAAGAGATGCAGAAGGCCAGAGATATTTTGGAGAAAGCCATTTTGAAATGCAACCTGGGAGCAAAGGAACAGCAGAATGCCGGCCATGTGACTTTCCAACTGACAGAGGTGTTCCAGATGCCACTGGCCATTCTTCAGTAAAGGTATCCTCTTATTGATGCCTTAGTTTGGATACTTTTATGATCCCAGAACTCTAAATTTGTAACCAAATAAACCCCCTTATAAAAGCCAATCCATTTCTGGTATTTTGCATAATGGCAACATTAGCAAACAAGAACAATAGCCAAAAGCATCTTTTAAAAAGAAGAAAGAAGTTGGAGAACTCATGCTTCCTGCCTTGAAAGCATATTACAAAGCTACCGTGGTCAAAACAGCATGATACTTGCATGAGGATAGATATATTGATCAGTGGAATCAAATTGAAAGTTCAGAAATAATTCCTCCCATCTATGGTGGCCAATTGATTTTTGACAAGGCTGCCAAGTCCACTCAATTGGAAAGAACAGTCTCTTCAAAAGTGGTGCTGGCACTGGTGTTAATGGAGGCAATATTCATGATTTGCAATGGGTTGTTGCTGATGTTCTCACAAACATTGAGGACTAACGTTTGGTATGCTGAGCCCTCTATCTTGGTACTTGCTCTTATAAAGCTCATTGATGCAAAGGAGAGGCTAAACCTGCTTATAATTGTGCCTAAAAGTCTGCCCCTGAGTACCTCTTTGTTGCTGAGATGTGGCCCTCTCTCTCTAGCTAAGCTAACTCAGCAGGTAAACTCACTGCCCTCTCCACCATGTGGGACCTGACTGTCAGGGGTGTAAACCTCCCTGGCAATGCAGGACATGACTCCTGGGGATGAACCTGGCCCAACATCATGGGATTGAGAACATCTTCTTGAGCAAAAGGGGGAAGTGAAATAAAGTTTCAGTGACTTGGGAGATTTCAAACGGAGTTGAGAGGTCACTCTGGTGGGCATTCTTAGGTTTTAGTGTATTGGAATAGCTAGAAGTAAATACCTGAGACTATCACACTACAACCCAGTAGCCTTGACTCTTGAAGATGATTGTATAACTATGTAGCTTACAAGGGGTGATAGTGTGATTGTGAAAACCTTGTGGATCACACTCCCTTTATCCAGTGTATGGATAGATGAGTAGAAAAATGGGGACAAAAACTAAGAAAAATAGGCTGGGATGGGGGGCATGATTTGGTTGTTCTTTTTTACTTTTATTTTTTATTCTCATTTCTATTCTTCTTTTCTGGTGTAAGGAAAATGTTCAAAAATAGATTGGAGTGATGAATGCACAATTATATGATGGTCCAGTTAATTGCCCACCATGGATGATTGTATGGTATGTGAAGATATCTCAATAAAACTGAATTTTTTAAAAAAAGTGGTGCTGGGAGAACTGGATATCCCTAGCCAAAAGAATGAAAGAAGACCCCCTCTGGAAACCAGATATCCAATGAGGGTTTAATATACAGAATATATAAAGAAATCCTACAACTCAACAACAACAAAAAAAGACAAACAACTCAATTTTAACATGGGCAAAACACTTGAATGGACATTTTTTCCAAAGAGGAAATACAAATGGCTAAAAATAACATGGAAACATCATCACTAGCCATTAGGGAAATGCAAATCAAAACCACAATGAGATATTATTTCACACCTACTAAAATGGTAAAAAACAAAAACAAACAAACAAACAACAACAAAAAAAAAAAAAACAGAAAACTACATGTGCTGGAGAGGATATGGAGAAATAGAAACACTCATTCACTGCCAGTGGGAATGTAAAATGGTGCAGCCGCTGTGGAAGATAGTTTGGCAGTTCCTCAAGAAGCTAAGTATGGAATTGCCATCTGATCCAGCAACCCCATGACTAGGTATATACCCAGAAGAACTGAAAGCAGGGATGTGAACAGACATTCGCACACTGATGTTCATAGTGGCATTATTCATGATTGCCAAAAGATGGAAGCAACCCAAGTGTCCATCAACCAATGAATGGATAAACAAAATGTGGTATATACATACGATAAAATATTATTCAGGTGTAATAGGAATGAAGTCCTGATGGATGCAACAACGTGGATGGACCTTGGGGACATTATGTTGACTGAAAAAGGCCAGACACAAAGGACAAAAATTGTATGATCTCACTAATATGAACTAATTATAATAAGCAAACTCATAGAGTTAGAATCTTGAATATAGGTTATCAGAGATAGATTGAGGATAGAGAATGGGGAGCTGAGGCTTAATTGGTACAGAATTTCTAATTAGGTTGATTGTAAATGTTAGGAAATGGCTCAAGATGGTAGCACATTATTGTGAGTGCAGTTAGTGCTGAATTATGTGTGTGAATGTGGTTGAATATGTTACTAGAAAGAACACTAGAGGATAAAACACGGGACTGTATTACACAGTGAACCCTGTTGTGGATGATGACTGTGGTTAATAGTACAAATATAAGAATGTTCTTTCATGAACTATAACAAATGCAGTTTGTTACACAGTGTGAGTAATAGGGTGGTGTATGAGAAAAATACACCTAATGCAAACTATGGAGTATGATTAACAGTAACATTTAAATATTCTTTCATCAGTTGTAACAAAATTACCACACAATGCAGTGTCTATAATGGGGGGGCATATGAGAATGCTGTATTTTTTACATGACTTTTATGTAAGCCTACAACTTCTCTGATTAAAAAAAAACAATTATTAAAAAAACATTATGCTAAATGAGAGAAACCAGGCATAAAATACTACTACAATTCCATTTATATAAAATGTAAATATAAATAAATCTATAAAGACCCAATTAGAATAGTGGTTATACAGGATTGGGGAAGGATAGAGGGATTAAGAGGTGACTGCTAAGGAGTATGGGGTTTTTATTTTTGGAATAATGAAGATGTTCTAAAATTGATTGTGGTGATGAATGTACAACTCTGTGATTATACTAAAAGCCATTCATTGTGCACATTGGATGGATGGTATGGTATGTGAATATATCTCAATAAAACTGCTTTAAATATATATATACATATTATATATATACATAATATATATAATACATGGTTACCTAAAATACCTGCTATTAACTAATCACTACAACTATTTTTCCAAACAGTAAATTTTTAAGAGGAAGTATTATAAGGAAGTCTTGGTGTGTGTCTAGGAATTTGGCTAAGATATCTAACATATTGGTGTACAATTTAGTTTGCTCTTCATTTCCTAGCTCCTTCAGGTATAAAATTATGTTGTTGATTTGACCTGGTTGTTCACTTTTGATGTGGGTGTTTATGGTTATGGATTTCTCTGAGCAGTGTTTCATTGTATAGGTATTGATACGTTGTATACTCATTTCGTTTGTCTCAAAGTGTTTTCTAAATTCCCATGTGATTTGTTCCATGACTCATTGTGTTGTTTAATTTCCACATATTTGTGAATTTCCCAGTTGCCCGTCTGCTGCTGTTTTCCAGTTTCATTCCATTTTGGTCAAAGAAGATACTTAAGATTTCAGTGTTTTTACGTATGCTGTGGGGTTACATGTGGTCTAGCCTAGGGAATGTATGGATCTGGTTGGTTTATAATGTTGAGCAGGACCTCTATTTCCTTATTGATCCTTTTTTAATTCTATTTTTATTTTTTCTTTTTGTTTGTTATTTCTTTTTTGTTGGGTTTTTGTTTATTTTTTTCTTTCCTTGTTGATCTTTTGTCTGGCTGTTCTATCCATTCTTGAACTTGGGAGATTGAAGTTTCCATCTACTATTGTGGAACTCTCTATTGCTCCCTTCAATTCTGTCAGATTTTTTGGTGCTCTGTTTTTCCACACATAAGTGTTTATAATCATTATATTTTCTTGATAGATTCATTTTGACATTATTAAATGATTGTTTCACAAAATGGTGAATAAATGAGGCTAACCATTTTTTTTTAAAAGCTGCAATGAGCTCTTATAAATGTAAAGGATAAGTTCAACACTGCGGGGGAGAAAATGTTCACAATTGACATTTGCAACTTATGTAAATAACAGACAGCCCACTAATTTACAGTAAGCTCTTACAAAGCTACAATAAGGCAAGATGAAGCAGTGCAAGTCAAACAACATTGATGTAAAAAAAAAATCACTAACCCATGGGCCTGATGTTAGAGTTGCTTTAAGAGCAGTCATTACCACCTCTTGCAAGCTCTCTTTCTCTTTTTTTTGCCCACAGGACTCCCAAATTAACTTCCTTTTCCTTTTTTAAGTGCCTGATGTTTGGAGTGCTCCACTTGGTTGCACCATACAGGCAGAATAGAAAGGACTCAGGGAAACAAGGCCCCTGGCCTTGGCTGCTCAACCCGTTCCTCCAGTGGAAAGAATTGGGGTAAACTAGCTGTCAGACAGCCACCCCTGCAGCCTCACCTCCACTCCTCCAGCCCCCCCGCCTCCTGTCTGTCGAAGCACCCTGTCGTTTACTGATCCATCTCCCCAGGATTCTGAGTCAGAAGACATGGCTCATTTCTCTCTTAGTCCCAGTGAGAGGAGCAAAAATTAATCGTTATTGATTCACCTTTTTTCTCACTCAGGGAAAAAAATATTGGTTAAAATTAGAAGTCAAAAAATTCTTATAGTTAGCTTTCAAAGGGATTTTACACTGGTCATCAGTGAATTGTTGATGAGGGCAAAGTCAATATCTAGCCCTGAGCATGCCTTTTACTTATATTCCAGGGAAAAATGGTCATGGCACTATACCCTGCGATAGTCACGATATGAAGGCTGACTTGTGCACTTAACAGAGTCCGTGAAGTATCTTCTTTAAGTCTTGTAAGCAACAGACAGGTAACAGAGGTAATTTAGACAGTGTAGTCTTCTAACCAGACAGACTTGGGTTCAAATCCCCTTTTCCCCACTTTGCTGTGTGATCTTGAGCAAGCTACTTATTCTCTTTGATCCTCTATTGCTCCATCTACAAAGCAGGGATAATATTACAATTCTTGATGACTTGTTTCAAAGAAAAAAAAATCTGCAAATTTAAATATATTCCAGGTACTTATTATTTTTTTTTATTTTATTTTGAAATAAAATTCAAAGTTATAGGAACAGTTGCAAAAACAATACTAACCCCATACAAAGAATTCCATCATACCCTGACCCCCTCCCCCGATAGCTCAATCCACCAACTTTAACATGCTGTCACATCGCTATTTCTTTCCCTCCCTCCCTATCTATCATCCATCATCTATTGCTCTGTCTTCTGAACATATGAGAGCTAGCTGCCCACATCCTTGAACAAACACTATAATTCACATATACACTTCCCATGAACAAGAACATTCTTTTATGGAATCCCATTAAGCACAGCTAAGAAGTACAACAGGTTCAACAATGATACAATGCTTACATTCTATATTTCCTTTACCTTATGTCTCAACTGTGTCCCTTTGAGCCTCCTTCCTCTATCCTCTAATTCCATCCAAGTTCATCCTTGGCATTCAATCATCTATTTAGACTGTCTTTTTTTTTTTTTTTTTTCAGTTGTGGGAACATATATACAGCCTAAATCTTCCCATTCCACCCCCTCCCTAGCATTCCATTAGTGGGATTAATCACCTTTAGAATGTTGTAATGCTCTTTCCCACTATCCATTACTAGAAATTTCCCTTCACCTCAAACAGCAACTCCACCCTCATTTCTTAACTCCCCATTGCACCGTCCCCCATTTCTCCTAACCTGAACTCTAGAATTCATCTCTATGGTTACAGTCTCTGATAGTTTCTTTGTGTTTGCTGTGGGGGTTAAAATTAACCTCTTATATCCATAACAATCTTGTTTTTCTTTGATACCACCTCCACTTCAATAGGACACATAAACTATGTTCCTATACTGCTCCATTCCCCCACCTTTATATAGTTGTATAAAATTACCTATTTTACATTGAGTTCAAAACCACTGATTTGTCATTAGGGTTTGTGTAATTTATATCACGTAGGAAGTAAATAGTGGAGTTACAGTTCAAAAATTATTGACTTCTATTTGTATTCCATTGTGGTTGGAGAAAGAGCTTTGAGTATATTCAATTTTTTTTTTTTTTTTTTTAATTTTTTGAGGCTTGTTTTATGTCCCAGCTTATGGTCCCTTCTGGAGAAAGGTCTGTGATCACTAGAGAAAAATGAGTGTCCTGGTGCTTTGGGATGTAAGGTACTATATATTTTTGTTAAAATTCTCTATATCTCTTTCTTCTTTCTGCTGTTTCTCTGTTGGTAGGGTTCCCTTTAGAATCTGAAGTAGGGCAGGTCTTTTATTGGCAAAGTCTCTCAGGATTTGTTTGTCTGTGAAAATTTTAAGCTCTCCCTCGAATTTGAAGGAGAGTTTTGCTGGATAAAGTATTCTTGGTTGGAAATTTTTCTCTCTCAGTATTTTAAATATGTCATGCCACTGCCTTCTCACCTCCATGGTGGCCACTGAGTAGTCACTACTTACTCTTACGTTGTTTCCTTTGTATGTGGTGAACTGCTTTTCTCTTGCTGCTTTCAGAACTTGCTCCTTCTCTTCAGTATTTGAGAGTCTGATCAGAATATGTCTTGGAGTGGGTTTATTTGGATTTATTCTATTTGGAGTTCGCTGGGCATTTATGCTTTGTGTATTTATATTGTGTAGAAGGTTGGGGAAGTTTTCCCCAACAATTTTTTTGAATACTCTTTCTAGACCTTTACCCTTCTCTTCCTCTTCTGGGACACCAATGAGTCTTAAGTTTGGACGTTTTATTTTATCTATCGTTTTCCTGAGATCCATTTCGATTTTTTTTATTTTTTTCTCCATTCTTTCTTTTGTTCTTTCATTTTCTGTTCTGTGGACTTCTAGGACACTGAGATGTTGTTCAGCTTCCTCTAGTCTTGTATTGTGGATATCCAGAGTCTTTTTAATTTGGTCAACAGTTTCTTTTATTTCCATAAGATCTTCTATTTTTTTTTATTTAGCCTTGCAATGTCTTCTTTATGCTCTTCTAGGGTCTTCTTTATGTAGCTTATATCCTGGGCCATGGTCTTCTTGATGTCCTTTAGATCCTTTGCCATGTTTTCGTTCCTCGATTGTGTTTCTTTGATTAATTCTGCGAGGAACTTCGTTTCTTCTGATAACTTGATTTGTGTGTTTGGAGTTGGATTCTCCATATCATCTGGTTTTATCATATGCATTGAGATTTTCTGTTGTTTTTGGCCTCTTGGCATTTGCTCTGCTTGACAGGGTTCTTTTAATTTGTAAAAAAAAAAACCTATCTAATTTTTCAGAAACACTGTTTGGTGACATACACTTTCTCTAACTAACCAGCAGATGGCGTCTGTGAGTCACCTACACCTCTCAAGTCAGTTCTCCACCTTGTCCCCACATTATATGGGGAAACAATTCTTGTGGGGTCCAGCCGGAGAACTTAGCCCAGGTGTGTTGCTGGAGCTGTCCGCCCTGAATGTGGGGCGCTTGTATGGGTGGTCAGGGAGGAAGGACTGCTTCAATATTCAAATCCCCCCGGTTCCCGGAGATTCAAGGCCGCCGCAAGAGTCCAAGCCTTCATTTCATTTCAGCCCCAGCCCCTCTCTCTCAATGTCCCACAAACCACCGGACTTGGCGTAGTGTCTCTGGGGTCTCCAAGCAGGTCCCTCCGCCCAGCCGTGATCCTCCAGGACCTCTGCTGAGGTAATGCTGTGCTACGTCATCAGCGCACGCCGTCCCTCAAGGGAAGCCCGGGGCCACTGGGCCATGCCAGCTCGCTTTCAGCCTGATGCAAAAATGGCCGAGTGGGGCATCTCCACACCCCACTCCTCGCACAGTTCCTCCTTCCCAGCTCCGGGACAACTGGCGGGGCTCTGGGCTGTGGGCACAGCCCCAGGCAGGAGTTTATCCAGCCCTCCCAGGAGCAAGCTGCTAGCCGCGGGAATTCTTTCAGCTTCTGGCTCTCTGCTCCATTCCCCCGGCCCCAGGGATATCTGCAGCAGGCTATCTTCCAGGCCAGACACCGAGAGGCCAGCCCAGCCCCCTCTTGCTATGTTTTACTGCGTGTTTCCCACGATCACACCTGCAGCCGCTCCTGGCTTTTCCCCTTTTTCCTTTTTTTTTTTTTTTTTTTTAATTAAAAGAGCCCGTTGGTCTCCAGACGCCAAACTCTGGCTTCCCTGGATTGCTGCGCAGCTACGGGACTTCCAGCCAGCTTACTCACTTGTTTCAGAATGCAGACTCTCAGTTTCACCAAGTATATAGCCCCTGGGAACTAGGAGATCTCCTCGAGCTGGCACATCGCTGTAACCGGTATTCTGGGTCACTCTCTGGTCCTTATCTAGTGTTTTCCACGGAGGTGTTCCTTAGCCCTGTCTCACCTAGCCGCCATCTTGGTTTCTCTCCAGGTACTTATTATTGAATTAAAAGTAAATAAATTAAATTAAAAATATAAAACTAAATAAATAACTGATGGGTCCAAGAAGAAATGACAATGGTAATAAGAAAATATTTCAAACCAAACAGTAATGAAAATGACATATTTTATAACTTTAAAGAGGCATGTGCTTTTCACATTTTAGCATCTCTCAAATTGGGATTTTCTCTAAGTGATGGCAGCTGTCTCACAATTGCTGTCATGAAAGGGGCCACAGTGACATAGCTGTCATTGTCTGGGCATGTGCAAATAGCAAAAGCATCATTGTAAAAACTTGAACAGTGGATATCAGAGGTTTGAGAGAAAATCCCAGACAGTAGTGGAGCACTCCTTTAGCCCCAGGAACCAAATGGTCTGGGTGCTGCATAAAATTTCTCTAAGGATTCTTTTAAGAAATGCTGCATCACCAATATCCCAGTGGCACAGGATAATATTGTACAGAAAAGGAAAGACATAAAGACTTGTGACCAAAAGGTGATTTGGAGAATCAGACTTTGAATGCGAAGAGACTGCAGAAAAACCAAAACCAATTTATTTCACTTACATGTACATAAAAGTGATATATAATAAAAATTATATTGAAGCCTCAATTTCTCCTTAAGTATCAAATAAAAATTCTAAGTGATGAGAAAAATCACAGCTTAATTGGCAGTGACTTTTTTTCACAGAGGTAAGCAAACTAATGATGTATCCTTAGATTTAATGAAGCATCTTAGAGTTGATGAAATACGGAAGCACATATAAAAACTTACAGGATGCAGATACAACAGTACTTAAAAGAGAAATTATAGCTTGTGTGTGTGTGTGTGTGTGTGTGTGTGTGTGTGTGTGTGTGTGTGTGTTTATCCCTCAACTCCACACTTACAAGAAACCATGTATAAAAATCAGTTCCCTGCTGTGCTTGAATACTCTGGCTGACCAGCATAACTCTCTCTTACTTAAGTAAGCAATAAATTCAGCTTTGTGTTTTTGTTTCACTGTTTGGGGTCCATTTGGGGTTTTGTGTGCTTGTTTGGTCTCTTCCTTCGACATAGGAATAACACTGCTCTAAATGTTTTAGACTCTGTAGGCATAATTTAGAATATACAGAAATGATGCAGGAATATACATCCAAATTATGTACAGTATCTAGAAACATCCAGGTCTTAAAACTTTTATCTAATGTAAATAACAGTGGACCTCAGCTCTAATTGAAAGCAAATTTTTAGGATGGAATCAACCCTCACAAACAGAACTTCTCAAACCAGTTGGGAACTACAGCACCTGAATTATCTTTAAAATACATTCTTACCTCACTCCACATAATCATTTTCCATGTATCGTGTCTTAACACTGAAAAAGAAACAGCTGTGTATTAACTGCAATTTACTGAATCAGGTAAAATCCAAAATAAGAAAAGATATCTTTTCATAAAGACAAGATGGATTTCTGTATAAAATGTTATTTCTGTTCACACTGCAAGAGTATATATAAATTGTGCTCAAATATACACTACACCAAAATGGAACAATATATAATGTAAAATAATGTTGTCTGACTAGTGTAATATAATGATAGATTGATAGATAGATGATATCTTAAGTCTTTTCTAGTCCTAAAGAGTGAAGTTTACTGTTACATGCTAAAATATTGGTTGATGGCCTGAAAAGCAACACGATGTATTTCTAATCAATCACAAAGCTAGCACATATCAAAACTGGAGGATTACGAGAGAATATGAACCTATTATGTAATGCCCAGTCCTTTTATAGACATAAGAATTGCCCATATCTTTTGTATTCCATCTTTCTCATCTCTTTTTCTTCTTTTATTCTAATTAGCATAATTATTGATTCTAATATATGGAACTGAATTTCCTTCTGATTTTTGTTCTTTGTTTCTGTATGTCTCTAAGTATTCTATAGTATATTTCTCTTAAATATTACAAAACATATGACATGTACTACTCACTGAATTTGGATATTTGCTTATAGAGAGGGGATAAAAGCTAAAGCTAATATCTTACCTGCTGCATTCTTTGAATTAACTAATTTGTCTGCCAAATATCGTTTCTGTTACAGAAAAAAAAAATTCCATTACACCAAAAGTTCAAAATTAATAATTACAATTACAATACAAGTCATAGTCAGCTTAAGAAAGAATAGAGGCATCACAAAGCTAATTGTAGGGTCCTTTTTGTCTATAGTTGGTTTCCATTTTGTTTTGCCCTTACATGATGCTGGGGAAGTCATGAACACACTTGCAACCATCTCTCAGCCCTCACCTACCCCCTCCTTTCCCCCTCTTGCTTGTTTGCATGCAGGTGTTTGCTATGTTTCCATTGTTACTTGTTGGCAGGCAGGTATTTGTTATGTTTCCATTCATGCTTGTTTACATGCAGGTGTTCCATATGTTTCTATTTAGCAAGAGACCACAGGCAGCCAGAGGAGATGTTAAATCTTCACCAGCCCCAGCTGCTTGCCAGGGCACAAAAGTTGCTCGTTGGCAGGGTCCCCTCCCCCTTGAGTTCATCACTTGGGCAGTGCAGGTGTCCCTCATCTCCACTGTGAAGGAAAGCAGGCAGAGCTGCCAAGCAGTTGGCTTCTCTGGAGAACTAGCCACAGTAGCACTTCTTCCCCTGCTCTTTTGGACCCTTTGTGTGGTGGAAGTAATGATGCAGTCATTTTCTGTGAGTCTCCATTGTGCCTGAACCTGTGTTCCCACGACACAGCTTATAGCAACTCACTCCTCAGGATTCTGGCACAGCAAGAAGGGTGCTTAGGGAAGTATGGAGTGGGCTGACTTTTTTGATGATTCTTTTCATCACTGTTGCATTCCTTTGGCTATATGCCATCTGGAGCATTCTGGTCAACACAGGACTTACGGTTCTGTAAGCCAAACTAAAGGGTGGCCCCTACCCTACCAGCCTGGGTAGAGGTACCAAGCCACAGCAGGGGACCTACAGCATGCTGTCTCTGTCCTTTGGGGGGAGGACTGCAATAAATGGGATTTTGAGAATCCCCCCAGGCATGCCATGGAGTTGGCTAGCTGATTCCACAGTGAGATCAATGAGGGAGGCTTCCACCATTCAGCATACACTCCCTAGCTCGTGGTCTCTTCTATCTGGTCTCATTCTACCTGCATCCAGACTACCCGGGATGAAGTTTAGGTTAGTGTGAGGCTAGTTCATATTCAGGAGACTCTTAGAACTGAAGATGGGGACCTGGCTGTGAAAATGAAAGCATGAGATTTTACAAAGAAGGAAATCCAGTATACGAAAAGCCTCAAGAAGATCTCCCCCTGTGGCTGTCCTGACTTTACAATGAGTGTGCCACTACCATCCTGATCAACCAGGCTGAACGGAGGCATGTTGGCTGCCTTGCATCATCAAACCCCATCCTACAACAAACCCTTAGTGGGCTGGAGTTAAGGGAGGAGGAGGTGGGCGATGGGGAAGGAACAGTTGACAGTGTAACTGCTCCCACTCCACAGTCACAGCCTCTGTTTGACTGGATCCTTCAGGGAGTTAGACAAGCACAACCCTGCTCTGGTTGACCTCCCCCAAATTCCAACTAAGCCTTTGATTAATGAAGAGGAAGCTGTGGTCACACTGCCAAAACTGGGCATTGGTGTGTTGATATTCCACCCCCACCAGAGAGATTTAGCCTCTCACCAGATTCCCATTTCGCAGCAGGACACTGATGGTCTTATTAGAAAGAGGTCCCATGAATGGGGGCAACAAGCTAGTTCTCTTCACCCCAGGTCTTCCTCTGGGAGACACAATTAAGTGGGTTTGTTGTACCCTCCCTGGTATAGGGCAAGGAGGGTGGCCTTGAGGACAGTGGCCACCATGGTAACTGACCAAGGAACCAGACCAGAGGGCAGTAGGCACCTGCCTGTTAATCCAGCAAATCATGAGACCCACACAATGGGTCAGCAGCCACCCCTTCCTCTCAGGGCCCCCACTGACCAAGTTATGTTCGTATGGCTACTAGAGCAAGGGGTCCCAAAGGACACCATAGATGGGATCTCCAATGGGGAACTTTGGGAAAAATATAAACTAGAAAAAGGGCCACAAGCTCAAGAGGGACAATCTGCCCCTGCCCGATCCCCTCCCCACAATCTCGGATATGGTCAGTAGAGGACAGGGAGACTCCTGAATGCCTCTTGCCAATCCTTTGGGCCCTGACTGAGGAGTCTGGCCCCAGGAAGGACCTCTTTACCCAGACTCACCTAAGGGTGAGGCCAAGGGCCTTGTCCACCCCCCCAGGAACCAAAGGCCATACACTCCAGTGCATGTACAATTTGGGGGCAGTGAACAAACCTTTATGGTGCTTTTTGGATACAGATGCCCAGATTACCATCATTCCAGGAGATGCAGAGGGGAGGAGGTGACAAATAACATTGGGAGGTTTCAGGTATTCCCTATGGGTATGGTGACAGGAGGTTACTGCTACCCTGTGGACTGATCCCTTTGGTCCCTTGGACACCCCTGTCATCATGTTTCCCACCAGGAAATTCATTATAGGGATTAACATCCTATACCACTGCACATCCTAGCAACAGTTGTGGGGAAATGTTCCTCTATGAGAGCAAATTCTGGCCGTAACAGTTGGGTGAGTGAGGGACTGCACACTCCCAGTGCTCCCATCCCCTTGCTGCATTGTCCAACAGTGGCAATGCCACTCCCTGCTGGGGAAAATGACATTACAGAACTCAAAAAGGACCTACTATCCATAGGTGTTCTCCAGCCCACCATCTCCGCCTGTAATTGCCCAGTGTGGCCAGTGAAAGAAGCAAGTGGAACACGGTGGCTGCCCATAGACTATCAGCACTTGAATGCAGAAGTGCCCCCTTTGGCACCCACAGTCCCAGACAAAGTGACTCTCAAAGAAGCTATTATGGCCTCCACTGGCATTTGGCATGTGGTTGTTGACCTGGTAAATGCCTTTTTTCCCATTCCACTCTGGGAGGAGGACCAAGATCAGTTTGCTTTCATGTGGCAAGGCCCATCATATGCCTCCACTGTACTGCCACAGTATTTAAATTACCCACTATCTGCCACCAGTGATGGGCCAGGAATTGAGTAAGCTGCTCCTGCCTAAAGGGCTTCAAGTGTTCCAGTATATTGATGATATTATGTTGGTGGGCCAGAGCAAGAAGCAAACTACACAGGGATTTCATGCATTGCTAATTGGACTTAAACAGTCCATAAATCCCAACAAGATACAAGGCCCACCCCAGCAGTAAATGGGCTGTAGCCCAGAGCCAGATCCCTGAACTGACACTGGACAAATTACTGTCCCTGAAGTCTCCAACCTCCAAAAAGGAGCCTGGTGAACTGTTGGGGCCTATTTGCATATTGGCTCCAGCATATTCCTCATCTCAGTATCATCTTGGCGTCCCTGTATCCGTGACATGAAAAGCAGATACTTTCCACTGGGGAACAGAGAAGGAGCAGACCCTGAAAGAGGTGAGAGTGGCTGTTTCAGCCAACCTGCCTCTAGAACCTTTGGAGCTTGGCTCTTTGTTCAAGCTACAGCTTTCTGCCACCCAGACCCACACCAACTGGTCCCTCTTGCAGAAAGAGGGAGCAACGGGAACTTGGAGACCCCTGGGTTTCAGGACCAAGAAGTTCCCACACACAGCCCTGTGCTACTCCCTCTTTGGGAGGCAACTTATGGCATGCTATTGGACCTCGGTGGAAATGGAAAGGATTACTGAGTGCTCCCAGGTCCTTCTGAGGCCATAAATCCCTACTATGTCCTGGATCTTGTATAATCAGAACGTCACACAAGCAGCACCCAACAGAGCATTATCAAATGGAAATGGCATGTTCAAGATCCTGCTCAGCTGGGCCCCCAGGAAGTGACACTTACATGAGCAGATGACAGAGGTTCCTCTCAACAATGATCCTATCATTCTATCATTATACAAGATGAGGGCCCTTCTCTCCTTGCAGTGGTTTCTTAGGGACCCCAGGCCAAAGATGCCCCATCAGTTGCTCAGTGCTGGCTCACTGATGGATTGGCCAAGCTGAAGCCTTCAGGTGTCCATTGAGTAGCAGCCATTGTTTCCCTTACCTCAGCAGACTATATACCACTCTGGCACCAGAAAAAGTGCCCAACGGGCCAAACTGTGAGCAGTCCTCTTAGCCCTGGAACACTCAGACCCAAGCACCCCCATGTACCTGTCTACTGACTGATGGGCCATCGCCAACGGCTTAGCAGTCTGCTCATGTCTGTGGAGGGAACGTGACTGGAGAATCAAAGGTTCCCTGGTATGAGGAAAGGACATTTGGAAACATTGGCAACATGGAAAGGCACCATCTACCCATGCTGATGCACATGGCAACGGCCATATCTTTATGAGCATCACTGGAATGACCTAGCAGATAAAAGATGCACCAAGCTGCTTTTTACCCCTGATGAGACTAGAGATCCTCCTAGGAAAGAGGAATAGAATGAGCCCTGCTCAGAGGATGAGGACAGTGAACCTTGATGACATCTATGAAATAGCTGAACTTTCCATGGCTGCTTCTGCCATCAGGTGGATCTACCATCAAAGTGCACATGAAAATTCCAATACCATGAAATTATGAGCCCAAGAACACAGAGTACCTTTCTCATTAAAAGAAGCCCAACCTGTCATTTACCAGTGTAAGAGATGTCAACTACAAGCCGGAGCCCATAAAAGGCATTTAGGGGCTATTCTCAGAGGGGATGCATCAGGCCACTCATGGAAAGTAGACTATATCAGCCCTCTCCTGTCATCCCAAGGTGTGTCCTACACCTTGGTCATGGTGACACCATTCAGACCACGGCCTTACCTTTCCAGCTCATTGTGTGGACTGGGTGCATACATGGGATTCCTTGGAAAAGTGGTTCTGCCACCCATTCTGGTACCCAGGTGACATCTCCTCTGACCAAAGATCACACTTTACTGTACAATCTACTCAACAGTGGGCCCAGACTCATGGAATTAGATGGACCTTCCACATCATCCACCACCCACTGGCACCTAGCATTGTGGAGAACTTTAATGGCCACCTAATAAAGGAACTTTGGCATCTACACCTTAAAAACTCTTACTTGACAGACTGTCCACCTTACTCAGGCCATTTGGAAGCTGAACCCAGCAGTTCCCTGGAAGGGAAACACAGCCTTATCCCCCTTCATAGCACAGGGAGGAGATGAAGGTCAGGGAGAAACCCAGACTTTACCATTCATCTGCCCCTATACCCATAAAGATGAGGATTGGGCCCAAAAGGAGGACCAAGGACACACCACTTGGGACTCTCCTTTTCAGCCACTATCAGATCAGGGGATCAACCCACTTTTTACCCCGTTTCACACTCCACACAAATCCTAGAAGAGGAGGAGGTTAGGGCCACAACCACACAGAGGGGTAGGATAATGGAAGTGGACCTATAAGTTCCTAACACGCTGTGTGACAATCTAGTGGGTTGGACCAGCAGAGCCTGACACACGCATACTAGAAGTTACTGGGTGGCACCTACCCCTAATTGGGCCACCAGTCCCCTTGGGAACAGTCATGGGATACATTCAAGGAGTACTGACAACTCCCATCTATCAGGAAGAGGTGGAAGTGGGTTAGAAGATATGAGTAGGGCACTCAGATCAATGGGAAAGAGGTGAAGTTATAGTTCAAGGCAAGGAAGAGACAGACTGGGGGGGGGGGGGCATAGATAAGTCGAAAAAAGTGTCTTCCATAGGAGGCAGTTGCACAACCATGCTGCTGGGACTGGTTGCTGCCCACCCCCTCCTGTTTCTGAAGATTTGGTCCCATGGCAACCTGGCAGGAAACACCTTCATTCAGCTGACCCAGGCCATCCAGTGGCAGGGAACCTGACCAACTTCTGTATCTGCCCTCTGACCCCTCTCGCTCCCCCTTCTTTGCTGGATCCAGATTGCCACCCAAGGAGCTGACTTCTCCTGCCTTGCATTTGTACTGACATCAGGAAGTCCTTCATCTACACCTTGTGACAAAGATAATGACAAAGACAATTGCCGTTGTCTGTGTACCCTTCTTCCCCACGCCCCTGGACAACCTTCCAGGATGCAACAATTTCTGATACAATGAAACTGGCACATGACTCCATCATCTTTCCCTGAGTTGACCAGTGCCTCTCCAGGGCTTATCTTCCTTTGCGGAGGAAACAAAAACCCACCTGTTGGGCCACTCCCTGCACAGGTCATTAGACAGATGGCATGATGCACTCTCAGATTTCTGACTGTCGCCTTAAACAAGCCCCTTGGCTACAAAGTGTGCAAATAGATTCTATGTGGGACCTCTTCCGCTGATTCCTGGGGGACCGGGGTGCATGGATGGATCATTACTCCAGACAGGCCTGCTCACCCTGCTTGGAATAAGGGTATGCATTAAGAATCATCACAGCCCTCCTAGTGTGCGTAGCTGCTGGTTCCCAAACTTTTACGGTCAACATTGTTGATAGCTATGGGACGATAGGCATAACCCATTTCCACCTTCATGTCTGAGGTGAGAGGTGGGTTTGTGTTGTAAAAGCTAATGTGGAGAACTATAGGCAAGGCCTGGTCAAAAGGCTGAGGGGTGGACTGCTGGGAAAGTCACAGACACATTCAGCGGCCGTCTCCCAGCCCTTGCCTCCTCTTCCCCTTTCTCCCTTGTACTTGTTTGCATGCAGGTGTTTGGTGTGTTTCCATTTGTGCTTGTTTGTTGGCAGGTGTTCAGTATGTTTTTACTTCTCAAAAGACTGCAGGCAGCCAGGGGAGACATTAAGTCTTAACTGACCCCAGATGCTCGCCAGGCCACAAGGGTTGCTCATTGGCAGGGCCCCCACCTCCTGGAGTGTATAAAAGCCCAGCAGGGCACGCAGAGCTGCCAAGTAGCTGGCTTCCCCAGCAGACTGCCCACAGTGGGGTCTCTTCCCCTGTTCTTTTGGACCCTTGGTGCTGTGTGAGCGATAGCAGGTCATTTGCCGGGAGTCAGCCTGTGTTCTCATGATGCACCATATAGCAACTTGCTCCACACATGACTCTCTGAATTTGATGTGACCTATGGGAGCCAGTATAGCAAAGTGGTTAAATGTGTAGACTCTGGAGCCAGCTTGCTTTGGGTGACATCCTAGTTCTGCCCCTTTCTAATGCAGTCTTGGCAAGTCACTAAAGTGTCTATACCTCAATTTAATATCTATGCATTTGGATATCTATAGTACAGCACCTAGTGCATAATTGCTAATTAAAATGTTAGTATATTATATGGTGCTTGAAATGATGATATTTGGTTAAAAATATGTAATTAGCGATTCTGGATTTGGCCCCAACTTAACCTAAGACTTTTGAATAAGTTTGAAAAATTCTTTCATATTATACAACAACCAAAAGGCCAAAAACTGAATACTTTTTGTTGGTGACATATCTTTATAGCATAGTAGGAATCAGTCAGAAGGGTATGGATAATAATAGCAAGCTATTTGGGAAAATGAACATTAATACTGTGAGTGAAGAGGAAAGGGACTCCAATAAAGTGACCCAGGCATAGCAGGTAGGGTGAAAGCAAATGGAAATCAATATTCAATATCTCCCTTCTCTTCCTTCACTACTAAAATCAGCAGGCTTCTATGAACTTGTGCTTTGTAGAGTACTCTCTAAAGGATAAATGAAACCACAGCACAATCTGTGTACACAGGCCTTTTAGCAATAGAAAATGTTCACCTATAGGCGATTTATGTCCCCAAAAATACCATGATAACTCTTAATATGGCTATTTAGTCCTGTTAGTCTCTAAAATATGTAAGCCAAAGAGTATAAAACTCAAAATTTGAAACCCCAAAACTTTAATTCATCTTCACAGCAACTATAGAGTTAAAGAATTATATCAGTTCCAACCAACCACCTAAAAAAAGAGGAATAAATATACCTTTTATAATAATGCAGTAGTTTTGAGAGCAATTTAATTATCTAACAGTAAACTTACATAGTCTTCTACAATTTCTTTGATGCCTGAAATTGAAAGGATAATCATCAAAGGCAACAGAGTTGTATATTTTCCTGTTGGAGACACATCTGGAATTTGCTGCAAAACAATCAGAGTTGTGCTATTAATTTTATGATAAATCCCTATTATATTTTGCTAAACTCAAAGTCACACTACTAGTGGCATGCTACAGGACAGGAAAAAAATAGATGCATTAAATTAAAAAGGGGAGAGGACTCAGTAAATCATAGCCCTCACTAGAGTGTGACACCAAATATTACATCTGGAACAGCTACTTAATAACACTAAATTTAGTGTTAATAAATAAAGCTTAATAATATTATATGAGCAATAATGTAAGTAATGATTATATATGATTATATATAATGATTATATATAACTAATAAAACTTAAGAAATTACAACCCCTTAATAAAACTTCAATCAATTATATCACCTTCATCATAGGGTAATTATATTTTGAAAGAAATCATTCAAAGCCTAAATATTAGTTTAAAATAGCATCTTTTAAAAACAGTTGAATTCAGATGCTCAGCCATCTTTGCTGCCCCTCACTTCTCTTTGATGTAGAGGGAAATTTTTTGGAAACTCTGTAGAATAATATTTCCTAGAATCAGATTATTTGTGGATAGTGCTCTCAGGCTACCCCCTCCCCACCACTTAAAATATGATAAATAAAGTGATTGAAACTGAGGATGTGGTCGTTTTTTGACGGATGCAAGGTTAGGCGGGGTCCTGGATTTGACCCTTGAACTTTCGATATTTAGTTAAATCCTTAGGCCTGTGTTTCCAGCCTTTTGTATATCTTTTGTTTCTGTCCCTCTTCTGCTTTTCCCTGCAGTGCACCTCCAAGCTGGTCTCTGCACCCCTGGGCCCCGTCCCTGGTCTTTTCCTCATTTAAGATTAACCAGGGAGACTTCTGGGGGAGATGGCAGAGCAGGGAGCTCCAGGACTCAGACCTTCCACCAAAACAGCTATTAAACATGTGACAACATGGATGACCTTGAGGACATTATGCTGAGTGAAATAAGCCAGACATAGATGACAAATATTGTATGATCTCACTCATATGAACTAATTATGTTAAGCTAACTCATAGAGTCTTGAATGTAGTTTACCAGGGATAGGCTGGAGGTAGGGAATGAGGAGCTGATGCTTACTTTGTACAGAATTTCTATTTAGGTTGATTGTAAACATTTGGAAATGGTGGGGATGATAGCACATTATCATGAGTGTAATTAACAGCTCTGAATTATGTGTGTGAATGTGGTTGAAAGGGGAAGTTTGGGGTTGTGTATGTTACTAGAATGAAAATTAGAAGACAAAACATGGAACTGTATAACACAGCGAACCCTGTTATGGATGAGGGACTGGGGTTAATAGTACACATATAAGAATGTCCTTTCATGAACTATAACAAATATATGATAAAAATAGGGTGGCATACACCTAATGTAAACTATGGACTGTAGTTACTAGTACTATTTTAATATTCTTTCTTTAGTTGTGACAAAGGTACCACACTAATGCAAAGAATCAACAAATGGGGGGTATATGGGAATGCTGTATTTTTTACAGATCTTTTCTGTAAACCTACAACTTCTATAATTAAAAAAATAGTAATAATAGTTTTAAAAAAACATTATGCTAAGTGGAAAAAAAAATTGAACCAGAGCTGGTCATTTCGCCAGGCAACTTATACCCGCCCCTGACTTCCCACTGCCTGTAGGATAAAGTCCAAACTTCTCAGTGTGGCACAGTAAACTCTAAAACCTGGCGTCAGCTTACTCCTTTAGCTTATTTTCTGCCTTACCTTCTGCTCAAGGAATAAATTTTTTTACCGTTTTGGTAGTACATTATGTACTAGAAAAAAATTTTCATACTTTAAATTTGTATTTTATTTATTTTTGAATGAGTAATACATTTATGTATTTTACAATTCAAAATGTATAAAAGGCTTCACAGTGAAAAATTTAACTCTCTCTCCTGTCCTCTGGTGACCTGGGTCCCCTCCCCAAAGGCAACCAGTATTTCTAGTTCCTCACCACCGACTCTCCCCTGCTATGCCCTGGCTCCTGCTGTCCCCTGCATCTGAATGCCTTCTATTCCTGGGCCCATCAGTTTACCTGGCAAGCTCCTCCTCCCATAAGATTAGGCTCAAATGTCACCTCTTTTTAGTAGCTTTGCCTGAACCACTCTCCTCCAAGCCCAAAGCAACCTGCGCTCCTCTAGCTCTTTATAAATATCTCCTAAAGAACTTCAGTGCTAGACTCAGCAGTCCAAGGCAGGAACCAAGTCTACTTATTCATCCCTGAATTCTTAATTCTCTGCCCAGAGTTTGTTTCCTACTATGTGGCTTCTCTAAATGTTGACTGAGTCAAATTCTTCCATTTACGGTCAACTAACACATTTGTTGAATTCTTATCCCAAAACTTAGCAGCTTCCTAGACACTGTTTCTGTTCTTAAGGAATGTTTAGTTTGCCAGGAGAAATAACACTGATGATAACATAGCACAGGTCATTGTTATGGAAGTTCAGAGATGGGAGAAGACAGTGTGGGCGACAACATTTGGAAAAATTTGAAGGAGGTTGGTATTGAGTGGTGCCTATAAGAGAAAAGATAGGATTTCACTAGATTAGTGCATTACAGGTTCAGGTAAGGTAATAGCATGGGGCAAAGCCTGGTGAAAGGAAGAAAATTAGGAAATTAGGAGGAAGCTTGCCTGCTCGGAATGTGAGGATTATACTGAAAATATGGTTGAATAAACAGGAATAAACCAGATTATGGAAGACCTTGATTTTAACAGTTTTGAAAAAATGCTATTTAAACTAATTTTTCTTTAAATTATTCCTTTGGATGTATAATAAAATTATCCTATTATGGAGGTGACGTAAATGACCAAATATACTACAATAATGACTCATCCTACATCTCAACCAGGATGAACTCTGGACCAATGCATCTGCTGTGCATCAACATGTTTTGAGCCCAAAAATGGAGTTTCAGCATCTCACTGAAGGACTTAAATACTGTAAGAGAGTTCTCTTCTTATAGTGTTTAAATTTATTTTCTACATCATGCTCTTATTTCAGCTAAATGAGCTTTGAATGACTTTTTTTTTTAACTTGTTAAGAATCTTAACACATTCAAAATTTGAATAGCACATTCAAAAATATTACCTGCAATATAGCAATGAACAGGAAGAAAGCATTGGCAGCTTTGCTAAACTGCAGATACAAGAATCGAGGGAGGAAAGACCACAAGCTGTACTTGGTCGTGCTGTCAATGAAAAGGAAAATGCCATTATCAGCTAACGTTCCGAACTCTGAAAGCACTAATGGGGGTTTAGTTGTAACTCAAAAGTGGATTAAAAATAAAATGCTATTATAAAACACTCTTTTCTAAGGATATTTTGTCTCCTTTGAAAGCATTCTCTGTTGTCTGAAAACAATCTCAGGATGAAAGAAGAATGATTTTCCCATTTCAGGAACTATGTGTTATAAAAACAGTAGACACAGAGAATCAAGAATTAAAAACCAGATCATGGCATATTGTCTAGACACATCAAAATGGAAGACGAAAGTGGAGGAGGGCACCATCTTTCATTTCATTAATGACTGAGATCATTCATTTACTATTCACTCAACAAATATGTATTGAGTAGCTACTATATACAAAGCACTATTGTAAGGGCTTACAATAAATTAGGAAATACACAAAGATCCCTGCCTTTTGGGGGCTTATGGACCAAGACAAACAAAAATCAATAAATATGATAAATAAATTACATATAGATACAGATACATGTTAGAAGATGATAAACAAGATTTACTCCACATTTTCTAAAGGCCTATAATATCTATGACAAAACTCTTAATCAACATCTGTATTCAGCTCAAGGAGTAAAAAGAACCATCAGCCCCTCTCCCCTGTCATCATTAAATGATATCTTAAATCCATGCCTAGGGCATGTCATGGACAAAGAAAATCTTCAGGGGTAAGTTTCTCTTTTCTAATTAATCTGCTTCATTAATTAATTCATATGTTTCTGTTTTTAAAATAAGAACAACTAAAATTAAAACTGCATATATTCTGAATTATCAGAGGAGATGGTGGGAGGGTCAACTAGAACAGGATTCAAAATGAATTCTGTGTTTTGTATGACTGTGTGGTATGTGAATATATCTCAATAAAATGAAGAAAAAATTAAAAAAAAAATGAATTCTGCAACCTCACATGGTGACAGTTAAGAAACAGGATCCTTTGAGAGTCACGAAGCTAACGTCTCGGGACCTGAGCCTGCTGTCACCCCACAAGAGGCACGCTGGGGTCAGGCAATGCTTGTGCACAGGATCTTGCCCTGCTATTGCTCTCCATTCTAGCAGGAAAAGGGTGAGAATGACTTTGTCAGTAAGCATGCCACCTGGTCCCAGAAGTCTGGTCTTAGGTGTCACCTGTTTGTATGGGAATTGGGGCTTGGGTGCAACCCCTTCACCTTGGTGATGGGAAGAGATATTAAGTGGCCTCAGGTAGGTCATCATCCAGACAACTTAGAGTGAGCTCCCTGGGTCATTTTTAGATAATTCTGGCCATTGTACTACAGGAAACAAAGAGAACAGCATGAAAACATAAAAAAGAGAAAACAATATGATGGAATTATGGTCAAATATATGTGCTATAAATAATAAATATAAGTGCCCAAAATCCATCAGAATGGGTCAAAATACAAAATACAAAAATATATATAAAACTTACAAGAAACACTCCTACAAAATGTCTGAGAATCATTCCAAATAAAAGGCTATCCTTTCAGAGCAGACAAATTAAAAAGAAAGAGAGAAGAAGGAAGGAGGGAAGGAGGAAGAACGGAAGGTAGAAAAAAGGAAAAGCAAGTAGGAAGAATTTGCAAGGCAAAGTTGAATTCAAGCTAAAAAATATTAAGTAGAAAAAGAGAGTCACTTTATAATGATTAAGAGAGCAATCTACAATGAAGACACAAGTGCCACTCCGCATTAATTAATATAATATTAGAGTTATGTCAATAAGATGGCAGAGTATGATGCCACTGATGAATGGCCCCCCTTAGAAACAGTGAAAAGTGTGCAGGATCTGTCAGAAGCAACTTTCCCAGAATTCTGGAACATGATCTAGAATAGAAAACAACTCAGTGAATGCTCAAACAGGAAAATGAAGACCTAGGAACCATAAGAGTCTGGCAGGATGAATTTATTTGCCCTAGCCTATCCGTCTTCCTCAGCTCAGCGGTCTGTAGGACCAACAGTCTGTGGCCCATGCAGGTTCCCAGTGCTGGACCCTGGGGCTGGGTTTTTACTATATGTAACAAGTAAATTGGATGTGTTTGTATGTGGAACTCAGTTGGCTCCTTGGGAGACTGATGCAGGGCACATGTTTGGGTTACCTAACTCAGAATTTACCTGGGGACGGAGAAGCAGTGCAGAAAGGTGAAGCAGAGTGATGGAGCCAAGCCAAGCTGGCCACCGCTACTTGGGGCAGAAGACTGAGAATGAAACATAGAGCACAGCACCTGGGGCTCAGGAGGAGAAGCTGGGGAGAGAAACTCCTTTTCTGGAGGAATACATCATGCACACCAGGAAATTCTTGAAAGCTACGGCAGGATGCAAGCCCAGAGAGAGCTGAGAAGTCCCTAACTATTCACCACAGCTGATCCATATGATTGGTATAAGGTGGTCTAAGAATTGAAGGAGAGCCTCAAGACAACATCAGTCTATACTAAAACCCAGGGGAAAGGGGACAATCTGATTTCCAGAGTTAACACATCAAAGTTTCAATTGTCCCACTTCAACAGAAAAATCACAAGGCACCTAAGGAAACAAGAGCAGATGGCCGTTTTGGACTTCTAGCCTTCAAAACTGTGAGACAACAAATTCCCATTGTTTAAGCCAACCAGTTTGTGGTATTTTGTTATAGCAGCCTTGGCAAACCAAGGCAGTGTGAACATGAGAATTTAAAGTCCCTCGAGATTGGAGCAAACTATTAGAGCCTGAAGCGTAGACCCACGCGAATCGATCCACACGAGTGCTCTTCTGAGGCGGACGGTGAAATGGAGGGCAAGGACCACTTCTGCACTTCTCACCTGATTGAGTTTCCACAGAAATTGTTCTTAAGGGGTTCATTGAGGTAAATGGTGCGGAGTTTTGATGCCTCTGAGCCTTGCAGAGATTGTCTCCAGCTCATCATTTTGTCCACCTCCTTAAAAACAGGTCCTGTGGCAAGAAGTAAACAGAAATACAAAGGAAGTCAGGCTCCAGGGGGGCCACAAGCACAATGCCCAGGACATTATCTGGAGCCAGGACCCCAACTTCCAGACCCCTTCCTGCTCACCCAGGACTCACCTTCTACCCCACCCACCACCACCCCCTTCCCAGGCCCCACAGTGAGGTGGGGCCCAGCTGGCTGGGGCCAGACACAGAAAGAAGGGGAGGCCGTGGAGGGAGAGGGGGGAAAGGAAAAGTGGGAAGGGGAGAGGGGAAGAGAGGGGAAGGAATGGGAAGGACCCATCTGAGAAAGTCTTGGCATCAGAGCAGCAGCTGCCTGATGAGAGAGGAACCTCCCTAACCAAAAACAAATGGGAATTTTGATGATTGAGCCAAGGCAAGTTTCACTGGTTTGGGATGAGAAACAGAGGTCAGAATGGAAAAGGGGATTTGCCCCGTGTGCCCTCAACATGGAGTGAACATCTCTGCACTGGAGCCCGTATGCCCAAATTTCCTCAGACTTGGGAATAAAGCAATAATGATCAAGGGTCTTGGAGTTCAGGATTCGTGTGCATCTCCAAATCCTTGTGTAAAGGGATTTTCCCACTATCCTCTTATGTTTAGTTCAGCTCTTTCTCCTCATGGATTTCACTAACCACTTACCTACCTGGAAGGGTGGAGGAACAAAAGGTGTCTGACAGCTAAGCAGCTGCTGCGGCAAGTAGGTAAAGCCCAAAGCACCACCCTAGAAGCCTCTGCCCTGCAGGGCCCCCTCATGGAGCGAGGTGACCTCCTGCCAGCTGACCAAGGCAGGCTGTTGATGACAAACATCGCCACCTGAAAGGCCTAAACCCAACCTAATCTCCCAGGTCACCCACCAGTTACCTCCCACCACCCCAACAGCTCTTCAGCAAATAACTGGTCCATTCAAATGGCCCAATTCAAAGAAAGTAATAGTAAAAACTGAGCCAGCACGAGACCTATGCAAAAGTGATGCAGCTCTTTGCCCAAAAGATGAGGGAATATGAGGAACAAGACTCATTCTTTTTTGCACAACAGAAGAATTAAGTTGCAAAGTAGATGAAGAAGATGGAAAAACGCATTTCCTTTCAAGGAAAGGAATTCAATAGAGCCATTATGAAACAAGAGTTCAAAAAATGGAAATACAGCTTGATTTTAGCCCAATGAGACCCACTTCTGACATCCAGAACTGTAAGATAATATATTTGTGTAATTTAAACCAGTTAAATTTGTAGTAATTTGTTACCACAGCAATAGAAAACAATACATTGCTTATCAGAAATTTAAAATTCTGCTTTGCAAAAGACACAGTATGAAAAGACAAGCCACTGACTGGGAGAAAATATTTGGAAACACATATCTTATGGATATCTTGGATCCAGAATATGCAAAGAACTCTCTCAATGCTATCGCAAGAAAACAAATAATTCAATTTTTAAAAATTACTTTAACAGAATAGTTTAAAATACTTTAACAGAAAATTATTTTTTCTGTTAAAAAGTACTTTAACAGACATTTTATCAAAAAGAGATGGATAGCAAAAAAACACATTCAAAGATGTTCATTATCGTTAGTCATTAGGGAAATGAAAATTAAACTCAAAATGAGATCCCACTACATGTCTCACTAAAATAACTACAATTTCAAGGACTGACTATACCATGCTTTGTCAAGGGTATGGAGGAAGTGAAATTCTCATATACTGCTGGTGAGAATGCACAATGTTATCACCAATTTGCAAAACAGTTTCACAGTTAAACTTAAACCTACCATACAACTCAACCATTACTAATCTTCATGTTACAGCTGTCATATATTTTATATATACTTACATCAAAAACCCCACCAGAAAATGTTATAATTTTTGTTTTGAACAGTTTTAAATATTTTAAAGCATTTAAGAGGAAAAGAAGATATTCTTTCATCTTTATCCAACTAATTACCATTTCGGTTGCTTTTCCTTCACTCCTTAAGATTCCAATTTCCTTCTGGTATTCTTTCCCTTCAGCCTAAAAAAACTGTCTTTAGCATTTCTTTCAGAATAGTTTTGCTGGTGATGAAATCTCTTTGTGTTCTTTTATATGAGAATTTATTTTGCTTTCATTCCTATAGAATATTTTTGTTATATGTAGAATTCTGGGTTGACTGAGCTGGTTTTCTTTCATGTCACAGATGTTTCCCACTATCTTCTGGATTCCATGGTTTCTGATGAGAAATGCATTGTCATTTAAAGTTTGGGCATCAATGAGCTTTTTGAATATGAAAATATATATTTCTTGCCAAATGTGGAGACTTTTCAGCCATTACTTCTTCCATATTTTTGGTACCAATTTTTCTCAACTCCTCTGGTACTCCAGTGACATGAAAATTAGAGCTTTTAATATTTTCCCACCAATCTATGAATCTCTGTTAGAGTTTCTCCAATATTATATCTTTGTGTTCTTCAGAATGGATAATTTATACTAATCTATCTCAAGTTTGATCTTCAAGTTCACTCTTTCCCCTTAGACACTTTCCTCATTATCTCCGTTCTGCTGTTGAGCCCATCCAGTGAAACTTTTATTTCAGAAATGGTTTTAATGTTGTAAAATTTCTATTTGGTTCCTTTCAATATTTTTTCATTTCTCTGCTGAGAGCATCTGTTTTAGTTTGCTAATGCTGCAGAATGCAAAACACCAGAGATGGACTGGCTTTTATAAAAAGGGGGTTTATTTGGCTATACAGTTACAGTCTTAAGGCCATAAAGTGTCCAAGGTAACACATCAGTAATCAGGTACCTTCACTGGAGGATGGCAAATGGCGTCCGGAAAACCTCTGTTAGCTGGGAAGGCACGTGGCTGGCGTCTGCTCCAAAGTTCTGGTTTCAAAATGGCTTTCTTCCAGGATGTTCCTCTCTATCAAGCTTGATCCTCTTCAAAACGTCACTCACAGCTGCACTCCATCCGGTCTCTTTGAGTCAGCATGTTTTATATGGCTCCACTGATCAAGACCCACCCTGAATGGGTGGGGTCACACCTCCATGGGAGTAACCCACCAAAGTCACCACCCACAGCTGGGTGGGGCACATCTCCATGCAAACAACCTAATTCAAACGTTCCAACTTAACCCCATTATTCTGTCTGACCCACAAGATTGCATCAAAGAATATGGCTTTTTCTGGGGGACATAATACATTCAAACCGGCACAGCATCTTTCTTTCCAATCATTTCAAGTGTGTTTACCTTTATCTCAAGGAGATGATTTAAAGTCTGTCTCTGATAATTTGAATATCTAGGTCATCTTTAGACTGGCTTTTATTAATTTGCTTGTTTCTTGACAAAGGGTTACATTTTCATAGTTCTTTTTTATGTCAGGTAATTTTGGATCATATCCTGGATATTGTGAATGTTAGGTTGTTACAGACTCCAAGTTCTCTTATAATCCTATGGAAAATGATGATTTTTGTTTTGTTTTGTTTTGTTTTGTTTTAGCAAGCAAATAACCTGTTAGGCTCAGACCACAAGTTTTGTCTCACCTTCTGTTTGTAGTGATTCTAATCTCAGTTTTCAAAGCCTTTGAAATGCGCCTTTAGGTCTGTTCCACCCATGTGTCACTCAGGGCTTAATCTGATAACTGGGAATTGCTTTAAATATCAGTTCAGTTCTCTAAGTCTCTTTTTTGCTGCACTAAGTCTGTCCTGTTCATGCACAGTTCAGGGGCAAGCCCAAGGCTTGTGTGGATTTGTACACAGGAGTACTGGATCCCCTGTTTTCAGCCTACTCCTTTCTAGCCTGCAGGACATTTTTTCCTGGTTCCCATGGTCAAGCAAAAATGGAGTCTAAATCAAGATTTTTGCTGCCCATGCTGCTGTCCCACCACTCAGCTCTGTAGCCTGATTGCTTCTCTATGTGTTGATTCCCTTTACAATCTGCCTGAGTTTTTTACTTTTCAAAGTCCTAAGGTGGTGGCTGTTTATATTTTGTTCAGAGGTTTTAGTGGTACTCATTAGTGAATACAGCCTTTGTGGGCTTCCTCCATATTGGCCGGAACTGGAAACAGAATGGTCTTTTTTAATAAGAGTGCTAGGTCAACTGAAAACCCACATGAAAAAAGATGAAACTGATGTCTCCCTATACTGTACTCAAGGATCAATTACAAATGGATTGTAGGAGAGTAATACAATAAAGCTTCCAGAAGATAACATAGGAGAATATCTTCATGATCTTCCAGAAGATAACATAGGAGAATATCTTCACGAGCTTAGGGTAGGAAGGTAGTTCTTAAATAGGATACAAGAAGTAATAATAATTTAAAGGGCCAAGAATCTAAGACAATTTTTAAAAGGAGAAGAAAGAGAAAGAAAGGGGGGGGGGGGAGGAGATGAGAAAAGAATTGCCCTTAAAAAAGGATATATTATAGCTATTATAAAACTATTGTAATTAAACACTGTACTATTACATAAGGGATAGAAAAATAAACTAAGGAATAGAGAGCATATATAAATACATCAGCCTAGTAAATGATGAGTCACAAGTCACTAGGATAAAAATGTCTCATTCTGCAAATGGTGCTGGATAATTGATTGACAAAAAAATTTCTACTTTTACCTTACAACACTCACAAAAACTCTTGATAAGTTAACAGCCTAAATGTGAAAATCAAAGCTTTAAATTTTTAAATAATATATTAGTGAAACTTTTATGATATCAAGATATGGAAAGATTTCTTGAAAAAGGTTCTGAAAACACAAAGCATATAGGAAAATATTAATGAATCTGCCTTCAATAAAACAAAGAAACCCCTGCATATTAAAACAGTAAGACTTAAAAACAAGCCACATACTTCTAGAATATATTTGTAATGCATATAATTGACAAGGATTTCCTGACCACTCTACTTAAAGAATTCCTACAAATTGATTTTTAAAATAGAGAAAAACATGAGAAAAATAAATGAACAAAGTATATGAATAGGTGATTAATTCAGAGAGGGAAAGCCAAATGGCTCATATAATATGAAAATATGTTGAAACTCTATCAGGCTTTAACTAAAGTTAAAAAGTACCTCAATGACAAATGTAGGCAAGGATATGAGGAAGTATAAACCAATATACTACAGGTAGGAGAATGAATTGACATAGCCATTTTAGAGAGCAAGTTTAGGCTGCATGTGTCCTAAAATTCAGTATTGCTACCTCTAGGTATAGCTTTAAAAAATATATGTTAAGGAAGGAGATATGAACAAAGATGTGCATTGCAGCACTGTTTGTAAAAGTGAAAAAAAAATGACAAAACCTAATAACCATCAATAGAGGAATGGATAAATAAAACTGACCTTAATCATATGATAAAATAGTATAGAGACATTAAAAAGTGTTTTGGTTTGCTAGAGCTGCTGGAATGCAATATGCCAAAAATGGGTTGGCTTTTTCAATGGGGATTTATTAGGTTACAAATTTACAGTTCTAAGTCCATGAAAATGTCCCAATTAAGGCATCAAGAGGAAGATTCCTTCTTGGAGGAAAGGCTGCTGGCATCCAGGTTCCTCTGTCACATGGGAAGGCACATGGCGACGTCTGCTGGTCCTTCTCTCCTGGGCCCTGGTTTCAAAGGCTCTCACTGGGCTCCCCCAGGGCTTTTCTTCTCTTAGCTTCTCTAAGGCAAACACTGGATTTCATCTCTTGACTTCTCTGAGCTCTCTGAGTTTCATTTCTTTTATCCTCTCATAAAGGACTCCAGCAAGAGGATTAAGACCTGCCTTGAAAGGGCTGGGTCACATCTCAATTGAAATAGCCTAACCTAAAGTTCCCACCCACAGTTGGTCTGCCCCCACAAGAATGGATTAAAAGAACATGGTCTTTTCTGGGGTACAGAACAGATTCAAGCTAGCACAAAAAGTGACTATTAATAAATAGATGATATATGAATAGGTATTTCTCAAAAGCATTAAGAAATGGGTGGATATATGACATGTACTCCATTCAGTCACCCATGTAAACCTTTAAAAACTTGCTTACAACATTATATCTTGCTGATGGATCTGTACATGTAGTTTTAGAAGTACAGATGGACCAGAATGACACACAACACATTCATAATAGTAGTTGTCTCTGAGTGGGGGCAGGAGTAACCCTGGAGTTGGTGGTTAAACATGGCTTTTGTTTTGCTTTATCTCCAATGATTTATTTCTTTTAAACAAACACACACACACACACACACACACACACACACACACACACACACACAGGAAAAAAGTATAGGGAGAGGGGGAAAATCCTGAAAGCAAATATAAAAAATTGTTAAATGTTTTTATTCTGAGCGGTAAAAATGTTTGTTGAATATTATACACATACACACATGTGCACACAGACACACACATACTCACATACAGACACCAACAGTACCAGGTCCAAACTACCAGAATATTTACAAGCAGAGGGTAAATTACGTGAGTTTATCATCTCAGTTTATTATTTTGCTGGCCTTATAGGGTACAGGACACTGATTTCCTCCTCTCAACGTCCTCCCAAAACCTGTCCCATCGTCTTTTGAGAGCAAGAACCTGGAGGATCACAGACTTTGTCTGAGAGGGGCCGGGACATTTGAGAATGTAACCAAGTTCAGTTACTGTAACTGTAGCAGGTGGTGACAGTGCTTAAAGTGACAGTGCAAAATCTGAACCAAGGGGCTTTGTACTTACTCACCAGTCTCAGGCTGGGAAGGCCACTTTTGCCTAGAAAACGTGTCTTTTTAGGGTCAACAAACCGAGTGTAGTCACAGATGTGTTCCCTCGCCTCCTCCTGGAATGACAGGAAAACCTTCCCAGCTTGCCCCTGGGAATTCTGACACAGTTGAGAGCTCAGCCCTTCCTTTCCACTCCGCTTCTCATCCAGGGCAGCCAGGCCTATTGCTCCTTACACACTCACAATCCGTGCTTTCATTACCCTCAGAAGTTCCCCCCTCTCTTTCAACTCAGCCTAGAAAAATAAAAGTTACCTTCCTTATTAGAAGACAATTCACCTTTCTTCCACGTGGTGAAAAGAGTACGTAATGTATCTTACCAAGAACCGAGCACATCAGGACAAGACAACACATCACTCAAAACCAGATGAACTCCATGTACATTTGAATGTTGACCTTTTTTGCCAATGCTGTTCAGTCTAAGTCAGTGTTTCTCCAAATTTATGGTCTCAGGAGCCCTTTGTACTCTTAAAAATGCTGAAGGACCCACAGAAATTTTGTTTAGATGGATTATAACTATTGATATTTACATATTAAAAATTACAACTGGGGAGAAAAGTTTAAATATTCATTTATTAATGTACATTTGTAAACATAATAAACCCATTACATATTAATATAAATAAGGTTTCTATGAAAAATAACTATATTGTCCAAAGCAAAAAATATTTGAGTGAGAAGAGTGGCATTGTTTTATATTTTTGCACATCTCTTTAGTGTCTGGTTTAACAGAAGACAACTGGAAGTAAATTCAGAAAATCCAGCCTCATACAAATATGCAAATATGGAAAAGGGGGGTATTTCAATAGTATTTTCAGATGATTGTGGAGTGTTCATTTCTTAAAGGTTAGTTGCATTGTGGAATGTAAAACCATATCAATGAACTTCTTGTAGTCTGTTACTTTAAAAATCCATTGACCTAGTTTGTACTTTGAATGGATGATTTTTGTAATATAAGTCAATCATAATTGGAATATGAAGTCCAATCACTGAGTTATGCAGAACTTTGAAATCACATTTGTGACTATCATCACTGATGTCATCTGAAAAGCCTTCAGGTGTTGGGAAGCTGTTCTGTCATGGTGTTAGATACAAATTTTCTAAAATTCTAATTTTCACTTGAAAACACAAATGTTATTACCAACCATACCATCAGTTGTCTTCCTCGATGAGGCCAGCTTGCTTTGTTCATTTTTGAGAAACTGTCTGTCAGATATCCAGGACTGAATAAACCTGGTTTGTCCATCAATCATTCTTTCAAGTTAAAATGGTGGTCCCTGAAAAAAGCATTTCATTCAAATGAGAACTCAGAAGACCTTTCACTCAAGAAAAACGTCTCACTTCAGTGCACACAAGAGGTGCTGCCTGGGTGCCTGATCCATTTTATTACACAGAACATCAAAAAAGAAGTGCACTCAAGGTTCAAGATTTAACAAAATTAACAATGTTTGCTGCTTTAGCAAGGATGTTCTTAAGCAAAACTGGATTTTTTTTTTCTGAAAGTGCATGACACATTGTGCAAAGACACAGCAGTTTTCGCCAACCGTTGCTTTTGCTCCAGTAGTGCAAATGTAAATTCCTTAAAGGAGGCAAATGACATCTTAGTATTATTATGAAAATACACCTTGCAGACACTCAGGGGTGTCTGGTCTAAGTTAATAAAATGTGAATGTTGACTTTAAAAAAACAAGGCCATTTATCAAGCACTCTGATCACTTAATGACATATCACTATTCAGATGCCCACTCCCTATGGAGCTTAATTTATGTGACCCAACAGGGGATTTTTCCAAGGATGCAGCTGTAAGCCACATAAAAGTTTATTTTCTTCTCTAGAACAAAAAGAAAAATTAAGAGTAAAACAGTGACAAGCAGAGTGATAGTTGAGGAGGAGCAGGTATGTTCCTTCCTACAGATCTTGTCCAGCCTCGTGGCAAAGTGTGTCTCAGTGTGCCAGGGCTGCTGAGACAAATACCACACACTGGTCAGCTTAACAACAGGAATTGATTGTCTCACGTCTTGGAGGCTGGAAATCCAACATGAGGGTATTGGCAGGGCTGGCTGTCTCTCGGACTCTGTACCGTGCCAGCAGACCTCCATCACATGGTGATCTCTCTCTCTCTCTCTCTCTCTCTCTCTCTCTCTCTCTCTCTGTGTGTGTGTGTGTGTGTGTGTGTGTGTGTCTGTCTGTCTGTCTGTCTGCTCCTCTAGTTTCCACTGACTCCTGTCTTTTGCTGACCACCTGATTCAGTTTGGGCCCATCTGAATAGGATCTTTGAAGATCCTATTCACAGATGAGTCCACACCTTGACTAATAAATAATGCCTTCAAAGGCCCTACTTACTTACAAATGGATTCACCCCTCAGGACCAGGGGTTAGAACTTGATCATGTCTTTTGGGGGGGACACAGTTCAATCCCCAACACTATACAAAATGCCTCCCTGGTGTTCAGGAGGGACACTTGTGGGCCGGGGTCAAAGCTTCCCTAACGTAAAAGGGATGCTTAGTTCAGCTTGATCTGGCTGGGAAGCCACCAAGGGAACCACGTCAGTCACAAACGTCCTCTGCTCTGCTTGGGGGCTCCAGAATTGCCCTGTTTCCTAAAGTGGGTTGGAGAGGGAGAAGCCAGAGCAGACCATGAGGGTAGCTGTAAGCTTTCTTTCAATCAACACCATCCAGGGTGGGAAGCTTCTGAGGCCTGTTCCAGGAGCCCCTTGGCCAAAAACCCTGTGCCAGTCACTAGCAGATTGCCTGGACATGGGAAACCTGTGGTTTGCTCTTCTGTGCAGCCCCCAACCAGTATCACGTGGCTAGATCCTGCTCATTAACCTAAAGAATACACAAACAGCAAGGCATGGGTGTTGGTCTTTCTCCAGGCTACTGTATTTCTAGGGCACTGCATACAAAGAGACCTAAAATATTCAAATAAAAACATCAAGAAGCAGTCAACTTACAATTTGCCAAGGAATATATCAAAACAAGTAAGTAAAAAGTCAAAGACATACTCATCAAGCTGTGCAGATAATATCTATGTATTTTCTAAAATGAAAACATTAAAACCTTCACGTTTTAACTATACATGAGTCAATGCAAATAAAAGTGCCCAACAGAAATAGTCAAAATCACTGAGTATGCAGAAGTAATAACATTGGGCCTTTCTGGTGCATTTCAAGATTGTTACTGAAATAACTAAAGGAAGTGAATTAGCATGGTGTTAGGGTATCCCAGGTGTTGTCAAGTCCTTGGGTTTCTAGGGTACCCAGTTACCAGCAGGTGCTCTAGGGACTGCCGGGTCCTCTGGGTTTCTCCAACGGGCTGGGGCAGCTCCCTGCCGCTCAGCCTCACTCCCTCAAAGGCACAGGGATCTCCCCCTGTTAAAAAAATTCATCAGATACAAAGTTATCTTGAAGTGTAGGGTTTATTGAAGGCTTAGGGCTAATAAAGAGTAATGGGAACAGAATAGGGAACACCTTGAAAGTCACCACCAGACATTGCTGATCTCCTGGTCCTGTCCCCACAGCCCCCCTAGGACATCTCTCTCCTCACCCCACCTTTGTTCATTGAGGCTGAAAACCCACCTCCCCTAGAGGTTGCTCCTGGGGTCCTATTTGATCCTCAAGTCTTTTGATCCACCAAAAAAAGCAAAATCAAACAAACCAACAACAGAAGACAGTCACTACAATTCAGCCCAGCTGCCTTTTCTGCCTCTGGTCTGTCTTCCACATGCTGCCTGTTGCAGCCTGTGAGGGCTTTGCCAGCCGAAAGACTAAAGAAGACACTGGACACGTTCTGAGACAGGAGCTTTTATTCACGGCTTACCTACAGGGTGGGAAGTCGGTGTAGAGATCATAACGACTCTATCACACCGGACAGGTACCGCATTCGCAGGGAAGCTGACCACACAATTAAAGAGGTTGGTGGAGCCAGTCATAAGGGTTTAAGACAAAGACATTCCTAAGAGTGGGAGCGCATAGACCCAGGAACAGGATCTTGTGATATGGGGAGGCAGGTTGTTGCAGGAAGGAGAGGAGGATCATAGGATGGGGCTTTGTAGATAACCACAAGAGTGATAACATTTTAGGGAGTCAGGAAGCAGGTAAACTAGATTAACATTTCATGGCAGGAGGTCTGACTTTACATTTACATCTTGCTTCTTTGTGAGACCAAGAGTTTCTCACCTCCAGCCTACTTGCCGTTTTAAAGTTACATTTTAAGGTTAATTTACCATTTTCTCTCTACTGGTCTGCAGAGGTGATAGGTTAAACATTAGCTGCTGAAGTCACACAGACTGCTGTGCGCCAAGGTCCACAGGCCTGCTTTGCTCAGGCCAGGGGCTGCTACACTGCCTAAGCCATCTTCCCTGGATTCAAAGCCTCTCTCTGGCTCCCTGTGGCTGACAGTATCAAGTACTGAGTCTCAAATACAGCATCTGAGCCCTTCCCTGGCCTTCTCTCCTGCCACTCCGTTCTTTGATGTGAGGATCTGGGGGCACTGGGATCCAGGAGCCGGCATCGCCTGAGCATGCCGAGCCCATCCTCCGCTGACGCTGGCAGCACTGTCTGTAACATTTCCCTCCCCTGGCAAATGCCTACACCCATGTCACCTCCTTCCTGCAGTCTTCCCTGATCCCCCCACCTCCTCTGGGCCCCTGTCGCACTTCACACCTACCCTTATCTTTTCTTATTAATTTTATTTACAAACACTCAGTATCCACCTAACATATGCTCCCCTTTCCCCCCCTCCTCCCATCCCCATCTAATCTACTTTCTGCCTCCGTGAATATGCTATTTCTGGACATCTAGGTGACATCATACAATATTTGTCCTTATGTGTCTTGCTTATTTTACTAACCATCATGTTTTCAGGGTTCTTTCACATTGTATCGTATCTTAGATTTTCATTCTTTCCTATGGCTGGATAATATTCTATTGTGTGTATGTGCCAGATTTGGTTTATCCATTCATTTGTTGATGGACACTTGGGTTGTTTCCAGCTTTGGGCTATTATGAATAATGCTGCTATAAACACTGGTATACAAGTATCTCTTTGTGACCCTGTTTTCACTTTCTCTGTGTAGATACCTAAAAGTAGAATTGCCAGAATATACTATTACTATGACCATGCTAAGGTGGGATTTATCAGTATACATGTCTGACTGCCAGGCCAGGCTAGATATCCTCAAGGGCATAAATTGTGCTTTATTGTTCATTTTTGGATCCAGCAAGTAGAAGGTGCTTAATATGTTTTTGTTGAATTAATGAACAAATAAGTATAACTTATAGTGATAAGTGCCTTGTATAGTTCACGAGAGGAAGAAATCACATAAATGATGGATGGCTTCATAAAGCTATCTGCTACAAATGGACAAAAGAATTTGACAGCCCTTGTACCAAACAGTGATTTACATTTGTCCTACCCTTCCTGTCCCTCATCCTTAACAGGTAAACCGCACACATATGCAACACTCTTCTCATTTCTTCCTGTAGTCAGAGGAGGAGTTTCCCAGCACCATCTACACGTACCTGCGGGGCTCGAGATTGGAATATCTCTCAGTGGGGCAAAGGCTGTGCTCCACACTCTAGGAAGCAGCTTGCTCTCGATCACCATCATCACCCCATGTGTGCAAGCTCTGCCTCCCTTGTTAAATCTGAAAAGTGAATTTTTCATGGGTTCATTGCAAATAAGAAATCAGAACTTCTTGGAACAAAAAGAGTTAGCTCCCTCAGCTCCAATTTTTTTAAGTCACACCACTTGCAGCAAACACGTTAATCATAGAAAGGGCCATTAGGGACAAGTTGCTTTCCTCTTGTTCAGATTGGATGACAATGTGGCAGTGAATAAAAGGTTCTGAAATACTGTGGATGTTTGTTTGTTTTATTGCCATGGTAGAGCTTGCCCACATCTCTGCCAGCAGTAGTATTGGAATGTCCTCTCTGAGCCCTGCTTGGAAGTCAGAATATGGTTGTTTGACAAATCAGAATGTGAATAAACTGTTTCCCAACCATGTATAATGTGTATGACTTCACATGATTGCCAGGGATGGGGGCTGCTCTTGTCAGAATGAGGAGGTGGTGGAGAGTTTTGTTTGATTGTTTGTTTTAATCAATGGAGAGGGAATAAGATGGGGAATAAAGGGAAAGGGTGTAATCACCAGCTCCTTGGATTGACTTGAAGTCCCTAGTGAGCAAGGCTTTATGGCCAGAAGATAGGTAGGCTGTTTTCATTCATCTACTCATTCAAATACATATTCATTAAATATCTACTCAGTGCTGGCAATGTTCAAGATTCTGGGGATACAGCAGGGAACAAAACAGGCAAATATCCCTCACTAGTGGAGCTTACATTCTGTAATTAATAAGAAAATACAAATTAAAAAGAGTAAAATGTTTGGGATGTTAGATGGAGATTAGGACTATGGAGGAAAATAAAGCACAGGAGTTGAGCAGAGTCAAAGAAGGCTTCTCTTAGAAGGAGAAAAAGCCAGAGAAGTGACAGGGAGAGCAGTGCACAGCATGGGAGGACTTTTGGTTTTTATTCTGAGCAAACGGACACCACTGCAGGGTTCTAAGCAGAGGAGAGATGACTTAGCCATGACAGCATCAACTTGGCCACTGCATGAGGAATAAACTAGAGGGGCCGAGGACAGAAGCAAGGAGAGGTAGGAAGCTATTGCAGTCATGCAGATGAGAAACAACAGGGGCTTGGCCCAGGATTGCAGCTATGGAGGTGGGAGAACTGGACAGATTCGGGACTGATTTTTTTTCCCAATATTTTATTTTGAAAGATTTCAAATCTACTGAAAGGCTGAAAGAGTAGTACAACATCTATGTATCTTTCACCTAGATTTGGCAGTTATTAACATTTGCCATATTTGCACTATCTCTATCTACATACCTAAAGAGAGCGAATGCTAAACCATTTGAAATAGTTAACAGACATCACCACACTTCACCCGTGAAAATTTCCCTGTGTGTCCCCTAAGATCAGGCATGCTCTCAGACATGTCCATAATACTGTTATCTATCTCAAGAAATCTAGTGTTTGTGGAATAATATTCTCTAATATACAGTCTCTATTCAAATTTCCTAATTGCCCCAATAATATCTTTGGTAGCTGCATATTTTCTTCCTGATCCAAGATCCAATCAAGGATCAAACAACATATTTAGTCTCTTTGATCTAGAACATTTCCTCCACATTTCTTTTTTGTTTTTCATGACACTGACATTTTTGAAGAGTTTCAACCTACTATATGAAAGAATGTCCCTTACAATGGGTCTAGTTGTATACTCAAATTAGGCTCAGATTAAACATTTTTAGCAAGAATACTATATAGGACAGGTTTTGTTCTCCTCAGTGTATCACATCAAGGGCCTGAAATATCAGTCTGCCCTATCATTGATGATAAGTTGATCTTCTAGTTAAAATAGTGTCCTCCAATTTCTCCTTTATAACAGCACCTTCTTCTATTTGTAATTAATAAGTAATCTGTGATTTTCAGAAACTCTGTAACTTGGTATCCCATATGACCCATGTAAGGATCCAAAAAGAAATTCTTTTGGTGACCTTGAATAGGCAAAGGGATATGGTTGCTGGAGTTGGGTGTGGGCTTTGGATTGGAATTCTGGGAGATCTGAGCCCTTTGAATATGGTGGTTGCATTAATTTCTTGCCTAACATTTTTCATGGAGCCAAATTAGGGAAATACTATACCATGATCTGTAATGTAGTCTTCTGTCAGATGTGAAGAGCCCCACATCAATGGTTCATCGAAAGCAATTCTACTTTGTCTTTCATCCCTCTTTTCCCCACCCTGTCTAGACATTCCTGGGGCATTTGTGTATATTTGCTGGTGAGTGTATTTGGGAGACAAGGTGACAAATGAGGAGTCTTATTTGCTGATCCTCGTTTGTCTCCTTTCCTAGATCCCTAATAGACTTTGAGCAACTTGAAGATAGGGCAGACTTAAGAAAGAGCCTCAAACAAATTAGTTTGGGCAGACATAAAACTGAAAGGGTAAAATTGAATATGTTGGTCATGTAGCAAAAAAAAAAAAAACAAAATTTGGAGTCAAAATAATAGCAATTGAATTATTCATCTACACAATTGGCAGCTTAGTAAACTATTCCACATTTGACTATGTTCTGTGCTGTACTTTTCACTTGTAGTTCTCACAGATGTTGTAGCTAGCCTTGCTGGGAATTCATTCACAGATGTGTAATGTGTTCTTAGGACCATATTATGATATCCTCCACCTCACCCCTGCATAAAGGCATTTCAAAATTTGTTCTTACATGGAACTATTCCATCAAAAATACATAATTTTTTCTAATCTAAATCTGTCAGACTTTTGATCTAAAAACCTTTCAGGCTTAAAAGTTCACAGAGAATATCCCACTATCAAAAACTACAGTAAAATAGTTCGATTGTCTTCAAAGGGGGATATTTGTTAAGACTTGAAACATGACAACAGTTAACTCATTATTTTCCCTTTAACAAGTTTTGACCACAATGTTACCGAGAGGGACACTTGAAGTTTTGAGTCACTTTTGCTTGTGGATGCTTGAATGTTTTCCTGATCCATTACTACTGCACACTAGGAGTATCTCTGCCTCTTAACGAGGATGTGCTGGCTATAAATAATGCCTTCCCTGACATTTCCCATGAATGAAAATAACGTAGCCTTTGAATACTGAGTACACAAGCCCATAGTCCACAAAATAGCAGGCCTATCCAATCCTGCAGAGTGCAGGCAACCCAAAGCAAATGTCCTTTCCCACCTTCTACCAGTAGAGGGCAGCTCTCTTCCCACAAACTACCTAGTAAGCTCCAAAAGGCAAGGCAGGAAAAAAAAAAACTGTAGAACTTTTATTTATAGCTATTATTTTAATCTTAGCTTTTTAAATTTCTTAGTTGGTGTGTGCATAATAATAAATGAAATATATGAGCATATGTTACATTTTCATAGTTTATAAATACATAAGTGTGCATATATACTGTTAAACTAATGTACCATCAAAAAAATTTGGAGAACATGACTCTAAATTTGTTTCCTATAAGTCAAATTGTGACTTCCCCAAATCAAGGGTCTATCATTACATCTTGGGAAATTTTCTTTTTCAGTAAATATTTAGGGTATATCCACTGTGTCCTGGGCACTGTGCTGGGATCAGAAAATGCAGTAACTGGCAAAAGAGACATGGCCCTGACCTTACGAAACTTACAGTCTTGCACAGATATATATATATATATATGAACTTGATAGTTTCAGGTATTTACTTCTAGCTATTCCAATACATTAAAACCTAAAAAGTATTGTCTAAAAGTGTGTAAGAATGTCCACCAGAGTGACCTCTCGACTCCATTTGAAATCTCTCAGCCACTGAAGCTTTATTTTGTTTCATTTCACATCGTCCCCCTTGTGGTCAAGAAGATGTTCTCAACCCCACAATGCTGGGTCCAGATTCATCCCGGGAAATGCTGGGTCCAGATTCATCCCGGGAGTCATATCCTGCGTTGCCAGGGAGCTTTACACCCCTGGGAGTCGGGTCCCACGTAGGGGGGAGGGCAGTGAGATCACCGGCCGAGGTGGCTTAATTAGAGAGAGAGGGCCACATCTGAGCTAGCACAGATAGATATTTAAAAATTGAACACAAAAATACTTCTTTAAAAAGCATACGTTGAAAGACTTTCCTGGCAGGTGACATTTAAGCTAAAATCTAAAGGATGAAAACTAGGTAGGCAGAAAGGGTGGGAGAGGAATCTTTAAGGCCTAAGGGAAATTTGCCGCCCCCCCCCCCCAAGGACTGTAAACAGATCATGTGACCGGGGCACCGTGGGAGAGGCTGCCTGGCTTTAGACGGAACCACTGGGACAGATCACGCAGCGACTGGAGACCCTGTAAGGATTTTAGATTTTGTCCTAAATGCAGTGGAGAAGCCAATGGCGGGTTTTAACTAGGGATAAGAAATCAAGCCATTTACTGAAGCTTCCATTTCAATTTTTCATTACTCAAGGCTGCAAAGAATGCTTCAGAGAGTCATCTACACACTGTAGAGGAAGATTTCCAAAGTTTTGTTTTTAATGACAGCTTTGGAGGGCAGTATTTGAAACGCTGTGTGGACAACCAGCGTTGAATAGGTAGAAAAGTCCAGACCACTGGGTGAATGCGTGCGTCTGCTACTCCTTGCAGGTGGTCGCTCCGGCCGCGGGGCGCTGGTGTGGCCCAGGGGCCAGGACGCCCTGTGTGCTAAGGCCGCCCAGGGGGCACCTGCGCTCCCAGCGAAGCTCCGCCCACGGCACCCAAGTGGCCTTGCGCCCCCCGGCGCCACCCTGACTCGTGCGTTCTGCACCTATTTGCTCTGAATGCATGTGTGCAGCGCACGCGCGGACACACGCTGTACCACACACGCAACCAGACGCAGTGCCACGAGCGCGCGCGCCCGCCTGCGCCAGACGGGTACGGATCGGGCCCCTCCCCGCCGCCGTCGCGCGCTCGGCGGCGATCTGTTTTGCTCGCGGTGGCGGGACGCGAGCGCGGAGAGGGAGGGCAGGGCGGAAAGCATCCAGGACCCCGGCCCCGCCCCGCGCAGACACCCGGCCGCTGCGCCCCTCGCGCCGCTCCCCTTCTCACGCGCTGGCTGGCGGGTGCTCGGCCTTCGCCGCGGGCTCCTGGCACACGGGGCTGGGGTCGCCCTGGCGCCCTCCTGTCCCTCCTCCCGCGGGGCCGCGGGCGCGAGCACGGCACGTCCCAGCCTTGGGGAGTGGAGGACGCCCGTCTTCGGACTGGGACCGTGGTAGGAGACGAGTAAAGAGGGAAAGGGCTTGGAAAATTACGGCGGCACAAGAAGGGGCAAGACCAGATGGGCAGGCAAGGCCGACAGGCTTGGGTGTCGCGGCGTACGAGTTGTCGGGGTGTCTGATGTAACTGGTAACAGCGTCAGCCCGCGAGCCCAGGTGTGCAAAAGCAGCCCGCCCCTTAAGTTTCGGTATTTCAACTTCATTTCTGACTCCTCTGAGCTACAAAGCACCTCGTCTTCCCTGCCCCCATTCTGATGAGCTGGTTGAAAATAAATCCCAGTTCTTCTTGGGGTCCCCCTCTAGACTATTAGGCAGAGGTCTGGAAGCTTATTCGGTGACGTGGTGGGGAGGTTCATGGTTAAGTAATTTGCCCAAGGTTACATGGGCAGTGAGTGCCAAAGTTAGAATTCAAACCCTGATTTCTTGGGCTTCAGAGGCGGCGTCCTCAACCAGGCTGCTGCGCCTCTCGGAAATGTTTAGCTTCAGTCCTGTTTGCAGCCAGTTTGGACCACAGTGCCCTGAAGTATAAGGCGCTCCGGAACGGATTCCGGGCTTCAGTTTCTCATCCGGACCAAATGGGGTTGGACTTATTTATGTAGGGATCCCTTCCAGCCCTAACAGTGAAGGAATCCCGGGAGTGTAGCTGGTCTGGTCATTTGCAGGCACCCACGGTCACAGCCATGCCTGACGGTCCGCAGATGCAGCAGCTCCTCAGTGGTCTCGCCAGGGCGGAACTGGTTTCTAAAAGGGTAACCTGGTCGGTTCAGGAGGGCAGAGGGGAAATGCTGATGATGGCAAGGGAGACCACCCTGAACCTCCACCCCCTCTCCTGACACAGACACAGACAAGGACTTCATTGAGCCACGCTGGAAAGGAAGCTGACCTTTGAGACAAGAGGGAATCACTTTTTCCAGAGAGCGCTTTCATCACACCAGGCGGAGTAGTGACTCCTGGAATTATCAGCTGTCCAGCTGGATTTACGTTTTACTTTCCAAAATAAACATAACCAAAAGGAGCAGGATGTTCTAGTCACTGCTTAAGGCAACTGTGTTGATGTCTTTGAAGCCAGAGGCAGGTGACACACAGAAGTGGAGACGGGAAGTTTTGAATTAAATCTGTCGGCTACTCTCCCTCTCTCTGGGGCTGTGGTTTGGCAAGTCCGGACACGTTCCTAAAGAGAGTTCCAGTTATGTGCAAATCGGTTTGGAGACTCAAAGTCTGCACTCCCCTGAATGGGAGGGTGTTTCCTTAAATTCCAGATATAATCAAAATGCTTCCTGGTGTAACAGCCCTTTGATGAAGGCAGATGACAGGCTCAGTTTGTACATAATATCAATGGCTACTTTCTTTATGTATCTATATGTTCATGTGAAATTTTGTATTTCTTACCAAATAGAAAATACCAAATTAAGTTGCTTTGATTTGGACGTTTTCACCCCAAACCCTGAAAGCTTTCAGAAGGGAAGTTGTTTCCATTTAAAGGCAGTTGGTCCCATTGGGATAGAAATACTGTCTCCTTCAGCTTCTAGGCTCCTTTTATAAAATCCTGGGGGTAGGAATTTATTTAGCTCATCCCCAGGATTCTTGGGTGATAGAACTTTACACTGACTGCTATACAAGCTAGATTCATTAATCTCATTTTTAAGCTACTTGGAGATCAGGATTTCATGACCTACTTGATAAACCATCTCTGTATTTAATTGCCATCAATTTGGAAATGTCTTCTTGGCTCTAATCCAATCTCTGACTTTAGCATTATGGAATCTTAAAGTTGGAAATTAACCTTAAAGATCATTGTGGTAGTTTTGTTTTTTGTTTGTTGTTTTTTTGTTGTTTTTTCCCTTTTTTTTAATTGGGATTGTTCAGATACCATACAATCATCCAAAGATCCAAAGTGCACAATCATTTGCCCCCGGCACCCTCACATAGCTGTGCATCCATCACCACACTTAATTCTTGTTCAATTTTTAGAAACTTTTCATTACTCTGACAAGAAATAAAGTGAAAGATGAAAAAGAAAAGAAAAGGAAAAGAAACTCAAATCCTCCCATATCCCTAACCAACCCCCCTCAATTGTTGACTCGTAGTGTTGGTATAGTACATTTGTTACTGTTTATGAAAGAAGGTTGAAATACTACTAACTGTAGTAAATAGTTTGCAATAGGTATATATTTCTTCCCTATATGTCCCTCTATTATTAACTTCTAATTGTATTGTCATACATTTGTTCTGGTTCATGGAAGAGATTTCTAATATTTGTACAGTTAATCATGGACATTGCCCACCATAGGATTCAGTTCTATACATTCCCATCTTTTGACCTCCAACTTTCCTTCTGGTGACATATTTGACTCTGAGTTTCCCCTTTCCACCTCAATCACACACCATTCGACACTGTTAATTATTCTCATATCTTGCTACCGACGCCTCTGTTCATTTCCAAACATTTAAATTCATCCTAGTTGAACATTCTGCTCATACTAAGCTACCACTCCCCATTTTTAAGCCTCGTCCTATATCTTGGTACCTTATATTTCATGTCTATAAGTTTACATATTATAATTAGTTCCTATCAGTGAGACCCTGCAATATTTATCCTTATGTGTCTGGCTTACTTCACTCAGTATATTGCCCTTAAAGTTTTGTCATCAACCCATTTTTTTTTTTTTTAAGATGGTTTTGTTCACACACCATACATTCCATTCTAAGTAAACAATCGATGGTTCTCTGTATGGTTACATATTTATGTGTTCACCACCTTCACCACTATCTATATAAGAGCATCTACATTTCTTCCACAAGGCAGGAGGGAGAGTCAAAGTAGGTAGAGAGGCAAAAGAAAGAGGGAAAAAAAATGACAGCTAGGAAGCAGCAAAAGGAAAAATAACCTTAAATCAAAGTAGAGTAAGGAGTCAGACAACACCACCAATGTCAAGTGTCTAATATGTCTCCCCTATCCCCCCCTCTTATCTGCATTTACCTTGGTATATCACCTTTGTTACATTAAAGGAAGCATAATACAATGATTCTGTTAGTTACAGTGTCTAGTTTATGTTGATTGCATCCCTCCCCCAATGCCTCCCCATTGTTAACACCTTGCAAGGTTGATGTTTGCTTGTTCTCCCTTGTAAAAGAACATATTTGTACATTTTATCACAATTGTTGAACACTCTAGATTTCACCAAGTTACACAGTCCCAGTCTTTATCTTTCCTCCTTTCTTCTGGTGCCTCACATCCTCCCAACCTTCCTTTCTTGACCGTATTCACAGTTATCTTTGTTCAGTGTACTTACATTACTGTGCTACCATCCCCCAAAATTGTGTTCCAAACCACACACTCCTGTCTTCTCCTATCACTCTGTAGTGCTCCCTTTAGTATTTCCTGTAGGGCGGGTGTCTTGTTCACAAAGTCTCTCATTGTCTGTTTGTCAGAAAATATTTTGAACTCTGTCTCATATTTGACAGCTTTGCTGGGTACAGGATTCTTGGTTGGTGGTTTTTCTCTTTCAGTATCTTAAATATATCACACCACTTCCTTCTTGCCTCCATGGTTTCTGCTGAGAGATCTGCACATAGTCTTATTAAGCTTCCTTTGTATGTGATGGATTGCTTTTCTCTTGCTGCTTTCAGGATTCTCTCTTTGTCTTTGACATTTGATAATCTGATTATTAAGTGTCTTGGCGTAGGCCTATTCAGATCTATTCTGTTTGGAGTACGCTGTGCTTCTTGGATTTGTAATTTTATGTCTTTCATAAGAGATGGGAAGTTTTCATTGATTATTTCCTCTATTATTGCTTCGGCCCCTTTTCCCTTCTCTTCTCCTTCTGGGACACCAGTGATACGTACATTCTTGTACTTTGTTTCGTCCTTAAGTTCCCGGAGACGTTGCTCATATTTTTTCATTCTTTTCTCCATCTGCTCCTTTGCGTGTAGGCTTTCAGGTGTTTTGTTCTCCAGTTCCTGAGTGTTTTCTTCTGCCTCTTGAGATCTGCTGTTGTATGTTTCCATTGTGTCTTTCGTCTCTTGTGTTGTGCCTTTCATTTCCATAGATTCTACTATTTGTTTTTTTGAACTTTTGATTTCTGCCTTATGTATGCCCAGTGTTTTCTTTACAGCTTCTTATGCGAAATCTTCTCTAAATTTTTTGAATTGATTTAGCATTAGTTGTTTAAATTCCTGTATCTCAGTTGAAGTGTAAGTTTGTTCCTTTGACTGGGCCATAACTTTGTTTTTCTTACTGTAGGTTGTAGTTTTCTTTTGTCTAGGCATCTGACCTCCTAGGCCACCCCAATTGGGTTTTCCCAGACGAAAACAGGTTCAGGTCACAGAAGGAAGAAATATTCAGTATCCGGTTTCCCTGATGGTTTTTCTTAGAGGGTTGACACAACTGTGCTTTTCTGCCTGGCAGGTGCACCTGTCAGCCTGTCACTGGCTGGTGTAAGGGCTCTCCTCCCCCAGGCTTTGGGGTCTGGTTCTGGTAAGGCAGGCAGTAGAGCTGGCCCCTCCCTTTCCTCTTGGGAAGCTGTGCCCCCTCCAGAGAGGTCATCTGAATATCAATAAGTTCTTTGTTTCTCTGCCTCTGCTGATCAAAGTGTTTTGATTTTAAAATGGCTGAGGCTTTCTTTACTGCAAAGCGCTGTGGGCTGAAAATGGCTGAGGTTTTCCCCACAGAGAGAGAAAGGGACAGAAAGCTCCCAGATTCATCCATCAGCCAGAGATAGCACCCAATCCTCTGGGCTCCCCATCCTGAGACAGATATGTGCCCCAACCCTCCTAAGGTCAGTTGTCACCAAAAGCCTCTGTGTGCTTGTTGGGGATTCACTGTCTGTATTGAGCGGTTACTATTAAAACCCCAGTTGGAGCTGGGCTGAGGTCCACTCGCTTATTTGGAGAGTGCTGTTCTCTAGCACCGCGAGGTTTCCATGAGGGAGGGGCTCTTGGCTCTCAGCTCTCAGCACGGGTCCGCAGTTTTTACTATAGATTTTATGCTGCGATCTCGGGCATTCCTCCCAATTCAGGTTGGTGGATGATGAATGGATGGTCATGTTTGTCTCCCCACAGTTATTCCAGGTTATTTACTAGTTTTTTGGTCATTTATGAATTGTTCCGGGGGGGACTAACAGTCTTCCATGCCTCTCTATGCCGCCATCTTAGGTTCCTCTCCATTGTGGTAGTTTTATATCACTGCTGTAACAAATTACCAAAACCATGGTGGATTAAAGCAACACAGAATTACTACCTTTACAGGTCTGTAGGTCAGAAGTCCAACACAGATCTCACTGGTCTAAAATCAATGTGTTGACAGGGCTGCATTCCTTTCTGGAGGCTCTAAGGGGTGTGTCATTTCCTTGCCTTTTCCAGCTTCTAGAGGCAGCTTGCATTCCTTGGTTTGTGGTCCCCTCCTCCATCTTCAAAGCCAGCAACATTGCATCTCTGTGTCCATTCTTCGCATCTTCCTCTGACTCTGGACTCAACTGGGAAAGATTCTCTGATTTTAAACAGCCATATGATTATATTGGCCCACCCTGATAATCCAGGATAATCTCCCATTTCAAAATCCTTAATTCAATCACACCCACAAATTCCCTTTTGCCTTGTAAATTAATATATCCACAGGATGTGGACATCTTTGGGGGCCTTTTTTCTGCATACTCCAGTCATCTTTTCTTTTTAAATTTTTTCTGTTAGAGAAGTTGTAAGTTTACAGAAATATCATGCATAAAACATAGAGTTCCCGTATACCCCACCTCACACACATACAGTTTTTCCTATTATTAACACTTTATATTAGTGTGGTATCTTTGTTACAATTGATGGAACAATATTATAATTTTACTATTAACTATAGTCCATAGCTTACATTAGGGTTCACTGTTTGTGTTCTACAGTCTTATGTGGTTGGTTTTTTTAAAAATTTAATCTAAAATTTTCCCTTTTAACCACATTCTAATACCCAGTCATCTTTTCCAACTCCTTTCTCAAAAGAGGAATCCCCTTTCTAACACCTCTTTCTAACCTGCTCATCTAGATGCTCAGTACTTCTCCTGATGGAGAGTTCACTACTTCACAAGGCTGCCAAGTATAATGTTGCTCAACTGTGAATGTCAGAAAACTATTTATTATGTTCAGTCCCAGCAGTTCCCATAAGATGCCCAGAAGAAGAAACCCCTACCCCATGCCCCAGTCACACACGTACCACATGAAGTTCTTAAAATACTTGAAGACAGCTAGAAGATTTCCCTTTTATTCATTAATCCAACACATTGAGCACATATCATGTGTAGGTGCTATTGTAGGCTCCAGGGATGCAGTGATCAGTGAGCCAGGTCAGGCTCCCTCTCCCATAATGCTTTCCAGTGAAGGAAGCAGGCAGATAATCCAGCAGGCAGTCTTAGCAGGGGCTTGAGCACTACCAAATCAGGGGCACCAAAATGATTTTTGAATCATCTAACTAGTAATTACGGAGGGGGAATTAGAACTAGTTGGACCTTCATACACATACTTTATATTTTAGAAATTTTTTTTGAATTGTAATGGAGGAACTCTACAATGTTTTCAGAGTTTAGCTCTTCTGAAGATTTTTTTCTAGCCCTGAGGGAGAGAGATAAGAAATAAGATAATTTCAGAAAGTGGCAAGTGCTATGGAGAATATAAATCAGGATAATGAAAAAGATGTTTACCAGATGGTGAGTTTTATGAGATGAGCAGGGAAAATCTCTGAGATGATATTTGAGCTGAATCTGAAATATGGGAAGCGATGGTGTGCCAGTTTGGATATATTATGTTCCCCAGAAAAAGCTATATTCTTTAATGCAATCTTGTAGGAACATATTTATTACTCTTTGTGATTAGGGTGTGACCTTTTGATTGTGTGTTTCCATGGAGATGTGACCCACCCAACTGTGGGTAATACCTTTGATTAGATTATTTCCATGGAGGTGTTACCCCACCCATTCAGCATAGGTCTTAATTAAATCACTGGAGCCCTATAAAAGCTCAGACAGACTGCAGCTGAGAGACATTTTGGAGGCAGCTGTTGAAGCAGACTTTTGCTAGCCCAGAGTTTGCCTGGGAGAAACTAAGAGAATATCTCCAGACACTTAGAGAAAAACATACTAGGGGAAAACTGTTTTGCAACTAGAACAGCTAACAGAGGTTTTCTGGATGCCATTGGCCATTCTTCAAGGAATGTACCCTATTGTTGATGCCTTAATTTGGACATTTTCATGGACTTCCAGACTATAAATTTGTAACCAAATAAACCCTCTTTATAAAAGCCAGTCCATTTCTGATATTTTGCATAACTTAAGCGTTAGCAAACCAGAACAGATGGCGAAGAGTATTCCAAGCAGAAGAAACAGCAAATGCAAGTGCTGTGAGATGAGGATGTTCTGTGTCTGGGGACAGAAGGGTTGGAGGGCAGTGAAAGAGGAAAAGAATCACAGAGCATGAGGTCTGGGACCGGATAATGGCTTGGGGTAAGAAGTTTCCTTACCAATTTCTTTTACCTCTTTCTCATATCCTATGGGTTTTAGGACCCTCATCCAACATCCTGAGCACTCTGCTTTCTCACCAAATGACTTATGGAGTCTATATTCATAAATAAAGGATAAAGTTGAATGAATTCACTAGCTGCAAGACTGAAGGCTCCCTGGTGCCTTGTTAGCTGGCCCTTTTGGACCTGACTGCTTTGATCTTTCAGCTTCTTAATTCTGAGTTGCTTCAACTTCAGGGAAATGTAGCCCTAGGAAAGGAGGAAAGTTGGAATTTTTTATAGGATCCCTACACATCTTACTGGAAAATGAAATTTGCCCCAGATTTTAGTCTCTAGCCCAAAACTGCTGGTAAGGGAAAGTATGACAGACACTTTTTGCAGCTTACCTAATATCCTTTTTCCTTTACTAAAAGAACCCTAATTTGATTTGGGGCACCAATATACTCAGCTTAAAAACTCACCTCCCCAGAGTCTCAGCTAGCCACAGGTAGCCCCATCATTCAGTTCTAGCACAGTTACTGGAGGGGGCTTTCAGAATAGGAGAAAGACTTATCTGGAATACACCTTTTGTCCTCGCCTTCCTGCCTAAACACTGACTTGGCAGTGTGGCAGCCACCCTGTGCCAGGAGGGGTAAAGCTATGCCTGAGGACAGCTGAGCAGGAAAACAGAGGATCTGAGTCCCATGGAGTTTCTGAGGATCACATCAGTACAAGATGGCCTAATTCTGTGCTCCTTAATTTGTGAGAAAAATAAACATTTTAATTAACTTTATTGCAATATAATTTACATACAATAAAATGTCTATTTTAAGTGTATAATTTAATAAGTTTTTAAAAAATGTATCCACCAGTGTTAAGCACCACCCTAAAAAGATATAAACATTTCCATCACCCTAAATAACACTCCCTTTGAGCCTTTTCCAACAAATCCCCACTATACTCCCCTCCCCAGGCAACCACTGATCTGATACCTCTCACTCTAGAAATGGAATTACAGAGTATGTATTTTGTGCCTGTTTTCTTTTGCTCAGCATAGTGTTGGTGAGATTCCTCCATTGTTACGGGTTGGATTGCCCTGAAGACAGACTCTACGTGGAGATTCGTGTTTACTAGGCAAGCATAGCAGTGTTCATAGGGCCAACACCGATGGAAGGGAAGGGAGGACAAGGAAGCAGAACTGGGCAGATGTAGAAGTTAAGCTGAGTAGCCGACCCTACAGAGAGTTCTGAAGATTGGGTGCCCATTCAGTGCCATCCCAAGTTGGGACAAGGGAGCTGGGCCTCCATCACCATCAGTCATTGAATGTGGCCACCTAGGGAAGGAGATGTGATCTTGGCTGAGGCACCTCTCTCCAGCTGAGAAGGGTGCTGGTGGCTGAGTGCTTTCTGGCAGCAACTAGGGCAATAAGACCTTCCTTCCTGAAGGCAGAGCTCAGTGGTACATCAAAATGGCCACCAAAGAAATATTTTAAATAAACCCTTTACACCACTTGGATCCACTTCTTGATGTCAGTTCCGACATCAACTCCTACAGGATTCTGGTTGGCCTCTCTTTCTGGGGAAGGTTAATGGAGTTGAAATAAAGTCTCCATGGCTGCACCTGTTTTCAGAGCCATCACTGATACTCATCATCTCCCTCCTCTAACTATCCATTCTAGAATCTTCTCACTCTCAGCTAGCACCTCTGCTGGTGCCAGTGCCTTCCTGAGTGGCATGACCAAGATCTTCAACCCTGAGCAGTTACAGCCTCTGTCACCATGCCCATCTCAGCTGGGGTTGCTGCACATCAATTTGCCATCAAAATTGGACAAGGAAGCAATTCTCCCTCTCATGTCGTCAGCGCCCACTAAAAGAATGACTAGGTACTGACTTGTATAAAAACTTAAATCATTCTGAAGTGTTGGTAATTAAAATAGCTTTGGGGATATTAATAAGATAGGGGTTCCCTGAAAGCTCAGTGCATCAACCCAAAGGAGGGGATCTATGGATTTCAAAGCATGTGCTGAGGGTCTGATATGTGTCCAACTCTGTGCTAACTTATCTGCAAGGATCTTGCATTATAACTGGAGTGATAAAAAGGACACTCATGAAATGAAGAACAACATAGCAATACACTCTGTGGCTCTGACTATATGACAGTAGTAATAGGTAGATAGATAAATACATACATACATATGTTTAATTTTTTAAGTGAGAACAGCTTCTATTGGGTAAACAAGGTGGCTTCCTGGAAAAGGCAGAGATTTTCGACAAGATGAGTAGAATTGAGATAAAGGTTAGATGGAAAGACAGTCTGTAGATTCCTGTTGACATCATGGCGGCAGGATGAGAGGGTGAGCTGGGCCTATCACTGTGGGTAGGGCGTAATCTGGGTGTTCTGCTCTGGTTGTTAAATGTCAGTCCCCTCAAAGGCACCTCGAGGACTAGGAATTCAGTGGCAATGGGGCAGCACAGTTCTGGCAGCAGCCATTGGGCAGGCACACCCACACTACCTCCCTGAAAAGTGAGAAAGAACCACAAGGCAAAAGTAGAGGATACGCAAAGCACCTGGAGAGTTGAGTCCCCAGGCCTAGAGCCATTTCCCACCGAAGAGCCGCCCAGGAACTAGGAACTGGGAAGCCTGACCCTGTGGTGCTCAGAAGGAAGGAAACCTGAGCAGTCCCACATTCGCCCCTCCCAGTGGCCTCTTCAGAAATAATGTGGGTGTCCATCTCTATAGGCCACCAAGCCCCAAGCTGAGCCCCACTGAGCTCACTGGAACTGAGTTTATCTGAGTCACACACAGAGCTCCAGGCTGTGGTGACAGTCAGAAAAATCCAGATAATGCTCCATTAGGTGAAGGTCATCAAGGTTTTGCTCTTATTTGCTTATACTTCACCTTCTGTTGGTCTAAACTCAGCTTATCCATATGCATTCTGGGAGCAGAGAATAGGAAGGTGTAATTCATATTCATGTCTGTGCTGCTGTTTCCCAAACAGAGCTAGAACTGAAATACTAAAAATAAACCTCATCAATTTTCATTCAAATTTCCTGACACTGACACTATAATGTTGAAAGTTCATCAGTGGACTGGGTTATCTGATGACACAACTCCACTGTCAGGAAAATAATGCATTTTGTAATTAACGTTTGAGGTTTCTCCTTCAATTTGCTTCCTTATTAGAATGCTTTGTTGCAAAATGATTATTTAAGTTTGTGTATTTATTTTAGGCAAACACCTTTAAGACTCAGAAGAATTCTGACTTATTTGGCAGCAGATCCAAATTTTAAAAAATACAAAGATTTTTTCTTCTACAATCTCTCTCTTGACTTGTCATGATGTTTCTTATTTGCTATTCATGCTATTAATTATTAGCAGGAATTTTACTGTTCATCTTTATATTGTGCAATACCAGTTTTAAATTCAAATATAAGAGCCTGTAACTTGTATATGGAATCACTGAAATTACTTAATTTGGATTTCATAGTTTGTACATGTACATGTATTTTATTGTTTCAGGAACAGTGGAACCAGTGAACGAAACTAGCTCAACTTTTATTTCACTTTTCAATACACACATTCTACCAACACTCTACCTTCAGCTTATTGATGAATAAGAAAGGACAGACAGAAAAAGGAACCATGGGGTTGCCTAATCTTTCTCTTTCTTTCTAGGTCATCATTCTCGGTGAAAAGCTTTGTATTTTCTGCTTTGGAAACAAGGAACCCTACATTGCATTTGCACTGGGCCTGGCAAATTATATAGCTGGTCCTGTCTCATCCATGGCTAGTGGCAATGTAAAAAATGTATGACCATTTTGGAAAACAGTTTGGTAGTTTCCTGTGAAGTTAACCATGCATTTACCACATAAACCATGGGAGAGAGAAGCTGATTGAGTTAATGTCACATCTGCACCCCAAAGAAGAGAGTAGAAGAGATCTTATAATTGGCACCCCCTCCAGAACCACACAAAATGGACGAGGGGCAATTCCCCCAAATGAATGGAAAAAGGCAGTCTGAGCAAACAAAAATAATAGACAGGCTGGACAACAAAGGGGAGAACAGAATTGTAGGAGAGGGCAGGAGAGAGGTAAGAAAGGTGAGAATATTCCGCACAGATGGCAGTGCTGAAATTCAAGATTCCTGCCAACTTCAATAAAGCACTTGTTTGATTCAAGTCTACATTAACACACTGTTTTCGTTTCCAAGCTGCCAAAGCAAATACTTACCATGGGTTTGCTTAACAACAGGAATATACTGGGCTCAGGGTTTCAGAGGCTAGAAGGCCAGCTTCCTCCCAGGGTTGGTATCTTCTGACTAGCAGTCAATCTTTGGGGTTCCTTGGCTTTTGCGTCACATGGTGGCGTCTTCTTTCTTTTCCAGGTTCTGTTGACTTTCCGCTTCTGGCTACTCCCTGGGGCTTCTCTCTCTGTGTCCAATTTCCCTCTCTGTGGCCTTCTCTATAAAGCCTTCAGTTCATAGGGTTAAGACCCATCCTGATTCAATTGAGCCACACCTCAACTGAAGTAACTTCATCAAAAGGTCCTATTTGCAGTAGGTTCGTACCCACAGGAATGGCTTAAGATTGATAACAGGTTTTTCTGGGGTATAAAACTCCAAACCACCACAGACACTATCTAGAAAAAATAAGTTGTCTGTGCAAAGAATTGGTTGTAAATTATACCTGAGCCAACTAACCACAGATCGAATGTACTCAGCTACATATGGGACTCTGATCCTGGTGAGGCTGGAAGGATAGATGCAGGGATGACTCCTTTTTCACTGCTGTGACCACAAAGAGAAGCCGCCTGTGTAGGTGGGTGGTTCCAAACCCCAGGATGGTGGAAGAAAGAGAGGGAGTCAGGCCAAACTAAAGAGCCCCCAGCTGTGATTTGGGAGGCCCAAGGTCTGTTTCTGGCTAGCACCCTCCCCTTCCCTTCCAAATTATTGCCAATGAGAGGGGATCAAATCAGGGTCATAATCAGATGATCTGGGGAATACATGCTACATTTCAATATATTGTTATTGAGGAAACAGGGATCAAAGAATTTTGTGGCTATAGCAGCTTTCTGAAAACCTAGATACACAATGAATCCAGGAAAGGCATTAATTGTTAAAGCTCAGAGATAGAATATGTTAACAAAGATATGAGGCTTGTTCATATCCTTTGTGTCACAGCATCTACTCGAAAAAAAAAAAAATCTTTGGTTGATAGAAAAACTGGAGGAGAAAGAGGCTCAATAGCAGGAATAAATATAGGATGGTACACTTAGAAAGGAAAAACAGCAATGCCAGTATCACACTGGCAGATACTTACTGTGAACAAATCATGAACAAAAGTGCCTCAAGACCAAGGCAAATGTACCACAAACTGGGCATGAGTGAGCACAAAAGTCCTTTTATTAATAAAGCAAACTCAGCACTGGATACAATACTCATAATACTATATGTTGATGTTTATTAAACACTATAGGCAAGGGACTTTTATTATCTGCATACATTATCTCATTTAACCTCACTAGGTAGGTACTATTGTTATTCATATTTTACAGGTAAGAAAACTGATGATCAGAAAGTTTAGGGGCTTGCACAAGGCCTCCTAGCTAAAGTGTGGTAAAATTGGGATAAAGCTGACATTTGTCACTAAAGTCTGTGTCCCTCATCACTATTGTGAATTGCCCCAGAGAGCATCCTGCTCATGGAGAACACAGGTGTTACTTCTGGACCTTGGCAAAGGGGCTTGGCAAACCTAAAGAGGATTCAGAGGATAGCAATGAAAGGAATGTGGATTATATAACCCAGAGAATAGAAAGCTGAGATGGGATCTGTAGCAGTGTTTCTTTTATCTGTCTGCAGTTGGGATCAGGGAATAGCAAATGGGTGCAGGGGGAGTTGGAAAGTAAGGAAAGATTGGGGGTAGACCGGGATTAAATTGTGACTCTCTCTAGAAGTAAAAGGTGCTAAATATTTGTTGCGGCCATGGAGGTCACCTCTTAAGATACTGCTGTTAAAGCATAACTGACTGACAGCCTCCAGCTGTCACATCGTTGGGTCCACCATGGAATTCGGGCCATGGCCATGCTTCCCCCAAGCTGCCCCCAGCCAATGAGCGAGCCCGATGAAGGACTAGAGCCAGGCCATTTCTGTGCAATGGAGGACTCCTCTCCTGGACAGCTTTGATGTGAGACCCTCTCAGAACTGCACTGCAGTCTGGAGCTTTTCCTGCCCAACCCTCCTTCCTTTCCTCTCTACTTTAGTAGAAATCAGACCTACAGCACGCTCTGGGGCTCTCCTCACCTACTCCTGCTCATTAACCCCTTATCCTTCACAGGTGTTTTCTCTAATAAATCTCTTTTATAATCCTGTCTTGTTGTCTGTTTCTCAGCAGTCCATACTGACACAATCATGAGTGTGCAGCTAGAGGGAAATAATAAAACCTTTTGTCTTTCAAAGCAGACCTGGCAATTAACTGAGTGAGAAATCTGAAGTGTGGGCTCTCGGAGGTTCAGAGAGGGTATACTTGAAAATCTCTTCGTCTTCTCCTAGGCCTGGGATTCTATGAGTGTGTATAGGTATACCAGGTTGAATGTTCCTACTTTATTTTTTAATGTATTCACTATAATAAGGACCTAAGAAATGTGGCCTTGGGGTGTTTACCTGATCAATAATGAGAAATTCCTGAAAAAACATCTTCATTGTACCTATCACCATCTCTGATCTGAAACCTGGAGTGCTCTGATAGATGCTATTAAAATTACTTCAAATGTGAGTAGACCAGTACTTCACCGTAACAGGAGGCTGCAGATATGAAGTCTGACCCCTCCCAAATCAATTTGGAACTCTACTCAGAGTCCCTGGAGCAGCTTAATGAGATGTGGTTAAACTTCCCCAAAGTCCAAAGAGGTCAGGTAGTCCGTGGCTCCTAACATTTTTCCCCAATAGGTTAGAAGAGGTCTTTCCCTATATTGAACTTGACTCATTAGCCCTGTAAGACCAACAGTTAGACATCTCCTGACAATGGACACATGGGCTCACAGTTCGAAAACTTCTTTGGAGTTGACAAGTGAGACTTAAAAAAAAAATTACATTTATTTTGCCTTCTTCCTAACAAGCCATGTGACTTTGGGTAAATTATGTAACTGTTCAACATAACCCAAAATACCCTGGGTGTTGAGGTCAACATTAGAGAACCATTGATGTTATGTTAGCCCCTTTGAAGGGTGCAAGGTCATTCTTAGTTTCTCATGAGGACTGGACTATTTCAGAAAAGATCTTCTAGGGATATGGCAGCTTCCTTAGGCAGATCTGGTAATTGTCCTTATCTAGCATGTAGCCTGCCATCTCTGAAACTCATCCAGTGTACCCAGTCAAGATAGCTAAACCTCTTTTTTCACATAAAGATAACTGTTTAAAGAGCTTCATGGTAATATCGTATTGAATAAGAAGAGGTTTGCAAAAATCATTTTCCAAGATGCAAACACTCTATTCTCCAACAATCACACCAAATAAATGATCTTCATGGCTCAACCTAAATCTTTTTTCTTTGTGAAAAGTCTGTATACAGTCAATGGTGAGACACATTCAGAATTAAGCTGGAAAAGGGCTAACCTGCTGTGCCAGGGTGGCCAGCAACCACCCAGCTCCTCTCCCACTGCGCTGTTCTCCCTGCAGGCAGAGGCCAGCCAGTCTGCCAGCCCTTGGGCTGGGGCCCTCCCCACTTCCTGGTAGCTAGGGTTGGGGAGCCAGCAGAAAGAGTATATGGAAGCAATAAGAGAGGAGAGCAGCGCTGAGCACACGCAACCACAACCATTTGCCAAGGGAGAGATTTGGGCCCGGGTTGAATCACTGCAATTAAATAGGCAAAGGATGTGCCTCAGGCAATTGGAGATAGGCACTTCACAGTCTCAAGCACTAGCATTTAAGTTAAATTTTTAAAACTATCATTTCAATTTCATTCTTGTTCTGTTTTGTTTAGCTTGCAGGAGTGTTGGATTTTTCTGCTTTTGACTGCACTTGAATAGTATTTCAGCATATTCTGGGTTATGTAGATGTTTGTGGGCTGGCCTGGGAGCCTTTCCCCTCTTGCCTCAAACCACAAACCTATGATATTATTTCTATGGGCAATGTGTTCTGAGTTCCAGAAAAAAACCTTAGAAATAAGCTTTGAATATATAAGCTATTTGTAAGCTGGGGTCTACTTATACACCAAAGCTTTTATGTATTTGCTTATTAAATATTTATTGAGTGATCTACAATGTACCAGGCATCATGCTAAGTACCAAGGGTAACTTCAAGGAGCTCGCAGTTCTTTGGAGAAGACAGAATACAGCTGAAGCACATAAATGGGAAGATGAGCAGGGCTGCATTGTGACTTTTGTGGGCCTGAGGCACCTGTGTCTTCATGGGCCCTTCCTCCATAAAAAAATATCAAAAGTTAAACTTTACAGAGGTTATTGGAATAAAGAATATAATGCAGGCTGGATTATATTCATTTTTTTCTTCTGATTTTAAAAGAAATTAAAACATTTCCATGCGTCCCTAAAAGTAAGGTGGATCCTGGGTGTTGTGCCTACTTTGTCTAACATGGATATGTTGGCCCTGGAGATGAGGGCAAGATGAAGCTTTACAGAAGTGACACCTGAGGTGAGAGTTAAAGGCTGAGCAAGAATTAACCATAAGGGAAAGAAGAGGGGAAGGGCCATTTTCGGAAGCTAGAACAGCATGGGCAGAACCTTGGAAATATTAAACGCAAGGTGAGGGACCTGATGAGAAATTCAGTGAACGGTAGCAAATGAGCTTGGAAAAGGAAAGCAGAGGCCAAATATGAAGAGTCTTATAGGCTATTCTAAGAACAGTGAGGAATCAGTCGGGTCATTTGGGGAGTGACATGTGCAAATGTGCTTGTAGAAAGATTACTCTGGAGTGACTGGAAGGAGATGTGAGATCATTTAAGAGATGACGGCAAGAATCTATGTGAGAAATGATGAGAGCCCGAACTAAGACAACGACAGTGAAAATGACGAGGATTCCATAGGACACAAGGTTGGTCAGGTGGATATGAGGACTGGGGAAGAAGTCTAGGTTCTTAACTGTTCCCTTCTCAGCCCTTTGATTCGTTTACAACTACCCATGAAACCCACACCAAATCAAACCAATCAACCAACACAACTATGGTAAACAACCACTGTCTGTGGTCCTTTTCCTGGTGGTTCTCCTGTTCATCTGATTGGACTAATTCCTTCAGACCTTTTGACCTCATCTCTAATCTCTCCTGTTTTGACACCTTACTTACATCCAATTGTCCACCTTTGAGAGTTAACAGTGTCTTCATCACAATCCTGTACTTGACCTTTGACACTTGGCACCCACAGCCATGAGTACAAGGTACTTCTCCTGCCCTTCTGGCCCCTTGGGCCCAACCCAGACAAGCCAGTCCCACCTGGCCTCCCACCAAGGGAGAGGAAACAGACTCTTCTGCCTTGCTTGAGCTGGTGAATGACAGAGCCATTGACTAAGACAGGGAAAAGAGGATGGAGAGCAAGTTAGGGGAAGATGATTACTTATTTCTAGATATGTTGAATTTAAGGTTCTAAAGGCACAAACTGGTAGAAATTAACCTAGGCAATCACAAATGTGGTCCTGGAATTTAGAAGAATGTCTTGAGCAAGAGACACAGATGTGGGAATGTGCAGAGAAGAATAACATGGTAGGCCTAAGACTATTATCCTTAAAAACCTTGCTTGCAAGATTGGCCCTTGGCTGGAGTCTGGAACAGATTCCAGGAGTGTTCCCACCATTCGCTAACTGATAAGGGTAGTTCACTGTGCCTAAACTGTTTGTGCAAACAATGTGGTTTATGTTGGCCACCTGCTTTCCTTTGACAGTCTGGAATTTGAGTATGTGCTCAGGCATAGTGTGCCTACATGACCAGTCCCCAAGGTCAGACCTTGGGCACTGAGTCTCATGAGCTATCCTGGTAGACAACACTCCTCACATGTTATCACAATTCGATGTTGGAGGAATCATATTCTGTGTGACTCCACTGGGAAAGGACTTTTGGAAGCTTGTGTGTAGTTTCCTCCAGACTTTGCCCTTGCACATTTTCCCTTTGCTGGTTTTGCTTTGTGTCTTTTTGCTATAATAAAATGTAGCTGTGAGGATGACTATATGCTGAGTCCTGTGAGTGCTTCTAGTGAATCACTGAACTTGGGAGTGGTTTTGGGGTCTCTTAACACAGGGAATTTTCAGGAACCCCTGGCAATTCAAGTCCTGGGAATAAAAATGCAATTGAACCCTTCCTGATTTACATGGTTGTACTGGACTGGCCATATGACCTGATCTCCTGATTGGTTGGGGTGGAAAGACCTCACCCTGCAGACAAAACTGAAGATGCCTCCCTCTTATTATAAAGGAAAGTGGTCTGAAATGTAGCCAAAAGGACAAGGGTGACACTCAAGGGAAGATTAAAAGAAGGCTCCCAATTATGCCAGAAGGAAAATTTATTTAGCCAAGAGACAGACTGATAGAACGATGCACCTGACACACACACAAAACACTGATGGTGTTGTGAGGGCCATGGCTATTCCTTTCAGCAAATCAAGAGCAAGACTTAAAAAGATTTCTGGCCTTGGATACAAGGCCCCAAGTGAAATCATCAAGCAGCTCATTAAAGTTTTAAGGAAGTTCTACAGTCAAAAAAGTCCCTAGGGCAGGGCAAGATGGTGGCATAGAGTGGTATGGACTTTAGTTAGTCCTCTAGAGCAACTAGTAAATAGTCTCGAACAACTGTTGGGGGACATCCGTGACTGGACACTCATCAGCCTGGAGTGGGTGGAATGGCTGAGATCACAGCATACATCTGTAACTAAAGCTCCCCAAACTGTGGAGCTGGCATCCCTCCCCCACTGGCATGGCACACTGAGTTGGAACACTTCCCTGTGAGCAAGGGAAAGTAACTCAACCAAGCTTCAACTGCAGGGTTAATTAACAAATTTGGACTACTGAATACAAGCTACAAGCACAGATCAACCCAGAGCAAGCAGGAAAGAAACCCTGAGGTCTCTCCTGGCAGAGAGGAGGTGGGACTGAAGGATAAACAAACAAACAAACAAACAAATAAATAAATAAATACAAACAGAGGTTTTGGGGACGGCTGAGCTCAGAATACTGGGAAATGGCTGTGTCCCAAGAAAAGGGGCACAGAGAACTGGGTACCAACTCCAGTCAACTGGCAAAACTGGGGGGCTGGGGACTGGTTGTGAAAAGGGGCTTTCTTTCTTTTTCCTTTTTTTTTCCTCCCACTCTAAGTAGCTCATTTGAGAAAGCCTCAGGCATTTTCAGTTGTCACCACAGACATAGGCAAGAATGGAGTTAGGAGAGTCAGAGAGACAAAGGAGGAATTCAAGTATAGGAGATAATTCCTTAAAAGATGTATCTTCCCTAAGAAAAGGGGGGTGGGGCCCTGCTCAAGTGGCTGCCCTCCCTCAGAGAATTCAGACCTCAGGGCCTGGGGGAAACAAACAAACAAAAAAAAAACAGAAACAACTTAAGCTTGGCTTTTGACACCCTCAGCCCATGGCTGGGACAGGGGCTCCTTACACCAGCAGAGAGCTGCAGGCTGACAAGCGCCACCAACTGTACAGGACAGGAAAAGCACAGACTCTAGAGGCCTCACAGGAAAGTCTGACAACCTGCTGGGTGTCATCCTCAGGGAAATGTGATACTGATTATACCCTCCTCTTGAGACCAGGGCCCATATGGTCTGGGAAAATCTGATTGGGGTAATCAAGGAAAGCAGATGCCTAAACAACAAAAAATTATGAGTCATATTAGGAAAAATGAACATATGGCCCAGTCAAGGGAACAAACTTACACTTCAAATGAGATACAGGAGCGGAAACAACTAATTCAAGATGTTCAAGCAAATCTTCTAAATCAAATGAATATGGTGAATGAAAATGTGGCAAAAGAGACGAAGGATATAAAGAAGACACCGGGTGACCATAAAGAATATTTCTTAAGCTTGAAAAAATAAATGGCAGAACTTATGGGAATGAAAGGCACAATACAAGAGATGAAAAACACAGTGGAGACATACAACAGCAGATTTGAAGAGGCAGAATAAAGGATTCATGAACTCGAGCACAAGACATCTGAAATCCTCCACATAGAAGAACAGACAGGGAAAATAATGGAAAAACATGAGCAGGGTCTCAGGGAATTGAATGACAACATGAAGTGCATAAATATACATGTCATGGGTGTCCCAAAAGGAGAAGAGAAGGGAAAGGGGGCAGAAACAATAATGGAGAAAATAAACACTGAAAATTTCCCATCTCTTATGAAAGACATAAAATTACCGACCCAACAAGCACAGCATACCGCAAAGAGAATAGATCCGAATAGATCTACACCAAGACACTTAATAATCAGATTAGCAAATGTCAAAGACAAAGAGAGAATTCTGAAAGCAGCAAGAGAAAAGCAATCCATCACATACAAAGGAAGCTTGGTAAGACTATATGTGGATTTCTCAGTAGAAACAATGGAGGTGAGAAGGCAATGGTATGATATATTTACGATATTGAAAGAGAAAAAACTGCCAACCAATAATTCTATATCCAGCAAAACTGTCCCTCAAAAATGAGGGAGAGTTTAAAATATTCTCAGACAGATAGACACTGAGAGAGTTTGTGAACAAGATACCTGCTCTACAAGAAATACTAAAGGGAGCACAATAGGCAGATAGGAAAAGACAGGAGAGAGAGGTTTGGAGAAGAGTGTAGAAATGAAGACTATCAGTAAGGATAAAAAGAGAGAGAGAGAAAAAATAAAAATAAAATAATATATGACATATAAAATACAAAAGACAAAATGATAGACAATAGACATTACAGTGAGTGAAATTAGCCAGAAGCAAAAGGACAAATACTATATGGTCTCACTAATATGAACTAATATTAATGAGCGAAGAAAGTTTAAGTTGAGAACACAGGTTATCAGGAGATAGAAAGAGGGTAGTGATCAGGCATCTGATACTGAAGGAGTACAGAATGTTCAACAGGACTGACCGTATGGATTCAGAAATAGCACAATACTGTGTGATGGTAGCACAATATTGTAAGTACTCTGAATAAAGATGAGTGTAAGTATGGGTGACAGAGGAAGGCTAGGGGCATGTATGATACCAGAAAGAAAGATAGAAGATAAAGACTGGGATTATATAATTTAGTGAAACCTAGAGTGGTCAGTGATGGTGATTAAGTGTACTAATATAAGAATGTTTTAACATGAGGGAGAATAAATGAATGTCAACATTGCAAGGTTTTTGAAAACTGGATGGTATGGGGGAAAAATACAATCAGTGCAAACTAGAGTCTATAATTAACAGTAACATTGTAATAGGCTTCCATTAATTGTAACAAAGGCAATATGCCAAAGCTAATGGTCTATAAGAGGGGGATATGAGAGTGGTATGGGATTCTTGATGTTGTTGCTGTTGTATGACCTTTACATTGTATTTTTTTTCTTTTATCTTTTTTTATTCTTCATTTTTTTTTCTCCTTTTCTTCTTTCATTGCAGAAGAAATGGAAATGTCCTTATATAGAGTGTGGTGGTAAATGCATAACTATGCGGTTATACCGGGAATCACTGATTGTTTACTTAAGATGGATTGTATGGGGTGTGAATAAAACTGTTTAAAAAATAAACAAAGGGATAAGAGTGCCGGAGAAAATGTGGAGAGAGGAATGTACCTATTCACTGTTGGTGACGAAGTAGAATGGTGCAGCCCATCTGGAGGGCAGTGTGGTGTTTCCATAGGAAGCTAACAATGGGGTTGCCATATGGCCCTACAACTGTTATCGGTTCTATACTGGGAGGAACTGAGAGCAGGGACACAAGTGGACATTTGCACACTGGTGTTTGTGGTGGCAGTATTCATGATTTGCAACGGATGGAGGTGGCCTAAGGGTACATCAACTGATAAACGGAGTGGTGAACTGTGGTGTATACATACAATGGAATACTGAGCAGCAGCGAAAAGGAATGAAGTTGAGGTATGCAATGGACCCTGAGGACAGTAGGTTGAGGGAAATAAGTCAGAAATGAAAAGACAGACATTATAATGCTATGGACGAATGCTAAGTCACTAATACGGACTAATAATAATGTACAACTCTGAGAATTGAATCTGGGAGCACGGGTTATCAGGGGAAGGCTTATTATAAAGTTTCCTAGATTGTAAGCTCTTACAGCAGTCACATCTATTCATGAGCTGTAAGTTATTTCTAATTTCTGAGATGCTGAGCTCTTAGTGTGTGACCTGGTCAGTCCCTGGAGCTTTGGATGTCTGTGTGGCACCTGGGCCTCAGAGCCAGAGTTTGGCAGCCATGAGTGTCAGCATTGCTCCATGCAGCAACTGTTAAAGAGGCTGAAAAGGAGATCAGACTTCGATTGGAGATATGAACGAAATGGACCTGGTTGAGATTGGGGTAGATCAGACTAAAGGGTAAAGGATGGTATTAACTGTGTTTTAAAACTTCGGCTTCTGTGTGGGACCAAAGGAAAAGATGTTTATTTGGTGCAAAATCTGTATTTTCTGTAGCACACTGTATAATTGAACTCGTATGCTCAGTTTACTCAAACACCACAATTACATGGAACCTTGAATAGGGAATGAGATTGGTTGATTTGTACGGGTTAATGTGAAGCCCCAATACACCTAAGAGCAACTTGAGCAGAGAATAAAAAGTATATGCAATGCCCCCTTTAAGGACTGGGGAAAATGTGGAAATATTAAACTTCCCCAACTGAGTAATTCCTGATATTCTCATAAGCATTGGTGACTACCAGCCTAGTAGGCCAAGCCCTTGATCTTGGGGTTTGCCCTTATGAAGCTTGTTACTGCAAAGAAGAGGCTAAGCCTACTTATAAATGTGCCCCAGAGAACCTCTTTTGTTAATCAGATGTGGCCTCTCTCTCTAAGCCAACTTGGCAGTTAAACTCACTGCCCTCCCTACTACGTGAGACGTGACTCCCAGGGAATCTCCCTAGCAATGTGGGACATGACTTCTGGGGATGAGCCTGGCCCTAGCATCATGGGATGTAGAAAGTCTTCTTGCCCAAAATGGGGAAGAGGTATAACACAAAGTAAAGTTTCAGTGGCTGAGAGATTTCAAATGGAGTTGAGAGGTCATTCTGGAGGTAACTCTTACGCATTATATAGATATCCCTTTTAAGTTTTTAGTTTATTAGAATAGCTAGAAGGAAATACCTGACACTGTTGAACTGCAATCCAGTATCTTTGATTCTTGAGGATGATCATATAACTATGTAGCTTATATGGTGTGAATGTATGATTGTGAAAACCTTATGGCCCACACTCCCTTTACCCAGTGTATAGACAGATGGGTAGAAAAATGGGGACAAAAAGTAAATGAGTTATAGGGGGTAAGGAGGAGTATGGGATATTTTGGGTGTTCGTTTTTACTTTTATTTTTATTTTCTGGAGTAATGAAAATGTTCAAAAATTGATTGTGGTGACAAATGCACAACTATATGATGACACTGTGAACAACTGTTGTACACTTTGGATGATTGTATGTCATGTCAATATATTTCAGTAAAATTGCACTGAAATAAAAAAAAAAGCCCCTAGACCGTTCTCAAGGGACTTGTGACTGCTCAACCTTTATGGCAGTCCCCAAAGCAAGCACTAGCATCAAAGTGCTAACATCAAAACTGCTCACTAGCAGCCCTCTAGCTCCACCAATAGGGAAATCCTCCCTCAGTGCTCTTCTTAAGGTGGCCCTAAAAGATAGACTAGCTGACCAATGAACTTATTCTACACACACATAATTGATCCAACAAAGAGATGCTGATGAGACTCTGTCACTTACACTGTTGAGCCTTCTCAGCAAGATATGGAGTATATTCTGTCCCAGTAATCAATATATGGCACCTCTTTTTAATTTTTTATTCTACCTCACTGCATCAGGTTAAATAGGAGAAGCTACATTTATCATTGAGTCCATAAGCTTCAAGATGGTAAAGGGGCCATAGTTAGTCCTGACCAAAACCAAGCAAATGGAAGAATGGACAGCAACCAGAGGACCTGAACTCAGAGGAGCTAAATTCCATCACTTTGCAATACAGACACTATATGTGAATTCGGGTTGTTTACCGTTGGGGACAGGATGAACATGTTTGGAACAGCATAGAAGACTATCAGATTATGGTTAAGTAGGAGCATTTTGACAATTAAATGTGTGAAGAGGGATGCATGTATCCTGGGCAGCCAAGAGGTTACTCTATCTTCAGATGAAATATTAATACAAAATAGGAAAAATATACTTGAAAAAAAAATTTTTTAACAGAAAAGATATGATGATGCCACAGGAAGAGAGGGAGGGAGGGAGGGAGGAATATAAAAAGGAAAGGAAGGAGGAAGGAGGGAGGGAGGAAGAAGGAAACGGGCAAACTTAAGAGTCTTTGGAGATTTAATACTCAAAACAAGACAAAAAACTTGCCGAAAGTAATTATGGATCCATAATTAACAGAAGGGCAGGTATCTTCTGGGGCTAATATACTACCAATCACTTAAAAGAACTCACAGGCTATCTCTAGAGACTGAGGAAACAATCACCACTGACAATGATCATGTTCTTTGGGACATGGAACATCTGCTCTTCTCAATGATGGATGGATCTTGCTTCCTGAGCAAAAATCTCCTACCACAGACACTCCAGCGCTCTGATTTCCAGTGTTCCACAAGATTGAGGGGGAGGCTGGCAAATGAGCCTGCTGCACTGCAAAGGGAAGAATCACTCCCTTCACACAGAGTGCTAGCTCTACACAGTTTCTTCCTCCTCCGGCCAGGGATTATTCAAGTGGAGAGATGCAGGAATATTAGAAATTCATTAGTAGATGTTTTTGTCTGGGAGTAATATGCATGAAAATGCCTCATACTCAGTTTGTTAACTCTGATACTACACACACAGCATCTTCAGATGCCTCATGCATCTTTTTTCTTGGATTCATCTCTGTAATACAGACTCTGCATCTTTCAGGAGCAGCCCTTTATTTTTCTTCACTCATGAGACAGAAAAGACATATTTGCATATGGAATTTAGAGTAATCACAGACACATCATGATTTAACAGCTATAAAATTAGAAAAATGTCTTTAGGAAAAAGTAAATTAGATTGCAAACTTCCCAAGGCAGTTCTCTTTCTCTAAAATATGAAATACTGAATCTATGTAAAATATTGAATCCATGTAAAATATTGAAAGGAAAATAACCTCACGAGTGAATAAAAGATAATCAAGTAAGGATTATAAAAATGCTAGCTGAAACTAGAAAATTGTGGAAAATGAGAAAACAGGGTGAAAGATGTAGGAGAGAAGCTGGTGGTTAAGAAACAGAAGTTTGCAAAATGGCCACAGCATAAAGAATAAGCTCTAAGGGCCTGACATGGACCATAATATTCAAATGAAGAATTTCAAGTTATTCGTTCCTTTCTATATTGGAATCACAATGGGTACAAGCACTGCTAAAAACAGAATTTATAAATAGCTAATGAGCCTTTAATTTGTCATCAGTCTTACTGGAAAATGAGTAAAATATTAAAGAAAACGCTTCTCTGTTCTCAAGTGATACTAATTTGCAAAATGCATTAAGCTTTCCTGCTGCTTTCAAAGAAAGTTCCATGGAGTACACAACTGAGTTCCATTCCAAATGCTTACTTGGGATTGCTTCACATGGTGTAACACTATCATATCTTGCAAAGGTCTAAGTAGAAAAAAGACTCAACATGATTTTATTATTTTTTCTTTATCCCAACTTTTCCTTTTTTTATTCGCCTCCTAATTTTCCTAACTAATCAGACTAGGGGAGATAGAACTTCTTGAGTAATATTTTATATGAGAAATAAATGATGGCTTTTACCTCCTGTGCATACAGGGAACAAATGGTAACATTGAAATGAGTGTCTGAGAACATTTAAGATGAACACTTAAACTGGCATACCTTATAATTTGTAACAGCTCTCCCTCCTTCACTTGAGTGACTCTTTCTTCTGTATCTCCTGAACTAGAAACCAAATAATCTTTTTTTTTTTTTTATGCCCTTCTCTTTCTTTCCAGTTTTACTGTTATCACCCTGGGTTACATAATACCTGCTGATGAGGAATGGTAACAATGATAATGATATCTGTTCCAGACCAATCTTCCTGAAACATGAAAAATGATCTTACCACTCCCCACTAAATCATCAAGGGACACCTAACATCTATAGGGAAGAGCAAAAATTCCTTACTCTGACATATAAAGCATTCAAAATCTGGCCCAAATCAACCTTCCCAGTCTCATGTCTCATAACTGCCATACATAAGCCATTTTGTCTAAACAAAGGAACAATCTTTACTAAAACCTTTCACTCCAGGTATGAAATGCACTCCCTAACTTTCCTGGTCATGCACTGTACTTAATGAATCAAATATAATCACTAATCAAAAAGAAAAATTAAATCCTGAGATATATCTAAATCTCAGAATCAGGCCTTGCGGTATTACTCTTGTGAATGTGCTCAAGCAGTAGCAACACAGGAAAATAAAGAAACATGAAATTAAGAACAGCAATTCATTTTATCACTCATTTTCAATTTCTAAGTACAAACCCATCTTTTCCATGAAGACAGAGATTTTTTTGTCTGTCCTCTGCTGAATCCTCAATACCTATAACACTGCCTGGCCCCAGTAGATATGAAATGAATAGTTTGGGGGTGGGGGGGTGGTGGTGAAAAAAACCCACAGTGGACCAATAACAAAAAAGTTCACAACCAGGCTTTGTTCTAGTATTTATTGGTAGAAATAGATTGTCAGTGCATACTTTGTGTTTATATATAAAGTCTACATTCTCTTAAAGGGCTTTGTATTTTGTTGTATTTGAAGTTGTTTCTGGTTTGCTTTTTTTTTTTGGCCTCCAAGTAAACTTAACATATTATCTATGCATTTGATTCTTTATAGACATTTAAAAAATGTTTAAACTAAATTCAAGAAACCATGCATATTGTATATCTTACTTAATAATCCAAGGAATTTTTGCATTTTCAAAGAAATCACAAAAAAAGAGTAAGCTCAGTTAAATAACCTATATGTTCTAAAATTTCCATTTTATACTTGTGAATAAAGAAATATTTGTTCAATATTATATATTGCTTGCTGTCTATTAATCAGATTGTCAGAGACGCTTCAGTAAATTATCTCTATTTTTAAATGACATCTTAATGCACTTCCTCTGAGATGATCTTGTTAATAATAAACATTGTGCCATATGCAGAAATAGCCAAAAAGCTTAAATAAGAACCAAACTGACAATTTTCAGATTGACTATTTTAACCTTAAAATTATATATCTATATATACACATATGGTATGCTGCATATTAAAAATTAACAATTCAAGTAACTTAAATACATGTAGCAAACACCCGGCCAAATAGTCTTTCATGAAAAGATATTTTCCTTATAATAAAAAGTTAATGAGAGACTTATTTAGACATCAATGTCAGGACATAGTAGTGAGCCTATGAAACTTTAAAGTCCAAGTAAACTCTGCTGTACTATTAAGAAAAAGAAGATTGATTTTTAACCTACAGAATTTCGCAGATACAAAAGTGCTTAGCATGACAAAATTACCAAAATAAAAACATCTTAAAGGTTATTTGGTTCTAGCAATATAAGTGCTCTGTATTTTTGGATAATTTAACATTTGCATTTTAAATTTTATATAAATTTCCTCTTTTAACAAGTTAAAAAAGCACACAAAAAATAGTTCAAACTATAATCTGTTAGTTTTCATCCTGGTTAGCTTATCACAAATAAATCAACAAAAGAATGTTTGGATACTCAGCTCTACCACAATGCAGAACCTGGACAAATCCCATCACCTCACCCATTGTTTGCTGTACCGAACCCCAGAACAGGTTGCCGACAAATGGGACAAGTACAATTCTCGGAGAGCCATCGATCAATACAGTGTATGTGGAATTCATGCATGCAAGGTAATTGCCTGAGTTTGTTTCCAGTTACATAGTCACTGATACAAACACTGCAGATTTTATTAAGTTCACTATCGATACTGCTATGCTCATAGTTCCGGGTGGAAAGATTGTCAATCTGCTCTTTGGTTAAACCCCGTATGCGGTCATCATCATCGCTCTCATTTAGTAAAAAGAAGTGAGCAAGGCGAAGAATCGGGAGTGTCCCTGTTTCAACTAAATTGTTTGCATTTCTCACCTGCCTGCCACCTCTGTTTTCACTGTGTGGGGCATGAGACTGGTGGGTCTCCTCTGCACCAGGCATTTCAGTGCCATCATCTTGAGCCTGCCTGTCTCGAGAGGAGCCTTCGCTGTGCGGGCTGCTATCATGACCTGTACCTACGTTAATCGATTCTGAGTGCATCTCTGCTAAGTGCTGACCACTTCTCTGAACCTCTGACTCGGATTCGGCCTCCATTAGAGAACTCAGTTCTCCAAACCCGGTCATGATCTGCCTTAAAATTGACCGAAGAGCCACTGATGATGGCTCAACAAGCTCATTCTCAGAAATTCTACGAAGAGGCACTGTTATGGTGCTAACGTAGGTTCGAATACCTGACCGCTCTAAACGAGAAATAGTTCTGCGAAAGCCCCCAGTATTGCTTTCAATAGTGACTGTATTTTCTGCTAGTCCTGCTCTGGATCGAGTTCTATTTGCAATACTATCCCGATCTCTATTTTCTCCAGGGTGAATCCTTCTTACTTGAAGGTCCAGTGTAATAGTTGGATGTCGTTGTACAGCAGCTGAGGACCTACTAGATTCTTCTCCTTCTTCCACTGTTATTCTTGACACAAGTCTTGAATTAGAGAATGGGGTATGTGTAGTACTTCTGGGTTCTCTATCTTGCTCTAAAAACACATGCGTCACCCCTCTCCTCCTAACAGACCTTCTAATAGTTCGCTGTGAAGGTCTACTTTCCCTCCGTGAATTATGATAAACAGTGCTGCTCTGTCTCTGAATTGGTGACCGGCTTCGACTACTGAAGGAAGACCGTAATCTTATTGGCTCTAATCTTTGGTTTGTGTTCCTCACTGTAACATTAGTTCCAGCCCCATTTTCCCAAACATGTGCTGCACCAAATCGTTGCCCCTCCCTTTGCCTGAGTTCACTACCACCTGATTGGTTTGTGTGACCACTGAAATTAGCATGTGGAGCTTCAGTTCTAGGGACGTCAACTGATCCCCCAATTCCATTTCTTAATCTTCCCAATGCAGAGAAAGATACTTCTACTGAATTCTGTCCCCTTGAACCAAGCCTAGTCCTTGGAATGTTAGAACTACTACCACTGAAATTCACTGAGGTTTGGCTTCTTGTTCGACTAGCCACAGGACTGTTTGATCTTTGATTCCTATTTCTAGTATGATCTCTGGTAATATCTGAGAGTGGAATGCTCATATAATCTTCTCCATGAATTTCAAATCCTCTATTCTCATGATTTATGTGGATTTCCAAACTAAATCGAAACTCTCCACTGTTGGGGTTTGTTCGACTCACAGCTCTCCAAGTTTGGTTCCCATTCTGTCCAGTTCGAGTTGCATTTCCAGTACGGCGAAAGGTGTTCAACCATTCTAACAGAGACTCTTCATCTGAGCTTTCCCCAGGGACTTCTAAATCTGGAAAACAAAACAAATGAACTTAAAATCAATTCCTAAAATCTATCCTTAAATTTTGATTGAAAGCTTGTTAAAAAAAAAAAAAAACCCACGAAGTTTTTATTAATTACATGTAAGAACATCTATGCTTTTTAATGAATGAAAAATAGAAAAAAAAAATAACTCAACTTTCCAAAAGAAAAGTATAAACATATTATACATTTTAAAATATGTATTACAAAACTTTAAATACTACTTTACACAAAGCTATGGAGAAATCTTCACTTCCTCTTTCCATATGCTTGTTATTGGCAAAACGTGAAGGCAAATGAGAATTATATCCAATACTAACATTTAAAATGCTTTATTCATATTTTGATATCAATAAACCATAATGGCAAAACTTCATATATAATTCATCCTATATTTGTGGAATCCTTTTGAAAAAGCTAACTCAACCAAAATTTTTGCTAGTAGGTATTTTTTGAACCTTTAAGAATTTTATCCTATTTCTCAGGAACTGCCAAAAATGTACATCTCAAGAAATGTGGCTTTCTAAATATAATGTTCAAACACCACGTTATCTGTCTTTAGGGAGACTTTAGGCAACTCACTTAAGTTCACTATGTCTGTAAACTTATCTGTAAATCGGAGATAATAAGGGAGTACCATATTATAGTTATCACAAGGATACAGTGTTATTCACACAATACTTGGCACATCAGAAGCATTCAATAAACATTAGCCATTATACAAAATATAATAATGTATACTTTCTATTCACATAAAATGTAAGCTCCATGAGGACAAAGAATCTTCCTATACTATTCACTAAATCTCTAGCCTCTAGAACAGGACATGGTACAAATCAAACTCTCTATTAATACTCATTGAATGAATTTATACATAAATTTGTCCTAGATAAACTTCTTTGATTATGATACTGCCACTGTGCAAGTTTAAATATTCCTTTTTTAAGCCAGTGGATTATACAAGGTAAAGTGCAAAACTCTGCTTTACCTTAACCATATGAACTTTAACCTTGAAATCTGTTCTACCCAAGAATACCTATTAAATGAGATAGCTTTCGCCTCATTTCATTACTGCAATCTCATAAAAATCTTTTTTAAATGTTGTAGTTTATTTTTAACTCTCTCTATATATACTTATATATTGTTTCAATGTTTTACAAGCACTTTGTCTTATAAGATCTTCTTATACTATGCTCAACAAAATGGCAACAAACAAGCAAACAAACAAAAATAACTACAAAGCAACAAAAACTGCTTTCTGGACTCGCAGTCTTTCTGTATTACTCTGTATATAAACTTCTAGAAGCCAAGCTTAGTTACAGCACATTGGACAAAAGTGATGTGTACATTCTAAGATCAAAAAGAACTATGCTAATTAACTTAATTGTGTACTGTTTCACATATATAAGCTCAAGGCAATCTATGTGTGTAAGACATCTTTGTAGTCACTCCCCTGTCTGGTAGTGCCTAACCATACTCCTTTCATATGTCCATACATAAATATTATCTGAATGAGTATCACAATAAAGCTGGAAAACACTGAAAACAAACATATTGCACAAAATCTAGTAATTTCATTTCTGCAATTGCTTCAGTCTTACGGAAAAAGAATCCACAATACCTCTGTTATTGGTCCCATCTTCCCTAATTCTCAAGTCCGGCTGAGATGCTAGTTGTTCCTTGACTCCATCTAACCGCTGCTGTAGTTCTTCTGATGTTATTTCTCCTAAAAAAATAAAAAAATTTCCCACTTTAAATAAAAAATCTTAAATTACCAAGTTTTATGAGAACTTATCAAGGGTAACACTAATCTTTAGCAACCTGTACAAGACAATGTCTTGTTGTTTTTACACGTTCTGTAAACTGAAGATCATTAAAATATTCAATTGATGCAAATATACATCAATCTGGTTATGGTTCGCTCATTAATGTTTTATTAAAATAAGATAGAGTTTGAATAATTAGTAAAGTGCTCTCAGTTGATATGCTTCAGAACTAGAGCTATAATCCTGTAGATTTTTGTGCAGTTAAAAAGAAATTAGGAAGGGAATACTTCTAGAGAAAACATCAAGTCTTTATTTAATTGACTTTTACCCCAATACTTCATTATAAAGGTTATCAATATACAATATGATTTCAGTTATTTCATGCATTTGCAGCAGATTTATAGAGCACACTGGGCTTTTGAATAATTAAATTATAACACCCCAAATGAGTTAAAATTGGAATTTAAATTACAATACTTTATTTGTACAAATACTACTTAAGTGAAATAGGACCATATATGTAAATATTTAACACTATCGTGTACATTAACCTATTTATTAGTTTGGCATTTGTATAACAGTGCTCCATGTCCAATGTTCTTACCTACTCAGAAAATACAGAAAGAAGCCAATGATTTTATGTTAAAAAGTTTTAACTCACAAAAACAGACACTGTATTTTCATTTTGAAATTTCCCTGTCTAATGTGGAAAAAAGCTATCTCCTTTTTCACCCATCTCTTACCAGGGGTGCCCAAAAGATTATGGTCTCTCATCAACCGATAATCTTCATCATTGAGTTCATTAATAAACCGATAATAGGCTTCTTCTCTGTGGAGACGCTCTTGCTGCCATCTTCTCTCACTTTCATGATGATTATGGTCTTCAGATGAGGTTTCTGCACCATCATCATCTGATCTAGATCTAGACTGATTCATACTGAGATATCCTGGCTTTCTGTTCAAACAATACATACAAAATTTAAGGTATTAGTCATGGACTACATGTGGTTTCATATTTTTAAGTTACAGATTTTCTATGTGCTTTTTAAAATTTTTGCCCCTTATTCAAATACTTCATTTCCCAGATCTTGCAATGAGGAATTTATATATAAGTGAAAAAGAACTCCTAAGAGATAGAACACAATTGCACCAATTTCTTTGCCTAAAGCCATAGCTTAAGTCAGACTGGATTTGGTTTCACCCACATTTCCCATACCTAAATACCAAAGTGACTGTCTCACTTTTTTAACCTAAGTCTCTCTGGTTAATGTGGTCTAAAAGCCCTTACTGATGTTTCAAATATCTGAGTATTTCATGGTAACACACAAATATTAGGCTTGAATTATGCTTGTTCTTTACGTAATAAGCAGAGGGTTCTTGGAAGGGTATAATTTACATTTATTTCCAGCAAAGGTATTCTTCCTAAAATAAAACTCGTAAATGCAATATTACCCCAACACACTTTCTGAAGTACAAATATTTAGTCTACTGTAACTACTGAATAGATTTGGAGTTGATCTCTCCTTAAAGCCTAATAGAAAGACGTTTGAAACTCAACAGGAAATTATGCTCCATGCAAGTCTCTGAGGATTGTAAAAGTGCATCAGAACACTGCCTTGCCCCATACCAAGCCTTATCCCTAAGCATGGAATGGTTAGTCCCAAGAGTTTCTGAGTGCCAGTGAAACTTCCTTACTTTGCCTAAGCAAACACTATTTTTGCCTTATACTTAGATATCATCCCTGAGAAGCCTACTTTTAAATTAGAATCAAGAAGAAAATTTTTTCCATAAATATTTTAGAACTTTTCTTAAACACATCTATTTAGTAAGTCATTAACACAATCGTTCTCAACTGCAGGTTCACATCAAAATCATCTGAGGAAATTTTTAAAAATATAAATGCCCAGATCTCATCCCTAATCCTAGGTTAGAATTTTCCAGAGTAGGGCCCAGGCCTGTCCTTAAGAGCTAATTGGGCAGTTCTGTGGAAGAAATAAACTATTTCTTGACAATATCTGGTATGTCACCAAAGGGTATGTGGAATAAAAAACACAACTTAATAGAGACAGAAGGATCAACTGACTAGGCTGCCAGTTGAAGTACCTGTTGCAATTCTGACTCTCAAAATATACTAGGTATTTAATAAGCAAATTGCTTTAAATATGAAGTGAAATTAACCTACAATTCTAAACTACTGAATGAATGAACAGTTATCCAATTTCATGTGCATTCTAACATGAAACTACAAATCCAAGGATTTTTCCAAAAGTGATCATTACATATTTTTTAATGAACAATCTAGTACCACTATCCACTTAAATGTGAATTCACGTTACAAAAACTCAAGATTTCTTTCCATTTTCAGAATAATCATGACTAAACCATTTGCACAGAGCAAAGTAGTAGGTATAGCATTAATATGCTTTCTGTCCTAAACAGTTTAAAAAGTTGAAACCTATCATAAAATCAAGCCACTCAACTATCATTCAAAACTTCAGACCATTTCCTCAAAGGTAATTTTCTTGTACAATTTACCACAATTAAATCAAAGTGAATACCTTATTTTCCTTTCAACACGCTTTTAAAATATGCAACGGTATCCATCCTTCAATTGTTTATGCTTTTTTGGAGAGCTGCCCATCTGAAGCAATAGAAGAGAGCTGAATTATTCAAATCAAGCTGTCTCTCGGAAGGCCAGGAACTGCTGCTAATCTCCCACCTCTGCTGCAAAGTCAAAGCAAATTCTCCGGTGGATTTTGTTAAGACATTCGCCTAGAAAATTAGATCCCCATGCACTTAGGTCATGAAGATCTCCCGCAGGGCCCTTTCCTCTCACACTGTCACTGCTCCTGGGATCACGCTCCCCTCCTCCCTCAAAGGCCTTCCTCCCAATCCCGTTCCCCCTGTGCCGTTGCCAAGGTTAGGGGTCTCCGGTTAACTTCTAAATCTTCACTTTCCTGCCACCCCGCTCTCTGTCCCGCTACTGGTTCCTTTCCTGTCCGTTGCGACGCAAACTCGCGCGGGGGGGTGGGGGGACGGTCCCCCTAACAGTAAACAAACTGGGCTCAAGGGCCCGACCAACCTCTTCTCAACCGAGCTTCAAGTAACGCTTCCCTTAGCGACCCAGATACCCACAGGGAAGCAGGTGACAGACGGCGCGTCTCCACCAATCACTAGGCCGGAGGAGGCCGGTAGGAAAGAATCTAACCAATCGGAGAAGTGGACGGTTCCGAAGTGGCTTGCGTTCACCCGCGTCTCCAGGAAGTCGTGATAGGACCCAGAGTTTTGCCCCAAGCTCACCTCGCCCGGAACCCGGCGTCCTCCTCCGGCGTGGAGGAAGACCTGTGGCGGCTCTCGCTCAAGTCCTCGATCTGTACCTGCGCGGCGTGAGGGCCTGGCAGCCGCTCCCTCCTACGGCGGTCGTCTCGCCCTCTAAGCGTCTCCTAAGGAGAAAAGCGGGAGCCTGCGCTGCGGTTTGGGGTTGTCCCGCCGGAGGGGAAGCTCCAGAGGAGGAAGGGAGGCTCCAGCCCCCTTATTCCTTCTGCTGGTGCCGTCTCCTGCTCGCGGAACAGCCCGGGGTCGCGGGGGAGAGGCTGCGCCGCCTGCCGGGAGCCCCTGGTGCGCTAGTAAACTGAGTCCGGTGGTAGCCGCGAGGCCCGAGCTCGGCGTTCCGCCCCGCAACGCTCCACTCTCAGTTCTGGGGGCTGGTCACCGCGGGGCTTTCTTCGCCGGTGCCCAGTGCCCGGCCCTCGGCGGGAGTGGCAGTCGCGTAGTCCCTGAGACACGGCCTGCTTTCCACTTTGGGGAGTTGCCGGCGCCTGCTCTGCACTTCAGAGTCGCTTGTTTGCCACGCCTGACCCCAGAGTGCAATACAACGGCCTGTTCATCTCTTTTTACCGTCCGGGTGTCACGTAGCTGAACAGCCAGGCTCCTTTTCCGTTCTGCTTTCGTGACCTGGAAGTCAGAAACACTATAAAGCTGAAGGTTCTTCTATTTGTGCTTCTTGAATTTCCCGCTAAAAAGAAGTTTGAAGCTCCCCACATGCCTGTCTCTGGTTTTACTTCTGAGATGTGACATTCACCAAACTCACCTCACCTCTAGTTATGTCCTTGACTAGGTCTTTGCTCAGCCTGGTGAAGGCTCCTTTCCCGACATCCCCACCAGGCATATGACTTAGTCAAATGGACAGTGCCCATCCTACTGTTACGCATCGTTCCTTCCTCCCTTTGTTCATTCATTCCTACATTAACTTTTAAGGAATATTCCTATCATTATGCTGGGCATCTGGGTAACAAAAAAGATGCCACCCGTAGCATCAGTGAACTACCAGTGTAGTAGGGAATATAAGAGTAAGTAAAAAAAGATAAATTCAGCATATTGCTATAGATACTTAAATAGAAATATGTAAATGTCACAGCTATAAAGACCTTCAAGATCTCACCACTGCATATCTCTACAAACTGAACTCTTCTTGAAATTCTGGAACTACTTGAAATTTCTGCATGATGACATAAGAACTCCTAAGCCACCCTCAACTCCACTTTTACCTAATGTGTCAGTAAGGGTTCTCCAGAGAAACAGAGCCCACAGGAGATTATATATATATCATGGGGAGATACATATCATGACTGGATTGGCACATCCAAATTGTGTGGGACAAGTTGGAAACTGCATGAAGGTGACAATGAATTCCCCAGGAGAAGCCGGCTGGCTGAAGTAGAGAGAGAAATTCTTTCTCTCTGCTGAAATCCTAATTTCTCCCTTTAAAGCCAAACGATTGGATGAGGAGGCTCTCCTCATTGCTGAAGGCCATCTCCTTAGTTGATTGTAGGTGTAATCAGCCACAGATGCTATCAACTGACTAATGATTCACATCCATCTACAAAATACCCCCACAGTAAACAACCATGTGAGTGCTTTCTTGACCAAACAACTGGACACCAAAACCCAGCCAAGTTGATACATGAACTTAACCATCACACCTAATTTCCTCTATCCTCTGAGGACTCAGCTCAGATCGCACCTTCAAGAAATTCTTCCTGATACCTCAGCAGTGACACCTAAAATATACACACATAAAACGGTGACGTCCCTTTTGGGGGTTCCCTTAGTCCCGTCTGTATGCCTCTATTTTAGTGTTTATTCATATGTTTAACAAATTCGGAGTGTTCGCTGTCTGTTAGGCACTGAAGATGGCAACAGTGAATGAGACAAATAAGGTACCTGCGCTCATGGAGCACAGGTGGAAAAGGACAGCCACTGAACAAGTAATTACAATGAGTTTCGGTTCATTGATAGGTCTCCCCCAGCTAAAGTCTAAACTCCTTAAGTGTGAATAAAGGATATTATTCATTTTTATAGTCCCCAAACTTAGCACAGAACATGGTGGAATATTTTACTCACCCTGTTGCATGGATAAGTAGAGAAAAACAGAAAAATGCAAACTTTTTGCAAGCAGGACTAATGCATGTATAATGAATGAGCTCAGAAATTGTGAGTGCAAGTTGGAGAAAGTCACATGCAGAAATCATTTTAATTATCTGCAGATTTTTGTGAGTAGATAATCAGCTAAAGTATGTAAAGTGAGTCCAATACCTTGCTTCAGTTTTTGTAGCCTAAGACAAAGTGCCTATCAAAGGAAAATAGGTATGAAGTCTGGGACAGTAAAATGAATCATTCTGGGTATCTGTATTTCCGGATATCATAACCTGCTGAAACCTCTAATTAATAGCAATTTACTGGAATGGTGCCTGTCTCTTTAGTGTATATGTATCTTTTAACTCCAGGATTTTTAGAGTTAAGAATAAAAGATGTAAGAGAAGGACTCTCTGTGTGCTTGGTGTTTTATGTACTTGTAAAGTTTAAGAGATTTTGGCTTCTTAGAATGATGGCTTGATTAAATTTTAAAATACTAAAAATGAGTAATTGATTTGGACCTCTAAGTTTAGTTGAAATCTTACTAAGTTTATGGACAGTATCAGAATAGCTAAGCAAAATTTATGATTATCATATTAAGTTTTGTTTGTTAAATTTAAAATTATTATTTAAGGGCACAGAAAGGAATTAAATCCAACATTTGAAGTATTTATGAAGGAAATAAAATATTAAATTTATAAATACAGTTTAAAATGCTTGTTTGAAGATGATTAATTAAAAGAGTATGTGAATGGGTTGAAGAGTTAAAGGCCAGTTCCAAATGACTGTTAATGTTTACTGTACTTATCATTAGAATAATCACAGTTTTAAGCTAATTTTAAAAGGCTAAGGTATAACTAGGGCATTGAATTTGGAATTTTAATAAATTGAATACCAATTATTTAGATTGAAGATAAATTTCTCTTTTTAAAATAAATATTATATTAATCTCCTTTTACAATATCTTTTAAAATTTCTTTAAGATATAATTCATAAGCCATAAAACTTACCCATTTTAAGTGTACAATTCAGTGGTTTTTAGTATATTCACAGAGTTGTGCAACCATAACCACTATCTAAATTTAGAACATTTTTGTCACCCCAAAAAGAAACCTCATAGCCATTAGTAGTCGCGCACCATTCCTTCTACTCTCCCTCTCCACCAGGCCCTGGTAACCACTAATCTACTTTCTGTCTCTATGAATTTTCCTCTTTTGGACATTTCTTATAAACAAAATCATATCGTATGTGGCTATTTGTGTCTTGCTCCTTTCCCTTAGCTCAGTGTTTTCAAGGGTCATCCATGTTGTAGCATGTATCACTACTTCATTCCTGAAGACACACTTCAGAATAGTCCTGTTCTGCGTAAAAAAGTCACCCCCGAAGGACACCCCTAGATTACATTAATAGCTTAGAGTTTTACTCCAGCAGAAAGTTCTCCAAATGGAAGCATGGGCCCAGGGAGGCAGCGGGCTCCATCCTCTAAGTCTGTGTTCCAGAGGCACCCTTCATTTCCTCTCAGAAAACCTACCCACTGATTGCAAGAATCAGCTCTGTGGTGACCCTTACAACCTCACTTCTCTAGCCACTGCTGTTGGAAATCAGGTACAAGTCCCAAATGTTCTGGGAATTTGGAATTATGCCATGGAGACTTTGTTAGGTAACTGTGGGTAAAAGGACAGAAAAATCATGTAGACCAAAGGGCTAAGACCACTCAAGTGGCACGGATGAGCAGAAGTAATTAGAAAAGAAACAAAGAGCTTCTAGTTCTCAAAGCGCTCAGCAATTCTGCCAGCAAATGTCTCTGAGCATCTCCTGTGGCTTTCTATTTTTCTCTCCCTTTTCTTAGGTTCTTTAACTGTGTTTCTTGCAGCTAAGCAATCTTCCTTGGAATCATCTGGAATTCAAGGCAGGATACAAAAAAAATCACTCTACATTTTTTGAGCTAAAAGGGATTTATTCCAGGGCACTTACAGAATCTTTGCAATGGCTGGATAAGTGGGCTCTGGGCTGGGCTTCTAGGAACGACTGCCTCCATGCTACTGGACTGAACTGCCAGAAGAAATGCTGCCTCTGAGGCTGCCATTGGACCTCCTGAGTTCAAGGTCACATTGTCTGCGCAGTTGCAACATGGGGATCTGAAGTCAGATTCAAAAACCTCGGCCACCACAGCTGGTACTTTAAGGAGTACATTGCATCCGGAAGGATAAAGTTCCATCTGCACAAGCTAGAGCCTCATCTACACCTTTCACAGGACACTGCTTAGCCCTAAGGACATCCTGTAAGTGGTGCAGAAGGTGATCTGACCAGTGGAGCCCGTGGTCATGTGCCCACCACCACATCTTCTTTGCTGCCAACTGATTGTGGAGGACTCCCCTGAGGCCATAACTATGAGGTGAGGGAGAGGCTTTGGTACAAGGTTGGCAGGTGACATGGGGGGCTCAGCTACCTGTTTGTGTAGCTTTTGCTTGCACCTAATCCCAAGTATAGTGGATTGCTGACAGAGCATTGCTGTTGTGCTCATCTGACCTTAGGACTTGGTGAGTCTCACTTCGTGTCCTGTGATTGACTCTCAGTTTCTCCCAGGGCCCAGCTGCATGACAGGAGCTGTTTTTCAAACAGTCACACTTCCTTGCTGCAGATGGCATGGCCTTGCTCCAGAACCCTGGGGTCTGGGCTGGGACTTGCCTATTGGGGCTTGCCAGCAGCACCACATGGCATCTTCTTCTAAACAGATACCTCTAGCACCATGAGATATGCTGACTCATGTGGCCTAAGTGCAGGGCTGCTTGTAGCACAGGATGTACTTGCTACAGAGCCTTCTATTGCCCTGGGCCTCACTGAATGCTAGCAGCTTTCCAAATCACCTGATGTAAGTATTTCCAAGTATAGTGAATATGCAGCCACCAAAACCCAAAGAGGCCTACCAAACATCCTGCTGCTTTTCTTAGTGGTAGAAAACGCAAGGGACATGGATGGGAGATGTCCTAGCATGCCTTGACCACTGGACCCCTACAAACTTCACTGATGTGGCAAGCCCCCGCATCTCAAGGAGGCTTTATTTCCCAATTCTGGAATGAACATAGCTTGCCAAGGCATGCAGAGTTCTTGCCACTGTTTGCTCATCAGGTCCAAGGAACATGATGTCATCGATATAGTTGACCGTTGTGATGTTCTGTGGGTTGACCAGGCCCCTTTGGACTGGGTCATGACAGACAGCAGGATAATTATCACTGCCCTGAGGCAAGGTTGTGAATGTGCACTGTGTCCTTGCCACATGGATTCAAGCTGCTTCTGACCTTCCTGGGGTCCAAAATGGGGAGGTAGAAGGAAGGAAAACACTGTCTTACAAGGCTCCTTCTTCATTTGAGTCTTCTGCAATAAAAGGGAGTTTGGGTGCTAGCTTCTAGCAAGGAGAGAAGGCCACTTCTTCAGGCCGACTGGCTCAGGAGACTTTGGGGGTTCAAATTCTACAGCTACTCAGATATCCTCATTCCATATCTCACAGTTCCACTGCTTCTCTCTCAAGCCTCTGCCTTGAGCAACTGCCCTCCAGCTGCAGGTGATGAGAGATTTTATAAAAGCTGTCAAAAGTCCCTCTGTCTCTCAAACTTTTAATTCTGGAATAACTGACCTAAGCCTGTCATTTTATCTCTTTAGCCCATCAATGTTTCCAGAAACAGCATCCAATTCCACAGTCCTTATAAGCACCATCTCCCCATCTCTCTCAAATGCCAGGGACACTGCCCCAACCAGTACATTCCCTTCTGTCTCACCACAAGTGAAAGGCTTGGCGATTGCATCACTTCAGTATGCCAGGAGCTATCAACCCAGAGGACCTACCTCTATGTCCTCCTTGCTAGCCAGGTAACAGATGACCCAACTCCAGAATTCCATCCCACTTCCTGGGATTCCTCTGAGAACCAGCTATTTTAGCTCAGATTCCCTAGAAACAGAATCTGAGTCAAATATTTATTGATGGGCTGCTCTTTAGGAAAAACCTTTACTTAGTAAAGGAGGAAGGATAGGGAAGGGGAAAGAGCTGAGGAAGAATTTGCTAAAGTCTAGGCTAGGCTTGGTTCTTTTTATTTGGGAAAACCTATCCTATCTTCCTTTTAGGAGTCATCGGCTCTCTTTTAGGAGTCATCGGCTCTGATATCATTTCTTTTGGAAAAGATTTGGTGACCTCCTTAGCCTCAGCTATGTTTTCCATCTGTGAACTTAAAGTAAACTGTGCCTTTCATTTCACATGATAACACAATTATTTGTACTTGCTTAGGAGAGGAAAAAAAGGATGGAGTTTCTGAAATACATATGGTACCTGTTCTGGTTTGCTAATGCTGCCGGAATGCAAAACACCAGAAATGGATCATCTTTTATAAAGGTGGTTTATTTGGTTACAAAGTTACAGTCTTAAGGCCAATAAAGTGTTCAAGGTAAGTCATCAACAATCGGGTACCTTCACTGGAGGATGGCCAATGGTGTGCGGAAAACTTCTATTAGCTGGGAAGGCACGTGGCTGGCATCTGCTCCAAAGTTCTGGTTTCAAAATGGCTTTCTTCCAGGATGTTCCTCTCTAAGCTGCAGTTCCTCAAAAATGTCACTCTCAGTTGCTCTTGGGATGTTTGTCCTCTCTTAGCTTCTCCAGAGCAAGAGTCTGCTTTCAATGGCCATCTTCAAACTCTCTCATCTGCAGCTACTCTCTCAGTTTCTGTGCATTCTTCAAAGTGTCCCCCTTGGCTGTAGCAAGCTCCCTCCTTCTATCTGAGCTTATATAGTGCTCTAGTAAACTAATCAAGGCCCATGCTGAATGGGTGGGGCCACACCTCCATGGAAACCATCCAGAGTTGTCCCGGCCCGCGGGACATTCAACAGAGGCTCCGAGTCCTGTGAGGGAGGAATGGTATGGGACAAGAGACACGAGAAATGACAGCAAGACAGGTTTCTGATCAAGCTGCAAAATTTTATTGAAGAGGCAGGGTATATATACTCTAAGGGTGGAGGGAGTGGCTAGTAAGGACGGGTGGCGATCTAGGATTGGCTGCTGCTGTTGCTAGGGTGGAAGGCAAACGTAGGGGGATTGGCGGTTGCTGTTGCTGGGGATCTGGGATAGGTGGTAGCTGTTGCTGGGGTGGATGGCCAATGGGCGGCTACTGTTTAGGCGCGAACTAGCTACTGCTTGGGCAGGAACTACTGTTACTTCCTAGAAGAAGGCTAATTATAGCTTAGGCTGTTCTTGCATCAGCCCTGGCGGCCATGTTACATGTTACCGGTATCGCTGAAGGTGAATATTATATATGCTACCTTAATTGTCCCCAACACAGAGTCATCACCCACAGTTGGGTGGGGCGCATCTCCACGGAAGCACTCAAAGAAATACAATCTAATTAACACTGATACATCTGCCCACACAAGGTTACATCAAAGATAATGGTGTTTTGAGGGACATAATACATTCAAACTGGCACTGTACCCCTCTCACTAAAGCTTTTAATATGCCTCAGGGTAAGGGAAGGTAGAAGAATGAAAGGTGTACACATGAATACCTGTATACACATGTATATATAGATATACATGCACACATATACATATATACTTTTTAAAACTTCCCCAGGTGATTCTAATATATTCTCAGCCCTTTTCTAAGCTCCTTAACATCTACTAGCCCAGTGGTTCATCATTCTGGCTACTTATTTGAAGCTCCTCTAAGGAGCTACTAAAAATATTGATGTATAGACCTGACTCCCAAAACATTCCAATTTCATTAGTCTTGGATTAGGCCTGGGCACCAGCGAATTTTTTTTAAAGCTTCCTGCTCATTCTAATGTGCATTTAAGACTGAGAACCACTGTACTAGACTATGATGTCCATGGGGTAGGCTTCTGGTCTTATTTCTCTTGATATTTCCAGGGCCTACCTCAGTATGTGTGGTAGGCATACAAGAAATACTGAATACATGAATAATGTTTGAAAAGTGTAGAGAGATAAGGCCAATTTCTCCCCACTTATAGCATATACTGACATTTAACAATATTAAATCCCACTTATAAATGAAATGGATCTAAGCTAATTCTCCATTGCAATGATCACAAATATCCCTGGAAGCGTGACCCACAGAGAAGAGCCCTGCGAATCTCAAATAGCTCTAGCCAAAGCCAGAAACCTCTTACCTTTCCTGGCTTTCAGCTCCCAAAGATAATTATCTCTGCCCACGAACACATTAAATAGAGGTCAAAATTATCAAATTATACTCAGACTTATAAAAAGACAGCCTTGGAAAAGGAGTGGAAGATGAAAGCATATCCATCTTACTAGAAGAGACAACAGAGCAGGGATGAACAAGATCATAGGAAGGTCAACATCAGTAGAAAAGGAAATAAGCATTTATGAGTACCACCATGTTCCAGACACCATACCAGCTGTTTTCACAGCAGGCAGCGGAATTCAGTAAATATTGCTGGATGAATAAAGGGGTGGGGATGGGCTGGTGGGAGGGGGGAATAGCTCCTGTGTAAGAAGGAGTCCAAGAATGCCCTGTCAAAAATTGTCCTTTTTAAGATGACCAAGAGGTCATATCTGGAAGTTATTACAATGACCTGAGCTAAGAATGGGGAGAATGTGAGACAAAAACATCCAGTTGGAGGTGCAGGGGGAAAACAAGAGAAAAAGAATAAAGAACGAGGTATGAAGCTGTGGCATGGTGCAGAGAACTAGGCCTGTGGATAAGTGGCATTCATTGGATATTGTTGCTTTTTTTTAATGAATGCTTATTGTTTATATCAGGAGAAGTTATAGACTTAAAAGGTACTAGGCTAGGTCAAAACTCTCCCAGGTAAGTATGATCATTATCATTAGATCTAATTGACTGAAGGTCTACTGTGCACTAGTTCCTGCGTTAGATCCCTTAAACACAATTTCTCTAATCCTCACAACAATCTTGGTAATATTCCTACTTCACCAATATAGAAACTAAAGCCAAGAGAGATTATGTAACTTGCACAGGATCCCACAAATTGTGAATGGAAAAACTGCTGCATTAACTAAGTTTTTGTTTGGGGGGTTAATTAGTTTAAAGAATAAAGATGGTATTTATTTTTTTCTCCATAGGGGAAATAGTTGGATATATCAAACTACTGTAAAATTTAAATGTTAAATTTGAGAAGTTGTAAGCGTTCACAAGGTCATTAAACTAACAATATTGTACAAAAATTGTCAATAGTACATAAATTCATTTCAATAAGCATTGTTTGCAATTTAGAATGCATATGTTACAGAGAAAGCATGCGAGGTAGTTCCCAGGCTAGTCCAAAAATACTGATTTTAATCTGTAATGGATCTAAATTATTAATTGTCCAAATATGGGTTTTGCTTCCTGGTATCAAGGGCACATACTATTAAGAAAGTTTTGCGGGGAGGAGGAAGGAGAAGCAAGGGAGGAGAAGAAGAGGAGGATTGTCTGACAGTCAACTAGAAATGAAGTTCCTACTTGCAAATTGATTGCGTCTTGAAAGTTTGTAAATTGCTTATTGGAAGTCAGAACTCACTTTGTCAAAGAAAAAAATTATGCAACGTAGTTTGATTTCTAACTAGCCCACAAAGCTTACTTAAGTGGTAATTTGGTTGAAATCAATTTTTTTTTTAATTTGATTTGACTTCTATTGTCCCTGTCCTGTAGGTTTGTCCTTTTCCTTATCCAGTTCCTTCTTGTGTTATCTATTCAGTCTTGGGCAAATCACTTAGCCTCTACCTGCCTCAGTTTCTTCATCTGTAAATTGAGGATAACCGTAGTTCCTACCTAATTCTGAGGATTACATTAGTTAATGCCTTATGCATAGAAAATATTCAATAAATATTAGCTGCTATTACTATTGCTGTTATCATTATAGTATTATTATCTGTCTTAGGTTGGCTACCCTAGATTCATGTAAAAGATTATTTCTTTAGAAGGCATTCTCAGGAAAAAACAGTGGGGAAGTGGAAATGGGAAGGAAAGGAGGCTAAGCAAGACTTTGACTCAGACTCAGCTAGTCACAGGAGACAGTGTAAGTCACCTCAGTGTTGTCTGAATTAGGGGATGTGGGTGCTAGAGTATTTATAGTCATACCCACAGCCATTAGTTAAGGAAGGAGAGGGTGGGGCTTGATTCCCAGGGACTTGCAGTGTTCTCTGTAACAGGGTGTGCCAGTTTGGATGTATTATGCCCCCCAAAATGCCATGTTCTTTGATGCAGTCTTGTGGGAGCAGACATATTAGTATTGATCAGGTTGGAATCCTTTGATTGAGTGTTTCCATGGAGATGTGACTCAATCAACTGTGGGCGAAACCTTTGATTGGATAATTTACATGGAGGTGTTTCCCCACCCATTCAGTGTGGATCTTGACTGAATCACTGGAGTCCTATAAAAGTATTCACAGACAGAAGAAGTTGCTGAAGCCAAGAGGGACACCTTGAAGAATGCACAGGAGCTGAGAGTGGAGCTGGAATACAACCTGGGACAAGCAGATGCCAGCCACGTGCCTTCCCAGCTAACGGAGGTTTTCCAGACGCTATTGGCCTTCCTTCATGGAAGGTATACTTGTGTTGATGCCTTCATTTGGACATTTTCATGGCCTTCAGACTGTAACTTTGTAACCAGAAAAAAAAACCCCTTTATAAAAGCCAATCCATTTCTAATATTTTGCATAATGGCAGCATTAGCAAACCAGAACACAGGGAAACTGGGTTCCAGCAGGGAAAGGGCAGCCAGACAAAGAGATAAAGAAATCTGAGACAATAAGTCAGAGCACCAGAGCATCTACTTGGTCGTCATCATCATCACCAGCACCATCATCATCATCATCCACGTTAACATCATCACTGTCAGCAGCAGCAGCAGCTTCACCCTCATCATCATGATCATCACTATCACATCAGCAGCAGCAACACTATCATCATCATCACCCTATCATCATCATCATCTCCATAAGGCAGGACAAATGTTACATTGTGTATAAAGCATTGGGTAGGTTCTGGGGTTCAAAGAGGTATAGAAAAGAGCCCCTGCCCTTTCACACCCATTGAATAGATGTGATAAACACACAAGAGTAAAAGAAGTATTTGATAAGTGCCAGAGAAGTGGTAAACAAGGAATGTGGTATGGGCATATGTGCTATGGACATTGCATGGTAAGAGAAGATTCAAGTAAAATCTGAGTTGGGTCTCAGAGAATGGAGTAAGGTTTAGAGAAGAAGAAAAGGAGAATGTTGATGGAGATAGGAGTGGGGTGATGAGTGTTGTAGGGAGAATCAATAAACTCGGGCTAACGTAGTGCATTCCCAACCTTGAATGCACATTAGAATACCAGGGAGCTTTAACAAATCCCAGTGTACCCCAGACAAATCACAGACAAATCACATCAGAATTGCTGAGTGATTCCCCAGGTAATTCCGATGTACACCCAAGACTGAGAACTACTATCCCACTAGATAGGAAGCACCTTATGAGAAACGGGTTAGGAGCTGTACTGGAGATGTAGAAGAGCTCAGATTGTGGGGAATTTAGCTATGTGGAGCTAATTATTTTAATCTAACTCTAATGTTTCCATTGCAAGCTGCCTTAAATTATTTTTGTCAGGCTTAAGTAAATACAGGGCCTGGAATATTAGATGAAGGCGTTTGAACTTTATGCTGTAGGCAAGGAAAAGTCACATAGGGTCATTGGAGATTTTTGAGCAGAGGAATGACGTAAATAAAGCATCATTTTAAAATTTAAACAGGATGTAGGGTTTCAGAGCAAGAAGCACAATATCTGATGAAACTTGACCTTGGCTGCTCAGGGGAGGGGCTGCTGAGGGAGAAAAAGCTCAAGAGGTTCTGGGCATGCGGTTGCATGGAAACAAACAGCCTCGGGTATCAAATATTGGTGGTTGCAGAGGTGACCTAACCATGTTTATGTGCAATAGAAAGAAAGCTATGTGGCTGACAGTAGATGCATGTTTGTACTGGAACCAGCCAGAAAGGACTTGGCTTTCCTGATGATTGGGCCTGAGTAACACAGTCCAGCTAGGCTGAAAGGTGAAACATTGGAATCCAGAAGCTGGAGTAATATATTAAACCTGGACAAACTGAAATATGAATTAAAGTGTGTTCCTTTAGATTTCCTTGCTACATGGTTATATAGCTAAAACTTATTTTGAATTGAAAATTTTATTTTTGCTGAGCCCCCCTCCCCAAAAAAGCTGTCCAGTAGGAGAAATATAGGATAAGATCATAGTCCTGTATGCCAATTTAAAAAGAAAAATTCTCCTTAATACTTATAGTACCTGAGAGCGGAATTCATTAGCAACACATTTGAGGGGTTTTCATGGTAATGAGAATCTATTTGCTAAGAAAAGGAGAAATCATTTTTTAACCTGTTAGCTTATATTATAATATCAGCTGTCCGTTTTACTTAGTATATATTTGATGAAAGTGTCTTGGTATAGTGCACAAATATTAAGGAAGTGAGAAATAAGGGTAGGTAATTATTTTTTTTAATTATCTCGCAAAAAATTAAATAAAAACTTGGGGGCTAGTGTTGTTATGACATGAAAGGGGAAATTCTATCTTCATTTTCCTTCTCATGGTGCTTAAATGTCAGGGTCTGTCATTTTAACTACTCTCCTGCCAATAATCCTAACCTCCCTTGTCCTATTTTCTTGTCATCAGACCCAGCTGGCAAGGCCCCAGCCTTGGATGAATCCAACATCTGTCTCTACCCAGCCTCCACCTGGGCTGTTGAGTGCTGGTGATGAAAATCACACAATGGGGCAGATGGCACAGCTGCACCTGCAAATGGACCTTCAACATTGGCCAGAAACTCTACAAGGATATCCTGCCAGCTCTCTCGCCCACTCTGCCCCAGAATTCTTTTAAACCTGCAGGCTTTTTAAATATGCAGTCATTGCTTTTTCTCCCTCCACTCGTTCTCTCTCATTCACAGCAGGTGAACTCTTCTTCCCTATTACAGAGAAAACTAAAGTTGTCTGAAAAGGAATCGTGTCAACCTCCTGTCTCCAAATCTACAGATGCCTACATATCCACACCTGTGGTAGACTGAAAACCTGGCCACAATATTTTGCAGTTCCTACTATCAAGAAGTGGAGTCTCTCTCCCCATCCCTTGAAACTGGGCTAATCTCGAGACTTGCTTGAACTATTAGGATGCGATGGAAGTGCTGTTTTTTGACTTCTAGAGCGTAGATCTCAAGATACCTTACCGTGTTCACCTTTGCCCTTTGAGAGAACTCCCACACTATGTAAGGAAGTTTGAGCTTGACTGAAAGATCATGTGAAAAGAGAAACCCACAGACATATAAATGAGGCCGTCTTAGGCCCTCCCTACAGTCTGGCAAATGACTGCAGCCACGTGAGTCACCTCAGATGAGACCAACAGAACTGCTCACTGAGACCAAGTGAGAAATAGTAAGTAGTGGTTTCACACACCTGGTGTCAGGGCTGTTTGTTAGGCAGCAATGGATACCTGATACAATTTCTATCCTTTTCTCCTTCCCGTCTATTAACCATGGAAGTGGCATGTCTCCTCCTGCTCAAAAGCAAACCCTCCACCTATACTCTGGGTGCTATATAGGGATACTGGACTATCTATTATCCTCAATATCTTCCTTGCAACAAAATTTCTTCAGTCTCTTCTGACCGATAAAGCTTCTGTCAACTCCATGTTCACCTCCAGTCATAGCCCTGCCTTTGATATTGAGCTGTATGCTGGAGGCCCTATCTTTTCTCTCCCTATTCACAGTAAAACTTCTTGAATGAGAATAATAATAGCTACTATATACATAGCACTTACCATATGTTAGGCACAGTTCTATATACTTTACATACCGTATTGACTCCCTTAAGTCACCCACCCACCCACCCCCCAGAAGGCAAAAATTAGTTCTTAAGGGGCTGTCTCGGTTTGCTTGGGCTGCTGTAACAAAGAACCACAAATAAGGTGGCTTAAAACAACAGAAATTCATTGTCTCACAGTTCCGGAGGCCAGAAGTCCAAAATCAAGGTGTCAGAAAGTGCCGTGATCCCTCTAAAGTCTTTAGGGGAGAATCTGGCTTCTGGCAATGGCTGGCAAACCTTGGCATTTCTTGGTTTGTGGTGGCATAACTCCAATCGCTGCATCTATCACATGGCTGTCTTGTCTCTCTCTGTCTGCCTGACTTCTCTCCCCTTCTTATGAGGACACCAATCAGATTGGATCAAGGGCCCAACCTACTGCAGTATGACTTCGTTTTAACTTGCCGAATTCTATTTGAAATGACCCTATTTCCAAATTAGGTCACAATCTAAGGTATTGGGAATTAAAACTTCAACAAATATTTTTGGGGGACAGAAGTCAACCCATAACAGGGACAATTGCATAGGCAATTAGGAAAAATGTGTCTAAAAATATCCCATGGGGGGGCAATAATTTTTTAAAAGGTTTAGAAACACTGGAATAAATTAAACACATCAATCTTTATCTTGTTGACTTCTTGGCAGCATTCAACATTGCTGGCCATTCCCTCCTTTGGCCTTTGTGACACCATATTCCTGATTTCCTAAATAACTCTCTGGCCTTTTCTTCTCAATCTCCCTCTCTGACTCTTCTACTCAGCCCTGAAATGTTGGAAGTCCTTAGGGATCTGTACTTTTCTCACTGTAACATGCTTTGTAGGTGATCTAATCAAATCTGATGCTGGTGATTTCCAAATTTTTTACCTCCAGCTTGACCTTTGTTTTGAGCTTCTGACTCCCATATCCACCTGCCCACTAGATATCTTCACTTGGATTTCTGAGACATCTCATGTTTGACATGTCCAAAAATGAACTCTTACTTTTTTTTCCTAAACTTGTTCCTCTCAAAATCTTTCCCATTTCAGGAAATGGCAGCATCCTCATAAGTCATCTTGATTCCTTCCTTCTCTTCACTTCCCATCCAACTTATCAGCAAGTCCCATCAATATATCCATTTCTATCTATATCTTTTAATCTTGCCTCCTACAACCCATTCTTCACATAGCAGCCAGGATATTCTGATCATTCCCTTCCCTAAAACCTTCCTGTGGCTTCCTACTGTCTTGAAAATAAAATCCAAGCCTTTCACTGTGGCCCAAAAGGCCCTATATAGTCTGGTCCCTACCTACCAATCTGCCTTCACCTCATACAACTTTCCTACTTGCTCATAACACTCTCGTCACACAAGCCTTCTTTCTATTTCCTCATTCCCAGCTTGGGGCTTTTACATTTGTCTGATCTACTTGCAATACTCTCTCTCTCTCATCTTCACAGTTTGCTCATCACTCAGGTCTCAGTTTAAGATCATCTCCTCAGATAGCCCTTCACCATATACCCAATCTAAAGCAATCTCCTCGTAGTCACTTTATTCTACATTGTCCAATTTAATTTCCTTCATGATACTTACAGTTTTCTACCTTCTCCTGGGAGCTTTCTAATGCAATCTGCCTTGTCCCTTCTAATGAAGGAGCTCTCTCACATTCTTACATGACCCTGTCCCCAGGGTCACATTTAGTTGATCCAGTATGGATATCTGAACTAGCTAAACCAGAACCCTCTCAGGGATTTCTACAACTGGAATTGAGAAATGGGGTAAATTCTTCTCTAATGACAGTATTGCCTGATATAAAATTCAGCAACTGTCAGTGGTCATGTTTCCAGTCATGTGAAGGAAATGAGTCTGCAAGAGTAAACGACATTCACATGATGAAGGGCAGGAGAGAAAGTTCTGGCAGTGTTATCTACTGGTTGCTTACAGAGTTGGCTGAGAAATTTGGCGTCAATATTTTCTTTAAATGATTAAAAACTGCTGGTATTTGGGTTGAGCCAACTTGCTTTTCCTTGTGCTCAAATGTAGATGTTTAATATGTGTTTTTTGATGATAAAGATGATGGAAAGTCTACCTGCAGTGTCTTAGTTTGCTAATGCTGCTATAACAAAGTACCACAGACTAGGTGGTTTAAAAAACAGAAAATTATTGTCTCATGTTCTGGAGGCTAGAAGTCTGAAATCAAGGTGTTGACATGCCCATACTTCTTCTAAAGTCTGTTGGGTTCTGTGGCTGGTAATCCAGATGTTCCTTGGCTTGCAGCATAACTCAATCTCTGCCTCCATCTCATGGCCATCTCTTTCTGTCTCTCTTACTCACTCTGCCCAAATTTCCTCTGTTTTTAAGGATACCAGTCATATCAGATTAAGCTTAATCCAGTTTGGCTTCATATTAATGAATCACATCTTCAAATACCCAATTTCCAAATAAGTTACATTCATGGGATCAGGGGTTAGGACTTGAACATGTCTTTTTAGGGGACACAGTTCAATCCATAACATGCAGAATGGGAGTCCAAATGCTGTCCTTAAGCATACTTTTATTATAGAGTGAGAGAATTGAATTAAAAGTTGTAAAGGCTGGAAATGATCAACTATAAGAAGACTCACTTGGGCTTTTACATTAATATATCACAAAGCACTAAGTGTTTTTAATGCTACAAAAAGTGTATCTTCAGAAGCAAGACTAAGCCAAGATGTTAAATGTTTTAAAATGACTGTCCCATCCCCACTCCTATTTCCACCTTTAGAGAAATCAATCCAATAAAACAATTCTAATTAAATATAATTATGCAAACTATGTGCTAGATGCTGTAAGAGAATAAGTCAGAGACCCAGTCATTAGTGCATTTGTTAAAGGACAGATTGTTTTTAAGTGCATAAAATAAATGACAAGAATACAAGGTAGCTATGATGTTTCTAAGTGAGTTACAAATAAAGTGCAATGGGGGCTGGAGTATGGATAGGAGGTCGTGGTAAAGAAAGATCATATCCAATTGCAAGAATCAGGACAGGCTTCATGACTAAGTTAGGCACTTGAGATGTGCCTTGGGGGATGAGCACGACTGCAAAGGTCAGAGATGGTATCAGAAAGGGTTTCCAGCCTTAGGAACAGACATATTTGGCAAGAGTGTGAAGGACAATCTGTATGGAATGAAGGGCTCGACAGAATGACTGTCTGCTGGGCTTGCTAGTCACAGGAACTGGGAAGTTCAGGAAATAGTACGGTGTGTTCAGTTTCAGTAATTTTAAGTTGGAAATGTATTGTTGGTGCTTGGGAGGCATGTTAAGACTGGAGATGTTCAATGTGGAATGTAAAGGAAACCACACTTTAAGAGGAGAAGCATGAGCAGCATTTGGGAATTGCTGGAATGTAGATCAATGAGGGTCATAGACTCTACAACACTGGAGGTCATCACAGAGCAGAGATAAGTGAAATCAGTACTACCTGAGGTGGAAAGCCAAACCGAAATGACAACTCCATGTTCCTGATATGTGCAATTCATTCAAATAGCATTTAAGTCTGAGACTTCATCCTTCAAACCATAGGATGTCCATTCTTAAAACAGGTTCTGCTCCTTAAGTAAGTTCCACAGGCCCTTCTAGCCCACTTTTTTTTTTTTTTTTTTTTTTTTTGGCTCTGCAGGCCACTTATCTTTCAGAATTAAATCTCTGCCTGCTGTTCTTCCCCTTCTTCCAAACATGGGTGCATGTTCCACAGCTAAAACCAGGCTGCTAGCTTGGGGATAACAGAAGGGAATTACCATGCAGAAAAGAAAAACTTAAAACCTGATATCAGATACTACTGCTCCTAACACATCAGCCCTACTCTCCTGGAAGGGGCCCCTAGTGGCCATCTCTTTCTTAGCCCCCCATCCTGAAGCTGTGTTAAGTGCCAGCTTACCTTGTACCTTGCATTCCCCCAAGGTGGAGTCCAGACTCCTAACTCTCAGACTAGCTTCAGAAAGAATAATGGGTGTGCCAGTTTGAATATATTGTGTCCCCCAAATGCCATTATCTTTGATGTAATCTTGTTTGGGCAGACATTATCAGTATTGATTAGATTGTAATTCTTTGAGTGTGTCTTTGGAATGCGCCCCACCCAGCTGTGGGTGATGACTCTGACTGGATAATTTCCATGGAGGTGTTGCTCCGCCCACTCAGGGTGGGTCTAAGTTGAGTCACTGAAGCCATATAAATGAGGTGACGGACAGAGGGAACTCAGTGCAGCTATGAGTGATGTTTTGAAGAGGAGCTACAGCCAAGGGAGACACTTTGAAGAAAGCACAGGAGTTGCAGATGAGAGACATTTTGAAGACAGCTGTTGAAAGCAGACTCTTGCTCCAGAGAAGCTAAGACAGAATAAATACCTCAAGTGCAACTAAGAGTGACATTTTTGAGGAACTGCAGCCTGGAGAGGAATGTCCTGGGAGAAAGCCATTTTGAAACCAGAACTTTGGAGCAGATGCCAGCCACATGCCTTCCCAGCTAACAGAGGTTTTCTGGACACCATTGGCCATCCTCCAGTGAAGGTACCTGATTGCTGATGTGTTACCTTGGACACTTTATGGCCTTAAGACTGTAACTGTGTAACCAAATAAAACCCCTTTTATAAAAGCCAATCCATCTCTGGTGTTTTGCATTCTGGCAGCATTAGCAAACTAGAACGGTGGGCCATTCTCCTCCCTGCCCAAGGCCAGCTTCTGTTCCTGCCCCAGGATTATTGGCAGAACATTCAATTCTTTCAGAGAGAATTCTTACCTTCATCTAGGGTAGATCAAAATGGTAGACAAAAGTACATTTCAAAAAGTCTAGGCTCGTCAATGTTCAGGAATATCATGCATAGGTGGTGGGTATGTGGACGGGTGGTGCTGGGGTGGGCACCCACAGTGCAGGACCAGTCCCAGCCCCATGCCTCTTTCACAGCCTCTCCTCCAGGGTGGTGATTTGGTTTCTCAAGATCTGTAAGTAAATACTTGGGCAAAAAAGACAGATCTCTCAAGAAACACAAAATAACTTCCAGGTAGAGTCTGAGCTAAAACCATACCTAGGCCCATCTAACCAGAGTCAACATACTGAAATACTAAATAATATTTAATGCACTAAGCAAAAATTAAATATTATTAATTTAAACCATTAATTTAAACCATTAGTGAAGTCACTATTTTCTCCAAGGAAATTTATATAAGAGAAGGGTCCTTTGGAAGATTTAAAACAAAATAGTATCATCATCACATCATCATAATTTATGCATGGATATTTTTGACATAAACATATATATCCATTCATTAATTCAACAAATGTTTACTGTGCATGATGCTAGGTGTTATGGAAGATGCAAATATAACTTCCTATGGGAATTTATGAAACAGAATTTGATGAGGACCACAGGATAGATCAGGGGAGTATTGTGGGGAGTTTAAAAGTGGGAGAGATCATATCCTGTTTGGGGGACTGGGGAGCTTTGTAGAAATGGTAGCAAATGCAAACCAAAAACTTGAACAAACAGACGTGCAAAATACGAGGGATAAGGCAAAATGAGGGATTATTATCAAGATATCAAGGCTTTTCCTGCAGATTCCTTCCCTGCCTTTACATTGTTAACAAATTAGCTTCCATGGATTTATTCCCATTACTGTAACCTCATGGATAAAAATTGGTGTTATAGAGAATGGTGCAGAAGGCCGTACCCCAAATAATCTTCCCTCTGAATGAATGGGAACAATTTGAACGGTGTTCTGTCTGCAGAGTAACAATATTTAGGAGCATTGAGGACATTCCTCATTGATGCACTCTTTTTGATGTTTGTAGTATGTGTCAGTATGTCGCTATCACTGTGCAGTCCTTATGAGATTGTGAACGCAAAGAGTAGCCCAACTCATTGCATGCAAGCTATTTACAAACATTATACAGGCTTTTTCCGATCATGTGCCTGTTCTTTAAAATTTGAAGTTCGGAAGTTGCACAAAATGTGGTTCTGACATAAACCAGCATCCCTCACTCGTGCGTTTCTTTGGTTAAGGTGCTGACCCAGATCAGATTCTGACGATGTCGTTGTAAAAAAATAAAATCAACAACCCTCCCCCCCCCCCCAGTGATTGGAACCCACCCCACCTCTGACTACAAATCCCATCAAGCAGCTCAGCCCACGTTTCCCCTGTGTGGGGTGGAGTCGTGAAGGGGGTGGGCGCAGTGCGACCAGTGTATCCTGGGCATTGTAGTGCGGACCAGCCCCGGCTGGGCAGCGGGCGCGGGTTGAATCGGTCGGCGGCTCTGGTCAGCCACCCCCTCTCCCGGTCCTCACGACCCTGCCCATGCAAGCAGGCTGCGGAGGGGACGGCAACGACGGGAGGTGGCGCAGGGCGCTCGACGGCCGCAGGAGACCGGTTTCGCGACGTTTTGCGACAGCCGGGTCGGGTTCCGCGAGGGCTCACCCTCCTCCTCTCTCTGAGGAGGCACCGGCTGTTGTGCGGCGGCTGCCTTTCTGTCGGAGTGTATGGGAGCGCTAGTGAGTGAGTGAGTGAGTGTGAGTCTGTGCGAGAGGGAGAGGAGCGGGTGCGTGTCGTAGGAGGAGTGCCCGCCGCGCCGCCCGCCGCCGCACAGCCGCGGGAGCAGCCGGGCGGCTGAGAGGGCTGCGGGAGCCGGCGCCGCGGAGCCCGGGGACAAGGGCAGACGCCGCGCCCCGTCCCCAGCCTCCCCCGCCTGGCCCCGCTGCCCCCCTGGATGCCCCCGGCGCTCCCGCGGGGCCTCCTCCTGCTCTCGCCGCCCCCATCGGGCGGGTGCTGCGGCCGCCGGGCGTAGAGCGGGCGGGTTCCCGGGGGCAGCCTCCGCCTGTGCTTCCCCGGCGCCCAGTCCGGCCCCTCGGCCCCCTGACCCAGCTCCCCGGCCTCGGAGGCTGTGACAATGGACTATGACTTTAAAGTGAAGCTGAGCAGCGAGCGGGAGCGGGTCGAGGACCTGTTTGAATACGAGGGCTGCAAAGTTGGCCGAGGCACTTATGGTCACGTCTACAAAGCCAAGAGGAAAGATGGGTGAGTGCGTGTCTGTGTCTCCCGCAGACCGAGGCAGGTGGCCGGGGAAGAGCGGGCGCTGGCTGCCCTGCTCCCACTTCCTCGACACCCGCGTCTGTCCTCGCCAGCCAGGTTCGGGGAGGAAGTGGTGTACGAGGGGTTCCAAAGCCACAAGCAATCCTACGTGCCGCCTCTGTGTTCTTCTCGGGTGGCTGATAGGGAATAGGCGCTTCTACCCCTTGGGCCCTACAGACTTCAAGGGTTTTAGTACTAGATTTCAGTGCTAGGTTTTTTGTTTGTTTGTTTGTTTTTTCTTTTTTTTTTTTTTTTAATAATTCGTTATATATTGTCAGTTTAAATGTTTTTTGTTTTTTTTTTCTTGTCGCTTTATTATGGTCACCTTCTGGGGATTTCCTCACCCGCCTCTGGAGTGATATCCATCAGTCTGGAAGGGAAGCTGTAATCTTTTCCCTCGACCAGTTTGTTATTGATTTACAATCAAATTTGGATTTTATTTGCGGGAAAGAAGGCAGCACGGAAATGTGGTTGTTGAGCATTCCTCATAGTGATCATTTGTAAAATAAATGTAGCAAGTGTTATTTAAACATCATTAGCTGTGAGTTTTTGCATAGAACAATGGGGGTTTTGCTGCAGGGTGGGTGTTGGGGAAAGGCAAGTGACAAACGGGCTATCTATTCAGGCTGTTCCCCCAAAATTTAGCAGCTGTGAGTGAACTTTAAATAGTCTCTTTGCTTTAAACATTCTTCCCTAGAAATAACATAATTAAATCTATGATTGGTAATACTCCCAGTTTAGTTTCTTAAGCAGTCAAGGAAGTGTTCATTTTTTCCTTTGTCGGTAGATGAATGTCTTGTGATATTGACAGAAGAGAAAGAAATTCTTAGTTGGGGAGAAAATATATTTAAAAAAATTTTAACTCCTTGCTTTCCTCTTATAAAATGGATGTTGTCTCTGTTGCCTTTGACACTAGAGAAAATTGTTGGGAAGATAATGTCAAAGCTTATTATAGAATCTTTGAAGTCTTAGAAACAGAGTCGCTTTACTTGAACATCACTGTTAGTTTGCATAGCTGCTGTTTAACATTTAAAATAAGTACTTTTTTTTTTCTCCAGATTAGAAGGAGGTATGTTTAGAACTACTTTAGCACTAGAAAAATGAAACCATTCATAAAGCTGAAGTAAGTTACCTGGAGGGAGAAAAGAAGGCAACATTTACAAAAGCTATAGTGTTCTGGATAATGGAAAAGGAAATGTATTAACATTTTTCTCAGATTTACTGAGATGTCTTTCTAAAATAATTTAAAATGGACTCTAAGAGGAAGATAGTTCTAATTAATTTGATAGTTCTAATTAATTTGAAATGTATATTTCAGTGCTTTTAGGCAGCAGTAAAGCAGTACAGATATCTGCAAAAGGTAGGGTTTTTAAAACTTGATACTCTGGATGCCACGTGTATTTAAAAGTACTTTTTAGTGGAATGGATAGTCTGGTGACATTTGAGAAATCAGCCTCTGGAGATACTGCTGACTCTGTTGTCTAATTAGATTTCTTATTAAAGCATTACTCTGAAATGACATACATATTTTAAAAACTATGCTTGATTAACTGCCCATGAAATGTTTTTTCAGAAGTCTTAAACCATCTCCCCTTCCCCCCCTCCCCCAATATTATGCAATTTGGGACATAATAAAATATGCAGTCCCATGAGATGAGACACTAATACATTTGATCCATTGGTCATCTGTTTTATAAGATTCTAGGACTTTAAATTATTGTTAATCTCTCTGAGAGAAGCCCGTTCTGTTTTCATAAATTACCAAAGTAAGCTAATAAAATATGCAAATTTGATTAACTTTATTTTATGTTTATTTTAAAGCTATAATATTGTATATTGACAGGAGGTACTTTTAAGTACATTTAATATCATGGTCAAGTTTTAATTTAAGCTGTCGAGAATAACTTGAGAAGAATTACACAATTTAAACATGGCTGAATATATAGTTTATAAACATTTCTTAGTCATTTATGATAACCGAAAAGTAACATTGTGTTTTGGAAAAATAGCTTTTTGTTTATAATCTTTTGGGCTTGTTTTCTAGCGTCCTTTAATGATTTTGTTTATATGATGAACTTTTTTTTTTTAATGGATCAAATATCAAGAGAGTTTTAAAATTATTGAAAATGGTTTTTGTTTTCCAGAGGGAATGGTTTTCAGGTTGGCTTTTTTTGTAACTTCAGTCAGGTAAAATACAGCATGGTATTTATGAGGGTCTTTTGAGCTTATGTCAGTGAAATTCAATTTAATGTATTTGGTCCTGGTGAAATAAAATTTGTGGCTGTTTAATCTTTTATAAAAAGATCATGATCAAATAATTTATTTTTAGTATTGATTTGCTTTCAAATTAATTTATATATTCTGCAACTTAAATTTCAGAGTATTCTACAAATCCAGACAGTAACACCTTCAAAGAGAATTCTAAGATTTACAATAAAGTGAAATAATATAAGCATAGTTTTATTTAGACATGTTTGACTATTAAAATGAATATATGTAAATATTGTATCCTTTTCATTTGTCCACTGAGCACCATGGAACATGAATAATTGGTAAAAAGAATTTAGGTCAAAGGAATTAGCTCCTTTGTTAAGTTTCAGAAAATAAAACAGCTCAGAAGATAACTTCTTTGACTTAAGGGATTAGTAACACTATCCTGCTTGTAAACTGTACTTATGATAAACTCAGCATTTTAAGGAATGTAGGGAAAGGGGAAATACTTTAATGGAGGCATGATCACATACAGGGAAAGGGACCTTTTATAATTGTGTTAATTTCAGATTCTAATAGAGTTAAAATGTAAATGTGCAATAAATCTTGGAATTAATTTGTTCTCCCTGTCAGTAGAAATGAGGTAGGGAGTGTCTTTTGTGTCTGAACACCAAAAGGATACCCAGTTGCAAGCAGAGGGATTAATATTCTTTCTGAGTCAGTTGGTTTTCTTTCCTCGTTGCAGAATTTAGGCAACCGAACTCATTTTGTTTGAAAGAATAGAAAAGTGTGAGAAAACGGAAACCGTTTGTGTTTTTAAATTCAAAACTTTCAATATAGGCACTGGACATTTGTAGGATTTAAATATCAATTTGAGATAATAATTTCATCTCCAAAAAAGAAAAGCAAAAGAATTTTCTTGAATAAAGTTATTAATTTGTTACACTTTGTGTTTAAAGGAATAAATAAAATATAATTAGGATTTTTTTGTGTGTTTATGGTAAATATATGGAGCACTTTTGTAGAAAACCTAGAAGTTAGTAGTCAGTCGTAAAGTTAATTGTTGAGTAATTAAGTACCAGGCCCTGGGCAAAGCACCTTACATACATCAAATATGTAATCCTTGTAAGAACCCTATGAAATTGGTTCTATTGTTTTTAAATTTTATAGGCAAGGAAATTTAGGCTTAGAAAGGTTGAACACGTTTGCCCATGGTTAATTTAATGTTAGAGCTGGGATTAGAGGATTGAGATTAAGCCCATGCTCTTAACCATTAGGTTTCATATCATAAATATTTTAAAATAAATATAAACTTAGACATGGAAATTTGATTTCTAATGGGTCCTCAGAAAGCATGAATGCCTTATCATAGGATTATTCTTCTCATAAACTGGTACATGTTTTTGGTACATTTCTGTCCCTTTTTTTTCCCAAGTGCTACAAAACATGTATGTAGATATATGGGTATAGATATATTTGGTGATATATGTATAGACATATGTATGTCTGTATGTATATACATGCATACGTGTGTGTGTGCACGCATACTTGAGCAAACTCAAATAGAGGGCATGTTAGGATATGAAATTCCTTCATGTAGAGGAAAGAGCTGTAAATTGGGAGCCAGGAGATTGAGTTCAGACTCTGTCTCTAGTAGTATGACTTTGGGCAAGTTATTTACCCTTGTAGATCTTATTTTCCTTATTTGTGAGATTAGGAGATTAGAGTAGGTAACTTTTAGGGTCTTTTCTAGCATTATGATTTGAGAAAGTAAAATTATGAATATAAAATGTAATTTTTTGCAAGATTAGGTAAACAACCACTAAAGCAAAAGTTTTACTTTAGATAATGGTACGCTTCCATATTTCATAGTCTCGTGTTTTAACATGGGTTTATTTCAACTGCTAAAAAAAACAAGTTAGGTAATTCCCGAAGACCTACCTAACATTCCATATATACTTTGACCCTCCCCCATATTTATCTCTAAGATGTTGGGGATTTATGAGTTAGTGCCTGCTCCCACTCCTGTGAACCATTCATTTAGTGGCCAGCACAAGGGACCTCGTTTGATTCTGGCTTCACTGGAACTTCGTCAGAACTTTCCTTAACTGTGATCAGAACTTTGTTGGAATCCTTTCTTTTCCCAAAGAAGTCTAATAGAGAAGTCAGCACCCCACCTGCCTTTTTTCCCTCTAATCCTGTATCTAAGTTCAGTTTGATTTAAATATCTCTTAGATGCCAGAAATGCTAAATATAACATGTAATAGGTTACTCTCCATCATCGGGGATTTTGTATGAACAATAAAGAGTATTTCTCATAATTTTAAAGAAAGTGACAGAAAAGGACAGGCAGAATATTTACTTTGCACTGGCAGTTGAATTTATCTTTCTTACATATTCAGAACATTAAAATCCACCCTTTGGGCCACTTTGAGGTTTCATGCTTAGATACCATTTTCTTAGTATTAGCAAAACTGGCAAATTAAGTTAACTCATTTGGGGTTTGTTCATGTGAGTTATTACTTTTACTCTGTCTTCCAACATTTGAAGTTCATTCATTCATTCACTGAACAATTATTTATTGGATCTTTTTTTATGCCAAGTACTGTCCAAGGTATTGTGGATGCAGAGATGAATATTCTGTTATTTGAGGAGGCATCTACTGGGGGAAACAAACATGTGAATGCATTGTAGCAATTTAATAAGTATAATAATTAATACAGGGTGTTACAGGAACACAGAGAAGGAAGCCTCCAGTTTCCCAGAGTTGTCAGGAAAAGCCTCTCAATGAAGGCAGCTTTTCATTTGAATCTTAAAAGATAGGAAGATCTCAGCGGAAAGGACATTCTAAGAATGACTAGGACAGAGATTGATGCTTTTTAATGTGCATCCTGCAGACTCCTGAAAATTTTATGGGGTTGATTTTTTTCTTCCCACACCTTTCTTCCATACTCCTTTTCCTTTGCCAATATATTTTGAGCTCCTACTGTACGTGTAGTACTATGTCCATGCACTGCAAATGTTCCATTGTATCCACCAGGCACTATGGGTTAGCAGTGGGGATAAATTTATCAGCATGTGGTGGACACCATAATTGTGTGTATGACAGTTTTCTGTTACAAGAATATTGAAGAATCAGAATACAAGCAGCCCCTGAGATCCAAGTATCTGATTTAAAAATATATCGCATGTTAAATTGCCATGGTGAACTCCATTTTGATTGCTACTCTGGTTGGCAGATGATTCATCTTTGGCCAGACCTCCATGAGGAGTAGGGAGCTGAGGTGATGGCAGCAACAGACTGGATGGGAAAAGGTGTTTCCCATTTAGAGTTTAGGAAGTAATGGAATTTCTCTTTTTTGGAGCTCGGTGATGGGAGATAGTGGTAGGGAAAGGGCTTCTGGCATTCTGGATTTCAGCTAGGAAAATAGAAATAATGAAAAATTATAATAAATTACTGTAAGCCTATGCAAACTTAACTCCTTTTTCAAAAATTATGTCTTGGCAATTTGTTTAGAATTTTTATTGATAAACATTTGAAATGTGATCCATTCATAGTTGGGAACAGTAAATGCCAGATCAGTGTTGATAAATATATATTATTCCCTGTGGCTGATGTCATCTTTCCTGTAGTGCCTTTCATTGTTCAATCTGATCTTCATTGTCTCTTTTATTCTTTTTCTGTTCTTAGCTGCTGCTAAAGAATAAAAATCCTACTGCCTTTTCCTCCTTCAGAACAATTTGTAAATTCTTTCCTTCTTACCAACCTTAGGTAGGCCTTGGTCATCTCTTGTTATTTAGAAACTATTATATCTTTTGTCAGCTCAAGGCAGTTCTTGAAGATTGTCACTAATAAGTGGCTTTCATCTGTTATTTTGATCTTAGTACTTGAAGTGTACCGTTAGCATCATGATTATCAGTATTCTTTAGTACAGTTATTGTTAGAAAGTCCGCAAACCAATCCCTGACATAGTAAGCTGTCATTACTGATGATATTGTATCATGTCCTTCAGGTATGTTGGGGCAGAAAAATGCTGAGAAATCCCCTTCCCCAGTTAAAATTGAGATGCAATTCACATACCATAAAATTCACCTTTTTAAAGTGTACGATTAAGTGGGTTTTAGTACAGGGTGTGTAACTATCACCACTAATTCCAAAACGTTTTCATCACCTCAAAAAGAAAATCTTCATACCCGTTAACAGTCACTCCTCATTCCCTCCTCATTCCCTCCTCTCTCTAGCCCCTGGCAACCACTAATCTATTTTCTGTCTCTATGAATTTGCCTATTCTGGACATTTCATGTAAATGGAGATCATACAAAATGTGGCCTTTTGTGTCTGGCTTCTTTCATTAAGCATAATGTTTCCAAGTTTCATCCATGTTTTAGATTCATTCCTTTTTATGGCCAAGTAATATTCCACTATATGGGTATACCAAATTTTATTTATCCATTTATCGTTTGATGGACATTTGGGTTCTTTCTACTTTTGGCTATTATGAATAATGCTACTGTGAGCTGTTGCGTGCAGGTCTTTTTATGTGGATCTAGTGTTTTCAGTTCTCTTGGGTATATACTTAGGAATTGAATTTCTGGGTCATATGGTACCTATGTTTAACTTCTTGAAGAATTGCCAAACTGTTTCCCAAAGGAGCTAAAAACCACTTTTGAGTGGCTTTATATTGACTGTGTTTTAGGACCAACGTCTTTGACCTTTGTGTACAAGACCTGACTAGCCTTCCTTTTCCTCTGTGTCCACAGAACAGTCTTGCAGTGGTTCTGAATGAAATAGATTCATACAGCTCCTCCTACTTCATCAGGTCAGACCACTCTTAACTCTGAACTTGTTCTCAGGCAGTACCTTTTGCTGGAACATTTTTTCCCTCCATGAAATAAATTCTATAATCTCAGAAATCCTAAGTACTCCATCTTAACATACAACTCCAATTATTACCTCTTCACTCATCACCCCACAAAACATAGTTCTTCTTGAGTTTATTATGTAACTTCTTCAGTTTATGTGTGGTTAATGTTTATATATCCTTTGGGTATTTCTGGTGAATGTTTTATGTGCTAGATATTGTAGATTTCCTCTAGGACAGTGATTGTAGTCCTCTCAGCTCCTGGCACATTTGCCAAATGTTAACAGGTATTTAGTATTTTTGTTGTTGTTGTTGTTGTTGTACCTAAAATTCATATTTGCAAATCCTCTTCTAAACTTGCTGTCATTAAAAACCCGAGGCATGTTATAGGAAATTAGAAAAGCAGTGCCTTGTGGAAAAACCCTGAGAAGCAAAGTTTGATGGGTTGTCTACATTGATACTAGGAACTGAAATGAACAGAATTATAAACCAAAGGCAGAGGCAGTCTTTGTGATTAGCTGAATCCAAATCCAGATGGAAGACCCAGATATTTGAAAATTGAATCACTACTAAAATGAAAGTATTTTCTGAAATATACCTTATACAATGAATCGGTTTAAATGAAGATCAAACTTAAATTTCTAAAATTAAGGAAAATATAATTAGTCTGTAGATCAAAGCTGGCATTTACTTTTGTTTAAGCTCCTTGGTTATACTGTATTTATCATGGTTGTTTCATATTTCAAGTTTACTTCTGTTATATGATTAAAAATTATTTAGTTAATTGCTAGTCAGGGTAACTCAGTTGTTACCCATCTATTCTCAAGGTAAGCTTTTTAAAATTATAATTTTATTATAGTCTATGAATTCTAAGAAAGAATTATCCTAAGGAGAGAATTCTGTACATAATGATGCAGAGCATACTCTGTTTCTATACACCTGAATTCATGGATTGTCTAGAGAACTAGACAGATTTCTAAAAAATAACTTGTTCATCAGTGTTATTAGTCTTTTATGAAACAAATCATATTTTTGGAGAAAAGGGAGGTAGGCACTGAAAACTTATAAGGCTTCTATTTTGAGAAAAAACAATATCTGAACAGATAGGTTTGTTCAGATAAGTTTGTTTAGAGGTTTTTTTTCCACTTTATGAAAGAATCCCTTTAAGTGAGCTCCCTTAGCACATTTATCATATGACTCAGTTTGCAAAAAATTGAGTTTTACACACAGTTTCAAAGAAAATGTCAAGCTCAAAGTAAAGCATAATTATAATTTATATTCTAATGCTGACTTAATGTAGAAATTTCTTTTAAATGCGACAATAAATCTTTTAAATATTTCGTATTTCATTGTAGTTCTTTTTGTAAATTTGTGTATTCATAACTTATTTGATAGCATTTAACTCAGTGTTTGTTTTATGCCAGGTTCTGTGCTAGATACAGGTTATTCATCAGAGAGCAGCTCATAGTCTAAGTCTTTAGGGAACTTACAGACTTTTGAAGGTAGGGGCATAGGCAAGTAAACAGGCAACTATAATATAGTGGAGTAAGGGCTGCGATAGGGAAAATTGTAGATTACCATGCGGGTATCTAATCTGCTCCTGGGGGCTCAAGGATGATACTTCAGTTGAGACTTGAAAGATAATTAGAAGTTAGACAAATGAATGGACAGTAAATAAGAGTGAGAGTGGGGGGTGGGGAGTTATATTGCAAGCTAGAGAGCAGCATCAGTGTTGCCTCTAGAATTTCCTTATATGGGCAGGGGTTGCAATCTGATTGAAGGGGAGTGCAGTAGGGGTCATATGACGTATAGTAAGCAAGTTTTAACTTACATAGTCTGTTTGAGGTAATTTCAGGAGTGTGTGTTAGGAGGGAGGGAAGACTAAAGCTCTCCCAGCAACCTTTTGGGGCCACCACTGAGTAGCATGTACAGAGATATGAAGGAAAGATAGTATTGAGTGAACTGAAAGAATTTCAGTACTGACCTTAGAGAGGAGACAGGGATGGTGTGAGAGGTATAAAAAAGTGACATTGGAGAAACAAGTAGAGATAGCTATGTATGGTATTGAAAATCATTTTATGGACTTTGTACTTTATTCTGAAGGTAGCAGGACCATATGTAGGGGTTAAGCAGGTAGTAACAAGTTCAGATTTCTCATTTTAAAAGATTGCTTGGCAACACAATGAGACTGGACATAGGGAACTTTGGTTAGGAGAATGTTATCCAAGTGAGAGATGCTGGTGGTTTGAATTAGAGAAGTGACAGAGGGTATGGGGAGGAAGTAGAGTTGATAAGGCTTGCATATTGGATGTAAGAGAGATAAAGGAGTGGAAGAACCGAGGATAATAAGTTTCTGGTTAGGGCAGCTGGATATTGCCATTCGTGCAGGTAGCCAAAACAGGAAGAGGTGTGAGGGGGAAAATGCTGAGTCCAGTTTTGATATAGTGAATTTTAGGTACCTGTTGAACGTCTAAGAAGAAATGTCCTGGTTAGAAGAGAGCCTAGGACTGAGAATAGAGAAAGAGAAGTCCACCTAGGAGACAAGAAGTTGAATCCAGAGAGGGAGGAGAAAAACCAGGGCCACCCCACTGTGCACCTGGAGCTGTGCAGTTATACAGCTTATTGGTTGTACATAGCAGCTCTTTGAAAAGTCAGGTCCTTGTAGGTAGAAATATGGCAGCCCAGGATAGAGTGTTTCCAGAAGTAGTGATAGGCTGTCATGTTGCACAGAAGTCAAGTGAAAACTGGGGTATGATATTTATTTATTTATTTATTTTTTAAATAATTCAATTTTATTGAGATATATTCACATACCATACAGTCATACAAAGCGTACAATCAGTTGTTCACAGTACCACCATATAGTTGTGCGTCTATCACCACAATTAATTTTTGAACATTTTCATTACCACACAGACAAAAGTAATGAGAATAAAAATTAAAGTGAAAAAGAACAATTAAAGTAGAAAAGATCACTGGGTGCTTTTTTTTTTTTTTTTTTTTGCCCCTGTTTTTCTGCTCATCCCTCCATACGCTGGACAGAGGGGAGTGTGATCCACATGGCTTTCCCAATCACATTGTCATGGGGTATGATATTTTGAACAAAAGAAAACCTTGGCTAAAGATTTTAGACACCAAAGCTTAAGTAAGAACAAACTTTGTAGATTTTATCCAAAATGTTTTGGTACTTTCGTGGTTAATTAGCCTTATCATTCAGAGCCAAGCAATGAAAAGCTGCTCCTTCCTCTTCAGTTCCCCGTTGGCTATTTTACTGAAGCTAAACCTGAAGATGTCATTTTGTTTTCTTTTTTATTCCATATTATTCAAGATAGTTTTTATATTTTTAAAAAGAAAATAGCTGTATTGCTTTTTTTTTTTTTTTTTAATCAAGATTGTTCACAAACCATACAATTATCCCAAGATCCAAAATGTACAATCACGGTACCATCATACAGCTGTGCATCCATTACCACAATTAATGTTTTTTTCAATTTTTAGAACATTTTCATTACTCCAGAAAAGAAATAAAGACAAAAAAAAGAAACTCAAAGCCTCCCATACCCCTAACCACCCCCCTCTATTATTGAGTCTTAGTATTGGTTTAGTACATTTGTTACTGTTGATGAAAGAATGTTAAAATACTACTATGTAGTATATAGTTTGCAATAGATATATATTTTTTCCTATATGCCCCTCTGTTATTAACTTCTAGTTATAGTGTCATACATTTGTTCTAGTTCATGAGAGATTTCTAACATTTGTACAGTTGAACACGGACATTGTCCACCACAAGATTCACTGTTTTATACATTCCCATCTTTTAACCTCCAACTTGCCTTCTTGTGACATACGTGACTCTAAGCTTACCCTTTCCACCACCTTCACACATCTTTCAGCACTGTTAGTTTTCTCGCAACATGCTGCCATCACCTCTGTCTACTTCCAAACATTTAAGTTCAACTTAGTTGAACATTCTGCTCATAATAAGCAACCACTCTCCATTCTTTAGCCCTGTTCTATATCCTGGTAACTTATATTTCATGTCTGAGTTTACATATTATTGCTAGTTCATATCAGTGAGACGCTGCAATATTTGTCCTTATGTATTTGTCTTATTTCACTCAGTGTAGTGCCCTCAAGGTTTTTTTCATCAACCCATTTTTTTAAAGACAGTTTTCTTCAGACACCGTACATTCCGTCCTAAGTAAACAATTGTTGGTTCCCTGTATAGTCACATATTTATGTATTCAGCACCATTGCCACTATCTATATAAGGACATCTCCATTTCTTTCACAAAGAAGGAGGAAGAGTCAATAAGGTAGAGAGACAACAGAAAAAAAAGAGAGAGAGAGAGAGAAAGTGACAACTAGGAAGTGACAAAAAGAAAGATAGCATTAAGCCCAAGTAGAATAAAGAGTCAGACAACCTCACCAATGCCAGGAGTCCCATACCCCTTCCCTATGCCCCCCCCCCATATGCATTTAGCTTTGGTATATTGCCTTTGTTACATTAAAGGAAGGATAATAATGTTTCTGTTAATTATCGTCTCTAGTTTGCATTGATTGTATTTTTCCCCCAGTCCCACCCTATTTTTAACACCTTGTAATGTTGACATTCATTTGTTCTACCTCATGTAAAGACGTATTTGTACCTTTTATCCTAATCATTGAGCACCCTAGGTTTCACTGAATTATACAGTCCCAGTCTTTATCTTTCCTCTTTCATTCTGGTGTCCCACATCCTCCTAACCTTCCTCTTTCAACCATGCTCAGTCATGTTTGTTAATGTACTTACATTGCTCTGCTACTATCTCCCCAAATTGTATTCCAAACCTCTCACTCCTGTCTTTTCCTTTCTGTCTGTAGCGCTCCTTTTAGTGTTTCCTCTAGAGCAGATATCTTGTTCACAAACTCTGTAATTGTCTGTTTGTCAGAGAATATTTTAAGCCCTCCCTCATATTTGAAGGACGGTTTTGCTGGATATAGGATTCTTGGTTGGTGGTTTTTCTCTTTCAGTATTTTAAATATATCACCACTTCCTTCTTGCCTCCATTTCTCTATTGAGAAATCTGCACATGGTCTTATCAAGCTTCCTTTGTATGTGATGGATTGCTCTTCTCTTCCTGCTTTCAGGATTCTCTGTTTATCTTTGACATTTGATAATCTGATTATTAAAGATCTTGGCATAGGCCTATTCAGATCTGTTCTGTTTGGGGTATGCTGCACTTCTTGGATCTGTAATTTTATGTCTTTCATAAGAGATGGGAAATTTTCATTGATCATTTCCTCTATTATTGTTTCTGCCCCTTTTCCCTTCTCTTTTCCTTCTGGGACACCAGTGACACATACATTCCTGCATTTTGTTTTGTCCTTAAGTTCCCGGAGATGTTGCTCATATTTTTCCATTCTTTTCTCTATCTGTTCTTTTGTGTGTAGGATTTCAGGTGTCTTGTTCTTCAGTTCCTATTTTCTTCTGCCTCTTGAGATCTGCTGTTGTATGTCTCCACTGTGTCTTTCATCTCTTGTGTTGTGCCTTTCATTTCCATAGATTCTGCCAGTTGTTTTTTTCGAACTTTTGATTTCTACCTTATGTACGCCCAGTGTTTTCATTATACACGTCATCTCTTTTGCCATATCTTTCCTAAACTTTTTGAATTGATTTAGCATTAGTTTCAATTCCTGTATCTCAGTTGAAGTGTAAGTTTGTTCCTTTGACTGGGCCATAACGTTGTTTTTCTTAGTGTAGGTTGTAGTTTTCTGTTGTCTAGGCATCTGGTTTCCTTGGTTACCCCAATCAGGTTTTCCCAGACCAGAATGGGCTCAGGTCTCAGAAGGAGGCAATAGTATCAGGTCTCCCTGAGGATGTGTCTTAGAAGATTGATACACCCTGTGAGGCCTCAAGTCACTGTGCTTTTCTGCCCAGCAGGTAGCCCCTGTCAGCCTATAGCTCCTGACTGGGGTAAGGAGGTGTGGCCTGTGGCTGTTTTCCCCTAGGCTCTGGGGTCTGGTTCTGAATGGCAGGCGGGTAGTAGAGCTTGGCACCATCTCTTTCCTCTTAGGGAAGATACATCCCCTGGGGAGATACCATTTGCATTCGAATAGTCTCTGCCTGTGCTGTCTCTACCCTTGTCTGGGTCATAGCACTGGGAACTGAAAGTGGCTGAGACTTTCTCCACTGAGCCGAAAAAGGGACAGAAAGCCCTCCTTAAGGGCGATTCCATGGCCACCCTCAGTTTCACCTGTTGGCCAGAGATAGAACCTGGTCCTCTAGGCACCCTGTACCTCCCAGAGAGGTCCTCTGGCTCTCCAAGGTCAGTTGTCACCAAAAGCCTCTGTCTGCTTGTTGGGGATTTATAGCTTATACTGAGCAGTCCACATTTGTTAATTAAAATGTCAGTTGGATCTGACCTGAGGTACATTCACTTGTTGAGAGAGTGCTGCTCTCTGGCACCACGAGGCTTTGCAGTTTGGGCTACCATGGGGGAGGGGCTATCGGCTTGGATCTGCAGTTTTTACTTACAGATTTTATGCTGTGATCTTGGGCATTCCTCCCAATCCAGGTTGGGGTATGTGTGGGCAGTCATGTTTGTTCCCCAGCAGTTATTCCACATTATTTACTAGTTGTTCCTGGTTGTTTATTAGTTGTTCCAGGGGGACTAACTAGCTTCCACTACTCTCTATGCCGTCATCTTCTTCCACCTCTGTATTGCTTTTTTCTGATTATAAAAATGATATATGCTCATTGTAAAAAATTTCAGTTAGCTCAGAAATAAAAACACAAACTAAAAGCCCTGACTCTATACCAGTAGATAATTGCTATTTTCCTTATCTTCTTTCCAGATAACTATGAATAGATTAATGAAATCTGTGATTTTATATTTTTTCATTCAGAAATGTTATGCATCTTCCCATGTCAGTAAATATAGTTCTCTATCACTTTAAGTTATTGTGGAGCATCACATGACATGTATGCATGTAAATACATATTTGGGTAGCTTCTTTATTAATAGACATTTAAGTAGTCTACAAATTTTAGCCATTACGATTAGTGGTGAACCTCCTTCTAAATGTCTACAGTTCTCCAATGTACACTTAGGTCCTTGAGGTGGAATTACAGGGTCAAAGATTATGCCGTTTCAACAACTGTGTTTTTATTATAAAATAAAATTGGGTTGTAAATTAATATATTCACATGATTAAAAATGAGAACAGTACAAAAGGGTACCCAGAAAAATCCAAGTTTCCCTTCTACCTCAGATTTAGTTCTCTCTAGGGATAATCATTTTCAGCAGTTCCTTATGTATATGCATATACAAGTATATATATTTGCATGGGTAGACTTTAAATTTATATCAAACTTTTATTCATTTTAAGCAGATAATATATACATTTGGGAAAAAATTAACATAAACTGAAGGAGTTAAAACTTAAATCTTCTCACCTGTGTCTCTTCCAGAGACTCATTTCCTTTCCCCAGAGCTATGTACTGTTTCTTGCATATTCTTTCCAGTTTATGGTTTATCTTTTCACTTTGTTTGTGGTGTTATGGTAGAACTTCCCAGGCTCCTAAAGTTCCCCACAGGGACATTTGCTGCGGATCATACCATTGGCAAGTAGTGAAGTTCCAAGCAAGAGAAACTTCCTTTGCCATGTCAGGGAGTTTTATCCCTCTAGACTTCTCTAAACTGTTCTAAACTGCCCAACTACAGGTTACTGGTAAATACCCTAGCACATCCCTACAAGGCTTTGGAGTAAAGGCCTGTTGCTCAGGAATAGCTTTTAAATAGTCCAAGGTCCAATCTTGTATCTTCTACAAAGGTTGTACCGCTACACTTACTTCAAATCTCTAAAAACAAAATTTATCTGGAAAGAAGAAATGGGAATGGATATAGTAATGACATATTTGAGTCATGGGAGTTAAATTCATTGTAAGTCAGAATTTTTTAGATTGATCTTTTGGAAATTTTGTTTTGTGATCCTCCCCACCCCCCACCCACACACACCTTTTTGATTACTGGTTGAGCCATGTGGGTGTTTAAAACTATTATCATTTCATTACTTTTACATCTTATGTTCACTTTCATCAGCTTTCTCTGTTCCAGCTTAAACTGCTGCTACACTTTGTTCCTGTCACAAATGATTGATATTCTTGATGTATTCTACCTTCATCTGCTTTTTTTTAAAATTGACCTTTAGTACCCTGTCGCTCGCACTTGGATCATCTCTCCATTCCCTGTTGCTTAGCCTTGGTTTTCTTCTCATTCCCGTCCCACCAGTGACCTTCCTACACCCCAGTTTTTCCTCTCTTCCCTTTTTTGGCTTGCTTTTTCTGTTTTGTACTAACTTGGGTTTGGCCTTGTTCCTTGTCACCTTTCTCAGTTGCGTTATCTCTGGGCTTGCCACTGTAGAACAGGAAGCTGGAGTCACTTCTGCTGCCAGTGGAATTGTTTGACTTTGCATGCTCAGCATTGGTAGACGTTCATGGTAGGTAAGCAGGCAGGTGATTATCTATAAGGCAGCTGTGATGTGTTTTGTTCATTTCAAGAGAGTTTTAAGAAACTTTAAAGTACTATTAACATAATTCTTTATTCATAGACATGATTTCCTGCTCAAAAGATGTTGAAAAGTACTTACTTCCCATATGTAGTTAGGAAGCTGAAGAAGTACTCAGACATTTTATTTTACTTTTTTATTTGACAATCGTATTTTATTTTATTTTAGTACAAATGAGTCCAGTTTTTCTGAGAATTTAAACCAGATATCCTGGAGCTGAAAGTTACTGTTGTCCTGTTTTAGCTAAGACTAGTTGACCTCTGTAGATCCCCTTTAAACCTCGTGACATGAGCTAGCCTTGGAGTGCATAAGTGAAAAACATAAGCAAATCTGTCCAAATAGTGCATACCTCATGCTTCATCTATTTCTCTTCTGGATTTTTTTCTTTTTCTTTTTGGGATAGTATCTTTCAATTCTAAAAGGAGATTCAGCCTGATGTTCCTACATACTTGAAGTTTTCAATATAAGCAAAAAGTACTAATCAAGTATACCACTTTTTTTTTAACCTTACTATCTGCATATCAAATAAAGGTTTTTTTAAAAATTTTTACTTTAAACATGTTATGGCTTTGCTCTGTTTCTGTTTCACTTTTGTGTGACTGGACTCAGAGTTTGAGTATGCTTGCTGGTTTTCAAATCAGAATGCAGTACAATTAAATTTTTCCTAGGTGAAATTTTCTACTATAATTACTGCTGAAATGTTTTGGAATGTAAAATAACATTTCCTCATAATTATTTATTTTAAGTGTTCTAAAAGTAGCTTGATTTTGTTGCATTGTAGTAAGTAGGAAAAGTAATCCCACTTGTCTTCATGGAGAAAATATTAGGTAATACCTTCCAATAAGTTATACCTTTATAGTTCGTAAAGTTTTGAAAATAGCTTTATTGGGATAAAATTTGCATACCAAATAATTTACCTAATTAAAATGTACAGTTCAGTTTTTAAAAATATATTCACAGTGTTGTACAGTTATTGACACAATCTAATTTTAGAATATTTAATCTCTCCAAGAGAAACTCTGTACCCATTGGCAGTCACTCTCCATTTCCTCCAAGTTCCTCAGCCCCAGGCAACCACTGATCTGCTCTCTGTCTTTGGATTTAACTATTTTGGGCATCATATTCTGGAATTAGACTATTTGGTCTTTTATGACTGGTTTCTTTTCTCTTAGTGTCATGTTCTTGAGGTTCTTCCATGTCAGCACTTTATTCCTAGTCATGGTAGATAATATTTTACTGTATGGATATACCACAATTTGAATATCTGTTCATCTGTTGATTAATATTTTGGTGGTTTCTTCTTTTTGGTTATTACGAATAATGCTTCCATGAGCATTTGTGTACAGTTTATGTTTGGATGTATGTTTCCAATTCTCTGTGTCTATACCTAGGAGTGGAATTGCTGGACCATGTGGTTGTTCTATGTTTAACTTATTGAGGAACTGCCAAACTGTTTTCCAGAGCAGCTGCACCATTTTACATTCCCACCAGCAGTATATGAGAATTCCAGTTTCTCCACATCCTCACCATCACTTGTTATCGTCTGTCATTTTTTTTTTTTTTAATACAGTCATCCTGGTGAGGGTGAAGTGGTATCTTGTGGCTTTGATTTGCATTTCCTAATGATCATCTTTTCACATGCTAATTCATTGGGCATTTCTATATCTTCTTGGAAAATGGCTATTCAGATTCTTTGCCCATTTTAAAAATTGGGTTATTTGGTTTTTTATTATTGAGTTGTAAGAGTTCTTTATATAGTCTGTATGCCAGACCCTTAATAGATACATGATTTGCAAATATATTCTCCCATTCTTTTGGTTGTTTATTCACTTATTTGATGGTATCCTTTGAAGAGGAAAGTTTTACTTTTGATGCAGTCCACTTTATCTGTTTTTCCATTTGTTGCTTGTTTTTTTTTTGGTGTTGTATCTGAACAACCATTGCCTAACCCAAAGTCACAAAGATTTACTCCTATGTTCCTTTCCCAAGAGTTTATAGTTTAGCTCTTACTCATAGATTTATGATTCATTTTAAGTGTGGTGTGAGGTAATGATCCAACTTCATTCTTCTCCTGGTGAATATCCAATTTTCCCAGCATCAATGAATTGACTGGGCACCCTTGTTGAAAATCAGTTGGCCATTTCTATAGTCTAGAAATAAATGTTTATGTTTATAAACATTTATTTCTAGACTCTTAATTCCATTTTGTTAATTTATGTCTGTGTTTAAACCAGTACCACAACTAGTGGTAAGTTTTGAAATCAGAAGTGTGAGTCCTCTGACCTGTTCTTCTCTTTCAAGATTGTTTTTATTATTTTGCAATTTAAAAAGGTTAAGTCTGATTGCATCTGGTATTATCTTTCACTTTTCAAATATATCATAACCTGGGATGTTTTAGGAATATGTCCATGTGTATGGTTCTGCATAACTATTTTTCTGGGTAACTGCTTTACTTTTTACTCACCAAACTTTTAATCATTGTGGATGAAAATCATACTCAAATGTATTATGTAATTTTTTATTGTATATAAGCGAAGTGCTTGGAACATAATTTAACTTTTTCTGTGTAGTAAAAAGTTAGCTGTTGTGTAGTGTTATTTGCAGGTGCTTTTTATATATTGGGCTATTGCCTCCTGTCATAAATAGCTATATTTTTAAAATTTGTATGCCTATGTCATTTTTCCTTTATTTTTCCCTGTTGTCAGCTGTCACTTTTTAAAAAAACAAACTTAGTGTTTTAAATATCAATTTTAGAAAATACAGATAAATCCCAAAAAAGGAAATAAAATTCACCTAATCTGTCCACCCGAACTTTTTTCTAGGCATGTTTTCACAATTAAATGATAGTGTGCATATTGGTTTGTTGTTGTTTTTTTTATAATGAAATTCAATGCACACACATAACAGTGACAACCCTCAAAGTATGATTTAACAAGTAGTCAGAGAGCAAATTTCAAAGAATGCTATGGGTTACAGTTCCACAATTTCAGTTATTTACTTATTGTGAAATATATATACAGAAAGGTGATAACTTTCAAAATACAATTCAAGAAGTAGTTATGTAGGTAATTTCAAAGAATGTTGTAGGTTACAGTTTCACCATTTCAGTTATTTCCTTCTAGCTATTCTAATAACCTTGCATTTTAAAAAAAGTATTTATATAAAGATTCAGTATTTGTAATCCTTTGTTAAATCTTATCTTGTCTGTTGCACCCCTTCCTCTTGTTTAATCACTTTCTCTATCTTCAGGGGTATCTAGGCAGTGACTACCCTAGTTTGTTCCTATTAAAAAGGTGTGTTGACATTATGAAGAAGGGGCTGCATCTGGTTGTTGTTCTTAAAGAGGCCTTTCCTCTGGGTTTAGGACTTGTCTGGCATAGGAATACTTTGGTAGATTTAAGTTTCCAAGAGATAAACTTAGTGAGTGAAACTTACAGAATCTCAGATAGGACCTAGGTATTTCGAGACTACTGTTCATTAGGGTTTAGCATCCTGTGGCCATTTGGGATATCATGCTGGAGCTTGCATAAGAGTAACCTCCAGGATAGCCTCTCAACTCTATTTGAAATCTCTTGACCACTGTAGCCTTATTTTTGTTACCTTTCTTTTCCCACTTTTGGTCAAGAAGGCATTTTCAGTCTCTTGGTGCCAGGGCCATTGTTTTGGAACCTGCTTCATTCCCTCAACAATAAATTGGTTATGTTCTATGTAATTAAAGAACTTTCTAAGCTTTCTACTGCGTAAGTTTTAATGTCTGTAATTATTCTACTGTATGGTTGTACCTTTTCTTTATTTTTTACATTTAGCAAAGTTCTAGTTTTTCATTGAAACTAAAATTTTGTTATAACATCTTTGTAGACATCCATGATTTTATCTTAAAGAAAAATTCCTGGAAGTGGACTTGCTAGATCAGTTTTTAAACTTTTTGTTACATAAGGCCAGATTTTCTCCTAGAAAGTTTGAACCAGTGTGTAATCTCATTCATAATGACAGGAGTAATGTTTTCCTCTTCCTTCTCAATATTTTCATTATTTTCTTTAATCTTTCTAAATTTGATAGAAAACATACAGAATCTTACATGCTATTTATATTGATTCTTTTTATTAATATCTAGATTTGCTTTTTTATTAGAAATATAAATCATAAAATGAGTGTTTATTCATTATTTAATTTCTTTTGTGAGTTTCCCAGTCATATTTTGCCCATTTTCCTGTATGTTCTTCTTAAAAAAACTTTTTTGGGAAAGGACTTTCTCTATTGGTGTATTAACTCTTTATTCAAGTTGCAAGTATTTCTTTCCAATTTTTCATTTGTCTTTCTATTTTTATATTTATAATTTTTTGTGTGTAATCAAATCTATCATTTTATTTTATAGCTCTGACTTTGGTATTATGTGTACAAGGAACTTCTCCATTTTATTCCTTTTTACTTACATTTCCTTTTTTTTTTGCAATTAAGTTTTTACTTAATCTTAAATTTATTTGGTTTAACTTGTTAGGTAGGGTTCTAACTTTAGTTTTTTCCAGGCCATTTAATAGTAGTGAATAAGTCTTTGACAATTCATTTGAAATGCCACCTTTATGGTTACTCTAGGTTTCCATGTATACTTTATTTCTGGACTTTGTTTTCTGTTGTATTGATCTGTCTGCTCTTGAGTTACTCCCCTGTTGCTTTAAAGTCTTACAGATTTATAATTATATATTAATATCTAGCAAGACCATTACCCCTACGTTACTTTTCTTTTCAAAACAATTATACTTATTCTTGTCCCATTTTTTTTCAGGGAAACTTTAAAATCAGTAGTTTAAGTTCCACAAAATATTTCGGGATTTGGGTTGAAATTGTGTTAAATGTGCAGATTAATTACTCCTCCTAGCCAGTAATATGATGATGTTTTACTTCGTTTATTCAAATTTTATCTTAAGAATCTTGATAAAGTATTGTAGTTTTCTTCATATGGGTTCCACTTATTGTTTATTACTAGGTATTTTATTTATCTTAATAGTCTGCTGCACTGGGTTGTGTGTCAGGTCTTATGCAATATTTGAGACATACTTATGCTAAAAAGTTTTTATCTGAAATTCAGATGTAGCTCGGCAACCTGTTTTGTTTTTTTTTTTGTTTGCTAAATCTAGCAGCCCTATATATTTTTTAACTACTTGGATTGGAAATTTAAAAATATACTCCAAAGTATATACAGTTCAGTAAATCCCCGTTTATCCACCGTGCAGCTCAAATAAATGTAACCTTTTGGTTGTTTCTGTCTAGGCAGTTTATACATTCTTTATTGCTTTTGTGAATATTCTATCATAAATTTTCTAAATACTTATTGCTTGTATGTAATGTTCTATGTTAATATATATATTTATATTTAATACTAACACTTTTTTAGTTTGCTCTTGGATTTTTTCAGTTGATACTCATCTACAAATATGAATAGTTTTTATTATTAATTCCTTTCTACTACTTAGATCTTCAAAAAATCTAGGGTTATTGCATTAGCTATAACTTTTTTTTAAATTAATTTATTTTTTTTAAATCTTCATTTTATTGAGTTATATTCACATACCATGCAGTCATACAAAACAAATCGTACATTTGATTGTTCACAGTACCATTACATAGTTGTACATTCATCACCTAAATCAATCCCTGACACCTTCATTAGCACACACACAAAAATAACAAGAATAATAATTAAAGTGAAAAAGAACAATTAAAGTAAAAAAGAACACTGGGTGCCTTTGTTTGTTTGTTTGTTTGTTTCCTTCCTCTGTTTTTCTACTCATCCATCCATAAACTAGACAAAGCGGAGTGTGGTCCTTATGGCTTTCCCAATCCCATTGTGACCCCTCATAAGCTACATTTTTATACAATTGTTTTCGAGATTCATGGGTTCTGGGTTGTAGTTTGATAGTTTCAGGTATCTACCACCAGCTAGCCCAATTCTTTAGAACCTAAAAAGGGTTGTGTAAATTGTGCGTAAAAGTGCCCACCAGAGTGACCTCTCGGCTCCTTTTGGAATCTCTCTGCCACTGAAGCTTATTTTATTTCCTTTCACATCCCCCTTTTGGTCAAGAAGATGTTCTCCATGCCACGATGCCGATGCCGGGTCTACATTCCTCCCCGGGAGTCATATTCCACGTTGCCAGGGAGTTTCACTCCCCTGGGTGTCTGATCCCATGTAGGGGGGAGGGCAGTGATTTCACCTTTCAAATTGGCTTAGGTAGAGAGAGAGGGCCACATCTGAGCAACAAAGAGGCATTCAGGAGGAGGCTCTTAGGCACAATTATAGGGAGGCCTAGCCTCTCCTTTACAGCAACAGACTTCCCAAGGGTAAATCCTGTGGTAGACGGCTCAACCCATCAAACCACCAGTCCCCTATGTCTGTAGTCATGTTAGCAACCATCGAGGTGGGGTAGGCCAATACCCCTGCATTCTCCACAGGCTCCTCAAGGGGGCTCTACATATTTCTTTCCTTGTTTTTTTTTTTTTAATCAACTGTATGAAAAATAAAAAAATAAAATAAATAAAAATAATAATTTAAAAAAAAACATACAATAAAAGAACTTTTCAAAGAGACCATAACAAGGGAGTAAGAAAAAGACAGTTAACCTAAGATAACTACTTTGCTTCCAACATGTTCCTACTCTACCCCAAGAAAGTCATTTCTATGAACTTGTTCCTACTATCCCCATCAGAAATTAACAGACCATAGTCATTCCTGGGCATTCCCAGAACGTTAAATTTACCCATGATAGCTTATCTGTTCTTCCTGGATTATTGTTCCCCCTTCCTTAATTGCTCTCTATTGCTACTTCCCCTACATTCTACATTATAAACCATTTGTTTTCCATTTTTCAAAGCTCACATTAGTGGTAGCATTTAATATTTCTCTTTTTCTGCCTGGCTTATTTCGCTCAGCATTATGTCTTCAGGGTTCATCCATGTTGTCATATGCTTCACGAGATCGTTCCTTCTTACTGCCGCGTAGTATTCCATCGTGTGTATATACCACATTTTATTTATCCATTCATCTGTTGAAGCACATTTGGGTTGTTTCCATCTCTTGGCAATGGTGAATAATGCTGCTGTGAACATTGGCGTGCAGATATCTGTTGGTGTCACTGCTTTCCGATCTTCCACGTATATACTGAGAAGTGCAATTGCTGGGTCAAGTGGTAACTCTATATCTAGTTTTCTAAGGAACTGCCAGACTGACTTCCAGAGTGGCTGAACCATTATACAGTCCCACCAACAATGAATAAGAGTTCCAATTTCTCCACATCCCCTCCAGCATTTGTAGTTTCCTGTTTGTTTAATGGCAGCCATTCTAATCGGTGTGAGATGGTATCTCATTGTGGTCTTAATTTGCATCTAATATAGCTAGTGAAGCTGAACATTTTTTCATGTGTTTCTTGGCCATTTGTATTTCCTCTTCAGAGAACTGTCTTTTCATATCTTTTGCCCATTTTATAATTCTCCTGTCTGTACTATTGTCATTGAGTTGTAGGATTTCTTCATATATGCAAGATATCAGTCTTTTGTCAGATACATGGTTTCCAAAAATTTTTTCCCATTGAGTTGGCTGCCTCTTTACCTTTTTGAGAAATTCCTTTGAGGTGCAGAAACTTCTAAGCTTGAGGAGTTCCCATTTATCTATTTTTTCTTTTGTTGCTTGTGCTTTGGGTGTAAAGTCTAGAAAGTGGCCACCTAATATAAGGTCTTGAAGATATTTTCCTACATTATCTTCTAGGAGTTTTATGGTACTTTCTTATATGGAGATCTTTGGTCCATTTTGAGTTAATTTTTGTGTAGGGTGTGAGGTAGAGGTCCTCTTTCATTCTTTTGGATATGGATATCCAAGTCTCCCAGTCTCATTTATTGAAAAGACCATTATGGAGGAGGCGGGGCAAGATGGCAGACTGGTGAGCTGTATGTTTTAGTTACTCCTCCAGGAAAGTAGGTAGAAAGCCAGGAACTGCGTGGACTGGACACCACAGAGCAATCTGTCTTTGGGCATACTTCATACAACACTCATGAAAATGTCGAACTGCTGAGATCAGCGAAATCTGTAAGTTTTTGCGGCCAGGGGACCCGCGCCCCTCCCTGCCAGGCTCAGTCCCGTGAGAGGAGGGGCTGTCAGCTCTGGGAAGGAGAAGGGAGAACTGCAGTGGCAGCCCTTATCGGAAACTCATTCTACTGGTCCAAACTCCAACCATAGATAGACTGAGACCAGACACCAGAGAATCTGAGAGCAGCCAGCCCAGCAGAGAGGAGACAGGCATAGAAAAAAAAAACAACACGAAAAACTCCAAAATAAAAGCAGAGGATTTTTGGAGTTCTGGTGAACACAGAAAGGGGAAGGGCGGAGCTCAGGCCTTGAGGCGCATATGCAAATCCCGAAGAAAAGCTGATCTCTCTGCCCTGTTGACCTTTCCTTAATGGCCCTGGCTGCTTTGTCTGTTAGCATTTCAATAACCCATTAGATCTCTGAGGAGGGCCCTTTTTTTTTTTTTTTTTTTAAATCCTTTTTTCTTTTTCTAAAACAATTACTCTAAGAAGCCCAATACAGAAAGCTTCAAAGAATTGCAATTTGGGCACTTCAAGTCAAGAGCAGAACTAAGAGAGCTCTGAGACAAAAGGCAATAATCCAGTGGCTGAAAAAATTCACTAAACACCACAACTTCCCAAGAAAAGGGGGGTGTCCGCTCACAGCCACCATCCTGGTGGACAGGAAACACTCCTGCCCATCGCCAGCCCCATAGCCCAGAGCTGCCCCAGACAACCCAGTGTGACGGAAGTGCTTCAAATAACAGGCACACACCACAAAACTGGGCGTGGACATTAGCCTTCCCTGCAACCTCAGCTGATTGTCCCAGAGTTGGGAAGGTGGAGCAGTGTGAATTAACAAAGCCCCATTCAGCCATCATTTCAGCAGACTGGGAGCCTCCCTACACAGCCCAGCAGCCCAGAACTGCCCTGGGGGGACGGCACTCACCTGTGACATAGCACAGTCATCCCTCAACAGAGGACCCGGGGTGCACGGCCTGGAAGAGGGGCTCACTTGCAAGTCTCAGGAGCCATACGCCAATACCAAGGACTAGTGGGTCAGTGGCAGAGACAAATTGTGGCAGGACTGAACTGAAGGATTAGACTATTGCAGCAGCTTTAAAACTCTAGGATGACCAGGGAGATTTGATTGTTAGGGCCACCCCCCCTCCCTGACTGCCCAGAAACACGCCCCACATACAGGGCAGGCAACACCAACTACACACGCAAGCTTGGTACACCAGTTGGGCCCCACAAGACTCACTCCCCCACTCACCAAAAAGGCTAAGCAGAGAAGAACTGGCTTGTGGAGAACAGGTGGCTCGTGGACGCCACCTGCTGGTTAGTTAGAGAAAGTGTACTCCATGAAGCTGTAGATCTGATAAATTAGAGATAAGGACTTCAATAGGTCTACAAACCCTAAAAGAACCCTATCAAGTTCAGCAAATGCCACGAGGCCAAAAACAACAGAAAATTATAAAGCATATGAAAAAACCAGACGATATGGATAACCCAAGCCCAAGCACCCAAATCAAAAGACCAGAAGAGACACAGCACCTAGAGCAGCTACTCAAAGAACTAAAGATGAACAATGAGACCATAGTACGGGATATAAAGGAAATCAAGAAGACTCTAGAAGAGCATAAAGAAGACATTGCAAAACTAAATAAAAAAATGGATGATCTTATGGAAATTAAAGAAACTGTTGACCAAATTAAAAAGATTCTGGACATTCATAGTACAAGACTAGAGGAAGTTGAACAACGAATCAGTGACCTGGAAGATGACAAAATGGAAAATGAAAGCATAAAAGAAAGAATGGGGAAAAAAATTGAAAAACTCGAAATGGACCTCAGGTGTATGATAGATAATATGAAACGTCCAAATATAAGACTCATTGGTGTCCCAGAAGGGGAAGAAAAGGGTAAAGGTCTAGGAAGAGTATTCAAAGAAATTGTTGGGGAAAACTTCCCAAATCTTCAAAACAACATAAATACACAAATCATAAATGCTCAGCGAACTCCAAATAGAATAAATCCAAATAAACCCACTCCGAGACATATACTGATCACACTGTCAAACACAGAAGAGAAGGAGCAAGTTCTGAAAGCAGCAAGAGAAAAGCAATTCACCACATACAAAGGAAACAGCATAAGACTAAGTAGTGACTACTCAGCAGCCACCATGGAGTCAAGAAGGCAGTGGCACGATATATTTAAAATTCTGAGTGAGAAAAATTTCCAGCCAAGAATACTTTATCCAGCAAAGCTCTCCTTCAAATCTGAGGGAGAGCTTAAATTTTTCACAGACAAACAAATGCTGAGAGAATTTGCTAACAAGAGTCCTGCCCTACTGGAGATACTAAAGGGAGCCCTACAGACAGAGAAACAAAGACAGGACAGAGAGACTTGGAGAAAGGTTCAGTACTAAAGAGATTCGGTATGGGTGCAATAAAGGATATTAATAGAGATAGGGAAAAATATGGCAAACATAAACCAAAGGATAATATGGCCAATTCAAGAAATGCCTTCACGGTTATAACGTTGAATGTAAATGGATTAAACTCCCCAATTAAAAGATATAGATTCGCAGAATGGATCAAAAAAAATGAACCATCAATATGTTGCATACAAGAGACTCATCTTAGACACAGGGACACAAAGAAACTGAAAGTGAAAGGATGGAAAAAAATATTTCATGCAAGCTACAGCCAAAAGAAAGCAGGTGTAGCAATATTAATCTCAGATAAAATAGACTTCAAATGCAGGGATGTTTTGAGAGACAAAGAAGGCCACTACATACTAATAAAAGGGGCAATTCAGCAAAAAGAAATAACACTCGTAAATGTCCATGCACCCAATCAAGGTGCCACAAAATACATGAGAGAAACACTGGCAAAACTAAAGGAAGCAATTGATGTTTCCACAATAATTGTGGGAGACTTCAACACATCACTCTCTCCTATAGATAGATCAACCAGACAGAAGACCAGTAAGGAAATTGAAAACCTAAACAATCTGATAAATGAATTAGATTTAACAGACATATACAGGACATTACATCCCAAATCACCAGGATACACATACTTTTCTTGTGCTCACGGAACTCTCTCCAGAATAGATCATATGCTGGGACATAAAGCAAGCCTCAATAAATTTAAAAAGATTGAAATTATTCAAAGCACATTCTCTGACCACAATGGAATACAATTAGAAGTCAATAACCATCAGAGACTTAGAAAATTCACAAATACCTGGAGGTTAAACAACACACTACTAAACAATCAGTGGGTTAAAGAAGAAATAGCAAGAGAAATTGCTAAATACATAGAGACGAATGAAAATGAGAACACAACATACCAAAACCTATAGGATGCAGCAAAAGCAGTGCTAAGGGGGAAATTTATAGCACTAAACGCATATATTAAAAAGTAAGAAAGAGCCAAAATCAAAGAACTAATGGATCAACTGAAGAAGCTAGAAAATGAACAGCAAACGAATCCAACCCAAGTAGAAGAAAACAAATAACAAGGATTAAAGCAGAAATAAATGACATAGAGAACAAAAAACAACGGAGACGATAAATATCACCAAAAGTTGGTTCTTTGAGAAGATCAACAAGATTGACAAGCCCCTAGCTAGACTGACAAAATCAAAAAGAGAGAAGACCCATATAAACAAAATAATGACTGAAAAAGGTGCCATAACTGCAGATCCTGAAGAAATTAAAAAAAAATTATAAGAGGATATTATGAACAACTGTATGGCAACAAACTGGATAATGTAGAAGAAATGGACAATTTCCTGGAAACATATGAACAACCTAGACTGACCAAAGAAGAAATAGAAGACCTCAACCAACCCATCACAAGCAAAGAGATCCAATCAGTCATCAAAAATCTTCCCACAAATAAATGCACAGGGCCAGATGGCTTCACAGGGGAATTCTACCAAACTTTCCAGAAAGAACTGAAACCAATCTTACTCAAACTCTTTCAAAACATTGAAGAAAATGGAACACTACCTAACTCATTTTATGAAGCTAACATCAATCTAATACCAAAACCAGGCAAAGATGCTACAAAAAAGGAAAACTACCGGCCAATCTCCCTAATGAATATAGATGCAAAAATCCTCAACAAAATACTTGCAAATCGAATCCAAAGACACATTAAAAAAATCATACACCATGACCAAGTGGGGTTCATTGCAGGCATGCAAGGATGGTTCAACATAAGAAAAACAATCAATGTATTACAACACATTAAAAACTCGAAAGGGAAAAATCAATTGATCATCTCAATAGATGCTGAAAAAGCATTTGACAAAATCCAACATCCGTTTTTGATAAAAACACTTCAAAAGGTAGGAATTGAAGGAAACTTCCTCAACATGATAAAGAGCATATATGAAAAACCCGCAGCCAGCATAGTACTCAATGGTGAGAGACTGAAAGCCTTCCCTCTAAGATCAGGAACAAGACAAGGATGCCCGCTGTCACCACTGTTATTCAACATTGTGCTGGAAGTGCTAGCCAGGTCAATCCGGCAAGACAAAGAAATAAAAGGCATCCAAATTGGAAAAGAAGAAGTAAAACTGTCATTGTTTGCAGATGATAAGATCTTATATCTAGAAAACCCTGAGAAATCGACGATACAGCTACTAGAGCTAATAAACAAATTTAGCAAAGTAGCGGGATACAAGGTTAATGCACATAAGTCAGTAATGTTTCTATATGCTAGAAATGAACAAACTGAAGAGACACTCAAGAAAAAGATACCATTTTCAATAGCAACTAAAAAAATCAAGTACCTAGGAATAAACTTAACCAAAGATGTAAAAGACCTATACAAAGAAAACTACATAACTCTACTAAAAGAAATAGAAGGGGACCTTAAAAGATGGAAAAATATTCCATGTTCATGGATAGGAAGACTAAATGTCATCAAGATGTCAATTCTACCCAAACTCATCTACAGATTCAATGCAATCCCAATCAAAATTCCAACAACCTACTTTGCAGACTTGGAAAAGCTAGTTATCAAATTTATTTGGAAAGGGAAGATGCCTCGAATTGCTAAAGACACTCTAAAAAAGAAAAACGAAGTGGGAGGACTTACACTCCCTGACTTTGAAGCTTATTATAAAGCCACAGTTGCCAAAACAGCATGGTACTGGCACAAAGATAGACATGTAGATCAATGGAATCGAATTGAGAATTCAGAGATAGACCCTCAGATCTATGGCCGACTGATCTTTGATAAGGCCCCCAAAGTCACTGAACTGAGCCATAATGGTCTTTTCAACAAATGGGGCTGGGAGAGTTGGATATCCATATCCAAAAGAATGAAAGAGGACCCCTACCTCACCCCCTACACAAAAATTAACTCAAAATGGACCAAAGATCTCAATATAAAAGAAAGTACCATGAAACTCCTAGAAGATAATGTAGGAAAACATCTTCAAGACCTTGTATTAGTTGGCCACTTCCTAGACTTTACACCCAAAGCACAAGCAACAAAAGAGAAAATAGATAAATGGGAACTCCTCAAGCTTAGAAGTTTCTGCACCTCAAAGGAATTTCTCAAAAAGGTAAAGAGGCAGCCAACTCAATGGGAAAAAATTTTTGGAAACCATGTATCTGACAAAAGACTGATATCTTGCATATACAAAGAAATCCTACAACTCAATGACAATAGTACAGACAGCCCAATTATAAAATGGGCAAAAGATATGAAAAGACAGTTCTCTGAAGAGGAAATACAAATGGCCAAGAAACACATGAGAAAATGTTCAGCTTCCCTAGCTATTAGAGAGATGCAAATTAAGACCACAATGAGATACCATCTAACACCGGTTAGAATGGCTGCCATTAAACAAACAGGAAACTACAAATGCTGGAGGGGATGTGGAGAAATTGTAACTCTTATTCATTGTTGGTGGGACTGTATAATGGTTCAGCCACTCTGGAAGTCAGTCTGGCAGTTCCTTAGAAAACTAGATATAGAGCTACCATTCGATCCAGCGATTGCACTTCTCATATACCCGGAAGATCGGAAGGCAGTGACACGAACAGATATTGCACGCCAATGTTCATAGCAGCATTATTCACAATTGCCAAGAGATGGAAACAACCCAAATGTCCTTCAGCAGATGAGTGGATAAATAAAATGTGGTATATACACACGATGGAATACTACGCGGCAGTAAGAAGGAACGATCTCGTGAAACATATGACAACATGGATGAACCTTGAAGACATAATGCTGAGTGAAATAAGCCAGGCACAAAAAGAGAAATATTATATGCTACCACTAATGTGAACTTTGAAAAATGTAAAACAAATGGTTTATAATGTAGAATGTAGGGGAACTAGCAGTAGAGAGCAATTAAGGAAGGGGGAACAGTTATCCAAGAAGAACAGATAAGCTATTTAACGTTCTGGGGATGCCCAGGAATGACTATGGTCTGTTAATTTCTGATGGACATAGTAGGAACAAGTTCACAGAAATGTTGCTATATTATGTAACTTTCTTGGGGTAAAGTAGGAACATGTTGGAAGTTAAGCAGTTATCTTAGGTTAGTTGTCTTTTTCTTACTTCCTTGTTATGGTCTCTTTGAAATGTTCTTTATTGTATGTTTGTTTTCTTTTTAACTTTTTTTTCATACAGTTGATTTAAAAAAGAAGGGAAAGTTAAAAAAAAAAAAGAAAAACAAGGAAAAAAAAAGATGTAGTGCCCCCTTGAGGAGCCTGTGGAGAATGCAGGGGTATTCGCCTACCCCACCTCTATGGTTGCTAACATGACCACAGACATAGGGGACTGGTGGTTTGATGGGTTGAGCCCTCTACCATAAGTTTTACCCTTGGGAAAACGGTTGCTGCAAAGGAGAGGGTAGGCCTCCCTATATTTGTGCCTAAGAGTCTCCTCCTGAATGCCTCTTTGTTCCTCAGATGTGGCCCTCTCTCTCTGGCTAAGCCAACTTGAAAGGTGAAATCACCGCCCTCCCCCCTACGTGGGATCAGACACCCAGGGGAGTGAATCTCCCTGGCAACGTGGAATATGACTCCCGGGGAGGAATGTAGACCCGGCATCGTGGGATGGAGAACATCTTCTTGACCAAAAGGGGGATGTGAAAGGAAATGAAATAAGCTTCAGTGGCAGAGAGGTTCCAAAACGAGCCGAGAGGTCACTCTGGTGGGCACTCTTACGCACACTTTAGACAACCCTTTTTAGGTTCTAAAGAATTGGGGTAGCTGGTGGTGGATACCTGAAACTATCAAACTACAACCCAGAACCCATGAATCTCGAAGACATTTGTATAAAAATGTAGCTTATGAGGGGTGACAATGGGATTGGGAAAGCCATAAGGACCACACTCCACTTTGTCTAGTTTATGGATGGATGAGTAGAAAAATAGGGGAAGGAAACAAACAGACAAAGGTACCCAGTGTTCTTTTTTACTTCAATTGCTCTTTTTCACTCTAATTATTATTCTTGTTATTTTTGTGTGTGTGCTAATGAAGGTGCCAGGGATTGATTTGGGTGATGAATGTACCACTATGTAATGGTACTGTAAACAATCAAAAGTACGATTTGTTTTGTATGACTGCATGGTATGTGAATATATCTCAATAAAATGATGATTGAAAAAAAAAAAAGACCATTATGACTCAGTTCAGTGACTTTGGGGGCCTTATCAAAGATCAGTCAGACATAGATCTCCATTGATCTATGTGTCTATCTTTGTGCCAGTACCATGCTCTTTTGACAACTGTGGCTTTATAATAAGCTTCAAAGTCATGAAGTGTAAGTCCTCCCACTTCGTTTTTCTTTTTTAGAGTGTCTTTAGCAATTCGAGGCGTCTTCCCTTTCCAAATAAATTTGATAACTACCTTTTCCAAGTCTGCAAAGTAGGTTGTTGGAATTTTGATTGGGATTACATTGAATCTGTAGATGAGTTTGGGTAGAATTGACATCTTAATGACATTTAGCCTTCCTATCCATGAACATGGAATATTTTTCCATCTTTTAAGGTCCACTTCTATTTCTTTTAGTAGAGTTATGTAGTTTTCTTTGTATAGGTCTTTTACATCTTTGGTTAAGTTTATTCCTAGGTACTGGATTTTTTTAGTTGCTATTGAAAATGGTATCTTTTTTTTGAGTGTCTCTTCAGTTTGTTCATTTCTAGCATATAGAAACATTACTGACTTCTGTGCATTAATCTTGTATCCCACTACTTTGCTAAATTTGTTTATTAGCTCTAGTAGCTGTATCATCGATTTCTCGGGGTTTTCCAGATATAAGATCATATCATCTGCAAACAATGACAGTTTTACTTCTTCTTTTCCAATTTGGATGCCTTTTATTTCTTTGTCTTGCCGGATTGACCTGGCTAGCACTTCCAGCACAATGTTGAATAACAGTGGTGACAGCGGGCATCCTTGTCTTGTTCCTGATCTTAGAGGGAAGGCTTTCAGTCTCTCACCATTGAGTACTATGCTGGCTGTGGGTTTTTCATATATGCTCTTTATCATGTTGAGGAAGTTTCCTTCAATTCCTACCTTTTTAAGTGTTTTTATCAAAAACGGATGTTGGATTTTGTCGAAATCTTTTTCAGCATCTATTGAGATGATCAATTGATTTTTCCCTTTCGAATTTTTAATGTGTTGTAATACAATGATTGATTTTCTTATGTTGAACCATCCTTACATGCCTGGAAGGAACCCCACTTGGTCATGGTGTATGATTTTTTTTAATGTGTCTTTGGATTCGATTTGCAAGTATTTTGTTGAGGATTTTTGCATCTATATTCATTAAGGAGATTGGCTGGTAGTTTTCCTTTTTTATAACGTCTTTTCCTGGTTTTGGTATTAGATTGATGTTAGCTTCATAAAATGAGTTAGGTAGTGTTCCATTTTCTTCAGTGTTTTGAAAGAGTTTAAGTAAGATTGGTATCAGTTCTTTCTGGAAAGTTTGGTAGAATTCCCCTGTGAAGCCATCTGGCCCTGGGCATTTATTTGTGGGAAGATTTTTGATGACGGATTGGATCTCTTTGCTTGTGATGGGTTGGTTGAGGTCTTCTGTTTCTTCTCTCGTCAGTCTAGGTTGTTCATATGTTTCCAGGAAATTGTCCATTTCCTCTACATTATCCAGTTTGTTGCCATACAGCAGTTCATAGTATCCTCTTATAATTGTTTTAAGTTCTTCAGGATCTGCAGTTATGTCACCCTTTTCATTCATTATTTTGTTTATATGGGACTTCTCTGTTTCTGATTTTGTCAGTCTAGCTAGGGCCTTGTCAATCTTGTTGATCTTCTCAAAGAACCAACTTTTGGTGATATTTATCCTCTATTATTTTTTTGTTCTCTATGTCATTTATTTCTGCTTTAATCCTTGTTACTTCTTTTCTTGTACTTGGTTTAGGATTGATTTGCTGTTCATTTTCTAGCTTCTTCAGTTGATCCATTAGTTCTTTGATTTTGGCTCTTTCTTCCTTTTTAATATATGTGTTCAGTGCTATAAATTTCCCCCTTAGCACTACTTTTGCTGCATCCCATAGGTTTTGGTATGTTCTGTTCTCATTTTCATTCGTCTGTATCTATTTAGCAATTTCTCTTGCTATTCCTTCTTTAATCCACTGATTGTTTAGGAGTGTGTTGTTTAACCTCCAGGTATTTGTGAATTTTCTAAGTCTCTGATATTTATGGACTTCTAATTGTATTCCATTGTGGTCAGAGAATGTGCTTTGAATAATTTCAATCTTTTTAAATTTATTGAGCCTTGTTTTATGTCCTAGCATATGATCTATTCTGGAGAAAGTTCCGTGAGCACTAGAGAAGTATGTGTATCCTGGTGATTTGGGATGTAATATTCTATATCTGTCTGTTAAATCTAATTCATTTATCAGATTGTTTAGGTTTTCAATTTCCTTATTGGTCTTCTATCTATCTATAAGAGAAAGTGATGTGTTGAAGTCTCCCACAATTATTGTGGAAACATCAATTGCTTCCTTTAGTTTTGCCAGTGTTTCTCTCATGTATTTTGTGGCACGTTGATTGGCTGCATAAACATTTACGATTGTTATTTCTTCTTGCTGAATTGCCCCTTTTTTTAGTATGTAGTGGCCTTCTTTGTCTCTCAAAACATCCCTGCATTTAAAGCCTATTTTATCTGAGATTAATATTGCTACACCTGCTTTCGTTTGGCTGTAGCTTGCATGAAATATTTTTTTCCGTCCTTTCACTTACAATTTCTTTGTGTCTCTGTGTCTAAGATGAGTCTCTTGTATGCAACATATTGATGGTTTGTTTTTTTTAATCCATTCTGTGAATCTGTATCTTTTAATTGGTGAGTTTAATCAATTTACATTCAACATTATAACCGTGAAGGCATTTCTTGAATCAGCCATCTTATCCTTTGGTTTATATTTGTCATATATATTTTTCCCCTCTCTCTATTAATATCCTTTAATGTACCCATACCGAATCTCTTTAGTACTGAACCTTTCTCCAAGTCTCTCTCTCCTTTCTTTGTTTCTCTGTCTGTAGGGCTCCCTTTAGCGTCTCCAGTAGGGCAGGTCTCCTCTTAGCAAATTCTCTCAGCATTTGTTTGTCTGTGAAAAATTTAAGCTCTCCCTCAAATTTGAAGGAGAGCTTTGCTGGATAAAGTATTCTTGGCTGGAAATTTTTCTCACTCAGAATTTTGAATATATCGTGCCACTGCCTTCTTGCCTCCATGGTGGCTGCTGAGTAGTCACTACTTAGTCTTATGCTGTTTCCTTTATATGTGGTGAATTGCTTTTCTCTTGCTGCTTTCAGAACTTGCTCCTTCTCTTCTGTGTTTGACAGTGTGATCACAATATGTCTTGGAGTGGGTTTATTTGGATTTATTCTATTTGGAGTTCGCTGGGCGTTTATGATTTGTGTATTTATTGTGTTTAGAAGATTTGGGAAGTTTTCCCCTACAATTTCTTTGAATACTCTTCCTAGATCTTTACCCTTTTATTCCCCTTCTGGAACACCAATGAGTCTTATATTTGGACGTTTTATATTATCTATCATGTCCCTGAGGTGCATTTCGATTTTTTCGATTTTTTTCCCCGTTCTTTCTTTTGTGCTTTCATTTTCCATTCTGTCATCTTCCAGGTCACTGATTTGTTGTTCAACTTCCTCTAGTTTTGTACTATGAGTATCCAGAATCTTTTTAATTTGGTCAACAGTTTCTTTAATTTCCATAAGATCATCTGTTTTTTTATTTAGTCTTGCAATGTCTTCTTTATGCTCTTCTAGGGTCTTCTTGATATCCTTTGTATCCCGTACTATGGTCTCATTGTTCATCCTTAGTTCTTTGATTAGCTGCTCTAGGGACTGTGTCTCTTCTGATGTTTTGATTTGGGTGCTTGGGCTTGGGTTATCCATGTCATCTGGTTTTTTCATATGCTTTATAATTTTCTGTTGTTTTTGGCCTCTTGGCATTTGCTGAACTTGGTAGGGTTCTTTTAGGATGTGTAGACCAATTGAAGTCCTTATCTCTAATTTATCAGATCTACAGCTTCGTGGAGTACACTTTAACCAGCAGGTGACGTCCACGAGCCACCTGTTCTCCACAAGCCAGTTCTCCCCTGCTTTGCCTTGGTGGTGAGTGGGGGAGTGAGTCTTGTGGCGTCCAGTTGGTGTACCAAGCTTGCGTGTGTAGTTGGTGTTGCCCGCCCTGTATATGGGGCGTGTGTCTGGGCGGTCAGGGAGGGGTGGTGGCTCTAACAACCAGATCTCCCTGGTGTTCCTGGAGTTTTAAAGCTGCTGCAATAGTCTAATCCTTCAGTTCAGTCCTGCCACAGTTTGTCTCTGCCACTGACCCACAAGTCCTTGGTATTGGCGTATGGCTCCTGAGACTTGCGAGTGGGTCCCTCTTCCAGGCCATGCACCCCCTGGTCCTCTGTTGAGGGATGACTGTGCTATGTCAGAGGTGAGTGCCGTCCCCCCAGGGCGGTTCTGAGCTGCTGGGCTGTGTAGGAAGGCTCCAAGTCTGCTGAAATGATGGCTAAATGGAGCTTTGTTAATTCACACTGCTCCACCTTCCGAAGTCTAGGGCAGCCAGCTGAGGGTGCAAGGAAGGCTAATGTCCACACCCAGTTTTGTGGTGTGTGCCTGTTATTTGAAGCAGTTCCGTCACACTGGGTTGTCTGGGGCAGTTCTGGGCTATGGGGCTGGCAATGGGCAGGAGTGTTTCCTGTCCACCAGGATGATGGCTGTGAGCGGACACCCCCCTTTTCTTGGGAAGTTGTGGCGTTCAGTGAATTTTCTCATCGACTGGATTATTGCCTTTTGTCTCAGAGCTCTCTTAGTTCTGCTCTTGTCTTGACCTGCCAAAGTGCAAGTCTTTGAGGCTCTTTGTATTGGGCTTCTTAGAGTAATTGTTTTAGAAACAGAAAAAAAAAAAAGAATAAAAAAAAAAAAAAAAGCCTTCCTCTCAGATCTAATGGGTTATTGAAATGCTAAGAGACAAGGCAATTAGGGCCATTAAGGAAAGATCCAGGAGGCAGAGAGATCAGGTTTTCTTCGGGATTTGCATATGAGCCTCAGGGCCTGGACTCTGCCCTTCCCGTTTCTATGTTCACTAGAACTCCAAAAATCCTCCACTTTTATTTTGGAGTTTTTCTTGCTGTTTTTTGCTATGCCTATCTCCTCTCTGCTGGGCTGGCTGCTCTCAGATTTTCTGGTGTCTGTTCTCAGTCTATCTATGGTTGGAGTCTGCATCAGTAGAATGAGTTTCCGATAACAGCTGCCACTGCAGTTCTCCCTTCTCCTTCCTAGAGCAGACAGCCCCTCCTCCCACGGGACTGAGCCTGGCAGGGAGGGGCGCGGGTCCCCTGGCCACAAAAACTTACAGATTTCGCTGATCTCAGCAGTTCGACATGTTCATGAATGTTGTATGAAGTATGTCCAAAGTCAGATTGCTCTGTGGTGTCCAGTCCACACAGTTCCTGTCTTTCTACCTACTTTCCTGGAGGAGTAACTAAAACATACAGCTCCCCAATCCGCCGTCTTGCCCCGCCTCCTTTTAATTTATTTTTTATTGAGATTGTTCACTTACTGTTCTAGTTTGCTAATGCTGCCAGAATGCAAAACACCAGAAATGGATTCACTTTTATAAAAGGGGGTTTATTTGGTTACCCAGTTACAGTCTTAAGGCCATAAAGTGTGCAAGGTAATGCATCAACTATTGGGTACCTTCACTGGATGCCAGTGGCATCCGGAGAACCTCTGTTAGCTGGGAAGGCACGTGGCTGGGTCTGCTTGATCTAAGTTGCATTTCAGAATGGCATTCTCCAAAATGTCTGCATCAGCGTTCAACGGCCATCTTCAAAATGTCTGTCTCAGCTCCAGCTTGCTCTGAGTGCCTTCTGTCTGAGCTTATGTAGTGCTCCAGTAAACTAAACAAGTCCCATGCTGAATGAGTGGGGCCACACCTCCATGGAAATTATCCAGTCAGAGTTATTAGCTACAGTTGGGTGGGTCACATTTCCATGGACACTGAACCAATGGGTTCCAACCCAATCGACACTAATATGTCTGCCCCCACAAGAATGCATTAAAGAATTTGGCTTTTTCTGGGGGACGTAAATACACAAATTGGCACACGTACTGTATAATTATCCAAAGATCCAAAGTGTACAATCAGTTACCTGTGGTACCATCATATAGCTGTGCATCCCTCACCACAATTAATTTTTTTTTCAGTTTTTAGAACCTTTTCATTACTCCAGAAAAGAAATAAAGAGAAAAAAAGGAAACTCAAATCCTCCCATACCCCTAACCAGCCCCCTTCCATTATTGATTCATAGTTTTGTTATGGAGCATTTGTTACAGTTGATGAAAGAATGTTAAAATGCTGCTAACTGTAGTATATAGTTTGCAATAGTTATGTATTTTTTCCTATATGCCCCTCTATTATTAACTTCTGGTTATAGTATCATACATTCGTTCTAGTTCATGAGAGAGATTTCTAATATTTTTACAGTTAATCACAGACATTGTCCACTACAAGATTCCCTTTTTTATACATTCCCATCTTTTAACCTCCAACTTTCCTTCTGGTGACGTACGTGACTCTGACCTTACCCTTCCCACCACATTCACAGACCATTCAGCACTGTTAGTTGTTCTGACAGCATGCTGCCATCCCCTGTGTCTACTTCCAAACATCTAAGTTCAACATAGTTGAACATTTTGCTCATAATAAGCAACTGCTCCCCATTGTTTATAACTGATATTTCATGTCTATGACTTTACATATTATAACTAGTTCATATCATTGAGACCCTGCAATATTTGTCCTTACGTGTCTGTCTTATTTCACTCAATATAGTGCACTCAAGGTTTCTTCATCACCACATTTTTTTTAAAGATGGTTTTGTTCACACACCATACATTCCGTCCTAACTAAACAATCGATGATTCCCTGAACAGTCACATGTTTATGTATTCAGCACCATTGCCAGTATCTATATAAGGACATCTCTATTTCTTCCATAAAGAGAGAGGAAGCGTCAAAGAAGGTAAAGGGACAAAAGAAAAGGAAAAAAGAAAAAGAGGGAAAAAAACAAAAGCATGACAGCTAGAAAGCAACAAAAGGAAAAATAGCATTAAGCTTAAGTTGAATAAAGAGTCAGACAACCTCACCAATGCCAGGAGCCCCATACCCTTCCCCTATGTCCTCCCACCCCATATGCATTGAGCTTTGTTATATTGCCTTTGTTATATTAAAGGAAGCATGATGCAATGTTTCTGTTTATTGTCGTCTCTCATTTGCGTTGATTGTATTTCCCCCTAGTCCCACCCTATTTTTAACATCTTGCAGTGTTGACATTCATTTGTTCTACTCATATAAAAACATATTTGTACCATTTATTACAATCATTGAGCACCCTAGATTTCACTGAGTTATGCAGTCGCAGTCTTTATCTTTCCTCTTTCGTTCTGGTGTCCCACATGCTCCTAACCTTTCTTTTTAAACTATGCTCACAGTCATCTTTGTTCATTGTACTTACATTGTTGTGCTACTATCTCCCAAAATTGTTTTCCAAACCTCTCACTCCTGTCTTTTCCATTCTGTCTGCAGTGCTTCCTTTAGTGTTTCCTGTAGAGCAGCTAACTTGTTCACAAACTCCGTAATTGTCTGTTTGTCAGAGAATATTTTAAGCCCTCCCTCATATTTTAAAGATAGTTTTGCTGGATATAGGATTCTTGGTTGGTGTTTTTTCTGTTTCAGTGTCTTAAATATATCACAGCACTTCCTTCTTGCCTCCATGGTTTCTGTAGAAATCAGCACATAGTCTTATTAAGCTTCCTTTGTATGTGATGGATCGCTTTTCTCTTGCTTCTTTCAGGATTCTCTCTTTTATCTTTGACGTTTGATAATCGATTATTAAGGGTCTTGGTGTAGGCTTGTTCAGATCTATTTTGTTTGGGGTACGCTGCATTTCTTGGATCTGTAATTTTATGTCTTTCGTAAGAGATGGGAAATTTTCGTTGATCATTTCCTGTATTATTGCTTCTGCCCCTTTTCTCTTCTCTTCTCCTTCTGGGTCATCAATGACACGTACATTCCTGCATTTTGTTTTGTCCTTAAGTTCCCAGAGATGTTGCTAATATTTTTCCATTCTTTTCTGTATCTTTTCTTTTGTGTGTAGGCTTTCAGGTACCTTGTTCTCCAGTTCCTGAGTATTTTCTTCTGCCTCTTGAGATCTGCTGGTGTATGTTTCCATTGTGTTTTTCATCTCTTGTGTTGTGCCTTTCATTTCCATAGATTCTGCTGGTTGTTTTTTCGAACTTTTGATTTCTACCTTATGTACGCCCAGTGTTTTCATTATATGCTTCATTTCCTTTGGCATTTCTTCCCTGAACTTTTTGAATTGATTTAGTATTAGGTGTTTCAACTCCTGTATCTCAGTTGAAGTGTAAGTTTGTTCCTTTGACTGGGCCATAACTTTGTTTTTCTTAGTGTAGGTTGTAGTTTTCTGTTGTCTAGGCATCTGGTTTCCTTGGTTACCCCAATCAGGTATTCCCAGATCGGAATGGACTCAGGTCTTGGAAGGATGGAATAATATCCTGTTTCCCTAAGGGTTTCTTATAAGATTGGTACACCCTGTGAGGCCTCAAGTCACTGTGCTTTTCTGCCCAGCAGGTGGCGCGTGTCAGCTTGTAGCTCCTGACTGGGTTAAGTAGTTGTGGCCCTTGGCTGTTTCCCCCCAGGTTCTGGGGTCTGGTTCTGAATGGCAGGTGGGTAGTAGAGCTTGGCATCACCTTCTTCCTCTTAGGGAAAATATCTCCCCTAGGGAGAGATCATTTACATTTTGTTAGACTCTCTGCCTGTGCTGTCTCCACCCTTGTCTGGGTCAGAGCACTGGGAACTGAAAATGGCTGAGGCTGTCTCCACTGAGCCGAAAAAGGGACAGAAAGCTCCCTTCAGGGCCAGTCCGCAGCCACCTTTTGGCTCCCCAAGGTCAGTTGTTTCCAGAAGCCTCTGTCTGCTTGTTGGGGATTTGTAGCTTATATTGAGCAGTTCATGCTTGTTAATTAAAACCCCAGTTGGAGCTCAGCTGAGCTATATTCACTTGCTGGGAGAGTGCTGCTCTCTAGCACCCTGAGGCTTTGCAGTTCGGGCCGTGGTAGGAGGGGTCTCCCAGCTTGGATCCGCAGTTTTTACTTGCAGATTTATGCTGTGATCTCGGGCATTTCTCCCAATTCAGGTTGGTGTATGATAAGTGGACAGTCACCTTTGTCCCCCTGCAGTTATTCCAGATTATTTACTAGTTGTTCCTGGTTGTTTATTAGTTGTTCCATGGGAACAAATCAGCTTCCACTCCTCTCTATGCCGCCATTGTCTTCCCTGGCTGTAACTTTTTAATAATTTTCAGTAATGACAATGTTGGGAATATTTTTGCCTTACTTTTGACTTTAAATAGAAATGTTTCTGATGTTTCTGTTAGGTAAGAGATCTTATTAATTTTTATTCTTTTAACATAATTAGATTTGGGATTGCAGTGTACTTTGTGAATTTGAGTAATTCCTTTAATCTCTCTTAAGTACCTCAGATTTTTCATCTGTAAAGTGAATTTCTCTCAGTGTTCTTATATGTAAAATAACAAAAAGATAATGTATATAAAAGAAGTTTTTAAGCTCTAATAATGCCATGTAAGTTTACATGTACTTTAATAAATTAACTTCAGGTGTTCTATCATGAGTGATTCCCTATTTCTTCAGTGCCGAAATGTACTAATTCTTATTTTTTAAGAAGAATTTAAGATATTTATTTGTAGACAGTTGATTTGAATATGTCCATTTGCAGATAGCTGCCTACAGTTGCTTCTGCTACAGTGTCATGGTTGTGTTTCTGAGAAATGTCTTATTATGAAAAATCCCTTATAAAACATTAGGGAAGGTGGGCTTGAGAGTTTCTGTAGGGCTTGCCGTAACGTAAGTATTTGCATAGCTATAATCTAAAAAAATAATAATTTTACTGACAAAAATTAACAAATCACAAAATTTCCTCCTTTCCCTTTAGTCCACATACTCAGTAGGTTCTTAGCCACACCTCTCACCTTTGTCCTTGGCCATGCAGTTTTGCTTGTACTACCTACTGTTCACAACTGCCAATGGTAAACAAAAGAATAAAGAATGCCTGGGTAAACAAAAGAATTCTATTCACGAAGAACACTCAGGGACTCAAAGCAGCTATGTGTGCTTGCTTTTTGCATGCTTTTTGCATATAACTATGATTTTTCCTATTTACTCTGCTTTCTTGTGCCAGTTTTGTTGCCTAATTAGTCATTCATGTTATATCCACATTATGCTATAAAAACTCATGCTGTGATAGACTTACCTGTATTTGCTGGTACAGGGTAACCCGTAAGCACTGTAAATATTTGCTTATTGCAAATGGCAAGATAACCTATTTCAGATAATGAGACTCACTATGTTTGGTCCATCTTGGTGCAGGTATCTAATGCTGGCTTATAAACTGTGCTTATTAGACAGGATCAGGTTATATGTGTAAGGTTATTTCTTCTATAAGCATTTTAATGGATTCAAGAAAATTGCAGGGAGAAAGCATCCCTAGAGGGACATGTGTGGGAGTGGGCATTGAGCAGATGAAACAGGTATTCACTGTAGCATTTAGACAGTATATTGAAAACAAAGAAAATATAATCCTACCATTGTACAAAATCATAGTATCTTTTTACTTTTGATAAATGGCACAATGTAGGAAGGCAAGAACTAGAAGAGGTTTGGAGAAGGGCAAACAAAATGATTGAGGAAAGGTACTAAAATATATAAACTAAAGGGGTTTGTGTTTTTCATCTTGGAATTTAAAGGGATGGATTTTGTACCAGTTTGTATATGTTATGTCCCCCAGAAAAAGCCATATTCTTTAATGCGTTCTTGTGGGGGCAGACATACTAGTATTGATTAAGTTGGAACCTGTGGATTAGGTTGTGTCCATGGAGATGTGACCCACCCAACTGTAGGTGATAACTCTTATTAGATAATTTCCATGAAGGTGTGGTCCCACCCATTCAGCATGGGCCTTGATTGGTTTACTAGAGCACTGATATAAGCTCAGACAGAAGGAGCAAGATTGCTGTAGCCAAGAGGAACGCTTTGAAGACAGCCGTTGGAAGCTGATACTGACATTTGGAGAATGCCATTTTGAAACACAAACTGGGAGCCAGCAGATGCCAGCCATGTGCCTTCCCAGCTAACAGAGGTTCTCTGGATGCCACTAGCCATCCTCCAGTGAAGATACCTGATTGTTAATGCCTTACTTTGGACACTTTATGGCCTTAAGACTGTAACTTTGTAACCAGGTAAACCCCCTTTATAAAAGCCAGTCCATTTCTGATATTTTGCTTAACGGCAGCATTAGCAAACTGGAATAGATTTGAAGTATAGAAAACCGACTGTACAGGGTACATTGAACATGGACTAATTTCTGAATCTTAGATCTTTGAGCTGTAGTTTCTTTCTTTCCCAATCTTGAAATAGGACAATTGGCTGGAAGCTGTACAATACTTATTCTGAAGCTGAAAACATAATTAACTTACACTGAGTTTAGATATAGTCAGAAGTAATAGATCCATAATTAATTACTAAATGGAATTAAGCTTTTTAAAGGTTATAGCCACAGTCTTCTGAGATTTAAATTGAGGGAGATAAGCATATTCTCCCACATGGGTGCAATTTCAAAGATATAATTTGCTGTCCTGTGGAAAGAGGGACAAAAGTTTGTATACCCAAGCTACAGAACTGTGATCAGAAAGCTAAAGATAACGCATTTTCACACTGTCACATAAGAGGGAACTTTGTAACAGACCAAGTTGTCCAAACATGGGAGGGAAGGCAGAGAATTCTTTTCCTTCTACAGATGGTTAAGCATATCCTGAATGATGCATTGATGGGTTTGTTGTAGAGGAAATTCAGGTATTTGATGGATGTTTGGACTAGGTGACTTATATGGTCCTACCAGCTCTGAGGTTTTATATTACAATGTAAGGAACCATTATCAGCTAGAGAACATTGGACTGAATTGACTATAAGTCTAAAAAAGAAAAAGAAGTTACACCAAAACCAGAAATGGTTGTTTTGCCTTTAAAAGTCAATGATTCACAGACTTGATTTTTTATTTATAATACTTAATTTTTTTTTTGAAATGAAATGATTCTGGAAACACATAAACAGTGTATAAGGATGTGAACTAGAAAGTAATAGCGCTGCAGTCTCCTGACCATCCTGTTTCCCTCTCTTATCTCTCCTTGCCCTTTAATGAGAGAAAGGACAATGTTGAGAATTATTCCTAAGTTTCTGGCTTGAATAATTGAGTTGTAGTTGTAGTACCATTTAGTGACACATGGGGCAAGATTTGGAAGAACAGGACATTGTGTGGGGCAAAGCAGAGAAAATCATGAGCTATATTTTATACTTTTCAGTTTGGGAGGCTTATGCTAATACTAGTTTCAGATTTCCCTTTGTTCTTTCTACCTTTCTTGAAGCTTGGGGGTAATAAGGACACTAACTGAGTAAGTGGCAGGACTTTGCAAAGCTCTTTAATAGTTCCAGCAAAATGGGTCCCCCTTTCCTTTCATCAGAGAGTTCAGTTGGAATTCCTCAGGCTGGGAACACAGAATTGAATAACACTTTCGCTACTGTTTGAGCTGTAAGTTTCCAACAAGGAAAGGCTTAAGTCTAATCCAAGAATAAGCAGGCAAAATCCAGGACATTTTCAAAACCCATAGCAGAAGGGTAGTTGTACGAAAACCATTTGGATGTGTTTGAAGAGGCCTTGAGGTTTGGACACTTGTCCACACCCCATGTTTACAGTTTTAACCAAGGATTATGCTGATAAAAGATGAGACTTGCACTAAAGATACACTTGGCGATTTCATAGAAGTTTTCCTATTAGTTTTGATTGTGTTCACTAACCAATCTCTCCTTCCCAGAGTGTATTATTTTATGTAAAAAAGTTTCAGGTTCCATTTGAGAACACAAAGCAGCGGTCCTGAGAGCGCAAGAGGTTAACTTTGATTGTTTGCACCCAGATTTCTGCCAATTGCTGGCATTCTCTAATGGCCTTTTGAGCCTCTCTAAGGATTTGGTCTTTTGAAGAATCTTGAGGACTAGGATCATGAAAGGACTGCCTTTGTGCCATAATGATCAGCCAGGGCATTTCCTTTGTTTAGTTTCATGTTCCTCTTGTTTTTTTTTATGGTCTTCTATCTTTATAATAGTCATCTTCTTTGGAAGCATTAATGAAGTCAAGAACCTTCTTTGTCTCCAGAGTATTTCGAATTCATGTACTACCGCAAAAGCAGATCTCCTCTCGGTTTATATATTTTAAGCTCCCCCCCCCCCCCCCTTTTTTAAATCTCTAGCTAACTGCAAGCTCTGGTGAGCACGGTGAGTTCTGTCACCTGGCCATATTTTGCCTCTAGCAGGGGGGTCACAGTCTAGGGGTGAGTTGAGCTCTGTTCCCACATATCCTGCCTCATAGTTCCCTTTGTCATTTTTAAGATATGACCCTTTAACAACCAAGATTAAATCTGGATTTTTCTAGAGGAGTTTCTGATAAGTCTCTTTAGGGTGCAGATAGTTTACCTCTTTTTTTCAGGGAATAGAGGAGTAGGAGTGATCAGCAAGCTTCCTGTATAAGGCCGGATAGTAAATATTTATGGCTTTGCAGGCCACATATAATCTCCCTTGCATATTCCTCTTCTTTTTTTTTTTTTTCTTTTTATAAACAATCCTTTAAAAATGTAAAAATCATTCTTAGATCTGGTTGGGTTAAAAATAGGCTATGGGCTGAATTTGACCTTTGGGCCATAGTTTGCTGACCCTTAAAGTATTAATTACATCAATAAATGGAGATGTATGAGGGAGAAAGTAATAGATTTTGTATTAGAAAATCCTCCTTGCTGAACATGTTCTGTCTTTTCCAGTGAGCAGCAAGATTGTACAGCCTGAAGGACTTGGGAGTTGAAAGGACCCTCAAACCAAGTTGGCAGAGGACTCTTATTAGTTTACCTGCTGTGGCTTTTTTTAGACAAGATGGGTAGGCTTTTGCCACTGGGTATAGAGAGACTCCAGTAAGCTCTTGATCTCTGATGATTCCCGTTAAGTCAAGTCAGAACACCAAAACCTTGTTCAGATCTCTCGTGTGTATAAGTAGAAGACTTTATGATATGTAAGTAGGCTCAGAGTAGAAAGTTGCTGAAGTGCTCTTTTCAATTGCAAAAGTTTGGGTTCCTAGGGAAGAGGTTTAGGTTCCTAGGGAAGAGGTTTGATTATTGAGGACTTAGTGAAGAAATACAGTAATCATACAATTACAGAAAATGGGAACCCGTTGCCTGCAATAGTCAAAGAGATCTAGGAATATTCATAATTGTCTGTTATTTACATGTGTGGGAAAGTTTTGAACAATTTGAATTCTGTCAAGAGTAAGGGACTTCCCTCCTTAGGATAAATCATGTTCTAGGTAATGTACTTTGATAAGGTTATAACTTTTCTTTGGAAATCTTAAACCCTTTCTGAGCTAAAATAAAAAGATGTAATTAGCACTTATCTCATGTTTAGAACACAACACTGGTCATCCACATATTAGATTAGAGTAGAAACACATGGAAATTTAAGGACCTGTGGAAAAATTGGAGGGTGCTTCAGTAAACCCCTGAGACATAACTGTTGATTTTTCCAAGACAAGCAAGTATTGACTATTTTGATCTATAGAGATACTAAAGAAAGTAGAACAGAAACCTAGAAGTGTGAAATATGTAACTTCAGGAGGCCATAGAGATAAAATAGTATTTGGGTTTAGTTCTATGGAAAAGTGGGGGGTGAATATCCTATTTATGGCCCAGAGGTTATGAGCAAATTTATATCCTCTTTCATTGTTTTTTTTTTAACCAGGAAGATGGGAGTATTACAAGAATTGATGAGGTATGAGGTATGATGATGATGAGTCCTTTCTCTTTTAGGTTTTCAGGTGTTGGTCATAGTCCTTTTAGCTTCTACTTTTAGAGAGTATGGTCCAAGTTTGGGTAGATGTTTGGATGGGTCATTTTGAGCCTTGATTGGTTCTGCCCCAATAATTCTGCCATTATTAATAGACCTTCCTAGAAAACTGAAACTTTAGAGATGTTCAATTTGGGCTGATTTAAATTAAGAGACACTAGGAATTCAGTAGCCATATTAGCTATGACTTGAGTGAATAGGAGAGAATGCAAGGGATTTCAAGGAAAAGGCCATTAGAAGAACATTTAATCTGAGAACTCCTTTTGCACGGTATATTCCTCCCTATTAAATTACCTGGTATGGTGTCACAGAGGAGGAAAGAATGTTCTTCAGGTGAAGGCCTGAGGGTGAGAGAGAAGAGGTGGTACAGGGGGAAAGTCTGGGGGTTTTTAGAGATACCACTGCCTGAGTACTCTGTTGACTCAAAGGGGGAGGTTTTGTAACAGTGGTAGGGTTTAAGTTTGATACTATAGCATTGGTATCTATAAAAAATTTGCAAGGTTGTCCTTTAACATTTAGAGAAATTTCTTCTTGTGAGTTTAAGGATGAAATGGACCTTTTCTGTTCAGAGCATCTTTCATGATCACCTACTTTTTTTCTTCACTTTCTGAGCTATTCACAGGACTAATGTCTTCCCAGTGTCCTTTCAGTTTACAGTATCGCATGTGACTTTATCAAGAAATCCCCTGCTCTGGTGTTTAATGACTTGGGTCTCGGCATCCAGTTTTGATATAAGGCCCTCAGTGTATTCTGAGTCTTTTCTCTGCTTTTGTTCAGTGAGGAGTTAGTGATCTGGCAGGGGAACCATTTCCCACTCCAGTTTTTGCTTGCATATTAAATCCCCTATGTCTGCTTTAATGTGATTCACGAATGGTGAGGAGCAAGCTGGGGTCACATCTGCTTCAGGATTTACTTTTGAATGCTACCTTAAGATGTTAAAGAGCCTATCCCTGGGTTTTCCAGTGAGCTCCTTTCTTTTCTTACAGAACTGAACTGGAGTCCACTCTATTTTCATAAGGAAGACTTTAGGGATATCCTCCAAAAAACTATGTACAACATCAGCAGTTTTTCTACAGCCCTTTGGTTTCCTGTAAAAGTCACAGTCTGTTAAGTTACCTGCAGGATCTTCCTCATTTTTTCATGCAATATCTTGCATTTAAATTAATTGATACATTTCTTGAAGCCCTGGATTATATGTTCCTAAAACCGTTCTAAATTCTTTTTGCAAGGAACATGCAATAAATAAGGAAATTGAGACCCAGGGGACTAAGGTTCTATTCTTCATATTTTGCAATCACTCCTAACTCTTTCTTCTCTGTAGCTGTTTTTTGTGCTCCCCCCCGCCCCCGCGTTGTCTTTTATCATGTTTATCTGTCTTTCAGAAAGATTCCTCTGTTTCAGAACAGAGAATAAATTGGATGGACAAGTCTGGTGGCAGGGAAATAAAATTGATTGTTGTAAATTAAGAGAGAGAGATTGATGGGGGAGAGTAGTGAACAGTTTTATTATTTATCAACTATTGGCATTGTTGGCCCTCTGTGTATGTTTCTTTTGTATTTTTTATATGAATGTATGTCTATTTTGTTTCTATTCTGTTTTATGTATGTATGTACGTTTATTGTTTTTGGCTCTTGTGCATTTTTCTTTCTTTCTACCTCCTTTCAGCTCAGTTTTTTTCTTCTTTGCCAGCTATAGCTTTAGTTGTATTCTATAAGATTTAATTTGTGTAATTTCATTATCATTCAATTCAAAGTATTTTTTAATTTCTGTTCCGATGTCTTCATTAACTCTTGTGTTATCTAGAAATGTATTTCTTAGTTCGTCTTTTTATTATTGACTTCTAGTTTAAGCTGTGGCCAGAAAACATACTCTCTGATTTCAGTTTCTTGTAATTTAAGTCTTGCTTTTGCTATTAGTTATTGAGTAATGTTTTTTATGTGTATCAGATGAAATTTAGATTTTTTTATCATTATAAACTAATAGCTTAATAACGCTGTTTTTTTTTGTTTATTTTTATTTTTATTTTTTATTGAAATATATTCACATACCGTACAATCATCCAAAGTGTAAAACAGTTGTTCATAGTATCATCATATAGTTGTGCATTCATCACCACAATCAATTTTTTAACATTTTCATTACTCCAAAAAATAAAAATAAGAATAAAAATAAAAGTAAAAAGAACACCCAAAATACCCATACCCCTTCTTCCCCGTATTATTCATTTACTTTTTTATCCACCCTTCTACTCATTTGTCCATACACTGGGCAAAGGGAGTGTGAGCCACAAGGCTTTCACAATCACATGGTCACGCCATGTAAGCGATACAGTTATGTGCTCACCAGTAAGGCTTTTTGCATTAAGTATTGCTTTGTCTGTTATTAATACAGCTATACCAGATTTCTTTTGGTTGGGTGTTTGCCAGGTGTACCTTTCCCCTCCTTTTACTTTAATTCTTCCTGATTCTGAGGTTTTAGTCATGTCTCCTGTATACTGCATATAAGTAAGTTTTTTTTAACAACTCAAAATGTAATTTATTTCATTGATATTTTCAAACTTTTTAACTTTCCATTTCTTGACATTCTCCTGAGAGAATAGCAGATCATTAATAATAAAAAAGCAAATCAGATTGACAGTCTAAGCCTTAGTAAAATATTGTAGTATTTTAAAAACTTGTATAATTAACAACCAAAGACAAATTCAGATATTAAGTGATTAACAGCTTGCTGAATTTTAGCATAATTTTAACGAGACATTGAATATTGGCAAATTTTTTAAAACAGTAAGCAGATAAACAATATGCCATTAAAAAATGTTAAAATACTTTATTTGCAAAATTTACCTTTTTTTTTTTTTGGTTAATACAGGTAATGTGTTTCTTAAATAGTCTCATTCTTTTTGTGTTATGTCTATAAAAATAAAATTGTCCTTAACATTCCTAAGTTCTTTCTAAGAAATAAGGAAAATATTTCTAAAATTTTCCAAATAAAGCCATAAAGTATTTTTATATGGTAAAACATAATAGAGTCATAGAGTTATAGTCAGTGGCACAAATCATTTATGTGATGATAAAACATATTCAATGTTAGGTAAGAAATCAGTACTGTACAGTAACAAGCCATACATAAGAGGTAGAATTCATAATCACAGTTTTATAGAAAAGTTGCAGTAGTTAATATCTGTATTCTGCTTTATTAGCTATGGTACTAAAATGTCCTTCTCATTACAAATCTAACAGCAGGAAAAAGGAGGGTTCTTCATAGGCAGTGTTTTGCGTATGTATGTTAAACAAGACACCTGAAGCATTTTCTTAGTTAATTAAGGTAATCTATCATATATGGTGTTTACCTCATTTTTGAAAAGTCTCAGAGTAACAAATCTAGGCTCCTATTCTTCTTTCAAGGAACTAAGAAGGGAAATACATCTTTCTGTACCACTCTTAGTATAAATGAAACCACTATGTTTCTGGATATCATCGCTTATCATTCCAACAGTACTAACCTATGAATGGATTCTGTACCCAAATTTATAAGCTGATTGTTTCTAATTCACAGTACATTTTGTCATATACAGTGTTACAAATGAGTAAACCTAGTAATCTGTTTAATTGATGATGTAGCTAAATTACTAGTACTTGAATAAAAGTACATTAAGTAATGTAGCTAAATTACTAGTACTTAGTAAGCTAGGATGACAGAGATCTTTTACGTATATATAGTTATTCACATATTGGTTGTTCATAACTTGGGGTTCTGTTGTTTTACAATCCGTATTTCAAAGTCGATCAAGTGATCAGAAAGGATGTTTATGAAAGTTATAATAAAAATTGACATAAGTAAGTATACTCAGTGCTGAAACACAGAGGGCAGCTAAAGTTTCATATATACCTGAATACTTAAAAAAGATTTAAAACAGTATAAAATAATTATAAAAAAAAAATCCATGGCCAAATACATAAGGTTTCTTCCCATTAACTGGAAATTGATTTCCTGTACTTTATAGTAGGATTAGATCATCATGATGAGCCAATCAGATTCCAGACATTTATTTATAGTTCTATTTCAGTGAGCTTTATTTTGATCGGGTACTCTTAACTTGACCTAAACTCCTTTTTATTGTTTCTGATCATTTTGAGAGCCAAGAGAATAAGATATTTGTTAGGCCAGATCCTTTTAGCAATATTTCCCTCACAACTGACAAGTCAGTAGTCATGTCAAAATTAACATAACACTGTTGACAGGTAATATAAAAATAAGATTATTTCCTCACATTTAATTTAAAAATCTTATATCTTAGTTAAGAGCTAGACAGAATGTTCGTGTCCTTATGGAGACTGAACAATTTTTGACCATATTCTTGACTTCAAAGAGAAAATAGGTCATAATTTTAATAAGGAAAGTATGACTTTGCATTTTTAATAATTGTCCAGATGTTAGCTTTGGGAAATTTAGGCTGCATATATAAAACTAATACTTTTTACTAATATTTTACATTGAAATATAGTAATTGGTTATAAAAATCTCAAAAATGTCATTGTTTTCAAAGCTATGCTTCTATTTACATTGTATGAGAGGTGCATATGTAGAGAAAATTGAGCCTTTGTCTTCTAAACATACAGTCAATCCATGACTAGGTAATTATCAGATAAGGGTTATAACAACATACTGAAAACTTCTATTATCAATTTAGAATTGCCACATTTATAAAGAATCTTCTGGGTAAAAGAACCTTAAAGCAGATTTTTTAGAGTTTCATTAAGGCCGAACATTCATTTGTTTAAAATAAATCGGACATTTGTATTATTTTTTCCAGCGTAGGAATATGTAGTTAGTTACATGGCTTCTTCAGTCAGTTATATCTATACTCTTAAAAATATTTCTGTTTTTCACTTAAGTACTACTGGATCAATAAGATTACTTTGCTTTCACATTAAAATTATACTTGTTTCACAAGATAATGCCTGAAAATATTTTGGAAAAAACTATTAATGACCTTGACTGTAACAGTTTATTGCATTTTTCCACCTATGTTTTTCAATGTTAAGTACTTTAGTTTGGAGTTTTAAGTTCTATTTTTCCTCTTGTCTTCAAATAGACTCTTCAGTATGTAAACTTGAATGGCTGATACCACCGCCATGACCACCAAATTAACCATAGACCAGAAATTGACTCTATCAAAGTTGCTTTCTTTCGATTTATTTCGATCACAAGCCTCAAATGCTCTAAGCAGAGTTTGGATATGACCACTTTTGCTTAGTCTGAACTTGATGCTATTGATGGATTCCAAGATATCTTCTAGTTTTCTATCCAGCATATCTGTGCCAGTAATTTATTTCTTCCACTCTTCTTGTTCTTGTTCCTGTTCTCCCATATTATCCAGGATTAATTCAAAGAAAATCACCTCAGAAGTGGTGCTGAATGTATTGTCAAAGCAGAACATGTAGTCATGTCTTTAGTTACGTGTGAACTCCATCTGATTTAATTTGTTCAAAAACTAACATTTTGCCTTCTGGAGAAGCAAGATGGAAATCAGTATCTAATCCTGCTCCTTCTAAAACTTGGTACTTGATTTCCAATGAGGCCTTCAGAGGCATGGGCTGGTAAGAAACACTCCTTCTGGCCAGCTGGAAGGGTAAATGTGAAGTTGCTGTCTAAGGAAGGCCCTGCAACAGCACTGTAAGTTAGATTTTAAAATAAAGTCTTACAAGCATAGGGTTCATTTACATTTATTGTACCTACTGATTATATTTTCTTTAAATCTTCTATGCTTTCTGTTTATCCCTCCAGCTTTATGTTTCTTCTTTTATATTATTGTAATTATTGTATTATTCCATTTTCCCTCCCTTTATTAACTTGGAAGTTCTATACTCTTTTGCTCTTTCTTTCATGGTTATTCTAGATATTAAAACATGCATTTTGACGTTTTAATTTCTAAAATTATTTGGTGTGTGTACCTTTCTTTCCAAACAATGCAAGAATATTAGAACACTTCAACTCCATTTACTCCCCCACCCTGACTTAATATGACAATGTTGTTGTATATTTTAATTCTGTATGTTTATACCCTACAAAATATTATCACTGTTGTATACAAGTCAGTATTTGTATAGAGTCAGTATTTATGTAGTGTTACCATCACCTTTGCCACTTTCTATTCCTTACTGCATTATCATGCTTCCTTTTGGAATCATTTTCTTTGTGTACCAGGATACCCTTTAGCATTTTGTGTAGTGTGGAACTGGTAGTGACAGATTTTCTCTTACTTGTCTGAAAATGTCTGTCTTTATTTCACCTTCAATCTTGAAGATATTTCACTGTGTATAGTATTCTAGCTTAGCAATTGTTTTCTTTCAACATTTTAAAGATATTCTGTACTTTTCTGATTTCTGTTGTTTCTGATAAGAGATCAGTTTATCAGTCTAAAATCTCTTTCTTTGCAGGTTGTGTGTCTTTTTTCCCTCATCTGCTTTTAAGGTTTTCTCTTTTTCTTTGTTTTTTTAAGCAGTTTTTCTAAGAAGTGCCAAGGAGTGTTTTTTCTACCTGTTGCTGTGATTCATAATGCTCCTTGAATCTGTAATTTGATGTCATTAATCTTAGTAAAGTATCTCTTTAAATATTGCTTTGCTCCCTCTCTCTTTCTCCTGTTTATGGGATCCAGTGATATACGTGTTATCCCTTCTCATTTGTATTTTCTGTGTCGCTTATCCCCTCTTTCATGGTTTTTATCAATTACATTCCAGTCTTTATTTTGGATATTTTCCTCTGATATGTCTTCCAGTTCATTAATCATCTCTTCTGTTGTGCTTCTTCAGCTTTGAATCCGTCTATTGTGTTATTAAGTACAGTTATTGTATTTTTTAGTTTTGGATTTTTTTTCCCCCCCCAAAAAATCTGCTGTGTCCCATTTTGGAGCTTTCTGGTCTCTGTCAAAATTCTCAGTCTTTTTCAGCTTGTATATTGTATGCATAATGACTGTTTAGAATGGAGCCCTTGTAGGTCTGTTTGTGTTAAATACTGTGCTTGAAATTTCTCTTTACAGACAACTTAAATACCTAGAATAGGATACTTTCCAACAACAAGCACTTCATTTGCTTCTGCTCGATGCCTGCAGGAGCTAGCAAACTAGGACTACGTTAATCTATTTTCAGGCTTTGTTATTTGAAACTGGGCTGGAGTCCCATGAGAGTCAGTATATTTCTCGTTCACTCTTACTCTTCAGGTACTGTGCTCTTCAGGGTCTCAACCAGATGTGCCTGGGCATTTCCCAGCACCCTATCCCCTTCCTACCTGACTTTAGTGGTCCTTGGACTATAAGTTTTATCTCCTTAGCTATGCAGGGCTATAGAGGCATCCTTCAGCTCCTCAGTAGCCTCTTTTATAGGACTAAACATCTCTTTAGCTATCATTAAATCCTGTTTGCTTGCTAATTACCTACTTCTGTAACATTTAAAATTCTATAGTTTTGCTTATAGTCTAGTGCCAGTGATATTCTCTGTTTTTGCTTAATGTAATTGGAATCCTTTTTTCAAATGTAAAGTTATGTAGAAGATTATAAAGTCAATAAAAAGAAGATCTGTTGAGGTTGAAGTAGAGTCAGGGCCTTGATTCTTCCCTGCTTCCCTCTCCTTACCCCTTGGTACTCCTGACCTCATTAAAATTTGGGGGTTCTATGAAAATTTGAAAAATTATCTTGGGAGAAAAAGATTTAATAAAAAAAAAACATAATAAACACCTTTGTCCTTATCCTCTACTTAAGAAATAAAACATTACAGAATCAAAACACCTTGTTTGGAACCTATGAATATGTTAGAGTACATGGCAAAGGGGAATTAAGCTTGCAGATGAATTACAGTTTCAAATCAGTTGATCTTAAAATAGGGAGATTATTCTGGATTATCTGAGGGGTCCAGTGTAATTACAGGGTCTTTAAAAGTGGAAGAGGGTAACAGAAAGAGTCAAAGAGATGTCATGGTGGAAACAAAGACAGAGTGATGTGATATGAGAAAAACTTGACTCACTGTTTATAGCTTTGAAGATGGAAGAAGGGGGCCATGAGCCAAAGAATGTGGTGGCCTCTAGAAGCTGGAAAAGGCAAGGAAATGGATTCTCTCCTAGAGCCTCCAGAAAAGAATGCTGCCCTGCCGGCACCTTGATTTTTAGCTCAGTGAGACCCCACCTACAGCACTGTAAAATAATAAGTTTGTGTTGTTTTAAGCCAAGGTTGTGATAATTGGATACAGCAGCAATAGAAAACTAATACACTCTCCCTGATCAAATTTACATGTCTTGCACTACTACTATGCTGGTGTTATCCCTGTGAATGCCTTTATACTTTGATCCTATACGCATGTGTCCCTAAACAATATGTAATGCTTTGCATGTTTTCCCTCCCATATCATCCAGTTTTCAACACCTTGCAATGTTGACAGTCATTTGTTCTCCTTCATTTAAAAACATTCTTATATTTGTACATTAATCACCATCATTGACCACTCTACGTTTTGCTGAATTATACAACCCCAGTCTTTATCTTCTTTCCTTCTGGTACATGCCATTAGCCGCCTTCTTTCAACCGTATTCACATCATTGTTGTTCAGAGTACTTAGAATATTGTGTTACCATCATAACTATTACGCTATCTGTTTCATTTCTGGATCTATACAATCAATCCTGTTGAACCTTCTGTACTCCTTCAGCATCAAATGCCCGATTTCTAACCTCTTTCTATCTCCTGATAACCTGTATTCTTAACTCTCAAATTTCGCTCATCGTTGTTAGTCCATATTAGTGAGACCATACAGTATCATTCCTTTTATTACTGGCTAATTTCACTCAACGTAATGTCTACTGTCTATCATTTTGCCTTTTGTATTTTATGTCATATCTTATTTTTATTTTTTCCTCTCTCTTTTTTTACCCTTACTGATATTCTTCATTTCTACACTCTTCTCCAAATCTCTTTCTCCTGTCTTTTCCTATCTGCCTATAGTGCTCGCTTTAGTATTTTGTGTAGAGCAGGCATCGTGTTCACAAACTCTCTCAGTGTCTGTTTTTCTGAAAATATTTTAAACCCCCCACCCCCTCATTTTTGAAGGACAGTTGTGCTGAATAAAGAATTCTTGGTTGGCAGTTTTTCTCTTTCAGTATCTTCACTGTATCATACCATTGCCTTCTCACCTCCATGGTTTTTACTGAGAAATCCTCATATAGTCTTATAGAGCTTCCTTTGTATGTGATGGATCACTTTTGTCTTGCTGCTTTCAGAATTCTCTCTTTGTCTTTGACGTTTGATAATCTGATTATTAGGGGTCTTGGAGTCAGTCTACTTGGATCTGTTCTGTTTGGGGTATGCTGCGCTTCTTGGATCTGTAATTTTATGTCTTCATAACAGATGGGAAATTTTCAGTGATTACTTCCTCCATTATTATTTCTGTCCCCTTTCCCTTCTCTTCTCCTTCTGGGACGCCTATGACATGTATATTTGTGCGCTTCATGTTGTCATTCAGTTCCCTGAGACGCTGCTCATATTTTTCCATTCTTTTCCCTATCTGTTCTTTTGTGTATAGGATTTCAGATGTCCTGTCCTCCAGTTCATGAATCTTTTCTTCTGTCTCTTCAAATCTGCTGCTGTATGTCTCCATTGTGTTTTTTCGTCTCTTCTATTGTGCCTTTCATTTCCATAAGTTCTGCCAATTGTTTTTTTTTCCGAACTTTTGAGTTCTTCCTAATGTTTGCCCAATGTCTTCTTTATATCCATCATCTCTTTTGCCATCTCTTCCCTCAACTCATTAATTTGATTTTTGAATTGATTTAGAGTTGTTTGATTAATAATTTGCTGTTTCAATTCCTATATCTCAGTTGAAGTATAAGTTTATTCCATTTACTGGGCCATATCTTCATTTTTCCTAGTGTGATTTGTAAGTTTTTGTTGTCTAGGCATCTGATTTCGTTGATTTCCGCAGTCAGATTTTCCCAGATCAGACGGGCCCAGGTCTCAGGAGGAGGCTGGATTCAGTATCAGGTTTCCAGTTCTGTGCTGCAATCTCAGCCATTCCACGCATTCCTAACTGGTGTACGATGCTGTCTGGTCACGGATGTCCCCCCATCAGTTGTTCTAGGCTGTTTTTCTAGTTGCTACTGGCTATTTACTAGTTGCTCTAGGGGACTAACTGAATTCCACATCTCCCTATGCTGCCATTCCACATCTCCCTATGCTGCCATCTTGCCCTGCCTCTCTCCCTTTTGCGTGTTTTTTAGCTTCATATAAATGGTATCAAATTGTACTTATCATTTTGTAACTTTTTAAAAATTAAGCATTATTTTTGAGATACATATTTTGATATATGTAGCTATAGCTTATTCATTTTATTGCTGTAAATTCCATTGTAACTTGTAGAATTTATTCTCTTGCTGGATATTTGGATTGATTGATCAGCATTTTTTTAAAAAGGAACATTTTAAAATTAGGAGATTTCATGTTAAAATCCTTATTACTTATCTTAAAAAACTAGAACATTCACAAACAATTTTTGGGAGTTGTGCTGTCTGATGTGCAGCCTCTAGTCACAAGTGGCTATTGAAATTGAAATTTAATTAGAATGAAACAAACTTTAAAATTCAGTCCGTCAGTCACACTGGCTGTATTAGTTTCCTGTGGCTCCTGTAAAAATGTACCACAAACCGAGTGGCTTAAAACAACAGAAATTTATTGTCTCACAGTTCAGGAGGCCAGAAGTCTGAAATCAAGGTGTTGGCTGGGGACCCCTAGGAAGGCTCTAGGGGAGAATCCTTCCCTGCCTGCCTCTTCCACCTTCTGGTGGTTGTCGGCAGTCCTTGGCGTTCCTTGGATTGGAGCTGCATCACTCCAGTATCCGTCTCTGTTGTCCCATGGCATTCTCCCTGTCTGTCTCCATGTCCAAATTTCCCTCTTTTTGTAGGGAACCCAATCATTAGATTAGGTTCCACCCAAATCCAGTCTGACCTCATCTTAACTTGATTATATTTGCAGAGACCCTATTTCCAAATAAGGTCATATTCACAGGCACTGGGGATGAGGGCTTGAACTTTTCTTTTTGAGGATACAATTCATTCACAACACCAGCCTTATTTCAAGTGTTCAACAGTCACATGAGATAGTGGCAACTATACTGGGCAGGAAAGACATAGAACATTCCCATCATCACAGATGCTTTCTTTAACAGTGATGGCTATAGTTTAAGTCATAGATATACTCTTTAAGGTACATGTGCTCTCGGTTCTCCAAAGTCCCCACATCCCATGCATATCTTTGACTCTTTCTTTAATAGTGCATACTTTGGAGCCAGGTTGCCTGGATTTGAATCCTGGCTACTTGCATGACCTTAGCCAAATTTCAGACCTCAAGGCATCATTTTTTTCATCTGTAATATGGGGCTGATGGGCTTATTTAAGCCTTATTCTCTGTAGCCTTAATTCTCAGTAGCCATACCTTGTTAAAGACCCCACACTTTCTTTTTTTCTTTACCATTTTCTTTCTGTCCTCCTCTTCTCATCACCGCCTTTTCCATCACCCCTTTCTCCTCCCTATCCTTCCTTCCTTTCCACAAATATTTATTAAACTTTTATTCCATTCATCAGTTGGGTTGCATTTGGCTGCAAGTAATAGAAAATCCTGTCTGAAATGGATTTAAATGTAAAGAAGATTTAATAGCTCACAAACCATTTAGTCAAGATTGAATGCAGCTTCCAGTTATAGTACTCCAGGTATAGTCATGTTATTAGGTCCCAGGTTCTTTCCATCTCTGTTACTATTGTCCTCAGCATCATCTTCAGGTCCCCTTCATGGATGCAAAATCGTTACCACAGGCAGTTGGGGCTGTGTGCTTCCTGAGAGAGACTGTCTCTTCCTGTGGCTCTCTTTTATGATCAAACCTACTTCCCCAGAAACCCTCTCAGCAGAATTTACTGCATGAATCATTGGTCCTAGTTGGCTCATAGTCTGTTCCTAAAGCAATCACAGACAAAGGAGGATTACCCGTGGGTTAACCTGGGGTGTCTGGGCCTGGGGCTATCATATCTTGAGGCACATAGTTACATGAGGGAAAAGTAGATATACCTGAACAAAATCAACATTCTGTAAGGAAGGATTCAGGAGGATTGGATATTGGATAGGTAACCAACAGTGTCAGCTACTTGTGCCAGACCCTGTGGCAGTTAATATTTGTCACTGTCCTCTAAAGGTATCCCTCCTCCTTTCTAAGCTTTACCCCTTCTTATATGCTCTCATGCTTCTGTGCTTATCTTGTTTTGATTCTTCTTTCTTATCTTTCCTGAGTGGACACATGTTTCTCTGTTGGCACTTAGCACTCTGCTCATTTAGGAAATTTCCTTAGAAATTCCTCTTATTTTAGCAGCTTCATCTGTCACTTCTGTATAGTTGATTCCTATGTCTACAATTTGAGTCTTGATCTCTAGCCTGCATTTTTCTACCTCTCCACTGGACATCTCCATATGAATATTTGATGTCATATCAAGCTCATTTTCTCCTAAAACCAATTACTTGGCTATTTTTGACTCATCACTCTCACCTTCCATCCAGTTAATTCTCAGGTCAGATTAATAGTTGTTTCTTATGGGACTTGAATTTGTCCCTTTCTTTCTTAAAGGCAAGGGCTAGGTCACATTTGTCTTTGTATCTCCAACACCAGTCACGGTACTTAAGAAGGATAGTGAAAGTGCTATGGAAAAGGAAGAGATGTAGGCAAGTGAAGAATTGATATAATTTGTGGACTGAATATCATTTCTTAAGAAATGGGGGAAAAGTGACTGAACTTTCCTGTCCTGATGAATGTGAGATTGGTGTTATCGTTAACATAAATAGGGAAGCTAGGAAGACCTGTTTAGGTTTTAGACATAAGTTTGAAGTGAAAGTGAGACAGTAATTTGATAATGTCTAGCAGATAACTGAAATAATAGGACTAAATCGCTTTCCTTTATGTGTTCATGGAAATCTAGTATGTATCAAGCCCTATGCTTGGGAGACTTACATACATTATCATATTTAATCTGCATAGTATATGTTAATCGCACTACTTTTCAGATAAGTAAAATGAACTTCAGAGAGATCGAATGATGTCTTGAGGGTGTCAATTTGAGAAGAGTGGTTTGAGTTTACTGTTCAGAGTGAATTGAAGTAAGGAGGCCTGCTAGATATCTGTTCCAATAATTCAGAAAGGGAATTGTGTGGACAACGGGTGGTAATAAGTTTGGAGAATAAGAATTTGATATAGGTAAGTAGGGTAAAGGAGAAAAAGGCATGATTTTCTGGTAAATGGTGAACCACAGAGATTTGGCAAGTTGTGAGGGTTGATGATCACGTGAAGGGGGAGTGGAGGTAAAGTAGGGTTTGGAATTTCCAAGCAGGAAAGCAGATCCCTCTGGATGTTTCTGCTGTTGTTTTCACTTCAGCTGCTTTGGTAGTCCAGAGTTTGTTGGTCCAAGGGAACAGATCTCTGAGACCTCTTCTGGGTGTTAATTTTGTAACATGTCCTGAGGTTTCTGTTATTTTAACTTCATATTTACCAGATATTTTAAATTTTATTTACTTCTTCTCAGATTTTATCTCAGATTGTATTTTGGAGGTAAGTCTTAGGAAATATTTTATCCAAATCTTCCAATGTGTAATCTTCAGAATGAGTCTATTCTGAGAAATATAATTAAGAAATACATGCCAAAGAATATTTTTTCCAAGTTCCTATAAATATCATCAATCTAAATATTCTACTTTTGATTCACCTTAAATAAAGGAAACATTAGAATATAAGGTAACTTTGTAGCTATGGCTAAAATACATTTTGGAGAATTGGGTTGTCGGGATGCAGTAGCTTAGATGTCTGTAGTTCTTTCTGAATCTGTTTCAAATCTAGATCACTTTTTTTTTTTAATTTACCTAAAATAACTACATTGCTTCCAACATAGATCACTTCTTAAATTTAAAATAGATCTATAATTGCAGAATTGGCCCCCATTCCCACATTCTCATTCTTATAAATCAGGTATATGTGTGTATTTTTCATCTTGAGTTACTTTGTAATATTAGGAATGAAGACCAAAGTTATCCATAGAATAACAAAGATAGTTTTGCAAGTCAAGGTAGTAAAGCAGTGATATATAATATGGAAAAACTTGTCATTGCTTAGTCCATGACCTACCTGGTCTGTAGTCACATAAATATAGTTACTTTTCATTATATTCAGATAATTGTCTTCTCACAACTGGTCTTTTCTCTGGATGTTGATTCAAGAGCAATTTGACAGGTGTTTAATTGCAAAAATTGTACCAGCAGACATGTTACATGATACAGATTATTTCACAAAATAATATGACCTATTCTTTTATATGATGGTTATCACTTAGAAGTATGTCACTCTTTAAAGATATAACAGATCAATTTAATAGTACTAGCAAAGCTCATCAAACATGTAGATGTTAAGATTTTGTTTTTTCCAGTAGAGAGAATCTAAATTTGTACCTGTTATTTTTGTGAGCTGGTTGAAAATTAACTTTTTCAGTTATCGTTACATTCTAGAATTAGTCTGGTTCTGATACTCATTGATATTCCCCCCTTTCCTATAGTCCATTGTGTCTTTTCTCTTGACTTCAAGCCACTCAAAGTACATAATTTGTTAAATCACAGTTATTATCCATAATTAAAATTTTGTTCACCTCTTTGCTATTTTTAATTTTATACAATTTAAAGACCACAGATCCATGCATGCCACAAATGAAACTTGAAACTTTAGGTAGTTGTTCCAGTTTGCTAATGCTGCTGTTATGCAAAATACTAGAAATGGATTGGATTTTATAAAGGGGGTTTTATTTGGTTACAGAGTTACAGTCCTAAGGCCATAAAAATGTCCGAATGAAGGCATCAACAGATGATACCATCACCAAAGTATGGCTGTTGGTGTCCAGAAAACCTCTGTTAGCTGGGAAGCACGTGGCTGGCTTCTGTTGATCCTGGATCGTGTTCCAGCTCCTCTCTCAGCTCCTGTGCATTCTTGGTTCTTTCTCCCAAGATGTTTCTCTTTAAGCGCCTGGGGGTCCTGTCTTAGCATATCCCTGGACAAACTCTGGTCTTAATCTCATAGCTAAACTTCCTTCCGTCTGGCTCTTTTAAAGGGCTCCAGTAAACTAATCCAGACCCATGCTGAATGGGTAGGGCCACACCTCCATGGAAATAATCTCATCAAAACTGTCACCTACAATTGGTGAGTCACATCTCCATGGAAACAACCAAATATCCCTCAAGATTGGATTAAAACTTGTCTTTTGGAGGGATGTAGTATCCAAACTGGCATAGTAGTCTTTTGTTTTAAGGCCTCAGTCCTCTTCCCTTCTTTGTAGAATATATGATAACTGCTCTAAATGAAAAATCTCTGATAGTTTTTGTCTACGCATTGCCAAATCATGGTTAGATGAGCACGGACAAGAAAATTTGAATATTAAAAATGGTAGCCATTTCTACGTGACTTGGTAGTCACACTTCCTTTAAAGTGAAAGAATTGAGAGGTCTTTTTTTAGGAAGCCACCGTAGCATTGTGGTTGAGTGCGTTTTCTGCAATCAGACTGCCTGGGTTTGAATCCCAGATTTGCTGCTTTCTACCTGTGTGATTTTGGATTCTAAGTCTCTATTTCCCTATATGTAAATTGGAGATAACAATAATACATTGCTGTGAGGCTGTTATTAAACAGCAATTTTCATATAAAAGGCAGTACATGTCATTAACTATATTAGTGATACAATTTTTCTAACTGAGACACTTGTAAAATTGTTCTCATGGCTATCTAAGTTAAAAACAGTACTCTGGGCACTCAGTAACCTAATTGTACTGAAAAATGCTTATTTCTTTCTTGATATCTCTCTCTGGTAAAATGTTACATATTTACCTAATTAAAATGAGACTTAATTCCAACTTTATCTTAATGGGATTAGGGTAGTGTGTGGAAGGAAATAGGGAAAAGGCATACGTGTCTTCTTGCCAATTTTAAACTCATATGAAGCACTGCAGCTGTACCTGGAGCTATTATTAGACAGCCAGGGTGATTTTATCACTCCTTAATTCCATTCCTATTCATGTATTCCAAGTAGCAAAATTTATAGTTTTGATACTTGTTCTTTGCCTCTTGGGTTATTGACAGTAGCTTCCTAATTAGTCTTCTTGCCTCCGGTCTTGTACACTTCTTTCTGAAGTCTAGCCCATTCAGGTCTTATTATTGTTACTGTGTTTGACATGTCAAATATCTATCTAATTCAATCGAAATTTTGATGAATTATACATTTTTTTTTGTCTTTTGTCAAATTTAAATCTCTTCCCACTGTAATTATTTCCCCCCAGAATTTTAGGAAATTCTGTTTTTGTACTTGAATAGTGATAGTTCCATTTAACTGGATGTTTGTTTTTTGTTTGTTTTTTGGACAGCAGGTACATAGAATTTAAGTTGAAAGTTCACTTCAATACATGGCACTAATCATTGTCAATCTGTTCAAGGCCCTATTTTTTCTTTCTTTCTTTTTTTTTTTCTTATTTTCATTCCCCTCACCTCTGTCCCATTTTCCCATTCTTCTTCATTGCTGTTGGCCCCCATTCTCATTTATTCAGTATATGTCCTTCCAGCCTACTTCCCAATCCAAACATCTTTATTTATATACTTGTTTCAGTGAAAATATTGTTTTTATATGTGGTTTTAAAATTTTGTGTGGAAGAGGCTCAGTGGGGTATAATATCATTCCATTTTCTACTTAACTCTGTATATACCCAATTCATTCCTTTGAGAGGTATTCCCACATTTTACTTATCTGTTCAGTGATGTGCACCTAGTTTGTTTCTATTTGCTTCCACCAGTATGTTACTTTTTGCAGCTATATGAAACCTTTCTGGTTAAGCTGCTGTATAACAAGATGAAAAGTGACACTTCAGGAAGCCTGTTTAAGAAAGGTTGATTGATAAGTGGTTTACTTCGATGGAAAATCCCTACATTCTAGTGATATCTGATAATGTTCCTGTAATCTTGTAACTGGACAGGGAAAAAAAAAAGTTCTTTCTAAACTCCAAGCCAAATATTTTTCTAAACTCTGCATAGCTGTTTCTCCAAACAAGGTAAAGATGAGTTTGGAGCTTGAGAGCTAAGAAACTTGGCTTGAATTACATGAGATAATGCAGGCAAGAGCTCCTCATTGCTAGGTTTACAAGGGGCTTTGTAACTTATTGGAGCTGGGCATCAAAGCTGCCAAGAAACTTGAAAGTAATCCCTGTTGGTTCTGTCTCATTCTTTGGCATATCTCAGGGACTATAGTAGTGCAAAGTACAGGAACTCCCCCCCAAAGTAACAGAAAATTCCGTCAAATCTAGAATTAGTAATTTAATAATCTTTTTAATAAGCTATGTCATTAACTAAAATGTTAACTTTTGAATTTAATTTGTCAGAATGATCAAAAGAGCAGAACATGTTAATGTGTGAGGGACTTGAAACAAAAGACAGAATGGCTAGGTAAGATGTGCTCTCTCAGGGTCTACTTCATATAAATGAAAGGAAATGCTTTAGTTTGCTCTAAGGCATTGTAATTTTAGTGTAAAGTAATTGGGTATGATAAATGATAAAGCCCACTGGGTAAAGACCACCAGGCATGCAACAATAGTCAACCAAAGTTTATTAACTTGCTGTCGCAAGAGAGTGCACACCTGAGGAAGTGAGGAGGGTCTTTAAAGGGTTTGGGTTTGGTCTGAATGATTCTAACAAAAGACTAAGGGAAGTAGGGACCAACTCTGGATTGAAAACTGTCATAATGTGGGGTCAGTTTAGTAATTGGTATCTCAGCACTTTGTTCAGGAGTTGGAAGAGTGAACCATAGCTGGGTTCACTGTTATAAAAACAATAATCACTCAGAAAAAGGGCTATTTTAGTCGTTTTGCAGCTTTGGTGGTCTTGGGTTAAACTTCATTTCCTGTTAGCCTTGCCACTGGCCTTGTCGTTATCTTTTATAGCTATCATGGTCTGATTATCAGTAGGACTTAATATAATATTCTCAGTCCTTTTTGGGGGCATTTCAGGACATTATTCTGTGTCATCCAGATCTTCACCATTGCCAGAATTACGTTAATCAGAAGATGGTTCAGAGAACCTCATTTGTTTTGGGACTAAAGTCAGTTCTTTATGTATATGTTTTTGTTGTTATGTTTGGCTGTTGAATCATCTGAAACAAAAATGGCTGTGCAGGAACATTTAAGACTCTGGAGATCACAATTTGAGCACTGTCACCCTGACAGATGCTGAGAGATCATTAACAGAGTTATTGTAATCCATTTCTAAGCTGAGAGCCATGGTCCCCCAGTGTGGTTTTGGTGGACAGAAACTTTCCTAGATGTGACAGAATAGGGGCTGTCTGTCCTGTTGACTATTCTGAATTTACTATTTAAAGAGTTGCTTAGTAGTTGAGTGTGTTTGGCCAGGAACTAGAGTGAACTGAGTTGGGAAGTGGCTATAACCTCAGTAATTGCTTTGAATGCGTATTTTAGTGAAATCATGAGCTAGTTGTAGCCTGGTTTTGGACTCATACAATATTATGAATAGGAGTCTTATAGGATTGTTGTTAAGAGGTAACAAGTGTCTTATTAACAATTAAAAAATTTAAATCAGCAGAGAGGAGAGAGAAAATCTTGGAAAATAAAACATATGAACGTGATAATCTTTGGGTCTGATGATCTAGATCTTGTTCCAGGCATCTTGGATGGAAGGTCATTTGAATGGAGGTTCAAGTGTAGTTTTTATCTAATGATACTTTGAAAACAGCCAGTCACCTAATCTGAGAGCGTGTAGTAGCTAAACCAGCAAGGGAATACAGTTGTCTCCATCAGTGATAGGATTGAATAGCTCTGTAAAATTCATTACATTAACCACAATTATTAGATTGGCAGAGAAGGGATCATCTGTTGAAGTTACTTTATATCAATTCAGTTGGTGATTACCCATGGAATTAGAACATATTAGGAAAGTGAGGACTTCGACAGATTTGTGATTTATGGCATAAAAATACGCTATGATTGTCCCTGATTGACAAGGATATAAAAACCTAGAAACAAAAACCAATTTGACATTACTGTACCAGTTTTTGTACATGAGTGTGTCTGCCTCTTCTCAACCTGAAAAGTACATAATCATTGTTAACATACACATTAATATATTTTATTTACATATGGTTAATCTGTAAAGACTGAACTTCTCTTTTATTTGCCACATAAATAATTTTGGAAACAAAAGAGTTTTTGTGATAGTGTTGAATTAATTAAAAAGGTGAAGAATATCAAGCATACCTAATTATTTCTATTGTCCTTTCTATTTTAATGTGAAGGAACAAATCTTTGTGTTACCTGGTAGCTGTTCCAGGAAATCCAAAGGTATTTAGGTGTAAAAGACATTTTAACAGTTTTACTATTCTGGATTTGGGACCTAAATTCACAAAAGGCAAAATCAAGAGTTTTAGATGATATAGTATGTGAACCTAAGTCATGATATCTAAAGGTAAGAAATACAGGCAATATTTGATAATATGATGAGAATAGTAATTTTTAAGAACTTTATTTTTTAACATAAAGAACTTTTATTAAAAATGATTAAAAAGGCAAAGACTCAAGAATATATATATTTTAAAGCTATCTTTTTGAACTTTTGCATTCTTTCCTTGTTTGAAAATAGTAAAAACATTAAAAATACAAAATATGTCACACCAAAGCAAATCAGGCTGTTCAATTCACATCTCTAACACATTGGGACCAAACTGGTTTACTGCGCGGTTGCCATTGTACCCCAGTGTGCAAAGACAGACGTTTATGATCTGCTTTCAAAATTACATGTAATAAAGATAATTAGATCTTAAATTTAAAAAACCCTATTATATTATGATAATTGCATTGGATAATTTTCAAGAAAAGGTTGTTTTTTTGACAAATATCTTTTTTAAGTTATTTGATATCAATTCACTCTACTTCACATTTTTGTGACTGTTTACTTTTATAAAGTATAAAACATTTAAATATGTGGAATGCAAGAGAGGACTGGTTGCAGATTGAAATGTTTTTAGCTTATTGAGAAGTAAGAAATTGTCATAGAGTGATTTGACCATTTTTAAATAATAGAAAGTAGTTGGTATCGAGATGAGTCTTTGGTTTTGTTTTTTGTTTTGTTTCCCCATCACTCTCATTCTCTTCAGAGGGCTCAAGTCTAGGATATTATCCTCAAATCGTATGTATAATAGAATTTGTTATACTCCTGGGTTAATCATCTGGTTAAATCAGTACCTGAACATGAAAGTGACTAGTAGACTTATTTTGATCCCAGTTTCTTTTTTTATGTGTGTGTTATCAACTGTTACTACTTTGTCTTTCAGAAATCATTCAGACTTAATGTATTTTAAATAAAGTACAGATGTTTTCAATTTTTTTGTCTTAGTTATGTGTTCCTTTATTGTCCAAGTTTTTTTTTATAATTTTTTTTTAATTAGAGAAGTTTTTACAGAAAAATCATGCATAAAATATAGAGTTCTCATATACCGCCTTAATATTAACACCTTTCAATAGTGTGGTACATTTGCTACAATTCAAGAAAGAATATTTTTGTGATTGTACTATTAACTATAGTCCATGGTTTACATTAGGGTTCACTGTGCTATACAGTCCTATGGTTTTTTTTTTTTCTTTTTATTCTAGTAACATACAGAACAGAAAATTTCCCCTCTTAACCACACTCAAACATACAATTCTGTGCTGTCAGTTATGTTTACAATGCCACACCACTATCATCACCATCTATCATCAAAACTTTTCCATCAACCCAAATGGGAACTCTGTACAATTTTAAACATTAACTCCCCAATTCCCTACTCTCATCCTAGCCCTTTATAGCTTCTGCTCTCATTTCTGACTCAATGAATTTGCTTTTTCTTATTATTTCATATCAGTGAGATTATATAATAATTTATTCTTTTGTGTCTGGCTTATTTCACTCAGCATGTCTTCATGGTTCATCCATGTTGTTACATGTATCAGAATTTCATTCTTTTTTTATGCTTAAATAATACTCCATTGTTCCTGTATACCAAATTTTATTTACCTGTTCATCTGTTGGTAGACACATGGGTTGCTTCCATCTTTTGGCAATTGTGAATAATGTTGCTGTAAACATCGATGTGCAAGTACCTGTTTGAGTCCCTGCTGAATTCTTTTGTGTATGTACCTACTAGTGGAATTTCTGGGTCATATGGTAGTTCTATACTTAGCTTTTTGAAGAACCATCAAACTGTCTTCCACCATGGCTTCACCATTTTACATGTCTACTGACAATGAATGAGTGTTCCTGTTTCTCCACATCCTCTCCAATACTTGTAATTTTCCAATTTTTTAATAGTAGCCATTTTAGTAGGTGTGAAATGGTATCTCATTGTAGTTTTGATTTGCATTTCCCTAATAGTTGGTGATGGCTGAGCATCTTTTCTTGTACTTTTTGGCCATTTGTGTATCTTTTTTGGAAAAATGTCTAGTCAAGTCTTTTGTCCATTTTTAAGTTGGGTTATCTTTTTGTTGTTATATTGTAGGATTTCTTTATATATTCTAGATGTTAAACCCTTTTTGGATATGTGGTTTCCAAATATTTTCTCCCATTGTGTATTCACTTTCATGATAAAGTCCATTGATTCAAAAAAAATTTTCATTTTAATGAGGTCTTATTTATCTATGTTTTCTTTTGTTGTTCATGGCTCTGGGTGTAAAGTCTGAGATACTGTTGCCTAACACAAGGTCCTGAAGATTCTTCCCAGTGTTTTCTTCTAGGTGTTTATAGTCCTGCTGCTTATATTTAGGTCTTTGATCCATTATGAGTTGATTTTTGTATATGATGTGAGGCAGGGGTCCACCTTCATTCTTTTGCAAATGGAGAAACAGTTTTCCCAGCACCGTTTGTTAAGAATACTATTCTTTCCCCATTGGGTGGACTTGGTGCCCTTGTCAAAAATCAGTTGGCCACAAATATGAGGGTTGATTTCTGAGTTTTCAATTCGATTCCATTATGTCTGCCCTTGTGCCAATATCATGCTGTTTTGATTTTGTGGTTTTGTAAAAGGTTTTAAGATAGGGAAATGTGAGTCCTCCAACTTTATTCTTTTTCAAGGTGGCTTTGGTTATTTGGGTTCCCTTACCCTTCTATATAAATTTGATGATTGGCTTTTCCAAGAACGCTGTTCGAATTTTGATTGGGATTGTGTTGGATCTAAAAATCATTTTGGGTAGACTTGAGATCTTAACAATATTTAGTTGTCCACTGAATTACAATGGAATGTCCTTCCATTTATTTAGATCATCTTTGATTTCTTTTAGCAATGTTTTGTAGTTTTCTGTGTACAGGTCCTTTACGTCTTTGGTTAAATTTATTCCTAGATATTTGATTTTTTTGTTGCTAATTGTAAATGGAATGTTTTCTGATTTATTTTTCAGATTATTCAATACGAGTATATAGAAACGCAGCTGGTTTTTGTGTGTTGACTTTGTGCCCTGCTGTTTTGCTAAATTCATTTATTTCTTGTAACTTTGTTGTGGATTTTTAGGGATTTCCTGTATATAGGATCATGTCACCTGCAAATAGTTTTCTGCCGTTATTTGTTTGATTATCCCTTCTGCCCCTTTCTCTCTTCTACTGCGACTCCTAGTGCATATATTGGTATGCTTAATGATATCCCATAGGTTTCTTAGGCTCTGTTCATTCTTTTTTAGTCGTCATTCTTTCTGGTCCTCAACCAGAATCATTTCAGTTGTCTTGTCTTTGACATCACTGATTATTTCTTCTGCCACCTCCAGTTTTTCATTTCATTTATTGTGTTCTTCAACTCGAGTATTTCTGTTTGGTTCCTATTGAGAATCTCAGAGCAATTCCCATATTGTTCATTCATTGTTTTTCACATATTGATTTGTCTTTCCTCCGTGTTTCTTTATCTCCCTGAGTATATTGAGGCTGCTTTTTTAAAATCCTTGTCCAATAGTCTGGAGTCTGGTTCTCTTCCTTTATGGCTTCTGGATTTTCATCTTGTTCCTTTGGATGGACCATCATTTCCTGTTTCTTTGTTTTTCTTGTAATCTTTTGTTGCACAAGTGAACATCTTAATATTTTAAAGTGTTAACTCTAAGATTTAGTTCCTAAGCTGTCTGTTCCTTAAGTTTTTATCCAGCTAATGATAGGACAGAGATTTTATTGAATGCCAGGAGCTAATCAAAACAAACAAATGAAAGGGAAAAGCACCTTTCACTGTTTTTGCAAATTGGCTCTACTTTGGCTGGTGGTCTCCTTCAGAGGTTAGCCCTCTTGTCAGGAAGAGGAAAATGCAAAGTGCTGGGTCCTCTTTATCATACCCAAGCCTGGGTGGAGCTGTGGAACCTGCTGCTTTTCCTGAGCTTGTACTTGCTAGAGATCTTGGGAGTTTCCCATTTACAGTTTATAGGCATTAGAGTGAATGCTCCCTCTACTATGAAATAGATTTTCACCCTCTCTTGGGTGCTCTCTTGGCTGACTTAATTCAGGTAGTGCTTTGCTCTGGGCTGCTGTAACTTGTTTCCCATTCTGTCCCAGCCATCTGCAAACCTATTCTCTATCCTCAGAACAAACTCTGGGAGGGTTTTTCAGTTTGCTAAAGCTGCTGGAATGCGATATACCAGAAATGGATTGGCTTTTACAATGGGGGTTTATTAGTTCACAAATTTACAGTTTTAAGGCCATGAAAATGTCCCAATTAACGCATCACCAGGATGACACCTTCTCTGAAGAAAGGCTGATGACATCTGGGGTTGCTCTGTCACATGAGAAGGCAATGGCCGGAGTCTGCTGGTCATTCTATCCCTGATTTAGCTTTCGGTTTCCATGGCTTTCTCCAAAATGTCCTGGGCTTCCGTTGGCTTCTCTCTCTTAGCTTCTCCTGGGGGCAAACTCTGGATTACGTATTTTAGCTTCTCTGAGCTCTCTTCAAAATGTCTCTGCCCTTTATCCTCTCATAGAAGACTCCAGCAAGGGAATTACAACCCACTTTGAATGGGTGGGGTCACATCTCCATGGAAATATCCTAATCAAAAGGTCCCACACACAATAGATCTGCCCCAACAAGATTGAATTAAAAGAACATAGTCTTTTCTGGGGTACATAACAGATCCAAACCAGCACAGAGGGCAAGCCATGGACAAGTTTCTCAGCTCAGTCTCTCAGACTTCAGCCCTTTAAAGTGGCACTGACATGCATGTATGTGCACAGGGACTACTTTGCTCCCTCTGGAACAGGCCAGGGACCCACAATGGGAGGACAAATTGGCTCCACCCCGCTTTGAAGAGGGGCTGGAGGAGGGACCAGCAGGGGCATCAAGAGCTTCTTCTATAGCTTTTGAAGCTGTCTTTTCTTGATTCAGCATTTGCCCAGTTAATACAGCTTTAACTATTTTCAGTAGTTTTGAGGAAAGATACTCTTTAAGATTCCTCTGCTGCCTTTGACCGAGGAAGCTTGGAACAGGGTCTCCTTAAGAGCTGGTCCCCAGAGATCTGAAGTAGCAGATCAGAAGAAGTGATCTGGGATCAGACCACACACTTCTGGTGTTTGGAAGTCTAGGTGTTTATGTTCTACCCTTGCACCAGCAAGCTGCACTAATAGTCCAAGCTGCAGTTCCCACTGCTGCTCACTGCAAGGGGCGGGGGGAAGGTGGGTGGCAGCCACTGCAGGGATGGTGGAACTGGCTGGTATTTATGGCAATTTACCAGCCTGTTCCTCCTGCTGCTCCCTGAATGCTACACAGTGTTCCACTAGACTCTGGATTTCAAAATAGTTGATTTAGACAGTTCCTGCCAGTTCAGTAGTTGTTTTGATGGAGGGACTGGTTCCTGGAGCTTGCTACTCTGCCATCTTCCCATAATCCTCTGAAGTATTTTTTTTTATCATCATTTTATTGAGATATATTCAACAGTACCACGCAGTCATACAAAACAAATAGATACTTTTCGATTGTTACAGTACCATTACATAGTTGTACAGTCATCACCTAACTCATCCCTGATACCTTCATTAGACACACACAAAAATAACAAGAATAATAATTAGAGTGAAAAAAGAGCAATTGAAGTAAAAAAAAAGAACACTGGGTACCTTTGTCTGTTGTTTCCTTCCCCTACTTTTCTACACATCCATCCATAAACTAGACAAGAGGTGGAGTTTGGTCTTATGGATTTCCCAAATCCCATTGTCACCCCTCATAAGCTACATTTTTATACAACTGTCTTCGAGATTCATGGGGTTCTGGTTGTAGTTTGATAGTTTCGGTATCCACCACCAGCTACCACCAATTCTTTAGAACCTAAAAAGGGTTGTCTAAAGTGTGCGTAAGAGTGCCCACCAGAGTGGACCTCTCGGCTCGTTTTGGAATCTCTCTGCCACTGAAGCTATTTCATTTCCTTTCACATCCCCCTTTTGGTCAAGAAGATGTTCTCCAGTCCCACGATGCCGGGTCTACATTCCTCCCGGAGTCATATTCCACGTTGCCAGGGAGATTCACTTCCCTGGGTGTCTGATCCCACGTAGGGGGGAGGGCAGTGATTTCACCTTTCAAGTTGGCTTAGCCAGAGAGAGAGGGCCACATCTGAGCAACAAAGAGGCATTCAGGGAGGAGGACTCTTAGGCACAAATACATAGGGAGGCCTAGCCTCTCCTTTGCAGCAAACCGTCTTCCAAGGGGTAAAAACTTATGGTAGAGGGCTCAACCCATCAAACCACCAGTCCCCCTATGTCTGTGGTCATGTTAGCAACCATGGAGGTGGGGTAGGCGAATAACCCTGCAGTCTCCACAGGCTACTCAGGGGGCCTAACATCTTTTTATTTTTTCCTTGTTTTTCTTTTCTTGCTTTTTTTTTTGTTTTTAACTTTCCCTTCTTTTTAAAATCAACTGTATGAAAAAAAAAAGTTAAAAAGAAAACAAACATACAATAAAAGAACATTTCAAAGAGAACCATAACAAGGGGGTAGAAAAAGACAACTAACCTAAGATAACTGCTTAACTTCCAACATGTTCCTACTTTACCCAAGAAGTTACATAATATAGCAACATTTCGTGAACTTGTTCCTACTATATCCATCAGAAATTAACAGACATAGTCATTTCTGGGCATCCCCAGAACGTTAAATAGCTTATCTGTTCTTCTTGGATTATGTTTCCCCCTTCCTTAATTGCTCTCTACTGCTAGTTCCCCTACATTCTACATTATAACCTTTATTTTACATTTTTCAAAGTTCACATTAGTGGTAGCATATAATATTTCTCTTTTTGTGCCTGGCTTATTTCGCTCAGCATTATGGTCTTCAAGGTTCATCCATGTTGTCATATGTTTCACAGATCGTTCCTTCTTACTGCCGCGTAGTATTCCATCGTGTGTATATACCACATTTTATTTATCCACTCATCTGTTGAAGGACATTTGGGTTGGTTTCCATCTCTTGCAATTGTGAATAATGCTGCTATGAACATTGGCGTGCAGATATCTGTTCGTGTCACTGCTTTCCGATCTTCCGGGTATATACCGAGGAAGTGCAATCGCTGGATCGAATGTAGCTCTATATCTAGTTTTCTAAGGAACTGCCAGACTGACTTCCAGAGTGGCTGAACCATTATACAGTCCCACCAACAATGAATAAGAGTTCCAATTGCTCTCCACATCCCCTCCAGCATTTGTAGTTTCCTGTTTGTTTAATGCAGCCATTCTAACCGTGTTAGATGGTATCTCATTGTGGTCTTGAATTTGCATCTCTCTAATAGCTAGTGAAGCTGAACATTTTTTCATGTGTTTTTTGGCCATTTGTATTTCCCCTTCAGAGAACTGTCCTTTTCATATCTTTTGCCCAGTTTTATAATTGGGCTGTCTGTACTATTGGTCATTGAGTTGTAGGATTTCTTTGTATATGCAAGATATCAGTCTTTTGTCAGATACATGTTTACAAAAAATTTTTTCCCATTGAGTTGGCTGCCTCTTTACCTTTTTGACAAATTCCTTTGAGGTGCAGAAACTTCTAAGCTTGAGGAGTTCCCATTTATCTATTTTCTCTTTTGTTGCCTGTGCTTTGGGGTGTAAAGTCTAGGAAGTGGCCGCCTAATACAAGGTCTTGAAGAATGTTTTCCTACATTATCTTCTAGGAGTTTCATGGTACTTTCTTTTATAATTGAGATCTTTGGTCCATTTTGAGTTAATTTTTGTGTAGGGGGTGAGGTAGGGGTCCTCTTTCATTCTTTTGGATATGGATATCCAACTCTCCCAGCCCCATTTTTTTTTTTTTTTTAATCATCATTTTATTGAGATATATTCACATACCACGCAGTCATACAAAACAAATTGTACTTTCGATTGTTTACAGTACCATTACATAGTTGTACATTCATCACCTAAATCAATCCCTGACACCTTCATTAGCACACACACAAAAATAACAAGAATAATAATTAGAGTGAAAAAGAGCAATTGAAGTAAAAAAGAACACTGGGTACCTTTGTCTGTTTGTTTCCTTCCCCTACTTTTCTACACATCCATCCATAAACTAGACAAAGTGGAGTTTGGTCCTTATGGCATTCCCAATCCCACTGTCACCCCTCATAAGCTACATTTTTATACAACTGTCTTCGAGATTCATGGGTTCTGGGTTGTAGTTTAATAGTTTCAGGTATCCACCACCAGCTACCCCAATTCTTTAGAACCTAAAAAGGTTGTCTAAAGTGTGCGTAAGAGTGCCCACCAGAGTGATCTCTCGGCTCGTTTTGGAATCTCTCTGCCACTGAAGCTTATTTCATTTCCTTTCACATCCCCCTTTTGGTCAAGAAGATGTTCTCCATCCCACGATGCCGGGTCTACATTCCTCCCCGGGAGTCATATTCCACGTTGCCAGGGAGATTCACTTCCCTGGGTGTCTGATCCCACGTAGGGGGGAGGGCAGTGATTTCACCTTTCAAGTTGGCTTAGCCAGAGAGAGAGGGCCACATCTGAGCAACAAAGAGGCATTCAGGAGGAGACTCTTAGGCACAAATACAGGGAGGCCTAGCCTCTCCTTTGCAGCAACCGTCTTCCCAAGGGTAAAACTTATGGTAGAGGGCTCAACCCATCAAACCACCAGTCCCCTATGTCTGTGGTCATGTTAGCAACCATGGAGGTGGGGTAGGCGAATATCCCTGCATTCTCCACAGGCTCCTCAAGGGGGCACTACATCTCTTTTTTTTTTTTTTCCTTGTTTGTCTTTTTTCTTTTTTTTTTTTTTAACTTTCCCTTCTTTTTTAAATCAACTGTATGAAAAAAAAAGTTAAAAAGAAAACAAACATACAATAAAAGAACATTTCAAAGAGACCATAACAAGGGAGTAAGAAAAAGACAACTAACCTAAGATAACTGCTTAACTTCCAACATGTTCCTACTTTACCCCAAGAAAGTTACATAATATAGCAACATTTCAGTGAACTTGTTCCTACTACATCCATCAGAAATTAACAGACCATAGTCATTTCTGGGCATCCCCAGAACGTTAAATAGCTTATCTGTTCTTCTTGGATTATTGTTCCCCCTTCCTTAATTGCTCTCTACTGCTAGTTCCCCTACATTCTACATTATAAACCATTTGTTTTACATTTTTCAAAGTTCACATTAGTGGTAGCATATAATATTTCTTTTGTGCCTGGCTTATTTCGCTCAGCATTATGTCTTCAAGGTTCATCCATGTTGTCATATGTTTCACCAGATCGTTCCTTCTTACTGCCGCGTAGTATTCCATCGTGTGTATATACCACATTTTATTTATCCACTCATCTGTTGAAGGACATTTGGGTTGTTTCCATCTCTTGGCAATTGTGAATAATGCTGCTATGAACATTGGCGTGCAGATATCTGTTCGTGTCACTGCTTTCCGATCTTCCGGGTATATACCGAGAAGTGCAATCGCTGGATCGAATGGTAGCTCTATATCTAGTTTTCTAAGGAACTGCCAGACTGACTTCCAGAGTGGCTGAACCATTATACAGTCCCACCAACAATGAATAAGAGTTACAATTTCTCCACATCCCCTCCAGCATTTGTAGTTTCCTGTTTGTTTAATGGCAGCCATTCTAACCGGTGTTAGATGGTATCTCATTGTGGTCTTAATTTGCATCTCTCTAATAGCTAGTGAAGCTGAACATTTTTTCATGTGTTTCTTGGCCATTTGTATTTCCTCTTCAGAGAACTGTCTTTTCATATCTTTTGCCCGTTTTATAATTGGGCTGTCTGTACTATTGTCATTGAGTTGTAGGATTTCTTTGTATATGCAAGATATCAGTCTTTTGTCAGATACATGGTTTCCAAAAATTTTTTCCCATTGAGTTGGCTGCCTCTTTACCTTTTTGACAAATTCCTTTGAGGTGCAGAAACTTCTAAGCTTGAGGAGTTCCCATTTATCTATTTTCTCTTTTGTTGCTTGTGCTTTGGGTGTAAAGTCTAGGAAGTGGCCTCCTAATACGAGGTCTTGAAGATGTTTTCCTACATTATCTTCTAGGAGTTTTATGGTACTTTCTTTTATATTGAGATCTTTGGTCCATTTTGAGTTAATTTTTGTGTAGGGGGTGAGGTAGGGGTCCTTTTTCATTCTTTTCGATATGGATATCCAACTCTCCCAGCCCCATTTGTTGAAAAGACCATTATGGCTCAGTTCGGTGACTTTGGGGTCCTTATCAAAGATCAGTCGGCCATAGATCTGAGGGTCTATCTCTGAATTCTCAATTCGATTCCATTGATCTACATGTCTATCTTTGTGCCAGTACCATGCTGTTTTGACAACTGTGGCTTTATAATAAGCTTCAAAGTCAGGGAGTGTAAGACCTCCCACTTTGTTTTTCTTTTTTAGAGTGTCTTTAGCAATTCGAGGCATCTTCCCTTTCCAAATAAATTTGATAACTAGCTTTTCCAAGTCTGCAAAGTAGGTTGTTGGAATTTTGATTGGGATTGCATTGAATCTGTCGATGAGTTTGGGTAGAATTGACATCTTAATGACATTTAGCCTTCCTATCCATGAACATGGAATATTTTTCCATCTTTTAAGGTCCCCTTCTATTTCTTTTAGTAGAGTTATGTGGTTTTCTTTGTATAGGTCTTTTACATCTTTGGTTAAGTTTATTCCTAGGTACTTGATTTTTTTAGTTGCTATTGAAAATGGTATCTTTTTCTTGAGTGTCTCTTCAGTTTGTTCATTTCTAGCATATAGAAACATTACTGACTTATGTGCATTAATCTTGTATCCCGCTACTTTGCTAAATTTGTTTATTAGCTCTAGTAGGTGTATCGTCGATTTCTCTGGGTTTTCTAGATATAAGATCATATCATCTGCAAACAATGACAGTTTTACTTCTTCTTTTCCAATTTGGATGCCTTTTATTTCTTTGTCTTGCCGGATTACCCTGGCTAGCACTTCCAGCACAATGTTGAATAACAGTGGTGACAGCGGGCATCCTTGTCTTGTTCCTGATCTTAGAGGGAAGGCTTTCAGTCTCTCACCATTGAGTACTATGCTGGCTGTGGGTTTTTCATATATGCTCTTTATCATGTTGAGGAAGTTTCCTTCAATTCCTACCTTTTGAAGTGTTTTTATCAAAAAGGGATGTTGGATTTTGTCAAATGCTTTTTCAGCATCTATTGAGATGATGAATTGATTTTTCCCTTTTGACTTGTTAATGTGTTGTAATACATTGATTGTTTTTCTTATGTTGCACCATCCTTGCATGCCTGGAATGAACCCTACTTGGTCATGGTGTATGATTTTTTTAATGTGTCTTTGGATTCGATTTGCAAGTATTTTGTTGAGGATTTTTGCATCTATATTCATTAGGGAGATTGGCCAGTAGTTTTCCTTTTTTGTAGCATCTTTGCCTGGTTTTGGTATTAGATTGATGTTAGCTTCATAAAATGAATTAGGTAGTGTTCCATTTTTTTCAATGTTTTGAAAGAGTTTGAGTAAGATTGGTGTCAGTTCTTTCTGGAAAGTTTGGTAGAATTCCCCTGTGAAGCCATCTGGCCCTGGGCATTTATTTGTGGGAAGCTTTTTGATGACTGATTGGATCTCTTTGCTTGTGATGGGTTGGTTGAGGTCTTCTATTTCTTCTCTGGTCAGTCTAGGTTGTTCATATGTTTCCAGGAAATTGTCCATTTCTTCTACATTATCCAGTTTGTTGCCATACAGTTGTTCATAATATCCTCTTATAATTTTTTTAATTTCTTCAGGATCTGCAGTTATGTCACCTTTTTCATTCATTATTTTGTTTATATGGGTCTTCTCTCTTTTTGATTTTGTCAGTCTAGCTAGGGGCTTGTCAATCTTGTTGATCTTCTCAAAGAACCAACTTTTGGTGATATTTATCCTCTCTATTGTTTTTTTGTTCTCTATGTCATTTATTTCTGCTTTAATCCTTGTTATTTCTTTTCTTCTACTTGGTTTAGGATTGGTTTGCTGTTCATTTTCTAGCTTCTTCAGTTGATCCACTAGTTCTTTGATTTTGGCTCTTTCTTCCTTTTTAATATATGCGTTTAGTGCTATAAATTTCCCCCTTAGCACTGCTTTTGCTGCATCCCATAGGTTTTGGTATGTTGTTTTCTCATTTTCATTCGTCTCTATATATTTAGCAATTTCTCTTGCTATTTCTTCTTTAACCCACTGATTGTTTAGGAGTGTGTTGTTTAACCTCCAGGTATTTGTGAATTTTCTAAGTCTCTGATGGTTATTGACTTCTAATTGTATTCCATTGTGGTCAGAGAATGTGCTTTGAATAATTTCAATCTTTTTAAATTTATTGAGGCTTGTTTTATGTCCCAGCATATGATCTATTCTGGAGAAAGTTCCGTGAGCACTAGAAAAGTATGTGTATCCTGGTGATTTGGGATGTAATGTCCTGTATATGTCTGTTAAATCTAATTCATTTATCAGATTGTTTAGGTTTTCAATTTCCTTATTGGTCTTCTGTCTGGTTGATCTATCTATAGGAGAGAGTGTTGTGTTGAAGTCTCCCACAATTATTGTGGAAACATCAATTGCTTCCTTTAGTTTTGCCAGTGTTTCTCTCATGTATTTTGTGGCACCTTGGTTGGGTGCATAGACATTTAAGATTGTTATTTCTTCTTGCTGAATTGCCCCTTTTATTAGTATGTAGTGGCCTTCTTTGTCTCTCAAAACATCCCTGCATTTGAAGTCTATTTTATCTGAGATTAATATTGCTACACCTGCTTTCTTTTGGCTGTAGCTTGCATGAAATATTTTTTTCCATCCTTTCACTTTCAGTTTCTTTGTGTCCCTGTGTCTAAGATGAGTCTCTTGTATGCAACATATTGATGGTTCATTTTTTTTTGATCCATTCTGCGAATCTATATCTTTTAATTGGGGAGTTTAATCCATTTACATTCAACGTTAAAACCGTGAAGGCATTTCTTGAATCGGCCATCTTATTCTTTGGTTTATGTTTGCCATATTTTTCCCTCTCTCTATTAATATCCTTTATTGTACCCATACTGAATCTCTTTAGTACTGAACCTTTCTCCAAGTCTCTCTGTCCTTTCTTTGTTTCTCTGTCTGTAGGGCTCCCTTTAGTATCTCCAGTAGGGCAGGTCTCTTGTTAGCAAATTCTCTCAGCATTTGTTTGTCTGTGAAAAATTTAAGCTCTCCCTCAAATTTGAAGGAGAGCTTTGCTGGATAAAGTATTCTTGGCTGGAAATTTTTCTCACTCAGAATTTTAAATATATCGTGCCGCTGCCTTCTTGCCTCCATGGTGGCTGCTGAGTAGTCACTACTTAGTCTTATGCTGTTTCCTTTGTATGTGGTGAATTGCTTTTCTCTTGCTGCTTTCAGAACTTGCTCCTTCTCTTCTATGTTTGACAGTGTGATCAGTATATGTCTCGGAGTGGGTTTATTTGGATTTATTCTATTTGGAGTTCGCTGAGCATTTATGATTTGTGTATTTATGTTGTTTTGAAGATTTGGGAAGTTTTCCCCAACAATTTCTTTGAATACTCTTCCTAGACCTTTACCCTTTTCTTCCCCTTCTGGGACACCAATGAGTCTTATATTTGGACGTTTCATATTATCTATCATATCCCTGAGGTCCATTTCGAGTTTTTCAATTTTTTTCCCCATTCTTTCTTTTATGCTTTCATTTTCCATTTTGTCATCTTCCAGGTCACTGATTCGTTGTTCAACTTCCTCTAGTCTTGTACTATGAGTGTCCAGAATCTTTTTAATTTGGTCAACAGTTTCTTTAATTTCCATAAGATCATCCATTTTTTTATTTAGTCTTGCAATGTCTTCTTTATGCTCTTCTAGAGTCTTCTTGATTTCCTTCATATCCCATACTATGGGCTCATTGTTCATCTTTAGTTCTTTGAGTAGCTGCTCTAGGTGCTGTGTCTCTTCTGGTCTTTTGATTTGGGTGCTTGGGCTTGGGTTATCCATATCGTCTGGTTTTTTCATATGCTTTATAATTTTCTGTTGTTTTTGGCCTCGTGGCATTTGCTGAACTTGATAGGGTTCTTTTAGGATTTGTAGACCTATTGAAGTCCTTATCTCTAATTTATCAGATCTACAGCTTCGTGGAGTACACTTTCTCTAACTAACCAGCAGGTGGCGTCCACGAGCCACCTGTTCTCCACAAGCCAGTTCTCCCCTGCTTAGCCTTTTTGGTGAGTGGGGGAGTGAGTCTTGTGGGGTCCAATTGGTGTACCAAGCTTGCGTGTGTAGTTGGTGTTGCCTGCCCTGTATGTGGGGTGTGTTTCTGGGCAGTCGGGGAGGGGGAGTGGCCCTAACAATCAAATCTCCCTGATGATCCTAGAGTTTTAAAGCTGCTGCAATAGTCTAATCCTTCAGTTCAGTCCTGCCACAGTTTGTCTCTGCCACTGACCCACAAGTCTTTGGTATTGGCGTATGGCTCCTGAGACTTGCAAGTGGGCCCCTCTTCCAGGCTATGCACCCCGGGTCCTCTGTTGAGGGATGACTGTGCTATGTCACAGGTGAGTGCCTTCCCCCCAGGGCAGTTCTGGGCTGCTGGGCTGTGTAGGGAGGCTCCCAGTCTGCTCAAATGATGGCTGAGTGGGGCTTTGTTAATTCACACTGCTCCACCTTCCCAACTCTGGGACAATCAGCTGAGGTTGCAGGGAAGGCTAATGTCCACGCCCAGTTTTGTGGTGTGTGCCTGTTATTTGAAGCACTTCCATCACACTGGGTTGTCTGGGGCAGCTCTGGGCTATGGGGCTGGCGATGGGCAGGAGTGTTTCCTGTCCACCAGGATGGTGGCTTTGAGCGGACACCCCCGTTTTCTTGGGAAGTTGTGGTGTTTAGTGAATTTTCTCAGCCACTGGATTATTGTCTTTTGTCTCAGAGCTCTCTTAGTTCTGCTCTTGACTTGAGGTGCCCAAATTGCAATTCTTTGAAGCTTTCTGTATTGGGCTTCTTAGAGTAATTGTTTTAGAAAAGGGAAAAAGGATTAAAAAAAAAAAAAAAAAAAAGGGCCCTCCTCAGAGATCTGATGGGTTATTGAAATGCTAATAGACAAAGCAACCAGGGCCATTCAGGAAAGGTCCACAGGGCAGAGAGATCAGCTTTTCTTCGGGATTTGCATATGCGCCTCAAGGCCTGAGCTCCGCCCTTCCCCTTTCTGTGTTCACCAGAACTCCAAAAATCCTCTGCTTTTATTTTGGAGTTTTTCGTGTTATTTTTTTTTTTTTTTTTTTCTATGCCTGTCTCCTCTCTGCTGGGCTGGCAGCTCTCAGATTCTCTGGTGTCTGGTCTCAGTCTATCTATGGTTGGAGTCTGGATTAGTAGAATGAGTTTCCGAGAAGGGCTACCACTGCAGTTCTCCCTTCTCCTTCCCGGAGCTGGCAGCCCCTCCTCCCACGGGACTGAGCCTGGCAGGGAGGGGCGCGGGTCCCCTGGCCGCAAAAACTTACAGATTTCGCTGATCTCAGCAGTTCGACATTTTCATGAGTGTTGTATGAAGTATGCTCAAAGACAGATTGCTCTGTTGTGTCCAGTCCACGCAGTTCCTGGCTTTTTACCTACTTTCCTGGAGGAGTAACTAAAACTTACAGCTCACCAGTCTGCCATCTTGCCCCGCCTCCTGAAGTATTTTTAATGTAATGAGTTCTCATAGTGCTTTACTAGAAAATATGTTGTGAAGCTCATTATCATGAAACAAATTTTTTTTCCCATAGAAATAATGTAATTTGAATTCATTTTCTTGACTAAGGATTTCATATAAAATATGTTATAAAACCAATGATGAAGCAGTGTACATTTTGATCATAATTTTAAAAAATTTTATAATAGTAAATGAAGTTAAACGAATTGATTTTACAAGAGGTTATTCATTAACGGTTCAAACCTACAGCCCTACCACCCACCCTTACTGTTGGCATATGACCTCATCTCCCTTCAGAAAAAAATGAAAGTTTCAAAATGGGAACCCCCTCAGCTTCTTACCTCTGAACTTACCAACTTCTTTCCATCTGTATCCATCCTTCTGTCCTCCTTCTTCTTACAATGGAAGAAGTATTTCTCCTTCTTACCCTGAATCACACTTCTGCCTGGTATCCTCAGCGTCTTTGTGCTCTTTGGTTTTTGTTGTCGTTATTTTTAATTTATTTTTTTTTTCTCTCTCTCTCCTGTGTCAGCACCTCCTTTTGTCTGGGTTTTACCTGTCAGAACTTAAACATACTCGTCTCTTCCATCTTAAAAAATATAATAATTCTTTAGCCTTGCATCTTCCTTCAGCTACTGCCTTATTTTCTCCCTTCAAAGAATTAACTCCATTTATTATCTCAATTTCCTTATGCCCCATTCATTCCTCAGCCTTCTGCAATGTAGATCCTGCCACTACACCACTGCAGTTATTTTTATCTAGTCTACCATCTACTGTTGACTTCATCATTTCTAAATTCAGTGAGCATTTTTCAGTTCTCACCTTACTGGACTGCTCTACACTTTTTGATACTATTTGCCATTCTGTTCTTTTTGAAAATCATTTTCTTGACAGTCTTTCTCTTTTGTCTCATTTCATCTACTCTTATTGCTTCAGTTACTACATATATACTGATTATAGCAGATCTTGTGTCTTCTGCTCTCTTGTGAGCTTCAGATTTGTCTAAATTGCCATCAGACATCTCCATTAAAATTTATCACAGATATTGCAGTCTTAACCTACACAAAATCAGACTGTTATCTTCTTTTTCCCCCAAATCTTTTCCTCTTGCTGTACTTATTTCAGTGAACAGTGTTGCTATTAACATGTTCCTTGAACTAGCAATCACTATTTGTGACTTCTCCCTCTTCCTTACCTTTTGTGAATGTTCAGTCACCACGTGCTATCAGTTCTACCTCTTTCTCTGAGGTCTCTCTATGTAGCTACCACCTTTCAGCAGTAGTCACCATCATCTGTCACCTGAATAATTTTAATACTAATTGTTTTTAACTGGTCTTTCTGCCTCCTGTACTTATTTACTCCCCCTAAACAACCACAGGGTACCCAAAGATATTTCTCCCAAATAAAATATAATTCTCTTGTTAAAAGAACCCTTTAATGAACTGTTCCCTGTTCTTGAAGTAAAAAGACCCTCATGTTCTGGTTCCTAGTTATGTATCCAGCCTCATCTCCATTTACGCATTGTGTCCATTTCTCCCTGAAATGCTTAATTTTCTCTCACCTCATGTGCCTTCACACTGTGTTCCCCCTTCAAGTGATACGCACACACACACACACATCCACCTACATCAGCAGTTCTCAAAGTGTCATCTAGGACCCCTTGGCTGTCCCTCAGATCCTTTCTGAGGGTCTGCAAGACTTGTACTATTTTCATCATAATACTAAGACATCATTTAGTTTTTTCACTCTCTTTCTCATGACTGCACAGTGGACTTTTTTTCAGTGGCAAAATAATGTGTACTGTCGCCATTGCTCTGATGGCTAATGGAGATGTGCTTGTGCATTTTTGTATTTTTAAAATTTTCCATTTTTAAATTTTAATAGGGTAAATATTGATACATATAACCCACACAAACAAAAGGTCTTCCATAATTCCCAAGAGACAAAAGGGGTCCTGAAACCAAAGGTTTGAGAGCTGCCATTTAGGCCTCAGTCAGATGGCATTTCCTCTGAGAAGTCTTTGCTTGAGTCTTCTGCCCCAGCCTTTAATCTCTACTTGTGCTGCCATAGCACTTATCATGTTGTATTATGATGGACTAGTTGTTCATCTATCTTGGCCAGGAGACTCAGACTTGGCCAGGAGAAGCAGAAGGCTCCTGAAAAGAAGAACCTTATTGTATCCCCAGTACCTAGCGCAGCTTTGGATACGTAGTAAGTGCTCACTGAACACGTGTTGAGTGAATCTCTTTGAAAGGTATTTGAGGGTCACCTTTTCTAAGTTTTTCATTATCAGATTATGATGATTATAAGATATACTTTAGCAATACATTAATTTCTCAACTTTTTTTAACCCATTAATATCTAAATGGGTTTTAGAAAACAGGTTTTATTTTATGTGTCTGTGTGTGTGTTGTATACACACATACCTACATATAGAAGTGTACTGGGAGTCAGCAGATCTGTATCTGAATCTGAGTCTCCCACAGATAGCTATGGAACCCTGGATACGTCTTTTTATTCCTTTGAATCTAATTTTCCTCATCTTTCAAATAATGTAATTGGACTAGGTTATCTATTCCTGTATGTCATTATGTGATTATATGTGGAAGGTGTCAAATATATACCAAATATGTGATTTGTATTTATTTATATATTGCTTTATTAATGTAGATCTGTCTGTATATTAAAATAACTTTGTTTTTACAGGAAAGATGATAAAGACTATGCTTTAAAACAAATAGAAGGAACCGGAATCTCTATGTCGGCATGTAGAGAAATAGCAGTAAGTGATGCTCTTTTATTGTTATTATTATCAACTGACTTAAGAGTACCAACTGTGTACGTCTCTGAATTGTGTTTGTCACAAATATCCATTAATTGAAAGTTAATATTTTTCATGGCATCTGTATATAGAAAAATATATTTTTTAAGAGAAATAAAGGCAACATGTAATTCTAACAAAAATTTCTACATAAATTCATTTACATATGGTTAAGTCAATCTCAGTTGTTTATTTAAGTAAATATTTTTCCAATACATTGTCACTAAATAGTTAAGGGTCCAGTTATTCTTATTTCATTGAGTGCAGTAGTATGTTAGCACATATAAAATTATTATTTCTAGTATAAGATTAATATTTAGGTGAACTTAAAATGAAATAGTGTTACTTGATTTTCATTGATTCTGTCTATTCATTTTTACTTAATTTCTCATAAGAAAAAATACTACTGTAAATTGTTTTATAGTTTTTAGTGTAGAGGTTTTGCATATCTTTTTTTAATATATTTTTTAATTGTAGAATATAACAAATATACATAGAAGTGATAACTTTCCAAGTGCAATTTAACAAGAGTTAGCAAATTTCAAAGAATGTTATGGGTTACAGTTCCACAGTTTCAGTTATTTCCTTATTGTGAAATATAACACATATACAAAAAGGTGATAACTTTCATATTACAATTTAACAAGTAGCTATAAAACAAATCTTAAAAGATGCAATGGATTACAGTTCCACCATTTCAATTCTTTCCTTCTAGCTTTTCTAATACCTTTAGCAACTAAGAAGAAGAAAATTATATAGAGACTCAGTATTCATAATCCTTTGTTAAGTTCCATCTTCTCTGTTGCTACCCCTTCCTCTAGTTGAATCACTTTTCTCATCTTCAGGTATGTCTAGGCAGTGATCATCGTATCTTGTTCATGTTGGAAAGGGTGTCGATATTATGGGAAAAGGAGACACATCTGGTTGATGTTCTTGAAGAGGTATTGCCTCTGGGTTTTGGGACTTAGCTGGCATAGGAGCTCTCTGGAAGATTTAAGTTTCTGAAGAATAAACTTAGTGAATGAAACTTTGGTCTCAGACAGGGATCGGGTATTCTTTAGGGTTTTCAAGACTACTTGGGCTTATTGCACTATCATCATTTTGCATAGGAGTAACCCCCAGGACAGCCTCTTTGACTCTATTTGAATTTTCTTAGCCACTGAAGTCTTATTTTGTTGCCTTTCTTTTCCCCCTTTTTTGTCAAAAAGGCATTCTCAACCCCTCGATGTCAGGGTCAGGCTCATTCCTGGAATCCATGTCCCACGTCACCAGGGAGACTCATTCATCTGGAGGGGTCCTGTCCCACATTGGGGAGAGGGTGATGAATTTATTTGCAGAGTTAGGCTTAGAGAGAGAAAGTCTACATTTGAGCAACAAAAGAGGTTCTCTGGAGGTCGCTCCTAGGCATAATTATAGGTGGGCTTAGCCTCCCCTTTACAACCATAAGTTTCACCAGAGCAAGCCTCAAGATTGAGGGCTTGACTTAAAAAGTAGGTGGTTCCTAAGTTCACATAGCATAAGTTATGTCCACAATAATCTATCCATATCTCACATTATCATCACTTAGTTGTACAATCCTCATCAGTCACATTTTAAACAATTCTCAAGACTCAAAATACCTTGTAGCTCTTTTCAGCCCTTAATTATTTGTCCCTAGTATTTGTGTGATACTAGTATGGTATTCCTATTAATTATAGTTCCTGGTATGCAATAGGTAGATTTTTCCCATATACTCTTCTGTTGTCAATTCTCTGTACTAGTGTCATACCTTAGAATTATATCATGCAAGCACCTATCTGTATTTGTAGTGCTGATCTGTGGGTTACATGCCTTTAAACAACCCCTTTCAATCCTATCCACCTTCAGTACAGCTCTGATACTTATAATCCCATTAACAAACAATCATCACCCCTATCCATTCCCTTACCTTTGAATTCACCATCATTAACATATCTGTACATGTTAGATTATCATTTCCCCTCATTAACTTCTGTCTATCACTAGGTCCCTAGTATTTTACATTATGAGACATTAATTTTACATTGTTCAGGGAGTTCATGGAAGTGGTAACATACAATATCTGTCCTTTTGTGTCTGACTTATTTCACTCAGCATTATATCTTCAGGGTTCATCCATGTTGCCATATGTTTCAGGACCTTGTTCCTTCTTACTGCTGCATAGTATTCCGTTGTGTGTGTATACCACATTTTATCTACTTGTCTGTTGAAGGGCATTTAGATTGTTAACATCTCTTAGCAATTGTGAACAGTGCTGCTATGAACATTCGTGTACAAATGTCTGTTTTTGTCACTGCTTTCAAATCTTCTGGGTATATACCAAGAAGTGGAATTGCCAGATCATAGGGTAATTCAATATCTAATTTTCTGAGAAACCGCTGAATTGTCTTCCACAACAACTGTACCACTATACATTCCCACCAGCATTGCATATCTTTTGTTAAATTCGTTCTTAAATACTTCGTGTTTTCTTGACACTATTGTAAATGGAATTGTTCTTTAAAATTGTTTTTTCCATTTGCTTGCTCATAAATAGAATTTCTATACTCAGAAATAGAATTGAGTTTTGTATATTGACATTGTATTCTGAGACTTTCCTAAATTCACTAGTAGGTTTTTGGTGATTTCCTTGGAATTTTCTACATCTATGAATAGGGATAGTTTCATTTCTTTCCACCTTTATTTTATTTTATTTTTCTTGCCATGCCGTACTGGCTAGACCCTTCACACAATGTTGAATAGTGGTGAGCATGGGCTTCTTTGATTTGTTCCCATTCCTGGGGGGGAAATGTTTTCAGTGTTTCATCATTAAGTGTAATGCTAGCTATAGGTTTTTCATAGATACCCTTAAACAGGTTTAGGAAGTTCCTTTCTATTTCTAGTTTTCTGAGAGTTTTTTCCATAAAAGGTTTTGAATTTTATCAAATGCTTTTTCTTCTTGTGTTGAAATGACCATATAATTCTTATCTTCTTTTTTGTTAAATTGGTAGATTATGTTGATTAATTTCTTAATGTTGATCCAATTCTGAACTCCTGAGATACCCACTTGGTGTATATATAGCTAAATTTGATTTGCTAATATGTTGTTAAGGAGTTGTAAGTATATGATTTTGAGGGCTGTGTGTCTTTAATTTTCTTTCTTCTAATGTCTGTTGCTATCAGGATTGTGCAGTCCTCATGAAACAAGTTAGGCAGCATTTCTTCATCCTCTGTTTTCAGGAAGAGTTTGTTTGATTGGTAGTTTTTCTTCTATAAATGTTTGATAGAAGTCACCAACTGATATTGTTTCCTTGATAGATAAAGCTCTTAAGATTTTATACCTCATCCTTGTTTGATAAGTTGTATTTTTTTATGTAATTTGTTCATTTCATTTAAGTTATCAAATTTATTGTCACAAAGTTGGTCATAATATTCCCTTATTATCCTTTCATATCTGTAGGTTCTATAGTGAGTTCCCTTTTTCATTCCTGATGTTGGTAATTTGTGTTTTCTGTCCGTTTTACCCTTGATCAGTCTAGCTAGTGGTTTATCAATTTTAGTGATCTTTCCACAGAACCAAATTTTGGGTTGGTAAATGTTCTCTGCTGTTTGTTTTCTATTTTGTTGATTTCTGCCCTTATCTTTATTATTTCTTTCCTTCTACTTCTGTCTTACTTTCCTTTTTTATCTTCTTCAGGCAGAACCTTAGGTCATTGATTTTAAACTATTCTTTTTTTTCTGATATAAGCATTTAAAACTATAAATTTTCCTTTAGATTTCCTTAGCTTCATTCCACACATTTTGTTATGTTGTGTTTTCATTCTCACTTAGTACAAGATATTTTCTATTTTCTTTGTGATTCTTTAGAAATGTATTGGTTAATGTGTGCAAGTCTTCTAGGAAACTTATTGTTACCGATTTCTAATTTATTTCCATTTTGGTCAGAGAAAAGAGTCTTTATATTTTAGAGATACATGCTGAAATACTTATAGGTGAAATGATAAGATGTCTGGAATTTAATTCAGAGTAATCCAGTGTGAGGTAGAAGGAGTGGGTGTGAATATAGATATGGCTGTGAATTGATAATGGTACACAGAGATTCATTTGACTATTCTTTCCACTTTATATACTTTTGACATTTTCTGTAATAAAAGCTTAAAAAGAAAAAGAATCCCATTTCTTCTGGCAAGACTTATCTGACCCCCTCCTTTTCATTTATTAAAACTTGCTCAGAGAAGTCCTTTGACCCTCCCAACTCACCTCCATTATTCTTCTTGATTGCACCCAGTTTGTTTCAGAACACTCATTACAAGATGTAATTATACAGGTTTCTTTTTATTTGTTGTTTGTTTTTTTCTTTACTTATCATCTGTTACTCCCTCCTTTGCTATACTGCAACACATTTCTTCACTAATATGCACTAGGTCTGACACTGCTCAGTATTTACTAGTAAATACTAGTAAAAGGGAGGGAGTAAGGAAAGAACTCTTAGAATTTGTTATGTAATGTCTCGTTTTTCCAAAGTGAAGACCATTGTATACCTTCATCTTCACTGTATTATAGGTGGTTTGTTTTAAATATTATGTTGTATCTTCAAAACTTCCTGTGAGCTGGAACCCTTTTAGCTTAATGGTTTTCACGCTACTTTGGTGGACGGTTGGCAATCCAAAGAGGTTCCTTAAAGGGCTGCCTTGTAGTTGGGGGCAGGGAGCAGAGGTAAAGCTCCAAACTCTAAAGCTCAACTCTGTTTTAACCTAGGCACCTTAGGTTTTATCAGCTTTTAATAATTTGATTGTAGGAAAGGTTCCACAGCTTTTAAAAAATATTGTTTTGAAATAGTTCTCAGTATGCTTTTACAGTGATTTCAACTCCACTGTCATCATAGTTATTGTATAAATTTAGAATTTATTTTACTATTCAGCACTGTTGAAAAATTTTAATATTAGTAATTATGTAGTTTTAAAAATGCCAGAGGTTTTTTTTTTAAGCCCACTTTTTCATTCACTACTGTAAATGATGTATTTCTTCACAAGTTTTGGTTTTAAATATTAATTTATTTGCACTTTCAGAGTTCAGACTAAGTGTTATAGTTTATGTGCCAATTGGAATGAAGTAAGTTTATGGTGAATGATGTAGTAAAACATTGTATTTTTAGAAGTGATCTTAGTACTCAGGAAAATCGTAAGATTTTCCCCAATAGAATTAGTAAAACAGGTGGTTTCTATGAAGGAAAACATTGTATAAATGTGTTTGAACCTTTCCTTTTCAAAAAATTTAACATGAATCTTTAAAAAGACAAAAAGTATCTTCTAAAATGTTAAGAAATAATCATCTACATGCCATGGACTCTGTAGGGGCTCATGAAATGGAAAAATTGGATTCACCAAAAAAGGAAGACTCTGGAATGCACCCACACTCCGCTGTGACCACAGGTTAGGGTGTGTAGTGGTTAAGGCTCTAGTCAGATGACCTGGCCTCCTGTCCTAGCTCTGCCACTTAACTAGCTTGGAGGACCCAAAGCAAGTTACTTAACCTCTTTGTGTTTCAGGTTTCTCATTTTTTAAATGGGAGTAATATAGTATCTCTTAAGGTTGTTGTGAGGAGCTTAGAACACCTTCTAGTACATAATATACTTTCAGTAAATGTTAGCTGCCACTAGTACAGCCACATTATTTAAGAATTGCCTGCTTACTTGCATTTGTCCTCTACTAGAGGACTTTGGCAGAAAGTCTTAGGACATTTTGTATCCCTGACCTAACATAATATTTGCCACATTGCCTGACAGGTAATAGGCATGTAATAAAAGCCATCCTAAATGCAGCATAGTTCCCTGATCTTTTGGAAGTAGTCCAGTATAAGTATTTACTTAGAGATAGTTCACCACTGAGAGTCAGTTCCATCTTCCAATCCCACAGTGACCATTCTCTTTTAATCCCAAAATGACATCTCCTGATGTCTCCCTAAAAAAATCAACTAACTTATGGACAACTCTCCCATTTTATTACTCTATAATAATATAATTACTCTTGAAGATTTGTTGTCTGGACAACCAGGTGAAACTTTTTTTTAGTGGGTATTTTTAAAAAGCGAATTGGTTTTATGGTAAAAGCAGTGATAGTAGTCCATAAATGGGCAGCTTATTAAGGGCATGTTGTATGACATCCTTCAGTTTGTTCATGTATTTTGTTTATTCGTGTAGTCATGCATTCACCTAATTCTTAATGAGTGCCTACCAGGTGCCAGGCAGTGTTCTAGGAACTAGCCACGCAGTGGTGAGCAATACACGGTGCCTGCTATTGTCAAGTTCACAGCCCAGTACATATTTCAAACATCTGTGTCTGGATTGCAAGATGAACTATTCCTCTGAAGTATTAGATCTTGTGAGGTATTAGACCATGGTAGTTAGGAGTACTGGCTTTGTATTTTAAGAGTTAGTTATTTTTAAAAGACTTTAAGCCCTGGTTCTACCACATCCTAGGAGGATGACCTTGAGCAAATTATTTCACCTTTTTAAACCATTGTTTTCTCGTATGTAAAACAGGGACAATATAAATATTTCATAGGTTAATTCATGATTAAGTAAGCTAATGTATGTCATGTGCTTAGCACCATGCTTGACAGCTAGGAAGAGCTCAATAAAATTGTTGCTGCTGTTTCTTTTTTTTAATACAGAAGCTAAACATCATCTTGGAGGTGGGATTGAAGAGACATCTAAGAATAGCATTATATGTGCTTTTCTAGTAATTGGAGAAAACTTTTTCCAAAGCTTTGGAGTTTGTTTGTTTGCTTGTTATAATTTATACTCTGCCAGTTTCCAGAAAGGATTTGAAATGGCTGTCTAGCTTAAGATGTGCATTCCAATTGTGAGGTAATGGAAAAGATTCTGAACTAGAATAAGACAACCTAAGCACTGGCTTTAGCTCTTTCAACAGCTGCATGATTCTGGGTGATCCCCAAGTCTGCTTTCCTTATGAGACTCTGCCTTGTTTTTTTAATAAGGAAATGGTCTCTTTTAGATATTGGCCTTTAGGTTTCTGAGGATTAGTATATAATTTCTGAAGTCTTGTATGTTTGAAAATTATATTCTAAAAGCAAGGGTATGAATTCTCTCTTGTTTCTGAATAAAATGATTGTCACTTTCCAAAGAATTAATCTTTCATGTATGTGACTTAATATATAGTCCATTTATATTCCTTTGCTAAAACCTCCAAGCAACCTTAAGCTAAGTATAGTTCATTTCAGAGCCCACAATACAGTTTTAATATTCCATTTTTACAGATTCTTATTTTGGTGGCAGTGACCTTATGAAAGGTAAAGTTCTAAGACTTTTCACATGGTTGATCTGTATTTGGAGTACATTTGGTTGGTACTTTGTAAGTCTACCTTAACTAATAAAGACATAGTATCAAACTTCACAAGAAGCTTTTTTTTTTTTGTTTTCATCTCTGTTGTTTTTGCTATTTGCTTGGCATGGGTGGAGGTGCTTTTTAACTGATAGTTTATTAGGACCACTTTTCTTTATTAAATTAGGATAAAATAGGGAGATAAAAAATTTAAATATAAGCATATCATTTTGAAGGATGAGAAAGATTAAACTCATGAAAATGTGCTCTACTTGGATGCTTCTACCTGAATAAGTTCTTATTTCATTATTGTATGAGACAGGTAAAAAATTATAATCAACTTTATTATGTAATTTAAATGCGAAAAATCAGTCACCGTATCTCAGAGTTACAGGTCTCAATTCTGATCTGATATTTGGTGTTGATGAATTTTGTATTTTCCAGTATTGTGATTAGTTAAGCCTTTGATATTTTAAAAAAAGAATTACAACCTACAGATTTAACATCCTTTGTTTTGTGAAGTCAAAACACAGATTTATTCAATTATATATTTTCAGTATATTTTCCCCACAGATTTTTCCTCTTTTGTTATTGTGGCCCCTGTATAGATATCTCAAAATTGTGTAGGTGCTTATTAGATTTTTAAGATTGAAAACCACTGGGTTTGTATTGCTTTTGAATTACAGAATGGTGTAGTTTTTCAACTACACAAAAATTTTTGTGGCAAAAATTTTTAATGGATCCCCTTTGTTTTGCAGTTACTTCGAGAACTTAAGCATCCAAACGTCATCTCTCTTCAAAAGGTGTTTCTGTCTCATGCTGATAGGAAAGTTTGGCTTCTGTTTGACTACGCTGAACATGACCTCTGGGTAAGGTGAATTGCTGGCAGACCTGGAGGCATTGGTTTTTGTTTGTTTGTTTGTTTGTTTTTTATTGAGATTGTTCACGAACCATACAATTATCCAAAGATGCAAAGCGTACAATCAGTTGCCCACAGTACCATCATACAGCTGTGCATCCATTACCACAATTAATTTTTTTTCAATTTTTAGAACATTTTCATTACTCCAGAAAAGAAATAAAGACAAAAAAAGGAAACTCAAATCCTCCCATACCCCTAACCACCCCCCCCCCCATTATTGATTCATAGTTCTGGTATAGTACATTTGTTACTGTTGATGAAAGAATGTTAAAATACTACTAACTGTAGTATATAGTTTGCAATAGATATATATTTTTTCCCATATGCCCCTCTATTATTAACTTCTAATTATACTCTAGTTCATTAGAGAGATTTCTAATATTTGTATAGTTAATCACGGACATTGTCCACCACAAGATCACTGTTTTATACATTCCCATCTTTTAACCTCCAGCTTTCCTTCTGGTGAAACTCTGAGCTTCCCCTTAGCACTACATTCACAGACCATTCAGCACTGTTAGTTATTCCCACAATGTGCTGTCGTCACCTCTATCCACTTCCAAACATTTAAGTTCAACATAGTTGAACATTCTGCTCATAATAAGCAACTGCTCTCCATATCCTGGTAACTTATATTTCATGTCTATGAGTTTACATATTATAACTAGTTCATATCAGTGAGACCCTGCAATATTTGTCCTTATGTGTCTGTCTTATTTCACTCTTGTGCCCTCAAGGTTTCTTCATCACCCCATTTTTTTTAAGATGGTTTTGTTCACCCACCATACTTTCCATCCTAAATAAACAATTGATGATTTCCTGTATAATCACATATTTATGTATTCACCACCATCACCACTGTCTATATGAGGACATCTCCATTTCTTCCACAGAGAAGGGGGAAGAGTCAACAAATGTAGAGAGACAAAAGAAAAAAAGGAAAGAGAAAAAAAAAAAACATGACAGCTAGGAAGCGACAAAAGGAAAGATAGCGTTAAACTAAAGTAGAACAAAGAGTCAGGCAACCTCACCAATGCCAAGAGTCCCATACCCCTCCCCCAAATCCTCCCCCCCCCATATGCATTTAGCTTTGGTATATTGCCTTTGTTACATTAAAGGAAGGATAATACACTGTTTTTGTTAATTATAGTCTCTAGTTTGCATTGATTGTATTTTTCCCCCAATCCCACCCTATTTTTAACACCTTGCAGTGTTGACATTCATTTGTTCTCCCTCATGAAAAAACATATTTGTACCTTTTTTACAATCGTTGAGCACCCTAGGTTTCACTGAGTTACACAGTCCCAGTCTTTATCTTTCCTCTTTTGTTCTGGTGTCCCACATGGCCCTAACCTTCCTTTTTTCAACCATACTCACAGTCATCTTTGTTCAGTGTACTTACATTGCTGTGCTACTATCTCCCAAAATTGTATTCCAAACCTCTCACTCCTGTCTTTTCCTTTCTGTCTGTAGTGCTCCCTTTAGTGTTTCCTATAGACAGCAGGTATCTTGTTCACAAACTCTGTTGTAGTCTGCTTGTCAGAGAATATTTTAAGCTCTCCCTCATATTTGAAGGATAGTTTTGTTGAATATGGGATTCTTGGTTGGTGGTTTTTTTCTTTCATATCTTAAATATATCACACCACTTCCTTCTTGCCTCCATGATTTCTGCTGTGGAGGCACTGGTTTTAATAAGAGATTGTTAAGAGTGACTGAAACAATTAGGAGTTCAAATTAAACTACAAGACGTCCGTTTTTATAATAGCAGTCACCTCATAGAATGTGATTGATGCATTACCAAGGCTCAAATATTTTGCTTTGTATTTTTACTTTTTATCCTGTCCATTTGACCTTTGTAACAGATACTAAAGAAAACAATAGCTATAGATTTTTGATAAAATAAAAAAACTAACTACAATAATTTATTTTGTTATAAAATTTAAAAGCAACCTGTTTGCTTCTACTCTGCAGAATAAAAAGATGTAAAAAGGCTGTGTCATCGTGTAGGGGGAAGAATATGTTATATTTAGAAGACTAGGCTGATGGGGTTCTACCTGTTATTTGTCATGTGACATTAGGCAAGTCTCTTAATGGCTCTGAAGCTGTAGATTCCCCAGTCTGTGAAATGTAACACTTTTCCTGCCTTTTTTACAGGGTTTCTCTGAGGAGTAATTTTGTATTTGAAAAGTTTATAAACTAAATGTACTATACAAATGTAGGAAAATATTATTTTTTGGTTATCATTCATAGTTGGTCGTCACTATTTTAATGTATTTCTTATTTTCATCAGCAGTAATTCAATATTATACCTACTCAAATTGGGCATGCTTTTATACGGGAAGAAGTTTTGTGAAAGAGAGCTCTACTACCGCAAAATGAGATTGGCTTGAAAATAGGTTCCAGAATCTGTTGTGACTCTTAGTTATTTTGTGTTTGTCTGACCTGTGATCAGAATATTTTTAGATTACCTAGAACCAACTAAATATTTGAAGATTGCTCAAAATTGACTAATGACCAATTTATTAGCTTAGCTAATACAACAGAAAAAAAACAGATGCTATGTTGATGAAAATTATAAACTAAGCATTTAAATTCATCTTGTCTTAATTGCTGCAATACAGAGAAATCTACCCTCAATCTTTTGCAGTTCACTAAACAGATTGCTTTTAAGATTGTAAAAGTTGTGGGTAACGATAAAAATTTACTCCTTTCTTAAATGTAACCAATCATTCAAAATGCCATTTTGGGGATAAGACTTTCTAATATATACAATAAAAATGTGTAATAGGATAGCCAAAATAATTTTGTAACATTTGCAAGACTTATGTCCTGATCAGCCTTGTGTGAAGAACAACTGGTAACACAGATTACAGTAAAAAAAAAAAAAAAAAAAAAAACAATATCACCTTGAGTTAATTTGTTAACAACTACTTCAGTACTGTGCACAATGTATTTTTCATGATATTTAATAAAGTCTTTAAAAACATTTTACTATGTTTGCATACTGACCTGTATTTACTAAGTTAGCGTGTCAGTGCTTTTGTTGAGATAAAACATACATAGTGATATCACTGTATAAGTGATCATAATATCTTGGGTTCTTTTTCAGAAATCTTCAAAACAGTTTACATTTTTCCTTCAGTTGTGATTCATAAATGTATATATAAGACTTGAAATAAAACTATAACAAGTTTCCAATAAAACTGTTTTAAAGTAACTTCACCTTCTGAAAATAGTAAAATAATTTTAAACTGTTCTGCTGACTTCCAGAATTAGCCTCACTTTGTACAAATTTCAAAAATTGAAACTTATCTGGGTTACGTATACTTTCAAATTCATAAGAAGTATTTTCACTCTTTGTAGATACTTATTTTCCATCACTAAAAGTGATTTGATTCGAACTGTTTTTTAGAATATATCTCCATAGTAGTGTTTACAACAGAAAATAGATACATGAAATTTTCTCTTTTGTATGAAATGTCCAAAGTTCATGTTGGTTAAAAATGATATATTTTTTTCCTTTCTTTAGGTTTTAATTTCTGTTCTTTTATTTTAAAAGAAAACTTGTCAAATCAAATTGGGGTCTGTTAATAGAAATTTGTTAAATCGGTGTGGCCAGTATTAAATGGAACGTTGTCATGCTCAAGCCTAATATGAAATCGAATGACATAATCCAGACTTAAGATAATTTCTAGGCTGGTTTATAAACAGTATTTGCAAGTAAAATGCAATAAAGCGTAGGAAATAATATTGCATTCAATGTGATTTCTGGCTGGCAGGTGTGTAATGTTTAATTTATACTTAGGTACAGTGATTCTACCTTAGCAAATTATGGTGCATGTTATGTTGTACACATAGTTTTATCAATACTTATATTTATACTTATATTTTATACTTATATTTTATCAATACTCATTTAAGCCAAATAAGTATTTTAATGTTCGTTTTAACAAAAACCAAATAATTCAGTTTACTAAAATCTATCCTTTATCTGCTTTATTTTCTTATTTTAATTGGAATGTTGAGGTGAATTGACAAGAGTGAGGTGGCAGTGAGTAGCAAAACAGTTACAGTAGAAAGGGTCATTTTAAAAAAATTACTTAAGTGTTGATGAAATTTCATGGTATACATACCATGTACTTGTTATATAGCCTGGACTATAAGGAAAATGAAAGTAGATTTTCCCCACCTTGGTTTTCTATAGTTGCATAGTATTGGTGTTAACTGAAGAAACGTATATGGAATCAGTTGATTATATTATTCACCCCACCCCCATATATTTGTTCCTTTCATTCTTATCCTGATAGGTCTTTAATTTTTTTAAAAAATATGCTCTCTTTTAATCTGTTTTTATTAAGCACCAAGAGCCAATGGGTATTCTTCCCAAGGAAAAAAGACTTGATTGTCACATTATATCTTAGGAAAGGTGGCAAAGCATTTTAGATCATTAAGAGCTGTAGCTCTGTTTTCTTTGCCTGCTATTAAACACATTGAAAAAAAGACTGAGGAAAAAAAATTAGAATAGGTTAATGCTGCTAGTAAGATATAGCTAAACATACTACATATGCTTTGACTGATATACTTTACCTTCCCACCAGGTATCCTTTACTAAATACTTTTTTTTTTTTTCCAACAGTTATTAGTTATTCTTTACCCATGTTCCTTGTTCTTTCTGTATCATAAGAAATAAAAAATGAAAATATTAATCCATAGTGTTAAATATCACACTTCTTTTTTCTGTTTTGCATTTCAAGTGTTCTTAATATTTGCTTTGCAAATATTGGTCAGGAGTCTGCTGTGTACAGCGTTATGTGTCAAATATAGATACAGCATTGCGCAAGGCAGAGATGGACTCTAGCTGACTTATGGCTTTTTCTGAAATGTAGCAGTGCTTTAATTAAGATGAAGAAGCCCATCAAAAGAGTTTGGTACTTTAGTTTTTGTTTCGTTTGAGAAACATTTATTTATAAAGTGATTTTTGTTTTAAAAAGTGATGTTTTGATTTGCTGAATGTCCAAAAACATTATACCTAGAAAGCTTTAAAGGTGCGTTGTACAAGGGTACAAGGCTCTTTTGTTTTTTTTTTTCCTTATCTGAGTCTTTCATATTTCTAAATATTTCTGATGTCAGCTGGTCATTTACATGTTATTTCTTTGTGATTATGTGTATTTATTGAAATATCTTTCCACTTGCTTTCTTTATACCCCATATGTCATCAAAAGGTACCGCAGTTCTAATATGCCAGCCAGCAGTATCTCTTAAAATTTGTTCTTTTTTTTTCCCTTTTTCATTTAATCCCTACAGAATAAAAAACTTTCTGTTCTTGAAAATACCTACCAAATGAACAGGGATAAAGTATACTCAGAAAGCAGTTACATTTTAAGTATGCTTTACAAATAAAATCACAATATTATCTACTTCTCTGTTGTAATAATTTATTTTCTGAGAGTTGTATGCTTAGGAAATTGAATTTTAGCTCCATATATGGGAAATTTTAAAGTTACTTATGTTATCAACACAATATGGAATTATATTTTCAATATCTTTTGGTATCCCTGAGTTTCTTTTTCTATTAGGAACATATTGTACATCAAATTATCTTTCCATCTTTTCTTTTTTAAGCTTCTGTTAATATTTCCTTTCTTTCAGCATATAATCAAGTTTCACAGAGCTTCTAAAGCAAACAAGAAGCCAGTTCAGTTACCTCGGGGAATGGTGAAGTCACTATTATATCAGATCCTAGACGGGATTCACTACCTGCATGCTAACTGGGTGTTGCACAGGGATTTGGTAAGTTGGTCTGTACTTGTGTTGAAACTAGAAAGTGGTGCTGACAGTGGATGCTTTTCTAGTTATCTATGGAGACCATTGTTTTTGATGTGCTAAGGTTATAGGCCTACAAGTGTTAGTGCTACATTCTCAAAACATAGCCTAGCTTTGTAAATCCTGCTTCTTTGATGTCCACTAGTTGGTGATTTTTGCAGATGTAAGAGAAGGCATATTTGTTTTCCTAAGCTTTTGTTTTCTTTAGTCTGTAAATAAAGCATTACCAGTTATTTTACATTTATTTGATGCCAAACTCTGGAAATTGATATATTTATGAATAATTTGGAAATAAACCTTTTGGAGCCTACTGCATACTAAGTTACGTATTAGGAAAGGAAAATGTTAATTTTATCTGTTCGCTTTTAAAATCCTATACTGCTTAGCAATCTTTTGATCAATAAGCCTTTATTAATCATAATTGACTTATGTTATTGAGTCGGCTTTCTGTGTCCAGGTGAAACACATTTTTCAGTATTTAGAAACTTCAGAAGTTGGCTTTCTTATTTTTGTTTTATGTGGCAAAATGCTTTGTCTTTTTTTTTCGCATCTAGAATATTTTTGTTAATTAAATCTTGATAGTTCTAAATTATTTAAACCTCACATTGCCCTTTCTTATTACATAATTACATTGTGCTTTTATCATTTCTTTTCCTTGTTAAGGTAGCAACTATAGTAATATTTGTAACAACACATTCATTTCAAACAAAATAATCATTTTGTCTCTAATCACATGTTTTAATAATACATGGGGAAAATCCATGTGGAATTTGAGGTAGGGCTAATCAGACCCCTCATGCAGAATTCTTTCCAAGCTGCTCTATATTTAATGCATGAAATCTGTGGCCTTCAATTTAGCTATTCCAGTGTTACATTTTCTAGGTGTTTCATCTAGTTTCAGTAAGTTTCCTTGAAATATGTATAATGGTAACTATTTATCTCCAGTTCTCAAATGTAGGAAGTATTTTGTCTAGGGCCAATGATAACAGCAACAATTTGTTGAAAACTTTTTCCTTTATGCAAATTTAATTTTCTTTGTTTTTGTTTTATTTTTATTTAATTTTTTTAAATTCAGTTTTATTGAGATATATTCACATACCATACAATCATCCATGGTGTACAATCAACTTTTCACAGTCCCATCTTATAGTTGTTATGCAAATTTAATTTTTAGTAGAATTACAAAATATTACTTACAAACAATAGGTTTGTTCAAAAGCTATATAACATGACTTTTTTTTAACCCTTTCCCAAATATTTATTTTTTTATAGACGAAATATTTACCCTGTAAGACCAGGTATAATTACTGGTTGTTTATATTCTTTGCTCCTTTTCAGTCAAGTTTATATAAAATGTAGCAATGCCTACTTTAACAGATCTACATAGATTTCTAAGGTTAGGAATTGGACCAACTGATTGAGTTATTGATTTGCCAAAAGAAAGTTGTTGCAAACCAGTCTTACCTTTAAGGTAGATAATTGGCACAGACCCTCTAAAAACGATAATACCTCAGAATGTTATTGAAGCTTTTGTTTAAAAAAAGTGGCTTCATTGTTAAAGGAAATATTGATTTGAGATGGTATGGCTGTGAAGTTCTTTGTTTAATATATGTAGTTGAACTTTTCCAATCAGTAGTCATGTTTAATAAATAAAGATTTGTTTTGTTGCTATTAATCATCATACAGTAGCAGATCAGTAGCTGAGGTCTGTCATCTTTAGTGGGAAATAGAGATTTAATAATTCTAGAAGCTCATTATTGGGCTGAGGGTGGTAAAATATCCATATGTATGGGTGTTTTTCAAAATATGGACTGGAGAGGAAACACATGCAACATTTATTTGTGTGAGGCAACTTATGGACCCAAGCCAAACTTTTTAGTTATAGAACATTAAAGTAATATTATGTTTACGTAAGCTGGTTTGCTTATATGTGTTACCTGTTTGCTGTAAGTAATGATGAATAGAAACACAGATACATGTATGTGTAGGTTGGCTGTTTCCCTTCACTGCTCCCTTCCTTTTTGCTTTATTTCCTTTCTCTCCTTGGGAAATGAAAACAGTCTGTAGTCTTGGTTCTTGTGTTACCATCCTGTGAAAATGAGTAAACAGAATGAGTAAACAGAAGCACAGGTTGAAGTGCTTCAACTTCAGTGTGGGGCAGGTTTTCCATCGTTTTAATTTTTTCAGTAACCTGCTTATGTAAAATGCAAGAATTGGGTTAAAGAATATTAAGAATTTCTGCCCAGTCCTTTAAAGAGGAACTAATTGGGCAATATTAAGAAAACTTTAAATAATGTTCAAGTAATTAATAATAAGGAAAGATTTGAAGTCTGTTAGCCTGCTTGAATGGATTTTGGTGGGTTTTTTTAGCACAGTCAATTAAAAACATGAAGCACGAAAATCATATTTGATTGTTTTTATGTGTAGAAGCCAAGGTTTGATTTGGCAATAGTGTCAGACCTCTTTTCTCTGAAAAGTTAGTCCTCCAGGATAGAGTAAAGCACACTGGCAAAGGGAGACGTTTACACTGTCAATACTTGCGTTGTGACTGTTTTGAGACCATGCACCGGTTCACTCTCTGTGTCTGTCAGTCGGGCCTCTGTCAGTACAACTGATTATTTTTTGGAAAAAAAAATTTAGGAATGATTTTCTTGTGCAGCTTGTGAAATTTTAGTAAGCTAATTTTTCTTTTACTAGGAAAAACTTGGTGATAAAGTAAAAATTTGAAACACACTGTCAGATACGTATATTATATATATGTAAATTATATATATATGTATCTCCTAGGATCTGTGAATCCAATTGAAATGACCTGTGCTACAGTCTGACTCCAGCTCCTTTTCTTTCCCTAGCCCACTCCTTAGTTTCCAGCCAACCCAGAATATTTTCTGTGCCTTGCCTATTTGAATCTCCTTCTCCCTTCATCTCCATCTTTTGAAATTCTACTCATCCTTTAAAGCCCTGCTCATGCTATCTTCTCCCTGAATACCCTAGGGAAGCAACAATGTTTACATCTAAAATCTTGTAGCAGTTGCTTTGAACTACCCAAGGGACACTTATTGTTGGTAGTAGGCTCTCTGTTCAATTGTAACATCCTGAGGGCAAAAACTGTGCCTTAATACTTGGTGCCTGTCCTTCCCAGTGCCTAGCAAAAGATCTGTATATACAGTATTGCTCACAGTATTTGTTGAATGAATGAACTAGCTAGCTTGTAACAGAAACAAAATGGTTTCTATAGGTTATTCTCTATTTCCGGTATTACCTGCTGCTGTTCTTCATCTACAGCCACATACACACTTTGTTGCATAATCTTTCTCCTACTCTCTTATCTCTGCTATGATTTCAATGAAACAGTACAGAAAAACATTTCTTTTTCCATTCATACTGTATTCTAAATCATTAAAGCAGCCTCCCTCTTTCTAAAAAGTCTCAGCTCTTACTAGTCATTTCAAAGGCCATTCAACTAAAAATATTGATCTGTTGATCTCTTATCATTCTCTTCCTCTACCCAGTATTTTTTTCCCACCAAGTGAACCTGTTTGCTTACCCTTTGCCTGTTTATTCGGATGTTCTCTTTAGGTTTTTTTTTGTTTGTTTGTTTTTTTAATCTTAAGGCTGGAATATCTCCATCAGAGTTCATTTGCTCCCCTTACTTTATCCAAAAATGTCTTAAGGTCACTTGTATAAATTATTCTTTATTTGTAAATAAGATTGGCAGTACTAACCTTCCTGTAAACATTCAAGCTATTCTGAACATGCAGTTCTCATGTTTCACTTTTTATGCTACATTTAACTGACTGGCTCAATATTGGTCACAATGTAAAAAATAATTTCTAGTTAATATTTGTTCATTTTGGGGGGTGTTTTTGTTTTTTACTTTTCTAATGCACTCAGTGTTTTATACATTTTGGTGCAAATATTTGTGAAACTATATCAGACCATAGGAATGTTTATACTGCAATCATATTATAAGTCTTAAACACTTGGGCATGTGACATATTTTCTGAGGAAATTAATAGAAAGTAGAGTACCAGTTACATGTCTGGCCTATTTGCCATTTTTTTTGGTCAAGTATATATCCAGTTCTCATATACTTGTTAATATGTTTCACTTTTTAAAAATCTGATATCTAAAATTTCATTTTAATTATTTCCACAATGGTTTTATCATCGTGATAGTTAACTTAGAACTGGCAGGCACATGGAGTTCTATTTTAGTCCTGGTGCACTAAATGGAATGGAGTATTAAGTGAAATATGCTGTAATAAAATATAATTTTTTAACATAGTTTTTTCTTTTCCTTCAAGCTAACTTACAAGTCTATATCTGAAATTTGGAGTGTTTGGAATATTGCAACTACCTGCTGTTTGGTTACACCTGACCTAAACCAATTCAAAATCATTTTTATGCCACAGTTAAATTTTCTGGAAAACAAATCTTTACAGTGGTTTTTCTCTGGGACCATTCCCAGTTGGGGATGTATACATGAGTGGTACACAGTGTGAAATAAACCAGTGGACCACTCTATCCATACACACATTTAAAAGGTGCTGGAGCCCTTTCAGAGCTTTAATGTGACTTTTAAAAGGATTTGATACTGCTGCTGTTCTGCAGCTTATTTTAATTATACTGGATAAATGGCAGTTTGAATAGGAATCACCTGGTGGGACTTCACCTGTCCTTGTGAGGGATGAGTTGGTTTCCTAGCAACCATTAAATACGATGAAAATGCTGAGTAAATCATTGACTCAAACTCAGTTTCTTAGAGCCCACATTATCAAGGCATCCTATTATGTATTGATGCTAGCATGATGAATTATTAGCATAGTTTAGATCTGATTCCTTTTCATTTTAGTGTTTGGCAAAGCGTAAAATTGCCTGGTTTATTAGTTTTGCTTTCTAATAACTGCTCATATTTTATGAGACTTTTTGAGGTGCATTTTCCTATTGTCTGTTCAACACTATCACTAGTAAGTAACTTGGAGAACTGTAACAAAGCCACATTACTGAATTCGGGGATTTTTCCTCGAGGTTAGTGATTTTTAAATTTCAAGATGTGAGCCATAGTGAGTCAGGAAATTGACTACACAATCAGCATTTTTTTCTAATGGAATAGAATAGAATAGAGGAAATGCAAAGAGTATATCCTATGTTGTAAGGGCAGTTAACTGTTGTATGGGGGGTTTGTTTGCTTTATATGTTTATATGTGACTAGAGTCATGTAATATCAAATGATTTTTCTCCCTGTGGGTTTCTGTTCAAAAAGGTTTGAAAACTATACTGCACTACACTTTCGTAAACTCTCCTTAAGGTACTTGGTATGACTAGGAAAGGAAACATGAAGGAAAAAAGTGAATCAAGTCTTTAGACTACTTAGCTCCAAATCATAAGTACATTAATGTTTCATGCAATCTTCTTGACATTGATGATAATATTGATGAAAATCTTTTGAACAGCAGTAGCTCTTTGGGCTATATATTTTTCTAAGTAGAGATTAATTATTTATGGGTATTGCAATTTCAGGCAGTTTTCACTTTCTTCCTTTAATGTTTTTCTAAATTGTCTTAATAGTTAACAGTGTACATTGTTTGTATAATCAGAAAAGAAAATAAAGGCATTTTCATTCTGGACCAGGAAACTGAGGAACATGTCTATTTAGTCTGTTAATAAAATTAAACCATCATGTTCAATGTGGTTGGTGTATTTCTTTTATTTTATGTTGGTAAAGGATGATCTTTTTAAAAGAAGAAAAGGCCCATACATTTACTTTCTTTCTCTCTCAAAAGAGGCACCAGCAAATTCTTTAGAAACAGAAAGGACCCTGAGATTATCCATGTGCTAAAAACAACAGAGCAACTAAGTAATAGAAAGGAGCCTGCATTTCTACCCCTCTGTTCAACTACTTTGTGCCCTTTATCAATGCCTTAGCTTCCTTGAAATGAGTGTTAGGGACCTGTTAAGCATGTTTCTTTAAGACAGAACCTTGTGGAAAAAAAATCCTTTAAAATTTTCACTCATTTTGTTTATTACTTGAGATTGTTTTATTTATTGGGAGCTCCAAGGATTTAATTCAACTATAACTTTTCTGGTTTGTTTAAATGGGTAGCTAGTGAACCTGTTAGATTGCATTCATAAAATTTTGGCTCAAGGATAAAAATAACAACTGACTAAGGTAAACTTAATTAAGGCGTTCATTAATTTTACTTAACATTTTTAATATTATGCTTATTCTGAAGTTTATTTACTTAAATGACCAGTTGGGCATTTTTACCTCTTGAAAATATTTGAATGTTTGTAAACAATCCTTTTGGTTTCTTGAAGAATGCTACATTTGCTTAATTTTAATATTGATGACTGGGTTCTATTATTTGTAAATAATGAATAAGTAAGTAGCCCACTTAATTTTACTGTATGGCACAGCTACAGATATCATGCATGTTTGTATGGGCAAATTTCAAATTGAGAACAAAAATATTATTTTATTTGCTTGGCATATTCTATTCTGCTTTTCCTTAGATTCTGAATGAGTCTTTTCAGATGTAGTGTCAGCACAATGTCAGAATCTTTTATTCTAAATAATCTCATCAAGATTTTTTTTTTTAAGCATTTCTTTAAGATAATGTTTCTGAGAGATCCCAGAAATTGACTAGAGGTAGAGGATTTTCTGTGTTTAAGTCAGGTGTATTTTTTCCCCATTTTTAACATAATTGATGTGATACATAATTAGGTAAGTTATGTAACTGTCCTAGTTTTGTAAACAAAATTTACTATCCAGAGCTGTGTGCTTCAAAAAAAGAGGACAGATAGCACAGTCATCCCTCAACAGAGGTCCTGGGGGTGCACAGCCTGGAAGAGGGACTCACTCACCAGTCTCAGGGCCATACGCCAATACCAAGGACTTGTGGGTCAGTGGCAGAGACAAACTTTGGCAGGACTGAACTGAAGGATTAGACTATTGCAGCAGCTTTAAATCTCCAGGAACATCAGGGAGATTTGATTGTTAGAGCTGCCCCCCTCCCTGACCGCCCAGACACGCCCCATATACAGGGCGGGCAACACCAACTACACAAACAAGCTTGGTACACCTACTGGATCCCACAAGACTCACACCCCCACTCACCACAAAAACAAAGTTGGGGAGAACTGGCTTGAAGGGAATAGGTGGCTCGCAAACACCACCTGCTAGTTAGATAAAGTGTACTCCATGAAGCTGTAGATCTGACAAATTAGAGATAAGGGTTTTAATCAGTCTACAAATCCTAAAAGAACCCTGTCAAGTTAAGCAAATGCGAAGAGGCCAAATACAAAAGAAAATTTTAAAGCATATGAAAAAAACAGACGATATGGATAACCCAAGCCCAAGCACCCAAATCAAAAGATCAGAGGAGACACAGTACTTGAAGCAATTAATCAAAGAACTAAAGATGAACGAGACTATGGCACAGGATATAAAGGACATGAAGAAGAGCATGGCACAGGATGTAAAGGATATAAAGAAGACCCTAGAAGAGCATAAAGAAGAAATTGCAAGAGTAAATAAAAAAACAGACAGTCTTATGGAAATTAAAGAAACCGTTGACCAAATTAAAAAGATTCTGGATACTCATGGTACAATACTAGAGGAAGTTGAACAACGAATCAGTGACCTGGAGGACGACAGAATGGAAAATTAAAGAACAAAAGAAAGAATGGAGGAAAAAATTGAAAAAATTGAAATGGACCTCAAGGATATGATAGATAAAATAAAACATCAAAATATAAGACTCATTGGTGTTCCAGAAGGGGAGGAGAAGGGTAAAGGTCTAGGAAGAGTATTTAAAGAAATTGTTCGGGAAAACTTCCCAAATCTTCTAAACACCATCAGTACACAAACCATAAATGCCCAGTGAACTCCAAATAGAATAAATCCAAATAAACACACTGTGAGACATATTCTGATCAGACTGTCATATAATACGGAAGAGAAGGAGCAAGTTCTGAAAGCAGCAAGAGAAAAGCAATTCACCACATACAAAGGAAACAGCATAAGACTAAGTAGTGACTACTCAGCAGCCACCATGGAGGCGAGAAGGCAGTGGCATGACATATTTAAAATTCTGAGAGAGAAAAATTTCCAACCAAGAATTCTTTATCCAGCAAAGCTCTCCTTCAAATTTGAGGGAGAGCTTAAATTTTTAACATAAACAAATGCAGAGAGAATTTGCTAACAAGAGACCTGCCCTACTTGAGATACTAAAGGGAGCCCTACTGACAGAGAAACAAAGAAAGGAGAGAGAGATATGGAGAAAGATTCAGTGCTAAAGAGATTCAGTATGGGTATGTTAAAGGACATTAATACAGAGAGGGAAAAAATATATATATTTTATTTTAAAAATTATAAGAGGATAATATGAACAACTGTATGCCAGCAAACTGGATAATGTACAGGAAATGGACAATTTCTTGGAAACATATGAACAACATAGTCTGACTAGAGAAGAAACAGAAGAAACACAAGAACTCAACCAAGCAGTCACAAAGGATAAGATGGCTGATTCAAGAAATGCCTTCACAGTAATAACTTTGAATGTAAATGGATTAAACTCCCTAATTAAAAGATACAGATTCGCAGAATGGATCAAAAAAAATGAACCATCAATATGTTGCATACAAGAGACTCATCTTAGACACAGGGACACAAACAAATTGAAAGTGAAAGGATGGAAAAAAAATATTTCATGCAAGCTACAGCCAAAAGAAAGCAGGTGTAGCAATATTAATCTCAGATAAAATAGACTTTAAATGCAAGGATGTTATGAGAGACAAAGAAGGCCACTACATACTAATAAAACGGGCAATTCAACAAGAAGAAATAACAATCATAAATGTCTATGCACCCAATCAAGGTGCCACAATATACATGAGAGAAACACTGGCAAAACTAAAGGAAGCAATTGATGTTTCCACAATAATTGTGGGAGACTTCAACACATCACTCTCTCCTATACATAGATCAACCAGACAGAAGACCAATAAGGAAATTGAAAACCTAAACAATCTGATAAATGAATTAAATTTAACAGACATATATGGAACATTACATCCCAGATCACCAGGATACACATTCTTCTCTAGTGCTCATGGAACTCTCTCCAGAATAGATCATATACTGGGACATAAAACAAGCCTCAAAAATTTAAAAAATTGAAATTATTCAAAGCACATTCTCTAACCACAATGGAATACAATTAGAAGTCAGTAACCACCAGAGACTTAGAAAATTCACAAATACCTGGAGGTTAAACAACACACTTCTAAACAATCAGTGGGTTGAAGAAATAGCAACAGAAATTGCTAAATATATAGAGACAAATGAAAATGAGAACACAACATACCAAAACCTATGGGATGCAGCAAAAGCAGTACTGAGGGGGAAATTTACAGCACTAAACGCATACATTAAAAAGGAAAAAAGAGCCAAAATCAAAGAACTAATGGATCAACTGAAGAAGCTAGAAAATGAACAGCAAACCAATCCTAAACCAAGTAGAAGAAAAGAAATAACAAGTATTAAAGCAGGAATAAATGACATAGAGAACAAAAAAAGAATAGGATAAATAACACCAAAAGTTGGTTCTTTGAGAAGATCAACAAGATTGACAAGCCCCTAGCTAGACTGACAAAATCAAAACGAGAGAAGACGCATATAAACAAAATAATGAATGAGAAAGGTGACATTACTGCAGATCCCGAAGATCTATGGTTGTGCCTAAGAGCCTCCTCCCAAATGCCTCTTTGTTGCTCAGATGTGGCCCTCTCTCTCTGGCTAAGCCAACTTGAAAGGTGAAATCACTGCCCTCCCCCCTACGTGGGATCAGACACCCAGGGGAGTGAATCTCCCTGGCAACTTGGAATATGACTCCCGGGGAGGAATGTAGACCCGGCATCATGGGACGGAGAACATCTTCTTGACCAAAAGGGGGATGTGAAAGGAAATGAAATAAGCTTCAGTGGCAGAGAGATTCCAAAAGGAGCCGAGAGGTCACTCTGGTGGGCACTCTTACGCACACTTTAGACAACCCTTTTTAGGTTCTAAAGAATTGGGATAGCTGGTGGTGGATACCTGAAACTATCAAACTACAACCCAGAACCCATGAATCTCAAAGACAGTTGTATAAAAATGTAGCTTATGAGGGGTGACAATGGGATTGGGAAAGCCATAAGGACCACACTCCGCTTTGTCTAGTTTATGGATGGATGAGTAGAAAAACAGAGGAAGGAAACAAACAAACAAGCAAACAAAGGCACCCAGTGTTCTTTTTTACTTCAATTGCTCTTTTTCACTCTAATTATTATTCTTGTTATTTTTGTGTGTGTGCTAATGAAGGTGTCAGGGATTGATTTAGGTGATGAATGTACAACTATATAATGGTACTGTAAACAATCGAAAGTACGATTTGTTTTGTATGACTGCGTGGTCTGTGAATATATCTCAATAAAATGAAGATAAAAATAATAATAAAATAAAAAAATTATAAGAGGATACTATGAACAACTGTATGGCAACAAATTAGATAATGTAGAGGAAATGGACAATTTCCTGGAAACATATGAACAACGTAGACTGACCAGAGAAGAAACAGAAGACCTCAACCAAGCAGTCACAAGCAAAGAGATCCAATCAGTCATCAAAAATCTTCCCACAAATAAATGCCCAGGGCCAGATGGCTTCACAGGGGAATTCTACCAAACTTTCCAAAAAGAACTGACACCAATCTTACTTAAACTCTTTCAAAACATCGAAGAAAATGGAACACTACCTAACTCAATTTTATGAAGCTAACATCACTGTAATACCAAAACCAGGCAAAGATGCTACAAAAAAGGAAAACTACAGGCCTATCTCCCTAATGAATATAGATGCAAAAATTCTCAACAAAATTCTTGCAAATCAAATCCAAAGACATTAAAAAAATCATACAGCATGACCAAGTGGGATTCATTTCAGGCATGCAAGGATGGTTCAACATAAGAAAATCAATCAGTGTATTACAACACATTAACAAATTAAAAGAGAAAAATCAAATGATCATCTCAATAGATGCTAAAAAAGAATTAGACAAAATCCAACATCAGTTTTTGATAAAAACACTTCAAAAGGTAGGAATTGAAGGAAACTTCCTCAAAATGATAAAGAGCATATATGAAAAACCCACAGGCAGCACAGTACTGAATGGTGAGAGACTGAAAGCCTTCCCTCTAAGATCAGGAACAAGACAAGGATGCCCGCTATCACCACTGTTATTCAACATTGTGCTGGAAGTGCTAGCCAGAGCAATCCGGCAAAACAAAGAAATAAAGGCATCCAGATTGGAAAGGAAGAAGTAAAACTGTCATTGTTTGCAGATGATATGATCTTATATCTGGAAAACCCCGAGAAATCGATGATACAGCTACTAGAACTAATAAACGAATTTAAGAAAGTAGCAGGATATAAGATTAATACACATAAGTCAGTAATGTTTCTATATGCTAGAAATGAACAAACTGAAGAGACACTCAAGAAAAAGATACCATTTTCAATAGCAACTAAAAAAGTTAAGTACCTAGGAATAAACTTAACCAAAGATGTAAAAGACCTATACAAAGAAAACTACATAACTCTACTAAAATAAATAGAAGGGGGACCTTAAAAGATGGAAAAATATTCCATGTTCATGGATAGGAAGGCTAAATTTCAATAAGATGTCAATTCCATGCAAAGTCATCTACAGATTCAATGCAATCCCAATCAAAATTCCAAAAACCTACTTTGGAGACTTGGAAAAGCTAGTAATCAAATTTATATGGAAAGGGAAGATGCGTCGAATTGCCAAAGACACTCTAAAAAAGAAAAACGAAGTGGGAGGACTTACACTCCCTGACTTTGAAGCTTATTATAAAGCCACAGTTGTCAAAACAGCATGGTACTGACACAAAGATAGACATATAGATCAGTGGAATCGAATTGAGAATTCAGAGATAGACTCTCAGATCTATGGCTGACTGGTCTTTGATAACGCCCCCAAAGTCACTGAACTGGGTCATAATGGTCTATTCAACAAATGGGGCTGGGAGAGTTGGATATCCATATCCATAAGAATGAAGGAGGACCCCTACCTCACACGCTACACAAAAATTACCTCAAAATGGACCAAAGATCTCCATATAAAAGAAAGTACCATAAAACTCCTAGAAGATAATGTAGGAAAACATCTTCAAGACCTTGTATTAGGCGGCCACTTCCTAGACTTTACACCCAAAGCACAAGCAACAAAAGAAAAAATAGGTAAATGGGAACTCCTCAAGCTTAGAAGTTTCCGCACCTCAAAGGAATTTGTCAAAAAGGTAAAGAGGCAGCCAACTCAATGGGAAAAAATTTTTGGAAACCATGTATCTGACAAAAGACTGATATCTTGCATATGTAAAGAAATCCTACAACTCAATGACAATAGTACAGACAGGCCAATTATAAAATGGGCAAAAGATATGAAAAGACAGTTCTCTGAAGAGGAAATACAAATGGCCAAGAAACACATGAAAAAATGTTCAGCTTCACTAGCTATTAGAGAGATGCAAATTAAGACCACAATGAGATACCATCTCACACCGATTAGAATGGCTGCCATTAAACAAACAGGAAACTACAAATGCTGGAGGGGATGTGGAGAAATTGGAACTCTTATTCATTGTTGGTAGGACTGTATAATGGTTCAGCCACTCTGGAAGTCAGTCTGGCAGTTCCTTAGAAAACTAGATATAGAGTTACTTTTATTTGTTTAAGCTGTTGGTGCTGTCACTTTGTTTAATATGATGTTAATGTGAACTCATAATTGTTTTCTTTTCACCTTTATACTTTCACATTAGCAAAAGAGAAATACCCTGCCTCTAGTCAGAATACCAAGAAATAGTTTTTCCAGAGAGGGTTCAGAATTGTCTGAATCTGAATTGTAATGTGATAAAGCATATAAAAATATGCCAGTCTAACTTTCTAGTATTAGAGATAGGCCTTAGAGTATTATATTACTTTCCAGATTTCTGAAAATTTGCAAAAGTAATCTTTAAAGATAGACCATATTAGATAAGGTTTTCTTTTATCTCAGCTAAAATTGTTACCTAAACCTATTTTAAGTCCTTGGTGCCCATAGCCACATAAATCTTTCATGAAGTCTTTTTAGTTTGACACCCTTATTTCTTTGCTGGATACAAACAAATGAAAAATCATCAAATAAGAGGACAAATGTCCTACAGAAACAAGCACAGAGAGCTAGCCATATTCTCAAAGTCAGTTTAACAAAAAAGTTCAAGACTTTGTGCAAATTTTTGAAATATTGTTCTAATCAGCACAAAGGAATATTTTTTAGATTTAGTAAAACCAAAAGTTTTCTGAAGTATAATGAGAGATTAAATCAGCACGTTATTGAATTTTTAACTATTGAAAAAATCAGTTACCGTATTAAATTCTTCTCCCTCCAGTACAGCTGAATATTACTTTCATTTTATAAAGTATCACTTCGTTATAATTACCTATGTCCATTTTTTATTATTTAATTTTTATGTAATTTGCCTTCAGAATTATGTCGTAATAAATACTCTGTGGTGAGTATATAATCTGAAGATTCCCATTTCTGTGTTCTCAGGTAGATGTCTGATTTTCTAAGATTAGTTTCAACCCTTTGAATTTTCAGTCTCCAAATCACAGATATGCTTGTAGTTCAGGTCAGTGCAGTTTAAGATGCCTAGTTAACAAAAATGTGGACTACACAAGATAGACTATTTTTTTAACCCAATCTAAAAATCTGCTTACATAAACACTTTGCACCATTTGAAACAAAAATGTGGAAGGGACATGATAGACTGATTTTTTTTTTAAATGATTCTAAAAATCTAACATAAACGCTTTGTACCATTTGAAAAAAGACTATTTTTTGCTCTCCCTGATTTCATAGACTTACAGAACCTTAAAGTTGGAAGGAATCTTAAAAATCATTCCAGTCTCTTTCACAGTATAGTAGTTCTTGGCAGCATCTCCTGCACATAACCGTTTTGTCACTACTTGAGCTAGTTTCTAGCATTGGCTAGTTTTCTGTCTTAATAGGGCAGACTATTTTATTGTCACATAACTGTAATCCTTGGTAGGTAGGTACAAAAGTGGAATTTTTGACATTCATCATTTGATCCCTGTCTGCTTTTGGTTGACCTCTCATTTTTTCCCCTCTGATCAACACTAGCTGGTAAAATCAAATGTCTGGGCTGTTGAGGTAAAGAGGAGGTGGAAAAATTGCAAATAAAAGGAGTAGGTAAAAGATAGGGAGAAGGTAAAGAATAACAGAAGGAGAAATTAAAGAAAAATAAGAAGGGGTTGCATATGGTAGGGAGCAACAGAGAATCTTAGATTGTCTATCCATGAATAATCATTTTCTGTCATCCTGAGCTGAACAGGAAAAGTGAATCTGGAGTTTGTTTGAATTTTAGATTACCACTTAATTGTAAACTAGGGAAAGGTTGCCCTCCTTAGGAAAGTGTTACTTTCCTCCTCTACAAAACGGGGCCAGCATTTTTTGTTTTTTGTTTTTGTTTTTGTTTTTGGTAGAGATTCATCTGAAGCCTTAGGACTGTGTCTGGCATATAATAAATGTTCAGTAAGTGCATTTCACTTCCAGTCCATCATTAAGTTGCCCTAGGAATATAAGCACCTTGGAAACAGGAACTTTATCCATTTTGTTTACTGCTGTTTCATCATTACAGTACCTAGAATATCATCGCACATATTGGATGTACAGTAAATACTTATGGAATAAATAAATGGGTTCTCTACCTTCATGTTATATTTCAGATCCAACTACAATAAGACCCTGCTGTAACTCAGAATTCAAATGTAGCTCAGTTGATGATTGGTCCCAATCCTCTGCCCAGTAACTATGGAAGAAATAACAGATTAATGTCATAGGGCTACCTCTAAAACTGTAACAAGTGTAAATTGTTTCACAGTTGAATTCCTTCAAACCCTCAAACAACAGATAATCTTACATTATATAAACTTTTAGAATAGTGCCAAAGAAAGCTTCCTTGATACTTTGTAGTAAGGAAGCATAATACTGAGACAACAACTAATGTATACAGCCCTAGAACAGTATCACATGTAAATATTTATGAAATATCTTAAAATATTTGCAACGAGAGTCCAGGTAGGCAAACTCATTTAAAGAATAAGGATGATTCAGCATTTGGAAATCTATTAACAGAATTCTCCATATTAACAATGCTAACAGAATAACACTATGGTTATCTCAATCATTGTAAAAGTAGAACTTGTATAAAATTCAGCATTTGACAAAATTAATTATTCATTTCTGATTGACATTCTTAAAACAAGAGAAGGAAACTTCCCAGCAGGAAAAATATTAAAGCCATTATAGTTCTAACTTTCTATCACCTCTCCTACTTAATATTTTGGAACTGTTCTGGTCCACAAATAACCTAAATGGCCATGATAGGAGATTGATTTAAATAAGATATGATAAATACTATAGTACTATCCACCTATTAAAGCTAATGAAGTTTCTACTGTTGAGTGAACAGGAAGAGGACTCAAAAGAATCTTCATAAGATATTTATATTAAATGCAAAAAATTTAGATTTGAAGAAATCTGAATTAGTTTCACAAAATCTTTGCAATGATTTATATGTTTGCAGTATTTGCACTGTGAGGTAAGATGTCAGGTAGATTTTACTTTCTTTTTTATACTTTTCTATTTAATTTTCTACAACAGTGTGTATTTTTGTTAACTTTATTTTTTTTTTAATGTTGCTGATGATAAACAGTTTTTTAATCTGTTTTTAATTCTTCCCCTGCAGAACTTCCCTTAAGGAAAAGGAATAGATCTAAATCAAGTAGAAGGAAAAAAAAGCCACATTGATAAAACCAATAGTGGTTTCCTTGGGGGATTAAAAAAAGTAAAAGATTGATTAATCTAAAGAGAGAAGAATGCAAATTAGAATTTGAAGTAAGAAATACAACAAATACATGTATATGATCATAAAAAATCTGGAGACGCTTTTTCAGAAGCTATATGTTATTAAGTTTGGTAAGAAATGGAAATGAATTATTTGATATTCAATATTGAAATGTATGCAGTAATAGGATTATGATGAGACTGATAACAGGAAGAAATAGGGAAAGTTACTAACAGATAGTTAGAGGTCGCTTGGATAGGTTCATTGCCTATATTTTTCAAACTTTCAAAGAAAAATACTTTAGTATACTATGAATTTCCAAAATGGAAGTAGAGATTACAGTGTTAAATATATTATAAAAATAAACTATTATTTTATCATAAGGCCTGCTAAAGTCTAGATAAACGCCAACTAAAGTAATCAAAACCTGAGAATTATAGTATAGTCTTACTTACGAATTTAAATGTAAAAAATCCTAAATAAGAGCAAATAACATTTAAAATAAATTAGTTTCACTTAGTTTATTCCTAGAATACAGAAACTGACATAATACAAACAAAAGCATCAACGTTTTATTTTTTTACTTACTAAGGCTTTTTATAAAATTAAGCCTCTAATCTGGACTAAAACCATGAAAATTAGATATGGAGGGTTTCTTCTCAATATGATTAAGTATTTGAAATGATTAAGTATTTCAAAATAGTTAACATTAGACACAATAGTGAAAACTAGGAACAAGTGTGAAGCTTCCAATCAACATGACAAATTCTGGAGAATGGAAGGCTTCTACAAAAACCCAGATGAGTTATCTCAGCAATATGAACGTCTTGGTTTAGGAGGTATCAATGAATTTTGGGGGAGCACGATAGCAGAAAACAAGGAGAAAAACCATGAGACTGTAGAACAAGTGCATGTTCTGTTTAATTACAACCATGTTTTTTTCCCTGGGAGAAATGAAATAAAATAAGAGGATGTCATAGCTTCAAACAGTAGAATGTCATTGATTTGTATCATTCAGCAGGCAATATAGGCTGTTTGTGTAATCATTTCTGGAATGATCATTGCTGTTTCTATAATCATTTCTGTGCATATCATAGCTGTACTGAAAGAGGCAGCCATAATGTTATAATACTTTTAAGTCAGCAAATTCTGCTCCATGACAACATATACAGTTTAATGGAATATGGCATCTTCAATAGTTCTTAAAATGTCACCAGCAAAGTTCTATCTGTTCTTTTCAAGGTGGTTATGTTTTCTAGTATGTAAACAGTGACAGACTATTTACCAAAGTTATGGTTATGACTAATCACTTCATGAATTACCATGGAATTACTTGGAAGTTTTGGCTCTTGAGCTAAAAACTGCTACCAGATTCTGCTACTGATAGAGAGAGAGGGAGGGAGGAAAGGAGGGGGAGGGAGGGAGGGAGAGAGAGAAAGAAGAAATCCATATTAAGAAATCAGTTTTCTTGGAGAAGAGAATACTGTTTTAACTTGGCATTAAGTACTAAAATAATTATCTATCAAGTTGTTGAAGACTTCCTGATTAACTAAATTAATGATTAAGCAACAGTAACAAAACATCATAATCATGAAGGCCCATCTTGCCCTTTTTTCTTGAGATTTCCATTAAGTTACATTCAGAAAAGAAGAAATGTAGAGTTAGCTTTGTCTTCTAAATGGGAATATGTTGCCTAGGGTCATATGGAATGTTACAGAAAATAATGAGACGGGACCTGTTGTTTATAGTGTTATCAAAACAACATGACAAGAGCATTCTTTATTATTTATGACTATGTAGCATGCCCAAACTGAATGTAAATTCACTTAATTAGCATTGGGTTGAAAACAAGCTGTTGATGAGATGGCTTTCAGCCCCAAAACTTTGCCTCATACCATATATAGTCAGTGAGTTGCCCAGCAAAGTAATTTTTAATTATTAACCTGCGCTTTGGCCCCAAACCACAATACTAGGCCAGACCCTAACAAAGAAACTGTATTTCCCACCAATACTTAAACCCAAGTTTTGAACCTGGTCAGTTCATTAAGTCAAAAATGTATACCTACTAGGTCACAATCAACAAGTTAATCATTTTGTATCTCTGGAAAAGGGACTGGCATTTGGGATGGGTTGGAAGAGGGATTGGTGATGAAAGGGTCTTTAACTGTTAACTCTGTGTGACTTTATTGTTGGAATTGTTTATACTCAGAATGTATTCCTCTATTAATTTTGTCATTATGGGGGGAAAGATTCTTATTTTGCTAGGTAGCACAGAGGAAAGGTCTGTCGGGGGCAGAGATAATGCCATAACAGAGATGTAGCTGTGGTGTAGTCCAAGAACACTAGAGGATAAGTGCAGTGTGATGTAAGATGGGGCTGGGGAGGTTGGTTAGAACCATCTTATTGTGCCATTCTGAGTTCAGACCATATTCAGAGGTGTTGAGGGACCAATTAAAGTTGAAGTATTATATTTAATAAAAATCATAAAGCATAACATAAACATTCAAAGAAATTTTTGGAAAAGTTCATCCATACCTCTGTTACTCTGAACAGTTGTTCGTTGTTGTTTTCACTTCTAGTCCTTATTCTTAGGCACTGTTTTCTTAACCTGGTTGTAATTGTAGTCTGTACATCATTTTGTATTCTGCTTTTTTCACCTAATATTCTTACAATAATTTTCCATGCTGCTGTGAAATGTTTTAAGCAAGGAAGTGACATGATCAGGTTTGTGTTTTAGAAAGATAGCCCTGACAGCAGTTACAGAAGATGAATTTGGTGGGAAGAGATTCAGAACAGGGTTAAAGAGCCAGGAACATATTCAGGAGATGTTCAGGGAGGCCTGCCCTAGAGAATTATGGAAAAGGGCTCTGGTACAAACATGAAGTTGAGAGCAAGACCCTCAGCCAGATAGAAATGCTGCCTCATTCAGCGTGGAATGCTCTCCTCCACCTTCAGTGTTTTTCACAAGTCTCAGAAATCTGGCTTCATTTTCGAGTAGGCTGGGCCCTAAGGCTTTTTGCAGAGACTAACCCAGTGTTTGATAGCTTAATGTGGTGCACGTGAACCTTTTTATTGGTGCTGAATAGCATTTGAGGCTGCACCCAGGAAATATTGTTAGCAATGTACTTACTTTTTGGCATTTAGTTACTTACCTAGTAGTGGTCAACAGTATTTGTAAGGTGATAGAGGTTCTGAAAACTTTTTCTTGAATAAAACATTATTACAGCAATACACATTAATTGAAAAAAGTTGCTACGCAAAATTACTTTCAGAATGATGTATCAGGAAAGGAGCACTAGACTGTTCAGAGAAGGGTGGATTCTGCTGCTGCCAACTTGCTGATTATATTTAGGGCAAGACATTTAATCTCTCTAGTGCCTAGTTTCCACACCTTAAAAGTTGAGGAATTTTTAACCTCCAAAATATATATGATACCATTTCAGCATTATCTTTTCTTCTTGTTGGGGAAAAAAAGGTTTGGTCCTTGGTAGTTCACAGAATAATAAATCGTAAATTAGATTTAGTCAGTAATAATGTAGGGACCTTCACTAAATATGGTTAGTGAAGCCTGTAAAATGGCTATCACTGTAAACAGCTTTCATTAAAATCTTTAATTTGATTTTAAGGTTGGTTTGATCAGTTTTTGAAGAGGCATTCTAATCTGTTTCACTTTTTTTTACTGATAGAATTTTTTATTGATAGAATTAAATTCAGGTCAAGTAGATAGGATAGCAGAAAGATAGTTGCCTCTTTCTTCTCCTCCTGCCTCTTCCTGCCCTGCACTCTCCTCTTTCCCCCTCTCTCATCTCCTCCTCCTTTCTCATCTCTTCCCTCTACTCCTCCTTTATCTTCTGCTTGAAGAGTGGGCAGCACTTATCTGTTAGAGTAGTAGATTCCACTATAACAGACTTTAGATGACAGTTAACCCTCTATATTTTTAAAGAAATTTAGAACATTTTAAATATTACTTTGATAAAATATCATTTAAAATTTTATCTTCCTTTATTTAAAAAACCCTCAAAACTGTTCATATCATGAATAATTCCTATTTGCTGACTTGTTTAGCAGAGACTTTATTAAATTTTATTTATTTATACATAAATGCAGACCTTGCCTTTTTAAAAAAGGATATAATATAAGGTGACTCCTTCCCTGTAATTAATTTGCTGCTTAATTTTAAATCATCTTTGAAGATTCTTTTTTTTTTTCATTGAAGTCATAGAATATTTTACATACTTGAAAGAGTTGGAAGGAACCACAACATTATAACTTTCTGTTAGATGTTCCACAGTAGTGAAAACAAACTGATGAAAGGGTCAAGAAAAGCCTTAGCTGTACATGTAGTTGAAGCACTGCCACATTTGGGCCTTCATGAAGGTTTACATACTGCTTTGCATATACAAGTAAATTTTCTTTGGTAACCTCCTTATTTGGTTTTAATTTTTTATTAAATGAGGGTTTTTTAAAAGGTGGATTTATGTTATATTGGCATATTTGTCTATTTAAAAGAAACCACTGCTGTCTACTGAAAAAACCACACTATTTTGTTTCCACAGAAACCTGCTAATATTTTAGTTATGGGTGAAGGTCCTGAGCGAGGAAGAGTAAAAATTGGTATGTTATATCTTTGATAAGTCACAGTGTAGCACTCTTTTAAAACTTTTGCAGGCAGCTATCTCAATTCTAATTTTTTCTGTAATAATATGCATATATTCATATAGTTCCGTATGATGGAAGCTATTTCTACAGAGTGTATATTAAAAGTGAAAAATGTTTCATGCTCTTGAAGGGGATCAGATATTCTTTAGAGCCTGAAGTCTTCTATTTATCAAACAAGCTGTGCAAGTTTATTGGAAACTCTGTCTTCATTGAAACTAGCCTATGGAGGTGAGTGACTTCTATCCATGTTAGAAGCCGATCTCACCTTTAGTCAAAGGGCATACAGCATACTGGTGATTATACCATCAGTTCCATTCCCCTAAGATAGTTTAAATCAAAACCTATGCCTCTACTGACCAGGTCTAGATTAGGAATTACAGACTCCAGGGAGAAGCCATGGAGGCTTGATAGGTCCGGAACCTTAAGTTCTAACAAGACTGCCTTTTAGGGAGGCCTTTGCCTTTAATCAAAAAAATTAGTGGACATTTTATACCTTGGCACGTTTTCTGATAGCTCTGTTTTCTTATATATCAAAGCAAAATTTTACCTATTTCTGTTTGGATAACCTTAAAAGGATAGAACTAAATTTATTTATCCTAACTAGTTATTTTTTTGCTGTCATTTCCAAGTTGTATTTGTCAATATGTTTAGTTCATATTGTGTGTGGATAGAAGATACGTTACTAAATTTTCATATTAATTTAAAGACAGCAGGGTTATAGGAGTATATAACAAAGTTAATAGTAATTTCTGATTGCAAGATTTAATATGAATTTAGAAGTATTAGCTGATTTGTACCATTTCTCCAACAAAGAAAACCTAGGTATTCTTAACTCTTCTTCCGTATCCTCCCTTATAAATTCTCCAGGTACCACTCTCTACTTCTAATTATAATCTCAAAATACTCTTTTATGATATAAAGTTTGCAAAAATTTTAGTAGCGGGAATACTTGATGTACCTCAAAGTACTCCAACCATTGCCTTCCTTTGAGAACCAGGCTCTGTCAGTACTCATCTTATTGACATCAAGTGCCTGTTTTAAGTCCTTACATGTGCTTTTAAAGGATTCTGTTCCTTTGGTGGCATTAAGTTCAAATGTAGGTTCAAAGCATGCAAAGTAGAAAGGAACCAGCCAAACAGTCACAAATGTGTTCTTTACTGTTAGATTTTGGGGAAATTTATATAATACATTTAAATAATCTAATTTGGAATTATACATCTGTGTAATGTATATGATAATGACAGGTTTGGGAGACACTAATGCGTTAAAAAAGCATTCACATTTAAGAAGAATTATTAGTTCCTCCTATAAACCAGTTTTTAGTGATTTGACTCATGGTTTTAATTGTTTGCCAAATTTTTGTGTTTCTTTTTAACCTCCATAATTAAGTAGATTAGACTTTAGGAGAGAAGAACTAAACTTATCAAATTATGGCTGAATCTTGAAATTTTTGAATAGTTTGTATGAATAGCAATGTTCATTCAACATTTATTAGGCAAAAACTATGTATAATGACAAGTGTGCTTGGTATTGTAAGGGATAGAGAGATGAAAAAGACTCAGTTTTTACCTTTAAAAGATTACAGTTTAGAGGAAGATAGCCATACCCAAATAAACTATATTACATTTTAAACTATGCAATGTGTCATAAAATATATCTGAGCTCAGTTCCACCTCTGAGGTATGTATGTGTGACTTCTGTCAAATCACTTAATAACTTCTAATCCTAGTTAGCTCATTTGAAAAAGGAGGTGATTGAGTTAGATGACCTTTAAAGTCTTTTCCAGCTTAAAAAAAAACCAAAAACCAAAAAAAAAAAAACCCCACTACGATTCTTTAAAATTACTTTAGTGAAATTCAACCCAAATAATTGGGGGGGAAATAATGGTCATAAAATACTGTATAATCAACTTCTGATTAACTACATCAGTGAAGCAGCTTGTTGATGCAAATAATTCCTTACAGATAGCTGATCCACTGTCTTGGTGCTTGTGACCAATACAAAGAAAGGAAAGCAGCTTACCAACCCTGTCTCACAAAGGTGGTGTGACAGATGGAAAGCAAATCTGCCCAGAGGAGTAGGGTCAGTCACCCTTGACCCTCAGGTACAGCAGAGTTTATCCATAACCTAGTGGAAGGAGCTGGGTGACAGTAAGTGGTTCTCAAAGAATGAAGATCTAATCTTATTTCATTTTTAAACTTCTGAAAGGAATAAGATGTTTTGAGGGCTTTTTTCCCCCTTCCAGAATGCAATACATTTTTCTTATCTTACTCAATAAAAATAATAAAATTAGACTGATCAGTTAAATTTGTAAAAATATTTACTTAACTTTTTTTTTTTTTTTTTTTACAGCTGACATGGGCTTTGCCCGATTATTTAATTCACCTTTGAAGCCTTTAGCAGATTTGGATCCAGTAGTGGTAACATTCTGGTACCGAGCCCCAGAATTGCTTCTTGGAGCAAGGCATTATACCAAAGCTATTGGTGAGTAGAATTTATTGAAATTTCAGGACTTCTTAAAAGTGGCTTTGTTGTTGTAAAACATAAAACATAACATATCTCTTTATATAGAAAATAATGAAAGTAAGAGTGAAAACTACCCCAAAATTCCAGTAACCAGAAATACCATCTTTAGCATTAGGGGAATATCAATTTAGAGAACTGTCTTGGCATAGAAAGATGGATATTCAAAATGATTTTTTAAATAAATGGTATCATATGAGGTATTCTATTTTAAATAAAAAATTTAAGTTCAATTGTACTTGAAAAATAAAAACAGTAAAATTTTGGAATTATCAAACTTCAGACAAATGTTTCTTTCACCGAAAGAAGGTCCTCCTAACATTTTAAAAAACTTGAGGGATTTAGAAGCTTTAAATCCACCTTTCAGTTTTTCATAGTATTGATTACCTCCCTATTATGAGCATTAGGAAATGAGTGGTCTTATACTTCTTCTCCCATCACCTTCTCAACTTATATGCTATAAATAATAACAACAACAATAATACTACTGTCAGTGTTTACAACATTTATTTTCTGTTTTCTAACCATAATTCCCATGCTTGTTGATAAAGTTATATAACAGATTCAATGCTGAACTACCACAACTTCTCCATTTTCATTCTGCTTCATCTTACTTGGTTGAATTTTATTATCAAGTAGTTTTTTCTTCAGTGCCTTGCCTTTCTTTTTTCCTTATTTGTGTTCTTTATTGCCTCCTTAACTTGTTCTGTGTTCTCCAGTAAAGTATTATATCCAGTCTTCTTTTGTTGGATAACTCCACCCTGGAGTCTTCTATCCTTTTTCTATCCAGGATTGATTAGTTTCAAGCTGACTGTACCGTTTCGTCTTGGCTTTTCCTTTTTTTATTCCTCTGGATTTTTTGATCTGTTACTTCCTGGATCCCATGATTTCATTCCTAATTTTGCTAGAGCATATTCTTGAGTAACTTTCTTCGAAAGAGTATCTTAGAGGTAAGTTTTCTGGTTCTTGCGTTTCTGAAAAATGCCTTTATTGTACTTAACTGGGTTTACAATTCTAGATACATAATAGTTTTTCCCTCAGAATTTTGATACCCTTCTGTTGTTGTCTAGCATTACTGTTACTGCTGAAAAGTCTCATGCCAGTATTATTCTCTTTCACTGGCAGATGACCTGTCGTCTTGTCTTTCTGGAAAGAAATAGGATTTCTTGTCCTTAAGTTCCACAGAGACGTACTCACCACTTGGTGGGCACATTCAGTCTGAAACTTATTATATCCTGTGTCTGTGGAAAATTCTCTTGTACTAGTCCTTGATGTCACCTCTGTGTTGTCTGTATCTATCTTTCCTAAACTTTTAGTCAGATGTTGGACCTTTAAGGTAGATTCTTTATGCCACTTTTCTGTTCATGTTTTCTATCATCATTTTCTCTTTTTATTCCAAGATAAATTATTCTCTAGTTATTACTTTTTAATTATATCTTGTCCTTGTTTTATGGCCAAAAAAGCTTCTCAAATATATGTGAAGACAGTTTTAACAGTGCTTTTTGTTTATTTGTTTTTTATCTGTATTCCCTGAATAATTATCTTTTTTTTCCTTGTAGTCACTCTTCCTGTTTGTGTATCTTGAGTCTCTCCCTTCCATGTGGCAAGTGTTCTTCAACTGTTTGTTGACCCTTTTATTTAGTTACCTCGGCTGTTCAAGCAAATACCATGAAATGGGTTGGTGTAAACGATGGGAGTTTATTAGCTCACAATTTTGAGGTTAAAAGAAAGTCTAAATCAGGGCATCATCAAGGCAATGCTTTCTCCCTGAAGACTGGCATTCTAGGACTGTCTCCTGGCAATCCTTGGCTCCTCTGTCACATAGCAAGGCATAGGGAGGCATATTCTGGTCTCTCCATTCTTTTCTGGGTTCCTTCACTATTCAGCCTTTTGCTTACTGTGGCTTTTTCCTTCTCTGTTTGAATTTCGCTCACTTATGAGGGACTCCAGTAACAGGTTTAAGACCCATCCTGATCGAGGTTGGCCACACCTTCTTAACTGAAGTAACCTCCTCAAAAGGTCCTACTTACAATGGGTTCATACCCACAGGAATGAATTAAATTTAAGAACATGTTTTTCTGTGGTACATACTCCTTCAAACCACCACACTCTACCCTCTGAGCCCCCAAAAGACATGTTCTTTCTATATGCAAAATGCATTCATTACATCACAATATCCCAAAATCCTTAAGTCTTTTCAGAAGCAGTTCTTAGTACAGAATCTGATAAAAATCAGTTATGTGTGTGATCTCTTCTGGGGAACAATTCTGCTCCATCTGTGGACCTGTGAGACCTAGAGAACAAGTTAACTGCTTCTAATATACAATGGAGTGATGGACATAGGATAAACATTCCCATTGCAGAAGGGAGAAATTGGAAGGAAAACAGGGGTCATGAGTCCCAAACAATTCTGAAACTCAGCAGGGCATACTCCATTAGATGTCAAGGTCTGAGAGTCATCTATGGAATGATGTTTTGTCCTCCAGGCCTGATGAAGTGGCAGCCCCATCCCTTCCAAGTGCTTGCGCAGCAGCCATGCTTTCCCCAAACATTGCGGTGAAGACTTCACCCTCTCCGAGCATTGGGGTGACGGCCAGACTCTCTGCAATACCTGGGGCACAGGCTCCACCATCTCCTAACACAGGTAGCAGCCTTCTTCCCTAACAACTTGGTGGAAAGCCTGCCTTCTCCTAGTGCTGGGGCAGACTCATCCTTTCTACACACATGTGGGTCCTCTCTATTGGCCTAAGAAGATGTCTTTGGTCCAGACCTCAGCTTACATGCTTCTGCCCTTGAAGTGATTTTTCCTTCAGTTTGTCCCTTCTCTGTCCCTTTTAGTCCAGGTTGGCAATGGTTCTGTTCATATAGATTACACAAAAAAACTTGTTGGTTTTGCATATGGTTCACAGAAGTCCAAACCATTAGACAAAAGAACTTTCCACAGATCCTTCCTGGAAAACTGCATTTCCGGTCTTAACTTCCATGGAAATTGCTGACTGGTTCCGTGTTCTGTTCAGCCCTCATGTGGAACACTATATTCTGGGGTCTTACTTTCCAGAAGCTCAGAATTTTCCATACCATCAGTTTCTGGTTTCTTTGTGCCCAGGAGTTCAGTTCTTAGCTTCTCCCTTTCCTCTCACATTTTACTGTAAGCTGCAAGGAAAAAACCAGGCTACACCTTCCACATTTAGCTTGGAAATCTCAGCTAAATATCCAAGATATCACTTTCTAGTTCTGCCTTCCATCTGACCTCAGAACTCAATTTCACCAAGTTCTCTGCTGCTTTAAAACAAGGATCACTTTTCCTCCAGCTTCCAGTAACACATTCATCATTTTTGGTCTAGGGCCTCATTGGAAGTACATTTAGCATCCATATTTTACCAACAGTCTCTTCAAAGCAATCTAGGCTTTTTCTGTCAAGTACCTCACAGTTCTTCTGGCCTCGACCCAGTACCCAATTCCAAAGCTGTTTCCACACTTTTGGTATTTGCAGTAGTAGCACCCCACTTTCCTGGTACCAAAATATGTTTTAGTTACCTAGGCTCCTCAAGCAGATACCATGAATTGGATTGGCTTAAACAATGGCAGTTTATTAGCTTACAGTTGTGAGGCTAAAAGAAAGTCCAAATCAAGGCATCAAAGCAGTGATTTCTCCCCAAAGAATATGGCGTTCTGCAGTTGGCTGCCAGCAATCCTTGATTCCTTTGTCACATGGCAAGGCATGTGGAGGCATTTTCTGGTCTCTCCCTTCTCTATCAGGTCCCATCGATATCTAGCCCCTTGTTTACTGTGGCTTTTTCTCTCTGTGTTTGAATTTCACTCCACTTATAAAGGACTCCAGTTATAGTATTAAGACCCATCCCGATTGAGGTGGGCCATACCTTCTTAACTGAAGTAACCTCATTAAAAGGTCCTGCTAAAAATGGGTTCATACCCACAGGAATGGATTAAATTTTAAGAACATGTTTTTCTGGGGTACATTCAGCTTCAAACTACCATACCCTTGATTGTCTCTTATATTTAAAATAAGGTTACAAAAAGCTGCTTGGGAACTTTGTGTACATAGGTCCTGGGGCTCATAGACTGGTAGACTTTACTTTAGGGTGACCTGTTATCCAAGGGAATCCTATATGCCATAATGTACAAGTCTTTGCTCCGAGGCCATTCAACTTTTTACAGAAGACTCTTCCAATTTTTTACCCAAGTTTTGTACAGCTGGCATTCCTAGAACAATGGTGGAGAGTAGGAGCACCTCTTTACAATACAGACTTTGTCGCTGGTATTTCCAAGTAGAGATTCTTCCCAGAGTTCTGCAACTCAAATCTATGGACAGAGGCCTTTTCTGATCTATTTCATCTGCCTTCTGTGTTCCAAAAATACTTTTATACAACTCTACCTAGAACAGGTCTTCACATGCCTCGTCTTTTCTTTTAATTCAGATCCTTGTCAAAAGACAACCTCTTCAGAAAGAACTTCCTCAGTCAACATAATCTAAATTAGCACCCCTGACTCCCATCACATTTCCATTGTATTGTCTTTTTAACATGGAACATTATCTAAAGTCCACACAAATAGATAGGCCTTGCCTATCTTATTCATCATTGTAGTCCATTGCCTACCTGATACATAGTAAGAAAATACTATTTCTTGAATAAATGAATGACTCTTTCTCCTGATGATCTCCTCCTATTTTGTTACTGTACTTTTATTACTTTGCTGTCCTTTTAATATGGACTCAGTGAGTAGAAAAGAGAAATGCATCTTGTCATTCTTGATATTAATCTTGAATGAAATGTATCTTTTTCAAAAAATCTCTGTGTTCACTAACTTTCATACATCCTTTGAGATTACGTTTTATTTTCTAGAAAAATAAAGGTAGATAAGGATAAGAAAAGTCAGTTAGATATGGGAATCCTCTGTACTAACTTTGTAACTTTTCTATAAATCTAAAATTATTCCAAAATAAAAATTTTAAAAAAAGTCACTTGGGGGAGAAATAAAATTATTGAAGCTAGTCCTGTTGTTGAATATATATTATACTACCTAAAACACATTTGGATATCTTTTTTTGCAAGTGTATTCTAAATGCATTTAAGAAGTGTATTTAAACTATATATAATTTTTTCCCACCTGGAAAATGCATGTTTAAAAGCAGTGTTACTGTTTGTTTCACATATTAACAGACTATACAAATAAGGACGTGGTTACTAGTCTTAGCTGCTTTTAATTGAACACTTGAGACCTTGAACTGATGGTTTAAATTGGTTAAAAAATAGGCTGTCACAGAAACTTGTGACTCTGGCTCCTTGTTTATTATCTTTTTCTTTTTTCCTAAGAAACTTTTATTTTAATTGTAAACATTAAAAAGATTTGTATAACCTACCATTTGCTAGGATATTCTATAGGCCAGCAGTTTTAATTTGATGCTGTTTGTCATAAAGCTCAACTACCAGCAGTCAGAAAGGTAGATTTCCTCCTGTTCAGTGCTTTATAATTTGGGAATGAGAAAGCCTTCGTGTTTTTATTCCTCCTCCTCATCGTCATTAAAACTTATTAGGTAACTATTAGATAAGCTTTTAAAAACTTAGGAGAAACCAAAATGGATGCAAATCATGGGCCTTACTCTTAATGGGTTAGTAATCCAATTGAGAAGACTTTATGTGTAGATGCATAAGATAGGTGTGTCATCGTTGAACAATGGAATTTGAGTTGTAGCCTTTCCTCTGTCACTCTGTGTTTTTTTGTTGTTGTTTTTGATGGGGTGGGGGTGGGGAGGCAGGGCAAGGTATTTTAATCCTTTAGCCTTGTTTTCTGATAATAAGAATCTAGCCCTAATCATCTTCAACTCTAAAAATCCTATGATTTTAAATGAAAACAGTACATAGATGAGACAGTCTTATGCTGACTGCCAACATCTGCTATGGAAGGTCAGAGTAGAAATCAGCCCTGAGGCCTGGGACTTCAGAGAAAAGCAGATAGGAGGCATGATCTGATAAACTGAACTCAGGACAGGCTTGGAGTAGCCAGGACCTGTAACTCTGAAAGTAGGGCTGCCTTTTCACATAGGGAGGTGTCAAAGGAATCCATTCAGGTACAAACGAATGAAGCCAAAACCAATGCCAATCCCTTAGGAATGGTGATCACCCATTCCCCTATCCACGTGAACTTGGCTTGGCCAGTATCAGTCTTGGTCTTCTATCAGAACATTGGCTCAAAAAAGTTAAAATGTGACTAACAAAACAAATCAACCAATTGCTTTTTTGTTGCTAGAGAAAGGAATGAAAATAAGGTTGTAAAAAATGAAACTTATTCCTCAAATCTAGTCATCAGCCACGCAGTACCATTCTCATATTACTGATAAAGGTAGCGTAAGAGTTCATTAAATTACTCCAATCATATCCTCCTCTCCACCACTAAAGCTACTTACCAAAAAATTACCTAGCATTTTGATTTCCCTGAGTCATAGTGTAAACAGTTGACAGGACATTTTATACTTGAAAATGAATATAATTTGCTGAATACATTCATATCTTCATTTTTTTCAGGTTTTTTAATTGAGAAGTTATTGTATATTTACAGGAAAATCTTTTAGAAAATATGGAGTTTCCCAATCCCCCTCTCCCCGCCCCCTCATGCAGTTTTCTGTATTATTGCATTAATGTACCTTTGTTACAAGTGATGAAAGCAAATTGTTAAAATTGTACTATTAACTATCTTCCAGTTTACATTAGGGTTCATTGTTTGTGTTGTATTGACCTATGATTTTTTTTTTTTAATTCATTCTAGTAACATATACAAACTAAAATTTCCCGTTAACTACATTCAAATATAGAGTTCAGTAGTTTTTACATGCACAATGTTGTGCCACCATCACCACCATCTGTTACCAGAACTTTTCCGTCACCCCAAACAGAAATTCTGTACAAATTAAGCATTAACTCTCCATTCTCTACACCTACCCCAGGCCCTGAAAACCTGTCTTCGGTTTCTGTTAATTTGCTTTTTCTGATTATTCCGTATCAATGAGATTACTCAATACTTATCTTTTTGTATCTGGCTTATTTCACTCAACATGATATCTTCAAGGTTTGTCCATGCTGTCACATATATCAGGACTCCAGTACTTTTTACAGCTGAATAATATTCCTGTGTGTGTGTGTGTGTGTGTGTGTGTGTGTGTGTGGGTGTAATACATTTTGTTGATCCATTCGTCAGTCGATAGGCACCTGGGTTGTTTCCATCTTTTAGCAGTTGTGAATAATGCCGCTGTGAATGTCAGTGTGCAAATATCTGTTCAAGTCCCTGCTTTCAGTTCTTTCGGGACTATACCTAGTACTGTAATTGCCAGGTCATAATGGTAATTCTATGGTTAATTTTCTGAGGAACTGCCAGGCTGTTTTCCACAGCAGCTCTACCACTTTACGTTCCCACCAGCAATGCCTGAGTGTTCCTTGTTCTCCAGTTCCTAACACTTGATATTTTCCATTTTTAAAAAAAATAATAGCCATTCAGATGGGTGTGAAATGGTATCTCATTGTAGTTTTCCTTTGCATTTCCCTAATGTCTAATGATGTTGAACATCTTTTCATATATCTTTTGGCCATCTGTAAATCTTTGGAAAAATATCTATTCAAGTCTTTTGCCCATTTTTTAATTGTGGTGTTTATCTTTTTGTTGTTGAGTTGTGGGATGTCTATATATATTCTAGATATCAGACTTTTATCAGATATATGGTTTCCAAATATTTTCTCCCATTCTATAGGTTGTCTTTTTGTTTTCCTGACAAACTCCTTTGATGCTCAGAATTTGTAAATTTTGATAAACTTTCAGTATCTCCTGTTTTTCTTTTATTGTTTGTGCTTTTGGTGTAAAGTCTAAGAAACCATTGCCTAACACAAGGTCCTGAAGATACCTCCTTATATTTTTACCTGGGATTTTTATAGTTTTGGTTCTTTTATTTTGGTCTTTGATCCATTTTGAGTTCATTTTGTATATGGTGTAAAGTAGGAGTCCACCTTCATTCTTCTGCATTTGAATATTCAGTTTTTTCAGCACCATTTTTTGAAGAAACTATTTTTCCTCATTGAGTGGACTTGGCATCCTTGTGAAAAATCAGTCAGACATAGATGTGAGGGTTTATTTCTGAACTGTCAATTTGATTCCATTGCTCTGTTGTCCTTAAGTACCGTGCTGTATTAATTACTGTAGCTTTGGAATAAGTTTTAAAATCAGGAAGTATGAGTCCTCCTATTCTGTTGTTGTTTTTCAAGATGATTATTTGGGGCCCATTACTCTTCCATATAAATTTGATGATTGGCTTTTCTGTTTTTGGAAAGAAGGTTGTTGAAATTTTTATTGGGATTACACTGAATCTGTAAATCGCTGGGCAGAATTGACATCTTAACTGTTTAGTCTTCCAATCCATGAATGCAGAGTGTCCTTCCATTTATTTAGGTCTTCTTTGATTTCTTTCAACAATGTTTTGTAGCTTTCTGTGTATACGTCTTTTACATTCTTGGTTAAGGATGTAACCTAGATACTTGATTCTTTTAGTTGCTATTGTAAATAGAATTTTTTTTATTTCTTTTTCAGATTATTCATTACTAATGTTTAGAAACACTGTATATTTTGGCATGTTTATCTTGTACCCCTACACTTTGCTGAATTCAATTATTAGCTCTAGTAGCTTTGTTGTGGATTTTTCAGGGTTCTCCATATTTAGGATCATCTGCAAAGTGGGAAAGTTTCACTTCTTTCCAGTTTGGATGCCTTTTAACGTATTTTTGTTGCCTAATTACTCTTGCTAGGATAATTAGTAAATGTTGAGTAACAGTGGTGATAGTGGGCATCCTTGTCTTGTTCCTGATCCTTGAGGAGGAAAGCTTTTATTCTTTCACAATTGAGTATGGTTTTTGTAATTCTTTTGCCTTTTTTTACCCCAATTCTTACATTAAGGCCTACTTTTACATTTATTTGATTTTTTGTGTTGTACCGTTTTGAGTCCCTTCTTATCTCTTCCTCGATGTATTTTTCATGTATTTTCTTTGTGGTTACCATGGGACTTAAATTTTAACATCCTAAATCTGTAACAGTCACCTTTTGATACCAACTTAACTTTCGTAACATGTACATGCACTGTTCCTATACCCCTCCTTCCCCCTGCTTTAATGTGCTTGTTATAAATTTCATCTTTATACATTGTATGTCCAAAACCATAGATTTAACAATGCTTTTTATGTGTTTGCATCTTAGAACCTATAAGAAGTAAAATCTGGAGTTACATACCAAAAAATGCCATACATTAGTACTGGAATTTATAATTACCCAAATGGTTACCTTTACCACAAGTCTTTATTTCTTTATCCCACTTTGATCCGATGTCTAATGTCCTTTTCTTTCAGCTGATGAGCTTCTTTTGGCATTGCATAGGGCAGGTTTAGTGGTCACATACTTCCTCATCTTTTGTTTATCTTGAAGGTCTTAATCTCTTCCTCTTTTTTTTTTTTTTGTTACATTTTTTTCTATCTTTTTTTTTAATCTTCATTTTATTGAGATATAATCACATACCACGCAGTCATACAAAACAAATCGTACATTCGATTGTTCACAGTACCATTACATAGTTGTACATTCATCACCTAAATCAATCCCTGACACCTTCATTAGCACACACACAAAAATAACAAGAATAATAATTAAAGTGAAAAAGAGCAATTGAAGTAAAAAAGAACACTGGGTACCTTTGTCTGTTTGTTTGTTTGTTTCCTTCCCCTATTTTTCTACTCATCTATCCATAGACTAGACAAAGGGGAGTGTGGTCCTTATGGCTTTCCCAATCCCATTGTCACCCCTCATAAGCTACATTTTTATACAGTTGTCTTCAAGATTCATGGGTTCTGGTTGATAGTTTCAGGTATCTACCACCAGCTACCCCAATTCATTAGAACCTGAAAAGGGTTGTCTAAATTGTGCGTAAGAGTGCCCACCAGAGTGACCTCTCAGCTCCTTTTGGAATCTCTCTGCCACTGAAGCTTATTTCATTTCCTTTCACATCCCCCTTTTGGTCAAGAAGATGTTCTCCATCCCACGATGCCAGGTCTACCTTCCTCCCCAGGAGTCATATTCCACATTGCCAGGGAGATTCACTCCCTTGGGTGTCTGATCCCACGTAGCGGGGAGGGCAGTGATTTCACCTTTCAAGTTGGCTTAGGTAGAGAGAGGGCCACATCTGAGCAACAAAGAGGCATTTTCTCCCTCATTTTTAAAAGACAGTCTCACCAGATATAACATTCCTGGTTGGTAATTGTTTTCTTTGAGCACATGAAATATTTCATCCCACTGCTGTCTTGCCTCCATGGTTTCTGATGAGAAATGGTTTCTTAGTCTTACTGAGATTCCCTTGTGCATAACACATTGCTTTTCTTTTGCAGCTTTCAGATCTCTCACCTTAAGTTGACATGCGGCAGTTTGACCACTGTGTGTGTGGGCATGTTCTCTGTTTGGGGTTTGTTGGGATTCTTGAATGTCCATATTCATATCTTTCATTAAATTTGGGAATTTCTTTGAAAAGTCCTCCTGCCCTTTCTTTCTTCTGAGACTCCCACAATGCTTACATTGGTACTCTTGATTGTGTCTCACAGCTCTCGGGTTCTGTTCACTTTTTTTCTTTCTGCTCCTCAGCCTCAGTCATTTCCATTGTCTTGTCTTTGAGTTCACTGATTGTTTCTTCTGCCAGGTCCAATTTGCTGTTGAAATCCTCTAGGGAATTTTTCATTTTTGTTTTAGTGGTCTTCAACTCCAGTAGTTCTATTTGATTCCTTGTTAAAATTTCTGTCTCTTTATTGAGATTCTCATTTTGTTCATTCATTGATTACCTGATAACCCTTAGGATTTTTTTCTGTGTTTTCCTTTACCTCCTTGAGCATATTGAAGATCGTTTTTTTAAAGTCCTTGTCTGATATATCTGGAGTCTGGCCTTCTTATTGGTGGTTTTTGGATTTTGATCTTGTTCCTTTGGGTGGACCATCATTTCCTGTTTCCTTTTTTTTTTTTTTTTTGTCTCAATCTTTTGTTGCACAGGGTACATTTTAATATTTAAAAGCGTTTTTTCTGGGATTTATTTCTCATGTTCCTTAAGTTATATCCAGATAGCCATATGCCAGAGATTTCCTTGAGTGCCAGGAGCTTTTTTCAAGCTGTGTTTTCTTGATTCTGCACTCACCCAGCTACTGCAACCTTTTACCTCTTTTCCAGAGTTCTGAGGAAAATGGTTCTGCCAGTTTTCACTAATCATTCAAAGATTCTATTGGGGACCAGTCCCTAGAGCCTCTTACACTGTCCTCATGGTTGATTGGAAGCCTCATATATCCGATTTAATGTCATCATTTAGAAGGGTTAAATGTTAGTTGAATTAGGTGGACTGTGTTAAACTGAAGGTTTTTAAGAAGCAGCACAAGATCGTGGGGATAAAATGTGGTATGAAGAAATCCAGTTACCGTGGTCCTAACCTCTAATACTAGCAGATTTTCATGCTCTGGTGGTTTATTCTGTTGCAGAGAACTGCAAGCTGAATCATTAAGCCAAAGACAGGACATAGGCAGCTAGTAAACAGTGTGCTCCTAGTTTTCAATTTTGTTTTGCTTTGTTTTGTTTTGGTGTTTGTTTGTTTGATTGATTTTGGGGAGAAGGCTGAGAGAGTTCAGTCTGTAATTAATTAATGGTCACTAAAGCAGTTTTAAAAGTGTTCCTAAATCACCTGAAGAGAATTTTTCGCAAAATTGCTTTCAGCTTATCTGTATAGACTTCTTTTGTTCCTTTAAACTTGCATTTTGAAATAATTCCAAACTTCCAGTACAATTGCAAATACAATACAAAACCAAAACCCATACAGAGAACTCCAGCATACCTCCTTTCCCCCAGATATCCACATCCACCAATTTTAACATTTTGCCACATGTGCTGTATACCTGTCTGGACTTGTAAGCTCATGTACTTGTCCTTGCGCACTTAATGTGTGGGATTCTCTTATTTGGAAAATACACAATAAGATAGGGGAAAAGAGAAGTTATTCTCTTTTGTGGAAATAGAAACTTGCTATTAGTACATCTATTGATTAAAATGTTATTTGACAAATTACCCTCTCCTCCTCCCATTGAGTATATGCAGCCTGACATTTACTGCCGACTTTTCCTGGTTAGGTCAGCAGCTACATATGAGTACCACAGTTTTTGAGGAGTGGATGGGATTTATATAATGTTTTTGATTTGGAAAGTCTGGAAGTCATAGGCAGGTAGGTGAGCAGGAGAGTCTTCTGCATGAACTTCTTGCCATCTGAAAAGATTTTCTTCCATGGAATTTTTCATAGCTAACCAGAACCAGTTGTTACAGTGTCTCTTTGATGCAATGAGTATAGTTTCAAATATGCAAAATAACCTGTAAGCCTCTTTTGTAATCCTACCTGTCCTTTGATTAAGATGATCATAGGTCAGGTTTATATGTGGTATCCATGTAAAAAGAATAATCAAAAAATAAATAATTCCCCACTTACCTTCTGATGTTAAAAATAGATAGCTTGGTCTCCATTTCTTGATGAGATTTTTCCCTATGGGGCTATTGGCTGGACGTGGTTCTCTGATAGGGGATAAAAGTGATAAGCAGTCATGGTATCTTTTTTTTTTTTTACATCGTTCACTTGTCAAGGTATGTAATCTTTAAGTAAATAAATGATTAACTTGTTATTTTGAGTTGTAAATATGATCATCCCACATAAAATTATGTGTCTATATTCCAATTTTGGAGTTTAAAAATTCTCCATTATTTATAAATTAACATTTTTGTTCATTTTCTATTTAAGTGATAGTTATTAACATACCTGAACAATCAACTTTAATAAAATGGTGATTTTTTTTTTTGTTCCCCTGTAGTTATTTTTGTTTGTCACAGGTATTGGTTAAATCAGCCAAAAAACCACTTAACTGAGTATCTGCTGTTTACACACCATTGTATTTAGTTTAGGGAAATTAATAACAATTTAGGGATTTGTTAATAGTAGAAATGGAGTATTTTCAGCTTTAAGTTCTAAATTGGTATATAGGTCTTTCCTCTACTAATAGTTCTATTGAATAAAAATTGAATATGAATGAAAGCAATTTGAGGTACAGACCTTAAAGTGAATGAAAGCAATTTGCTTTGTAAGTACAGAGAAACACATTTGCCTGGATTTTATAAATAATTCAGATGAATTTATATCCTTCTTTACCCATTTTAAAAGTAGAATTGCTACTTTAGTCTTGTCCTTATTAAATACTTAAGCTTGCAAAATCTGACACTGCTATAATGTAAAGAAACACTTTGAAAGATAAACTGGTTAACTAGAAATGTCATGTTTCGTTAGAATATTTGAGATTAGGCATTGTCTTTCTTGTTGGAATAGCAGCTTTGTAATTAGTGCTAACATGGAAGGATAATTATTAGACCTTACAGATTATCAAGTAAATAAGCAAGATAAAGAAAAAAATTATTTTGTTACCAAAATTTGTACTGATTGTTTTTGACAAGTGTGCCTAATTTCAAAGGCTGCTTGGGCTTTCTGTTTGTTTATTTTTAGTTTAGTTTTGTTTGTTTGTGGTTCCGGTGCACATATGCAACTTTGAATGTATTTTATAGATGAGGTAATATTCAGGGCATTTAAAAACTCACCAAAAATTCCAGCTAATAAATTTGATTTACACTTGGAGTAAAGCCACTGGTGGGATGGAGGTATATCAAGGAATGAAAAATTGGGGAGGGATTATATATTTAAAACTGATGTTCCATGATATTTAATAATTATAGTTGTTTAGGAATATAACTTAGGAGGAGAAAAAGAAGAAAGAAAGAAAAAACACTCCCCACCAAAATAAAAATGCATTTTCTTTTGGAAAGAACCACTTTATTTTCCCTTTCTTTTTCTTTTTCCTTTCCTCTTTTTTTTCTTTTCTTTTTTTAAATTTTTTTTTTTTATTTTAAAGATATTTGGGCTATAGGGTGTATATTTGCAGAACTACTAACGTCAGAACCAATATTTCACTGTCGACAAGAGGACATCAAAACTAGTAATCCTTATCACCATGACCAGCTGGACAGAATATTCAATGTAATGGGATTTCCTGCAGGTACACATTATGTTGTTTTTTTTTTTTTTCACTGTTGTTTGAACTTAGGTATCTTCATTGGAAAGATGTGTATTTTTAGCTGATGAAAGCTACTCTTAATCCTTTGTTTTTATGACTTGCATTAATCAACAATCCATAGAAATAATCAGTAAGATTTGTAGAATTCACATATTAGCATAAAAGTATTTATGAGTTTCATGAATTTGAGAGTGTATTTTTATTTCGTTTTGATTTTGTTTTGTTTTGTTTCATATTTGAAAGGGTAAAATATTTGCAATCTCTGTATTTACAAGGTGCTTAGTCTGTTTTTACTAGTGGAAACTATAAATGAAATTCAGTATCTTTGAATTTTTTTCTGGCAGCACATGTAATACTGCCATTATTTGGTATTTGAATACAAATTTTAAACACTCTGTTTAAGGCACTGTACAAAATCAAATTATTTTGAGTAATTGCATTTTTGCTCTATCATCCTGTCAATAAGAACATTCTTTTCAGTGTTCCTTAGAGCAGTCAGAATGTGGGTGAAAGGCTAGTACTCCACAAGCAGCACTCACTGTTTTGCAGCAGGGAGAAAGCGGTTTAGGTGTCTCCCCACTGACATTAGATCTCTCCATCTCTATCCCAATTCCTCATTATATTGCAGAGTGGTAATTCATCAGTCACCAAAAACTCTCCCCTGGGGTCTACAATAATGAGAATGTGTTTAAGCTCGATAAGTTTGACCAGGCAAGTACACATTAGAAATTGTTTCTTATTACAGATATTTCTCAAGTCACTGTAATGTAAAACTTAACAGAGAAATATCTGGGTGTTAGAATTCCACATTCCCTTGTGTGAGGGTACTATCAGTAAATTCAGAATAGCTCTCTACACATATATTACCCTTCTCCAAAACTGGTCAGCAGTTCTGGGGAAACTGCTCTGTTGTAGTGGGAATTTCATTCATGTACTGAATAATCACCGAGTGCCTGCCATGTGCCAGGCACTGTGTTAGGTATAAAATATTGATAATACAACAGACATATTCTTGCCCTCATGGGTTTACTGGTATACATACATGTACGTTTGTAAGTAAAATGTTTAAAGAATAGGGATGACTTGAGTAAATAGAGGAGAATGGCTTTTTCTTCCCACTTTTGAATGCATCCACCATTCCTAAGGCCTACAAGGAAAGAAGTAAGTCTTAGCAGGGAATGGAAGTGGAGAGGGGCCTATATAGGAGACAATTCTTAGCATGTGGTTCAGAATTAGGATGGGCTCAGTTTATAAGAAATCTTGAAAATCAGACAGCAGTTTAGATTTGATATGCTAAGAATGAGAATCCTTGATAAGCTCTTGAGCACTAATGGCATGATTTATGTTCTATTTTAGAAAGATTAGTATGCAGTGATGTGCAAAAATCAATTAAAGAAGAGGGGTAGCTTAAGTCAGGGAAACCAGCAGCTTTATGTTAATAATTATCCAATCATAAAGTGATAGTAAGGATGGAAAAAAAGAACAAATATAAAAATTTTATAGGAAGTGTGTAATTGGGAGAAGAGTGAGATATTATCTCAAGATCTCTACCTTAAGAAATTGACAAAATAGACAAATTGGAGCAAAGAGATTATTAAAATATATGTTTCATTAACTTTTCAATATGTGGTATCTGTGAAGGATAGGTAGCAGGTATTTTTACAAGTAAATTCAAAGAAAAGCAAATCTGTAAAGACATTTAAAAGCTAAAGGTGCTGTTAAGCTACCTGTTACAGTGCTGTGCACCTAGTAGACCCTCAGAAAAGTCTACTGATAGTGATGGAGTAAACAAGCTAGCTAGGCTGTATTGTTTGAGCAGCACTAATGTCAGCAAAACTAACTGAAACATTTTGTACTTACATATCTAGGAGCAAAGATGGCTTTGGTAATATTATTGAAACTAGCCAAGGTACCAGCTGGTTTATTAATATACTAGTTTTGTCCTACCCTATTCTACTTCAAACGATTATTTCTGCTTACAGTGATTACTGATGTAAAGAAATGTATTCAGTAATGTGAAAGGAGGACCATATCTTAAAAAGAAGCTGCTACAGGGGAAAATATTGCATTTATCGTTGAGCTTGATTGCTGATTCAACCAAGAAATTTGGTGGAATAGGGAAAATAGGTGGTTTTAGAAATATTTGTATTTCCCCTCTAGATGTAGAAATGGAAGTAACTTACAGTAAAACACATAGAAAATAAGCAGTTCAAAAGATAAAGAGTGGTATCTAAAGCTGTGCAAGGGAAGGAGTGTACTTAAAGTTCAAGATAAGATGTTTACTGTAGCTGAGCTTTTATTTGAAGTCTGAGCTTTCATGGAGGCTGAAAGTATAGAAAATGTAATGAAAACTGAGGTAACCTTTATTGAAATTCATGAGAATAGGGACCTAGACAATATAAAAACTTATTAATGTATTTCACAGATAAAGATTGGGAAGATATAAAAAAGATGCCTGAGCATTCAACATTAATGAAAGATTTCAGAAGAAATACGTAAGTTGGAAAGAAAATGGACACTTTGTTGATTTTTGCTTTTCCAGTGTCACAATAGAATAGTCAACATAAGATTATTCTAATAAGTAATTTTGCTTTTTTCTACCAATAAGTAAATGACAGTCTTCATTTCTTAAGGTGCTTAAATGATGGTATAAAGAAGGTGAAAATCTAATATAAGTAGCAGATTTGGATATGAAAAAATTAATTCATTTCTTTCCTTATTTACTACTTTCTGAGAGCTATACATCAATGTGAGGTATTGTAGCTGAAGAAATAAGAGACCAAATAAACTAATCTTGCAAATAGTCCTTTGCCTACCCACTTAGGTTTTGTAGTAATTTTGAGCAAGTTCATAGAGAAGAAATAAGATTTCATTTATTTGCAATGCAAGATCAGGGAATTGGGAGGGGGAGTTTATAGACCTGTAACTAATGTATTTGAAACATGACTGTTGCTATATAAATGAATTCATGATGAAAAAAGCTATTCAATATATGCTGTTCCTGAAATCGCCTTGCATTTAATCGGTGATATCCATTCAAAAGTGACTAATGTGGATATTGAATGAAATATGAAATTGATTTAATACTAGTCTTTAATGCTGATCACCATCTTCAATGTATATTTTGTATTGTATATCAGTTATGATGAAAATAATTCTGTTTGGAAGAACTTTAGCCAATGTAAAAATAACCTCATCCGTTTCATTGTATTTCTCTTTCAGGTACACCAACTGCAGCCTTATTAAGTATATGGAAAAACATAAAGTTAAACCAGATAGCAAAGCATTCCACTTGGTAAGATTTATATAACAATACTCATGAAATACTTTTTTTTTTTCCTAATTGACTAGCCTAACCTAAGGCTTTTTCTGGTCAATTTATAGAGTTACTCAGCACTCTTAAAATACTTTACTGGTAAATGCAGGGGTCTTGTTGATATGTATCAATAAAGATTTCAGAATGTTTGCTTTTCCAAAGCCATATCATGATTTGCCCACTTTAGATTTTCTAAAGGTAGTGGTCATAACAAATCTGTCCATAGCATTTTTTAAATTATATATTGTTTTTCATAAGTTACTTTAAAATGTCATAAATCCAGAGAAGTATAAAAAAGAAAACAATCCTACCATTCAGAAGTGATTTCTACAGATTATTTTGCATTTCACCTCTTCAAAAGATTGCTTGCAAAAATTTTAAACTCCCAAAATAACTCTTATAAACTTGGGCATTAGAAGTCTTTCAGTGATGGCATGCATTATTTGTTTTTTCTGTGAGTTAAGAGTGATGCAGTATTTATCTCAATGTAATCAAAAAACAATTTGGCCTAGAATCTAAAAGTCTAGGATTGCTAGTATTAAAAGTTACTAGCAAAGTAATTTATGTTGAGTTTATATTCAATTATTTTCAAATTTATTTACAATAACATTTCACTTTTTAATGTTTTTCAGTTTTATATTTTCAGAACATGGTTTATTACATATAAAGGGGGAGTTGGGGGAAGCAGGTTGTATTTTGCTTGGCTTAAAATTCTTTTAATCCTGTATTTCCAGCTGTTTTAAAATGGGTTCCTTAAATGGGAACACTTTTACCTTGAAAGAGTTAAATTTTCCTTTATTACACAAGCCACCTGGCAAACATTTCTTCTATTTCTGCTTCTTCTCTTACATCTTCTAATTATTATTGTTATATCATATCATATATTTCATATCTAATCAGCAGTTTTAAAAGAAGTTCTTAACCTACATACCTCTTTCCTGGTTCGATGTTGCAATATGTTAACAGATCCTTCATCAGCAAAAACAGTAGTAACCAAGCTATTAAAGGCAGTTTGCACCTCTCTGGGGGGAAAAGAAAAGAATACTACAATGTATTACCCAAATTATTGTAATGTGCTTAGAACAAGATCCAAACTGGAAGGTTAAGTTAAATCCTTCAAAACTGTGGACTGATTTATTTTTTAAAAATAGCTAAAGTAACGGTAGACTAAAAGCCATGCTCTAGGGAATTGCTCTTAATTCCCCCCAATTCCCTATTCCTCGTTCACGTCTGACATGACTCACTACTGTCACCGTGAAACTCTAGAGATAATACCTACTCCCTTGTAGCTTAGCTGCCTGATTTTTGCTGGAGTGACCTATGGCAATTGGTAATCTTGGGCAGTCCCATCAGAAAGCTCTATTATATCTCTATTAAAAATGTTGGGTATTTTAAATAGAAAATCCAGGCGGCTTATTTTCTTCTAACCCTAAAATAAAATCATGCTTCTACTGAAATAACAGATCATCAAAATTAAATTTAAATCTTGCCATCTCAGAATTTTATCTGCATTTCTGATATTTTATTCCTTCGGTCCTCTAAAATTTATCATCTCCCCTTAAATCTTGATGTGTTCATTGGTTTTAAGAAGTGTGGTCCCAGTCCAGCAGTGTTAACATCGTCTATGGACTTGTGACTCCTGGGCTCTTGCCCAGACATGCCAATCAGAACCTCTGGGCGTGGGGCCCAGCAGTCTGTTTTAACAAGTCCTCCAGGTAGTTCCGATGCACGCTCAAGTTTGAGAACCACTGTATTGAATCAAAGATTGTAAGCCAAGAGACCACTATTTGACAATCTCTTAAATCACTTACTAAAACCTTCTAATTCATGCAGTCTTTAAATGAATTGTTTTAAACAAAAATTACTGAATTTTCGTATCAATGTGAGATTTCTATATGTAGCAACAATAATACTAATAAGGGCTAACACTTTAATAGTGTGCTTTCTTTGTGCCAGGCACCATTACAGGCTACTTCCAACTATTAACTCATTTAATCCTGACAACAACCTGTGATAATAGTTACTATTTTTAATCTCCATGTGACAAAGGGTTAAGTAGCTTGTCCAAGGTCACTCAACCAATAAATGTGGAGTCAGGATTTGAAGCCAAGCAGTCTACCTCTGGAGTCTCTGCTCATAATCACAGCTTCATGCTTGACAAGTTCTGTAGCAGTATATTTAATTATACTAGTACAGCACAGTCCAGTAAACTTTCTGCAATGATGAAAATGTTCTATATTTGCACTTTGAATTGGACAGCCACTAGCCATATGTAGCTATTGAATTCTTAAAATATACCTTAGTGTGACTGGAGAATCAAATTTTTTATTTAATTCCATTTTAATTAATATGATTTAAATCTGAACTGCATATGACTAGTGAACAAAGAAACTATACAAGTTTTTTTCCCAGAATAGAAGATACAAGAACTTTAGTCCTGTTCTAAATTTGATAAAGCCATTTAGATAATGAAAGGAAAATCATTGGTTAGTTAGAAGACATAAGGTTAAATACCTGTAGTGCTACTACTTATATGAGAATCAAGTGAAATAGTGAATTTAAAAATGACCATGTGAATCAATACATTAAACTCAATAGTAAATTTTTTTGTTAATTTTGAAGAGTAAATACCCTCCAAACTATAGTCAGCAACAAATATTACAAACAAACATTATTCATCAACAAACATTACCTCCTATATGTGTGCCAGAGGGTGACTTTAAACAGTAAATACGTTGTTTTTATGACTTATGGTTTCAGCTTCAGAAGTTGCTTACCATGGACCCAATAAAGCGAATTACCTCAGAACAGGCTATGCAGGATCCCTATTTCTTAGAAGACCCACTTCCTACATCAGAGTAAGTGATTCATGTAACTCATGGGCATGATAGAATTTTTTAGAGGTTACTTTCTTTTAGTGTCTCTTGGTTGCCACTTCTCTTATATGGTACCTGAGGAAAATCTTATGATAATCAGCAAAAAATGAGCTCTGATGATTGAGATGTCAGTTAGGGGTTTTACAATTAGGAGGCATTCCTGTTCATCTCTTGCTTTATGAAACTTTGATCCCATTAGTTTCAGCATGAATCATTTATTCAGCAACAGGGTTGATTAAGCATGCTGAGCTCCTCTCAGACTATTGCTCCCTGCCACACTTGGGGTTTTGTATTCCGAGATGGCAAATGCCCTTCCCATGTAACTGTGTGTTCCCCATATCACCTTTTGTTGGTAGGAAGCATAAAATAAAAATTGTTTTTGAATAGTGACACACAGTTCAGCTTGAATTTTGAATATTTTGGTTATAGTAATAAAAGAGTAATGCTGGGGTACAAGAAGAAAGTTGAGTCATATTAGATGATTATTGATTATTTTTGTACAGTGGAAGACTTGTTCAAATGACCTGTTGTAATGTCATTGTTTAGAAGATAGGATACCTTTTGTCATGGTTGCATGAAAGGTGCTTATATTTGCAAATAGAGAGACAAGGTCCATCTTAGAGGATTAAAATGAAAACAACTTCAGTGAAGTATTTGAAATGTTGATTAGTATACCAAAAACATTGTTCTTTTTTTCTTATGATCAGCGTTTTTGCCGGTTGTCAAATTCCTTACCCAAAACGAGAATTTTTAACAGAAGAAGAACCTGATGACAAAGGAGACAAAGTAAGTATTAAAGTATGATTGTCACGTCATTAAAAACTACCATAACATTTTATGGTTTGGGTGTATTTTGTTCTCCTTCTGAGTTGAACTTTATTTTTCTGTTTAACCAATTGAGAAGAACCAGCAGCAACAGCAGGGCAATAACCATACTAATGGAACTGGTCACCCAGGGAATCAAGACAGCAGTCACACGCAGGGACCCCCGTTGAAAAAAGTGAGAGTTGTTCCTCCTACCACTACCTCAGGTGGACTCATCATGACCTCAGACTATCAGGTATTTCAGGTCATTTTGCATTGACTTCCATGTCAGTTGTTTACATATGGATTAGTGGGGGAAGCCCATTGGAAAATGTGATGGAATAGAGAAATGCTGGTCTTTTATGTACTTGGGGAGCTCTTGTCAACATAAGTGTTACTGATGTTGAAAGCACTGTCACTGGTACAATAGACAGGGTTTAGTCCTTTCAATAGACAGACTTGGAATGGTAGAATTACCATGATAGATTGTGGCATTTATTAACTTTGTGACCTTGCACAAGTAATAGAACATCTTCCATCTGAAAAATGAGAGTAGTAAAACCAAACTTGAATTTTTTGTAAATTAGACATGATATGTCTTGCCACCACCTGGTTATACCAGGAGCTTGATAAATGGTATCTGTTATTTTGAAACAACAATATAACATAATGATTAAGAACACAGGCTTTCAAATCCCAGCCCAGTCACTTAGTTTTGTGTAACCTGATTCAGATGTTCTCATTATCCTCATTTGTAGACGATGGATAATGATTAATAAGCATGAGGAAGTTGTACGAAGAATTAAGTGACATTATCGTGCTTAGGCACATTGGCTAGCCTGACAGTAGCACTTAATAGATAAATTATTCCAATTACTGTTATCATCTTTATTGAAATGCTTAGTAGCATTCATAGTACACTTCTAAGTGTTGGTGGTATTGTAGCTGACTATAATAACAGCTACTATTGAGTGTTTTATTATGTGCTAGCTACTATACTAAATATGAAACACACATTATTTCCTTCAATCCTCATGATAAGCCTCTGAGGTAAGTACTATCATTGTCATTTCTGATAGGAAACTGAGACTCATAGAGGTTAAATGACTTTTGTATGGTCACCCAGCAAGCCATTGGGAGACCCAGACTCAAAGTGAGATCTGTCTTGACTACAGCGGCTGCTCCATTGCCTACCCATGGAGCCTATCAAATGTCATCATCAGTTCCTTTATGGAAAGACATATTTTGAATGTTGTGCACCACCTCCCTTTCTCTTCTGCTTGTTCAAACCATGTTTCCAACTAAGATGAGTTTCATTATAGGAAGGATACTGAAAACTTGGCCAGTTAGAGCTATTTTAGAGGGAAAAGGAGATCTTATTTAAACTAATAAGGTTCCCAGGGTCTGCTACTGCACTTCAACAATATTGTATTAACTCTGCTTCAGTTAAAAAGAGGACCAGCACACCAAACAGTGGAAACCATTGTCTGCTTGAGTAGTAATTCTTTTTGCAGTAAGCTAAACAAGGAAATCAGAGACAGATCTCTTTGGGAGGTGATATTTGTTCCAACACTTGTTTCTCCCTATCTGGATGGGGAGAGAGCTATTTGGAATGACAGAATGTGCTGTCACGTTGAAGTGGTAGCATCCTTAGAACTCTGTTACGGTCTTTCCCCTTCCGCCATTTTTAGAATTCAGAATAGCACTCTTACATTGCAATGATGATATTTTTATTTTTGTATATAACTTGCAGCAGAAAATGAGATTCAGTAGTTTAAAGAGAACAGTAATGTGTTACTGCCAAAGAACTTGATTCTTTGTTGCCTTTTCTTGTCATATTCCATTTTTATCCTTTAGTCATACATATATGTGGGGGTGGAGTTCTATTGAAGAAACTAGCATAGAGAGTAGCTTTGAATTTCTTAATGTGTACATTAAGTTCAGGTGTAAACATCTCAAGCAAATAAGTTAATATTTATTGATTAGATACAAAGCAGCATGAAAACAGTGTGTAGTAGTTTCCTTGACTTCTCAAGCAAACACCATTCAGTAGTCTGACTTGAACAATGGGAATTTATTAGCTCACAGTTTTGAGGTTAGGAAAAAGTTCAAATCAAGGCGCCATCAAGGTGATACCTTCTTCCTGGAGACTGGTATTCTGGGGCTGGTTGCTGGTGATCTTGGTCCTGGGACCCTCTGTCATGTAGCAATGCACATGGTGGCCTCTCCTGGACTCTCCAGTCCTCTCCCTTCTCTGCTGTGTTCTGTTGACCTTCGGCTTCTTGTTTCCACTGGCTTTTTCTCTTGCTGCTTATAAGGGAATCTAGTAATAGGAATGGGTTGGGCCACACCTTAACTAGAGTAGCCTCATCAAAAGGCCTTACTTACAATGGGTTCACACCCACAGGAATGGATTAAGTTTAAGAACATGTTTTTCTAGGGTACATACAGCTCCAAACCACCACAGGGTATTAGTGCTGTAGGGAAAAAATGTATTTGCACAGCATAGTAATAAGACAACTTAGTATTGTTTACTGTCAGTATTATGACCTTCATAAAGAAAAGTTTGGTATTACAAGATTTGGGATGTTTAATCATTTTAATTCTAAAGCTAGTACATAGTACAAAACTTTTAGATTCTTACCTCCTTGAAACATAATGACTCTTCCGACACACCTAAGCCTTGCTGGCCTGGGACAGAGCTAGCTAACTCTTACAAGCACCTGAATCTTATCTCTGCCTTGGTCTCCTTTTCCAGCGTTCCAATCCACATGCTGCCTATCCCAACCCTGGACCAAGCACATCACAGCCACAGAGCAGCATGGGATATTCAGCTACCTCCCAGCAGCCTCCACAGTACTCACATCAGACACATCGGTACTGAGCTGCATCGGAAGAATGTCAATGCACTGTTGCTAAAGCTGCAGCCTGGCCGTGCGGCTCGCTGCAGGCACCTGGCACGCCCTGAGAATGTACTGTACAACCACATGTTCAGAATGTCCAGTAGCCAAGTTCCACCACTTTTCGCAGATTGGGGTAGTGGTTTCCAAGTTGTACCTAATTTTGGATTAGACTTGAAAAGAAAGTGCTAGCACAGTTTGTGTTGTGGATATGCTACTTCCATAGTTTACTTGACGTGGTTCAGACTGACCAATGCATTTTTTTCAGTGACAGTCTGTAGCAGTTGAAGCTGTGAAATGTGCTAGGGGCAAGCAGTTGTTGTTGTATGTGGTGAATTCTTTCAACGTAACAACATTATCTGACCAATCATATACACACAAAAAAAATGCTTAACTGGTACTTGAAAATTACAGTGTATGTTAACTCAACAAAATAACCAAGACTCAAAATGAGATTATTTTGATACACCTTTCTTTTTTGCGTCTTATCAGTGGGTTGATTAATTTTCCACATTAATCAGTGTTTTTTGACCAAGAAAATTGCTTGGATTTTTTGGAAAGTACAAAAAGCCACGTAGTTTTTCCAGAAAGGTTTCAAAACTCCCAAAGATTAATTTCCAACTTATTAGTTTGTTTTTATTTTCAATCTATGACTTGACTGGTATTAAAGCTGCTATTTGATAGTAATTAAGTATGTTGTCATTGATATAAACCTGTTTGGTTCAGCAAACAAACTAAAATGATTGTCATAGACAGTGTTTTAATTTTCCTGTTGGTGTTGCTGATTTGTGAGCATGCTTTAAGATGAAAAAAGCATGAATGATAACTTCCTTAAAAAGGTGCGGCATCCAGTTCAGATATTTTGTCCTGATTTTAAAGCAGGTTGATATAGTGCTATTAAAATTTCATTCAGTTAATTTTCTTTTTTAAAACCTGTTCGCACGTTATTTAGGGTGCCCTTACTTCAGTAAAGGAGAAGGAGTAGGAGAGCCTTAGAATTTTTGAGGAAAAAAAAAAACCTATAACATACAATGTACTGTATCAAACTATTTTACATGAATGACACAAGTATTCTGAATAAAAAAAATTGAACATTGTTAAAAACAAGGTGTTATGTAATAAATTTATTTTTCATAAATCAAAATGTAGAGTCTGCTCTGTTTTTTATACCCTCAAAGGATCTTTCTTTAATTTTAAAATGCTCCTTAACAAGTTGCCTCTGAATGAATCTCTTCAGTTTTCAATATCTATATATTGTGCCTCCATAACATGGTTTGCAATAATAGCTTATGATTATAGATTCTTTTCTCTGTTTCACTTAGTGCTATAATGTAAGGTGAGAAACACAGATAACCTTTCTAATTTGATGATGATGAGCCTCTACTTTCTGAAGTAATTCCTACTTCTGTATTATGCTGAGAAGTATTTGTTTTATCCCAAATAATTATTGCCTCCCCCCTTTCAACACAAAGCACAGAAGATACAAAACACCCAGCATGATTTTTCCTTAAAAATTCAACTCATTCCTATAAGAACATTCTAAACCGTTTTAAAAAACCAAGGAATCTCAGTACTGGTAGGCCTTACCATAAGTAAGGATAACTTTTAGAAGCTGAATTCATGTTTCCATTTCGTCTCCCTGCTGCCATTCATTTGCACAATGCATATTTCCCATTGATGGAACTCATCTAAGATACCCTTAAAATCTCCCTTTGACCACAAAATTAAGTCACTGTCTTCCACAATTAGCCTACTCTCAGTCTTACCCCTCACTTGGTCTCATTTCTCTTCCACTTTGTCTTCAAATTTTTCTCCCAGCCTTTAATTCAGTGGTCTTCAGACTTGAGTGGAAATGAGAATCAACTAGAGTTTTTTGTTTTTTTGGTTTTTTTTTAATGTATTTTCTGAGGGTCTAGTCCCAAAGTTGATTTGGTAGGATTGAGGTGAAGCATGGAATTTTCATTTTTAATAAGCCCTCCATTATTTGGTTCTGATACAGATATGTAGTCTAAGGAATACACATTTAAAGAACAAAACGTGTCTAGGGTCACTCACCTCCAAGCCGTCTGCTGGTAGATCATCTAAAGGTTGAGTGAACAGTATTAACAAGTAGGCTTGGAAGGAGGGTTGCTCTATTGACAATGCATTACCTCGTTCTACATGAATTTCAACAGGCGAAGTCCGTCATAAGTTCTACTCTTAAGTTTTGCCCTGGGGCTCTGTTCTCTGATTTCTTTATTTACCCCATTCCTAAGTGGTGCTTTCTTGCCTTATGGCTTTCAACATGTTATTGGCCATCAAATTTGCATATCCAGCCTGTTTTCTCCCCTGAGCTCCAGACTGTTCTGTCAGTGGCCTTTGTGATGATAACATGCACGTACCTGCCACCACCCTCTGTCCCATCCCCCTGCTTTACCTTTCTCCATAGCACTTCACCTGCTCTGTTACTTAAATTTGACTATTGTATGTCTCTTCCCAGCAAAATGGAGGGTCCATGAAAGCAGATGTCCCAGTCCTCCCTTCTTAATCTATATTTGCCCCCTAAGTAATCTCACCCAATCTCAGGACTTTGATATGCTGATGATTCCCAGATTTGTATTTCCAATCCATACTTACCTGTCCCTTGAACTTCAGATGAGTATATCTGATTGAGTGTGGCTCAACATCTCTAGACTTAATGTATCCAAACCACCCTCTAACCTGCTCTTCCTGCAGACTTGATCTCCTCAGTGAATGGAACCCTACCTTCCGGTTGTCCAGGCCAGGGCAAAATCCTGGTATCACCCTCTCTTACCTTGGATATCCCTTCCACATGCAAGTCCTGTCAACGTTCCCTTTGAAATTTATCCTAAATCTAACTTCTCACACCTTTACTGCACCACCCTGCTTTAAGCTACTATCACCTCTTACCTAGTCTGTTACAATAACTTCCTGCCTGCTTCCATTCTTTCCTCCTTATGGTCTTCTCAACCCAGCAGTCTGAGTGAGCCTTTTAAAATGTGGGTCATGTCACTCCTCTGCTCAAATCCCTCCAGTGCTTAAATCTCAGTCCCTACTGTGTCCAATAAGTCCCTGTGTGTTTTTGGAACCCCATCTTTTTCTGATCCCATCTGTTATTACTCTCGTCTGCTTCACTCTAGCTACACTGACCTCTCTGCTGTCCCTTGAACCTGCAAAGCACATTTTGTCTAAAGACTTTTACACTTGTTCCATCTGTGTCTGCTTCAGACACTTCCCCACCTATGTTCTTGGCTCTCTCCCTTCTTTCAGGTCTGCTCAGATCTCATTAGGGAGGCTCCCACTTTCCACACTATGAGACCTATGAGACAGCAACCTGCCCCCTGCCTCCTCATCCCAGCATTCTCAATCCCCTTACCGTGCTTCATTTTTCTGCAAAGCACTTACCATCAATAACATGACATATTTACTTGTTTATTGTTCTTCCTTTACTGGAAGATAAACTCCATGAAGGCAGTGTTTTGTTTAGTTTTACAATAGCTCTAGCAACTAGATGAGTGACTTACACATAGTAAGTGCTCATTAATAGATACCGAATGAAAAAATGATGAATAAATGATCTTTGGAAGTCAAATAGCCTTCTCAAACTTAACATATCCAATAGAGGACTTTTAATCTTCACTCCTCCCAAATCTGCCCCTCCCCCAGTGTTCTCTATCTCAGAAAGATGCCATATCTATACTAGGCATTATCCAACTGCCTGGGCCAAAAGTTTCAGTCATCCTTGACTCCTGTTTCAGACCCATATTGATTCATCAGCAAATCCTGGCAGCATAGCCTTCAAAATATACCCTGAATCCAAGAACTTCCTCTACCACTATTATCCTAGCCACCGTCATCTCCTAACCTCATCTAGCTTCCTCGCCCATCACCCTGTTTCCATTCATGCCATTCTGTAAGTCTGTTTTCCACACAACAGCTAGTTATCCTTTTAAAGAATAAGTCAAAACTGGTCACTGCCATGCTCTTAATCCTTCAGTGGTTTCCTATCGTGCTGAGAATGAAGTCACAGTTTCAACATTCCAGTGTGTGAGTTACCGCTCAGCTTTGCTTACCACGCTCCCCCATCTCCCTCTTCGGGGCTACTCCTGTTACCTTAGCCTCCTCCTCCCTTGAAAATGCCAAGCACATTCCTGTCTCAAGGATTTTTGCTTGCTGTGCCTTCTGTCCGGAATTCCCTGGCCTTGGGGTTTGCCTGACTCACTGTCAGTTCCTTCAGATCTGCCCAATTGCCACCTCCTCAGAGGCCTTCCTGGCCCCAATCTAAATTAGACATCCCTTCCCCTCAGTCACAATTTTCCTATTTCTCTTTCTTTATTTCTCTTCTTAGCAGTGGTTGCCACCTAGTGCTTTCTCCCACATGTGGTTTTTTGTTTGTGATTCGGTTTATTGTTAGTTCCCCTGTGAGGGCGGGGACTCTACGTTCTTCGTGGCCTAGAACGGTGCCTGGCATATGGTGTGCATCCAACACCTGTTCCACAGAACTTAGAGGAGAACTGGACTGGATAATCACCGCCATCAATAAAAAAAAAAGTGCTTACCAAGGGACAATGAGAATGTGGAGTAACTGGAACTCACACATTGCCAGTGGGAATGCAAAATGGTACAATCACTTTAGAAAAATTAGGCAGTTTCTTATAAAGCTAAGCATACCTTTACCATATGACGCAGCAGTCCCACTCCCAAATATTTACCCAAATGAAATGAAAGCTCATGTTCACACAAAAACCTGTACACAATGGTTATAATGGCCTTATTTGTAATCGTCAAAAGCTGGAAACTGTATGTCCATCGCTGGTGAAGGGATAAATGGTGATTTTCCATACAGTGACATACTACTCAATAATAAAAAGGAAGGAATTAGTGGTATAAATAACAACATGAGTGAGCCTCCACTCATTCTGCTTCCATTACTAGCATTCTGAAAAAGGCAGGATTATAACGGCAGAAAACAGATCAGTGGTTGCCAGAGGCAGGGTGAAAAGAGCTGACTGCAAAAGTCATGGAAGAATTTTGGGGGTAATGAAACTTCTATATCTTCATTTTTGTGGAGGTTATACTGGTGTATGTATTTGTCAAAACTCGCAGAATAGTACAATGAATAGGATAAATTTTACTATTTGTAAATTATACCTTAATAAAAAAAAATGGAAGGAAAAAAAGACCCATAGTATCCGGTGTAGACAAGGGTGAGGAGCAACTGGAACTCTCATACACTGCTGGTGGGAATGTAAAATGGAACAACCAGTTTGAGTCAGTTCCTTGTGGCGTTATACATGTACTTACTATGTGACCCTGCAGTGACGTGCTTGGGTGTTTACCCGAGAGAAATGAAGACATTTGTTCACACAAGGGCCTGTACGTGCATGGTCATAGCACCTTTTTTCAATATAGCCCCAACTGGAAATAACCCAAATGCACATCAGCAGATGAATAGATAAACAAATTGTGGTGTAGCCGTACAGTGGTATATATTTATCAGCAGAAAATGTTGGAAGAGTAGTAGAATCTTGCAGTGTTGTTGACATGGATGTACACATCTACAAAACTCACCGATTTGGTGATTTATATTGTATGTAAATTATGCCTCAATAAAGTTGATTTGTTTTGAATCTAACGTGTAAAGCATTAAGCACCTGTCTGCTTACGAGCATTGTTAGCTATCATGAGGCTCTCTAAATAAATACCATTTTTTCTTAAGAATTAAAGTAAGTTAAGCTTTCTGGTTCATCTCATGAACATTTTCCTGCATCTCATTGTGAATAAACTTAGGGCGTGTTCATGAATGTGAGAGAGCCAGAACAGTGATAATCCCAGAGCTGAAATATTTAAGGGTACCTCTGAATCCAGTGATAGGCCTTTAGCCTTTTCTTTCTAAATTCTACTGAGGTTAGCAGCTCCTGAATAATTAATATGCCTTGCAATATTTATCTCGCTTAGGGGCAGCTATGAATTTTCTCATAATCTGAATATTCTTTGAGGGAGCAATAGAATTAAATTCACGAGACAATTTACTGAGCATTTGGTATGAGTTTGATTGTCTTTTAGGACTTGTAGCCAAACAGAACTAAAACAAACCACAATGCCTATCCTCTCAAACACTCAAGTAACTGAATTCAGTCACGAAGTCGGGATATACACATAGGAAATGTGTAACAATAGATACCATTTGATCAAGCACTAAAATGACGGCTGAGAACCATAACTGTTTCTCCTTTGAAAAGCAAAAGCAGCATGGTGGAGAAGGCCTCCTAGGGGGTTGGGGTTGGTGTGGAACATCAAAGAGGACCTGGGATTTGAGATCAGAAGACCTACCTCTTGGGCCTGCCACCTACATCATTTGTCACATCATTCAATTCCTACATGCTCCTGTAAAATAAGAATCATAATAAAAACTGAGGTGCTTGCTAAGTCCCAGAATTGCTGGAAGGCATTATATAAAGTAAACTACAAATCACTATTCACATTTTCATAATAAACTTCATTATCTCAGTTGAAGTAACACTGGATATCTACCATGTGCCAGGCACCAGGCTTAGCAGTTTACATCTTTTATTCCTCACAAAATCTTGGTGAGGTGAGTATTATTTCCCCCTTTTAAAGAATGAGGAAAATGAAGTTCAAGGAGGTCATACTCGGCTCAAATTCAGCCAAGGGTTAGGTTAAAGGCAGATTTGGACCCAGGTCCTCAGCCACCAGGCCCAGAGGAAGGAATAAGGCTGGGATGGTCATACAAAAGCAAAGTGGCTATTCTAGCCAGCTGCAAAACTTGCCCTGGGCAGCGAAACAGCCAGAAATGAAATCGGTAAGACTGTGAGGGCAGTTTTGTTTACAAATTATGTGATTTCTTGTATGTACTTTCCCATTTATGTTACAAAGTGCAAAAAAGAATTTGTATTTGACTAGTTAGGGATAATGTCTGTTGAAAGCACATTCAAAAGTGCTCATGGATTTAAAAACTGAGGCTGGTTTAATAGGCCCTAAAATCAGTTTGATTAATATGCAGTGATTTTTCTTCCAGGTGAGTTTCTTCCTTGGTGCAAAAGCATGCTCTCTGCAGGCTAAAGAAGATAACTAACAATTTCTCTGATTTATTGTCAACCAGAGGCGTTCACTACATGAGGTATATTGGACTTCTTGCTTGCGTCCCTCACAGTCCTCTTGGCCCCACTTTTGCCACCGCCACTGTGGCTGGTTCCACATGGGGTTGCCTTGGCCCACGTCAACCAGGTGTCCTTTCTGCTGCTTCCATAGGGAAGGCACATGGAATTCATTCGGAACTCGGGAAAGCACATCGGGTCGTGAGGAGGAGTTAATGCCCACATAGTCACTTTGGCCAGGGGATTAAAGGAGTCCATGGGTGGACACTTCCCTCTGCCAGTCCCTGAGCAGAAGGATTTGGAGAGGCCTTTCAGAGGGTTCTGACAGAACGGAGCACCACCTGCCCACAGTGGGAGACAACTCAGTCACCCATCCTTTATTTCCTTTCCTTTTCCTCCTTGTTTCTCTCCCTTACCTCACACTACTGCTCCCTAATCAACCTGCACCCTGGCCAGTGTCTCAGCTTCTGCTTTGAGGGCAGGAGGAATCCAGGCTAAGGAAGTTTGTATTTAAATGAGTCCTTGCAAGCAGTTGGCCACAAGGAATGCATTGCTGGTGTAAGTGGGATGGTGCTAACCCCTGCATCATAAAGCTTTCCCTGTGGTAGATTGGGATGAGATACAAGGGGAAGGTGAATCATTGAGTCATGCCGAACTGTGGCCCTTGCATGGTATGGGGACAGTGAGATTAAAAAGATTGTAGAGTTGGCTTGCTTCTGTTAACTGCTCTGAAAGATTGAAAAAGCAAAATGATAAGCTCAGGTCAGCCGATTATCAACCCATGGCATGCTGTGGAAGGCAGAGGGTCGGAGTGGATGGTAGACTGATGTAAACTTCACCATATAAGCTCAGACCTTTACTATACACATCAACACAGCCTCTAGCACCTCATATTTCACATTTGATGTGACATATACATTCTTCTCAATCCCCATCAATAAGGAAGACCAAAAACAGTTCACTTTTACATGAGAGGGACAGTAGTACACATTCCCTGTCTTACCCAAGGCTACATGAACTCTCCTGCTCTTTGTTAGAATGTAGCCTGTAGGCACCTTTGATTGTTTTGATGTTCCACAGAATATGCTCACTGATCCATTAATGAATCATGCTTTCAGAACTAGTGAGTAGCAAATACTCTAGATATTCTGTTAAGATGTATGCATTCTAAAGGGTAGGAGATAAACCCTGGAAAACAAAGGCCTGCTAATCACTGAAATTAGCATTTTTTCAGTGGTCTTGGAGCAGGCCAGCACACCCCCTCCACAGTAAAGGACGTTGACACCTTGTACTTTGTATCACAGAGAAAGCAGATTGACTCTTAGTGGATCACTTTGAACTTGGAAACCGAACTCTGACACATGTTTTAAGTGACTTGAAAGGCTTCCAGTTTTAAGAGGGTCCTAGAAGAATGGAACGATCTGCAGTGGGGTCAGGCCAGATTGCAACCTGCCCCACCACTCAGGCCATATGACCAAGCAGATCCAGTGAAGTTGGAGGTATCTGATGGATAAAGATATGCAGAATCTCTGAGATTGACAATGCAGAGACTCCTAGCATTCTGAGTAACACCATTGTGATGGACAGTTTTATGTTTCAACTTGGCTAGGCTCTAATCCTCATTCAATCAAACACTAATCTAGATGTTACTGTAGATGAAGGCATTTGGTAGATGTTATAAAGTCCATATTCAGCTGACTTTAGGTAAGGGAGATTATCCTTAATAATCCAGGTGGGCCTGAGTCAATCTGTTGAAAGAGCTAAAGAGGAGAACTGAGCCTTCCCTGAAGAAATTTGCCTGTGGATTTCAGCTTTTGCGTGGCTGTTTCGGCCTGCCTCTCTTGTCAGCCTGCCCTAGGTACTTCAGACCTTCTCTGACCAGGTCCCACAATCATGTAAGCCAGTTCCTTGCAACAAATCCCTTAATATTTATCTCCTGCTGGTTCTGTTTCTCTGGTTGAACCTAGATTGGTACAGCCATGCTATTTGCAGCAGAGCCCCATTGGAGAAGCAGCCCTTGGCATGATCATGGACCTCAGTGAAGACTGAGCACCTGACTAAGGGTCACCACTTGCAACCATCTTGATCAAGGTATTATCAGATCCACCATCACAAAGTCAGGCAAGTACTGCAGCAAGTCATTGTATGGTGGAAACGGTTCATTCAGGATTGATCTGAGCAGATCCAGAAGGCACAAGTAAATTACACAAACAGGTGGCCCAGACTCATGTGGCACTGACCTCCATGGTACTGATGCCTCCCACTCAACTCATACCTGTGGCCTCATGGGGAGATTCTTTTGGCCAACAAATTGAGGAGGTTCACAGATGGTTCCGTGTGATGTATGGAAGCCAGCCCTAAATGCTCAGTCAGACTACGGCTCCATTCGTTGGGTTGCCTGAGTGTATAGTGCTGCAAGCAGTAGTCTTGGTCATTCATTTCACTTGAAGGGAGAATGAATGAGGTGTGTTTAGACACATACACCTAAGCAGGGTGAATGGCTTGGATATTTCTCAGGGGCCTGGAGGGAGCAGGACAGGAAGACCAGAAATAAAGTCTCGACACAATATGATTGGACCTATCGGTCTGTAGAGTGGGCCCAAAATATGTGGGTCTCTGTGTTCCAAGTAATGCCCACCAGAAAGTATCTGCTACAAAGAAGACATTGAACAAGAGCAGACAGAAGGACTCATTCCATGAGTGCGAGTCAATTTCTTCACTCAACTCTACCAGTATGGGCATAATGGGCTCAGGAATGAAGGTCTGTGATTGCCAGTGTTCAGTTGTCAATTTGGCTGGGTTATGGTGTCCATTTGTTTTATCAAGCAAGCTCTGGCCAGATTGTTACTAACATGGAATTTCTTAGATGGATTTAAATCATTAGTCAGTTGATTGCATCTTTGGCTGATTGCATCTGCAATCAACAAAGGAGATTGCCTCCAGCAATGAGAGAAGTCTCCTCATCCAATCAGCTGGAGGCCTTAAAGCCAGAACTGAGGATTTCAGCAGTCAGAAAGGAGAATTTCTGTCTCTACTTGAGCTGGCAGTATGAGCCAGTGGCTGTAGCTTGCTCAATTATAGTAAAAGGAAGCTCATACTATTGAGTCCATACAGAACTTATATCCCTGCTGTATTAATCAGAGTTCTCCAAGAGACACAGACCAACTGGGTTTTTTTTCAGTCTTGCTTCTGTTTTTGGTTTTGTTTGTTTTGCAATAAGAACGTTATGAATATGCTTGGCCCAACCATACCATCGAATTTACTGTCATGAAATAAATATTCTCTCTCTTTTTTTGGGAACTGTATTAAATTGCTGATATTTTCTGTCCTTCTATCATGTTCAGTAGATAACAGCTGTCAATGCATCCTCTTTGTTCTAGTTTGCCAGGGCTCCTGTAACAAAGTACTATATATTAGTTGGTTTAAACCACAGAAATGTATTATTTCACGGTTCTGGAGATGGAGACTAGAAACCCAAAATCAAGATGTCGGCAGAACCTTGCTTCCTCTTGAAGGGGAGAACCCTTCCCATGCCGCTCCCCTGGCTTATGGTGGGTGCCGGCAATCCTTGGGTGACGACATCACTCCACCTCTGCCTCCATCACGTGCGTGTGCTCTCTCTCTCTCTCTCTCCAAATTTCCTCTGCTTATAAGGACACTCTCCGTGTTGAGTTACAACCCACCCTAATCCAGTTCAATCACATCATCAACGATCCTATTTACAAATAAGTTCACATTCTCAGGAACAGGGTTAGGACTTGAACGTGTCATTTTTTTGGGGGGGGGGCACCCTTCATCAAGAGAATATGATTTTTTATCAATCTCTCTTCTCACTTTGGTGTGTCCTGAGGTGAATTATAAATTCCCTAAATCCCTCTTAGATCAAGAGGCAGTCTATTGGCCCACATTTAATGGGAAAAAAAAAAAAAAAGTTTTTAACCAGTGAAAGAAATTAGGTCATGTGTGGACTCTGAGCTTGGGTAAATCATTCAGCCTCAATTTTCCCATGTGTAAAATGGACATGATAATATCCACTATGTATATTGTCCAGAGCGATTATGAAGATAAAATAATACAATATATGCCAAATATTTTTAAAAACTAATTTGCAGCTAGAAGCTATGTTTTTTAAAACAGTGTATGATGTTAGAAGAAAAAATTGAAAACTGCCCTTGTAGCCTGAATGCTGCCACGGGTGCTCTCTGGCTGGGAGTCTCAGGACACAGGCTGCCTGGTCTTGGAAAGCCAATTTCCTCTCTGTAAAATGGGAATAATAATATTGTGTTACTGACTCAGAAGATATTTTGAAGACCAAATAAAATATATCCAAGTTTGCTTCAGGAAGCTGTAACACACCAGGTATTGCTACAAAATAGAGTGAACAAATTTACACTTAAAAATAATCACTAATTGTAAATGGCCCACTTAAACACTTAAAAATATCAAACTAATTGTAAATGGCCCACATCCATAATTACATTTTCTTTGCTGTGTTGATGCTAACTGGTCTTTGGTCCACGGGAAGATTGGTGACAATTTTTTACCTATTAGGAAGAAAAATTCCTCAATTGTCATTTCTCATTGCCTGTTCACAATCACCTCTGCACCAGGAAATCACCTCTGTGCAAGCACCTTCTGTAGGTGATTTCACTTAATTCTCATAGCTCTACCCCTATATTACAGACGAGAAATGAAGACAGAGAGGGACCGAGAGGCTTGCTCAAGGGTCTGTAGCTAGAAGGTGCCCACGTTGATCCAGAAATCCACATCCAACTGGCACCAAAGCAGAGCTGTGGGTGGACTGGAAGGAATAAAGACCCAAGAAGGAAGTGAGAAATGAATAAAGAATCTGGACAATTCGCAGAATGAAGTTCCATCCTGGGGAATAATCCAAAAAACTAAAAGGATCTTTATCAGTCGTATTTAAAGGATTCTGAAATCTTGGCTTTGTATATTCCCAAGCAGCATCCGTTTTGAAGGCAGAGTGCAACGTGTGCTTCTTCAGCAGGCAGAGTGGATTTCCCATACCCTGAGGAAGTGGAAAGTATTTGCGATCAGCTTCACCCATAGTCCGGAACGGTGTCTGACACCAGTTAATCCTGGTGACGCTAGTTTAAGTCAGCATCCTGGCGAGGGACAGCAGGCTGGTGTCTGCCTCAGCATTTTGCTTCCAACCCTGCTCTCCTCTCTCGGCAAAACAGCTGTGATCATAGATTCACATCAGAATCCCTGGAACCTGAGGGTCACCAATGCATGACAGGACACTAATCTGCTGCTGTCTGGGGGATAAGGATGTACTGTTAATAGTTCTCACTGGGCACAAGAAGACAATCTCCCTCCAATGTGGCGCCACCCAAAGTGTAGTTTAAACTACAGACCGGTGTCTGGCCTTGTAACTGCTCTCCCCACTGTGATGGGTTCTACTGTGTCTCCCAAAAACTATGTTAAAGTCCCAACCTCTGGCACCTCAGGATGTGACCTTATTTGGAAATAGGATCTTGTGGTAGATGGAATGAGTTAGGATGAGCTGAGACTGGAGCAGGATGGTCTGTTAACCCAACATGACTGGTGTCTTTATAAGAAAGACGAAAGACACAGACACACGAGGGAGAAGGCCTTGTGACGATGGAGGCAGAGATGGGAGCAAAGCAGCTGAAAGCCAAGGAAACCAAGGATGGCCGGCAGATCACCGGAAGACAGAAAGAGGCAAAGAAATCTTCTCCCCCACAGAGGGAACCTGGCTCTACTGGGAACTGATTTTGGACTTCTAGCCTCCAAGACTGGGCCTGATGAATTTCTGTGGTTTTAAGCCAGCTTTTCGGTGGTCCTTTGGCATGGCCGCCCTAAGAGTCTAAGACACCCACCCCCGACCCTTCATCGGATTTCCAGCCTCACTCAGCAGGCCTGCCAGTTCCCACGCCCCATCCTCTCGGCCCTGAGGAGCTGTTCTCTCTCACGATGGTACTGAAGCCAGTTCCATCACATACTGCGACTCCTCCACTATTAAGGGTATATTTGCTATTACCAACCCATTTCCTGAGTGATGGCCTTTCATTGCCTGTGATGGAGATTTTGCGTTTGCAGATGTAATTTGGCGAGCTTGTCGTGGCATCAGTAAGTCTTTCCAGACCGGGGACGTGCTGATTCTCTGCATCCAGCTAAAATTTTCTAGCCCCTTTCCTCATGAGGCCAAGGGCCAACATCACAGCACAAGCTTCAAAGGCTTGTCCTTCCATGTGAAGAAGCAAAGACCTGGCTTCTCACACCACTGTAGCCTGAAAAGAGAAAATGACTATGTCTCCCAACCCTGTTTCCAGCACTCTTCATCCCTTTGAGTCGCTCAAACTTCTATCTCGTATCATTTTTCTTTTGCCTAAAGAACTTCCTTTAATATTTCTTGTAGTGTAAGTCTGTTGGCAATGGATTCTCTCAACTTTTGTTTATCTGAGAAAAATATTTTGTCTTCATTTTTTAAAAGCGTTATTACTGGGTAAAGAGTTCTACTTTAAAGATGACTCTCCATGGTCGGTAGCCTGCATAGTTTTTGTTGAGAAGTCATTGTTCTGTTGAGAAGTACATTGCTCTTCTGTACGTAATGTATCTTTGTATTCTCTAGTGGCTGTTGAGATTTTGTCATCATCACTGGTTTCCAGCAATTTGATTATTTTATCTATCTTGGAGTTGTTCTATGAGTTTATTTTGCTTGGGCTTTGTTTGGATTTTTGATCTGCATGTATATATTATTCAACAAATTTGGAAAAATTCCAGTCATGATATTTTGAAATATTTTTCTGTCCCCTTTCCCTTGTGTAACTCCAGTTATGTATTAGACCCTTTGATATTGTCCCACAACTCACTGATGCTCTGCTTATTTATTTTGAATATTTTTCTCTGTATATTTCACTTTGGATAGTTTCAGTTGCTATGTTATCAAGTTTACTGATCTTTACTTCTGCAGTAGGTAATCTGTTAGAAATCCCATCAACATATTTTGCATTTCAGGCATTGTATATTTCATCTGCTAAATTTCTGTGTGAGTCTATCTGTCTGCCTGCCTATCTATCTATCTATCTATCTATCTATCTATCTATCTATCTCTCCTCCATGTCTCTCCTCATCATGCTTAGGTTTTACCTCTACCTTCTTGAATTTATGGAGCATATCTGCAAAGGTTTTTTAAACATCTCTGTCTGCAGATTTCAATATCTCTGTCATTCTTGGGTCCAATTCTATTGATTGCTTTTTCTCCCAGTTAATGGAGCATGTTCGCCTACTTCTTTTTATGTCTAGTAATTTTTATTGGGTGTCGGACCTTGTTGGTTGCTGGATTTTGTTTTTTTTCTTTACTGTTAGGTGTTGTTATGGCACACTGTTAAATTACTCGGAGTCAGCTGAATCTTTTTGATGTTTGTTTTTAAGCTTACTATGGCATGTCTAGAACAACCTTTGCTCTGGGGCTAATTAAGTCTCACTACTAAGGAGATGTCCTTCTGAGAATCCTGCAAGATGCCCAGCTACCACTCTGACTGGTAGGTGTATGAACTATTTTCAGCCCTGTGAGAGCTCCAGGGTTTGTTCTGCCTACTCTTTTCCAGTGGTTCTTTCTCGGATCTCAGTAGTTTTCTCTCATGAACGCACAGATCAGTGCTCAGTCAAAGACTTGAGGGGACCCCTCTACAGATCTCCAGAATACTTAGCGCAGCAACGTCTTCTTCAATGCACTGCCCCCAAAACTCTAACCACCTTAGATTCTATAAAGTTCAGTTTCTGTCTGCTCAACACCAAGGCCACTGGGCTTTATTTGGATTCTCCTTCTCTGCACTGCAGCTTGGAAACTACTTTCAAGTAGTAGGCTCATACAATAATAGGACTCACCTTATTTGTTTCTCAGTACTATGCTACCTATTGTTTGATATCTGAAAACCAGTTTTAAAATATATTTTGTCTCATCTTTTAATTGTTTGGAAGGAAGTGTTCATCTGGTCCCATTACTCCATCTTGGTTGGAAGTGGGAACCCAGCTGGTGACTATTTGTTAGGTGGATGAAACTTTAAGCAGGCTCACAAGCATTGTGGCACAAGTGCGTTTGATCTTTATAAAACTGTCAAAACATTTTCCTGAAATCCATAAACACTATGCCGTGCATGTCCAAGCATAGGCAGTCTGGTATATAATGTGATTCTCTGGCTTCCCGTGAGAAGATCCAACACGGAAAAGAGTTTTGTTTTGTTTTGTTTTGTTTTGTTTTCAAAGTGTATATACAGGCGACCCTCATTATTTGTGGATTCTGTTTTATGTGGCACTTTCACAGTCATTTATGGACATGCCAAAGCAGTGAAAAATTCAAGTTGTCTGATACCCACATTCCTAGATGAGGTCAAACAAGGCAACACTGCCTTCTTGTTTCAGCTCTCATACTATCAACAAGTGTCCTTTTCATGGTCTACATTTTTCATATTTTTGTGCTTTTTGGGGTGATTGTGTTGTTTAAAATGACCCCCAAACATGGTACTGCAGTGCTGTCTAGTGCTCCTAAGCGCAAGAAGACTGTGCTGTTCCTTATGGAGTCTGCTAGATCAGCATCATTGGGCCATGAGTTATTCTGCTGTTGGTTGTCAGCTCATTGTTAATGAATCAACAATATATATTAAATAAGGTGTTTTTAAACAGAAACATACTTTAAAAAAGGCTATATATTGATCAGTTATAAAAGTGTTATGAGCAGAGACTTGGAAGAACCTGAGGCTGTATTTCCCTTAGGGGCAATAGTTCAGTGTTTGCCAACTCAGTGTTTGTGGAGGTGTTTTGGACCATAACTAGCGTGAGTAACAAAAATTGACTGTATATCCTTTAAAGGATGGAGATGGAATGCTTAAATATCTACCTACAATATTAGATTTAGTTACAAATATATAAAATTACACATTAGATAAGTTAATATATTAATTTAGAATATTGCTTTTTCCCACTTTCACTTACATGAAATAATTTTATTCAAACTCTTATGTGCCTCTTTGTAGTAATTTTGTCATTACTACCATCTCTATTTATGTTATCTAACACATCATCTCCATGGTATCTAAGTTGTTTCAGCTATAGCACTATTTGATTTTGTGTGTGTTGCTATCACTGGAAATTTTACCCAGGCCACAAGTATTCATTCACATTCAGTAACTAGCTAGCTGTGTGTTGTCTTAGTTTTGGTTGTTCATTTGGTGAGTGCCACATGAAAACACTTATTGTGTGGCTTTTGTAGGAGATTTTTTATAAATCTTGTTTATAATACATCCAACATTTGTAATCAGGTATCACACACCAAAGAAAAATTACTAAGTACTAAACCCTACAATTTGTCTCTGAAAAAAACCATTCTATCAGGTGACTTCTATAATCATCTATAAATGATGACTGTATAAAACTAGCACTTAAAAGCCATATTATACTAGGGTTGCTAGACAAATATAGGGGATTCAGTTAAATTTGAAATGCATATAAACAAATAATTTGTTGGTACAAATATGTCCAAAATATTGCATGGAACATACTTATACTAAAATCTATATTTGCTGTTTTTCCGAAATTCAAATTATAGGGCATCCTATATTTTTATTTGCTAAATCTGACAACCCTATTTTAGACCAATGTATCTTCCCCAACAAAACCTTGTAAGAGCTTGCATATTAGGGAACTCCCTCTATTTTGACAGATAATATTGAGAGAAAACCCCTCTTTATATGTAGGCATAAATAGTAATTTCCAACATCGCTTTCATTCTAAGGATGTAATACCATAAACACTCTTTAATATATCTCCAATTATTTTTCCTTGATGGGGGGTAGAAGTTAATTCAGAGAACAAAATATTAGAATGGTGTTATGGGTTGAAAGTTATATTCAAGTCCCAACCCCGAGTCCCATGAACGTAGGCGTATGTGGAAACAGGATCTTAAATGATGTGATTAGTTGAGGCCAAACCGGATTGGGGTGAGGCCTAACACAATATGTCTGGCGTCCTTGTAAGTAGAGGAAATTTGGACACACAGACAGAGGGAAGAAGGACATGTGATAACAGAGACAGCAATCGACTGATGAATCTACAAGCCAAGCCATGTCAAGGACAGCTGGCAAACACCAGAAGCTGGAAGGAGCCGGGACGGCTTCTCCCCCACAGGCCTCAGAGGGACGGTGGCCCTGCCCCAAACCTTGATTTCAGACCCTGAAATGACAGCAGCCTCCAGAACTGTAAGACGATACATTTCTGTTGTTCTAAGCTACCAAGATTGTGGTGCCTGGTGATGGCAGCCGTGGGCAACCGAGGAAAGTGGATTTACCAGTTCTCCAAATGGGCCCCCAGAATACCACATTACAAATTAAAATATTATGATATGCATAAGCACGTATTTGGCCCAGAAGAGTTGCTTCATTTTATCTTCTCATATTTTCAGATTTATTTTCTCTGATTCTTTGGCACAGCAGCATTTTTCAAACAGAAATGTCATATTTGTCACCATCTGATGACACAAATTGCAGATGTTTCCTAAGTCACATGTAAAAATTTAAATGGCAAATAGTACAGCTAAAAAGAAATGTCCCTTTCCCCTTAATCTGATTGATTTTTTTAAGAAAAATAGAGGTCTTGGGTACTGAAATTTCTTCATAAAACTAAACATGTTTTCTTCATTTATTCTTAGGCATACTAAGTATAATGCTTTCATCTTCCCTTTCTGTATTGTTTAGAAAATAAAATTCAATTCACCCAGTACTGCATAATCCTAGCAGGGTGTCAGATGTTTAATAACTTAACTTGCTCTGTCATTTTATTAAATTATGGGCAAAAATAACCATTTGCCACTTTGGATCTCATTTTAGAATCTCTGAAAAAGTGCTGTGTTCCTCTGGGGCTCCTGAATATCCTCAGTTAATATCAAATTATACCCAGCTTGACTCATTTCCTATGATTCATAAAATCATTTTTGCTTTATCCCTAAGGATACAAATTGGAAATAAAGTGATAAAACTTGGAAGTAATACAATAAAACATCCCTGGGAAGCATGAGAATTTTAGATTAAGCAGTTGTCAGGTTTCAGTCTTGCCCAGATGTGCTGAAAACATTCTTTCCTCACTGTAAAAATATTCACTGCCTTTCTTAAATTCCATGATTTTTTGTTTCTGACACAGAAAAGCAGCTGCTGTGGCCCTTGTTGGCAGACGATGGAGCTGGCACTGAGAAAATTAGGTAGCTCGCTGCCTTGGAGGCTGATGCAATGGTGATGTCAGGGTGCTTGCTCCAGCAACTTCTTCATCCCCCGGCTTAAAAGGAATTTCTCCCGACACATTCCTATCCCTAAAGAACATCCCTGCTCCTTCCTTTCCAGCCAGACACTCTGCTGCCTGGACGAGTGGTGCAGTCTCGAAATTACCCAGAGCTCAAGCAGCCCTGAAATCCCATTCCTCTCCCAGATTGTTGATTTACCTCTACAGAAAAGAAAATTTCACATGCACTAAGTAGAGCATTTTTAAAGAAAGAATTTTTAAAAGCATAATTTAACAGATGGCCTTTCCTCAGGGCGTTACCCCCGTCTTCTAAAGGCCATACGCACCTGGAGCTAACCTGTTTCTATTGTTATCCTTCATTCTGTAATGATCGGGCCAACATGGAAAGATTCCTGCCAGCCTTTCCTTATAACTTTATTTCCATCGCAGTATTTTATTCTGAACGATGACGCGTGGTTGAGGGTCACTCCGTGTCAGAGGAAATGGCACGGTCTGGAGGACGGAGCAGGGAACGTACCCCGACCTCAACTGGACTCGTGGGGGATGGTTGGGGCAAATCGGTGTGGTTCTCTATGGCTTGGGTTTTTCCCGACATTTATGGGTTCCCAGGATCCATTTGCATCCGTCACCTGAGCCCTTTTAAAGGATGGACACACATGCCATTCAAAATGCCCCCCACTCCCACCCCGTTTGTACCAGCCTGACCTTGCCCACCACACTGTAAGCTTCCTCGGGGCAGGACCTCTGCTTCTGGGTTTCCCCGGTAGCACCTGCCACGCTGGGTGGCAGGGAGTGGCCACTTGATGTTTAAATGCCGGTTAGACTAACTAATCTGGGAAGATGATGTTTAAGGCAACAGTTTCACGTTGGATTTTTGTCCCCGTAAGTGACTGGGAGGAGAGACAGGGAATTGGGAGGTGGGTAGTAGTACGAAATTAAAAATTCTAAGTCAAGTATCTTAACTTTCATGGTTATTTTAAGTAGATTTGGATTGCCTTTTCTCTTCCCCAGGGCAGCTGCTTAGCCATTTCAATGTTTGGGATCTACTAGAAGCCTCGAACATTTCCAAGCAGAATTAACTGCTTGCCCTAACATGTGCAGAAAACAACCAGGAAACCGAGTTCCCCTCCTCTCGTCCCCTTGCAGGGCTCTGCAACACACTGGGTCTCTGGGCTGAACCAGGCGTGGCCTCTTCGAGCTCCTGGTCCTAGAAAGTCCAGCGATCTTTATGTAAAAAAAAAAAGTATATTTTGCATCCTTTGAGTCAACAACATTCTTCTTTTCTTTCTTTTTAATTCCATGACACGAGAGTACTTGGTTTGACTAGAAACGAAGCATGAAACCAGAGCTGCCCTTTGCATCAAGTTAAGGAGCTTCAAGCCGGTGCCATCTTCCTCCCAATTCCTCATGCTTACCTCCCTGTCACGCCCCAGGTGCTAATCCTACCTGCTGAATCTGGCCGCTACCATGACACCTACCACTCACGCTGTGCCACAACAGCCCACACTTGCCTGTCTTCCTACCAAGCATCGTCTCCTTAAGCTAGCCCAGTGGCTAACCCAGTGTAAGCCTTCAATCGGCTCAATAAAGGCAAAGAATGAGAACTTCCATTATTAAGTGCTTGCTCAGTGCCATCAGCATCCCATCTTATTTCATTCTTATAACAGCCCCATGCCATAGACGCTGTTAGTATTTCCATTTTCCAGATGAGGAACCTGGTGCTCAAGGGTTTCATATATTGCCCAAGAGGCACAGCTCATGAAGAGCCAGGGTTCAAACCCAGGCCCCTCTGAATGTAGAGCTTGCTTCGTCACCTCCACTGTGAATTCAGAAAGGCAACTTGGTCCATTAATCAAGGGAGGGGTGGCAATCTCGGACGGAGCTCCACTGCTGATGGCAGAGCAGGGAGAGCACAGGATGCTAGATGTGGGTCTGCCAGCTTGGAAGCCTGTCCCACCTCTTGACTTTCAAGTTTCAGAAGCAAAGCAAATAAATATCTGTACTCTATAAGCCATTTCGAGTTGAGGTTTGCTACTTGCAAAAGAAAGTACACTAATTGAGACACTGGACAAACTGGGCCTTGGATCCTTCATCATACCTCTTCTGCTTACTAATTATTTATGAATGTGTCTCTTTTCTGCAGGAACATATTCTTAATTGAAATTTTAATTGCTATTTATTATATACCTATTGGAAATCAAGGATTGTCATTCTGATGATTAAAAATGCATTCACATGCCTTTATTTCTGTGGATGCTTTTTTTTTTATTATTATTAGCATTTTCGTGTTTATTTCATGCCCCTAAGAGTCTATGAATGTTTCCAACTCTACATTTAGAAAGAGGTAGCATTTATTTCTTGGTGGTGCAGGCTCTGACTTAGCATTCCAAGCATACTCACTGGTTGCAAAGCCCTTTACAATCATTTCCGAGCTAATTTACTTCTTGACGAGCTGCACAATCCTAGCCTTGTCCGTGTGGTGGAAGGAGACTCTACTACATTCAGATAGCAAAGAGTGGTTTAGAAACGGTCTTCTTTATCCAAGCCAAAGTCTCTTCTGCATCCTTGGTTATGTTTCAATGACGCTCTTATCCTTAAACAGAACCCACTTTCTCAGTCCACCAGGAAGCACTTGATTTGTTGATCTGCCCCAGGGACGCAGGAAGCAGCAGTCGCCAGGGCAGAGTGGTAACCACACAGCCAGGTGAGCGGCCATCGAGCTGTGGCTTGGGAGAAAATGGGCTTGAATGCCGAAAGGGTTTGGTGTTCTGCCAACCCCTTCACAGAGGAGGCCGGGCTGCCCTGCTTGGGAAATTGGAGGGCAAGCAATAAAGGGTTCAGAGCAAATAAATATCTGTACTCCATAAGCCATTTCGAGTTGAGATTTGCTACTTGCAAACGAAAGTACACTAATTGAGACACTGGACAAACTGGGCCTTGGTTCCTTCATCACTACCTCTTCTGCTTACTAATTATTTACGAATGTGTTTCTTTTCTGCAGGAACATATTCTTTATTGAAATTTTAATTGCTATTTATTATATACCTATTGGAAATCAAGGATTGTCATTCTGATGACAATCAGAGGGGACACCTGAGACAGCTGTAGTGTCCTGGCCAGGCTGAGCGCCTGAGGGGCACAGTACCCAGGGCACACTTGACCTGGAGATGGGAGACATGGGGGAATGCAGCACGCCCAGCACCCTAGGCACCCAGGGGTGGGGAGCCTGGGGCTCGGCTCCCACAGAGGGTTGGTTTCCCTGGTGCTGTGGCCGAGGTGATTTGCTTAGGCAAATACAACCAGCACACAGGACGACAGGAACAGGAGTTTCAGGGGACACGGAGATCCCAATGGAGCCTCCATAGGAGACGCCATTGGGTCACCTGCCAGACCCCCTGGGGAAGCCCTGTGTAGATTAAGGGAGACACTGTCTCCTGAGGTTTGGCTGGGCCCTCAAAAGGTGATTCCAGGCCCAGCTGGAGTCTAACAGAACTGCCCCTAAAACACCATTCATTCGACACGGGACGGGGACCAACGACATGACAGTTCTGGGATATGAGAAGGAACAAGTGTGATTGCTGGGTGCAGGGGGAGGGTGGTCTGTGTTTCTAAGTTTCAGGAGATGTTGCTACTATTCCTTTGCTAAAATGAAATCGTTTATAATTTTGTCTCGTGTGTTTATAGAGGCTGACTGTTCAGGGCACAGGCCACTGAGGCACTGGGGAGCATTGGAGCAATGGACTCGGCTTCCAGGATTCCTGAAAAGGGTCCTTCTGGTGCGGGACCATAACCAACCCCATCGCCCTGAACCCCAGCTCTGACAAGTGACCGGGGCAGCCGGGCGGCATCTTTCCTCGCTCTGCCTTCCCTTCCGGGCTCGTCTGTGTGGTTCTCTCCCCGTCACCGTGCTGTGGCCGGTGATGACACCTCAGGATCAGCAGAGGGTAGGGGTTTCCCAAAGGAGCTAGGCTTTCCTGTGCCAGTTACCTGGGAAGAGGTGAGTCCCCAAATGAGGATGAGGACAGCTGGAGAGAGCAGAGCCTCCAGGTCCCTGGGCTCCACAGGTGTGTTCCACGGAGCCTGCAGGACCACAGGCCATGCCATGCACCAGGGACCTCAATTTGGACCTTTCAGGGTTATTTCCAAATGCACTTACACATGCAGTCCCGGAGAAGACTGACAGGAGCAAAAGGCGTTCATTGCACAACCTTAAAATTGTGTCCTGTTCCCAGGGTACACCACCTGCACAACTCTATAAATTAACATATTTTTCATACACTGTAATTATATTGTGACAGGCACAATTATATTGCATTGTATCTGTGCAGGAGTGATAAAGTTATTAATTTGCTAAACTGTGAATACGTAAAATATGCCAAAATTTTTGTAACTGCTTTGGCATTTCTTAACTTTTTTTTTCATTTTTTAAATATAACAGGTGATTAAAATTTTTTTTTTTAAAGTTGGCCCTATTTTTTTTCCCACCTTAGAGAGTCCAGCAGAAATCAGGCTCCCCCAGGTGGAAAGGCTTTTGCTTCTCATGTGGGCCTTGGGCCAGGGTGTCCATCACCTGAAACTTGTTAGAAATGTACACTCTGCATTTGGGCAAGATCTCTGGTTTGTCTGAGAAGCAGGCTGCAGGCAGCACAAGGAGAGGGGAGTCAGCCATGGTGTTTTGCCTGATCACAGTTCTGATACTCAGCTGTTTCCCCAGAGTCAGGCACAATCTTTAGCAAAGTTTTGTTTGAGCACTCGGACCCCTTTGCAGTGTTCCATGAATGAAGAAGAGAACATCCTGGGATGCAGCTGTCATGGAAGCAAAGGTCTTGGAGAGCCTGGGCTCCAAGGCCCAGCCCAGCTCCCCTCCCTTCACAGCCTTCCTCAGATGGTAGAGGGTGGTGAGTTAGGGGTGACGCATTTGCTCACCAAGCTTGTGTTTGGAAGGGAAGGGGCACATGGGCATGGGAAAAGCAGCTGGAAAGCTTGAGAAGCAGCTGGGCCACATCCACAAGAGCAGCTCCTTTGCAATCCAAACTTGATTTCTGTGCTGAAATTGTCAACAAGGAGCAAACAGGATCTGGGCATGTTACAGCACACTGAGACTGGGGTTGTTTCATTCATTCAACAATTTTTCATTGAGTTCCTAGTATAGGGTTGGTGTTCTGGTTTGCTAATGCTTCTGTTTTGCAAATCACCAGAAATGGATTGGCTTTTATAATGGGGGTTTATTTGGTTACAAAATTACAGTCTGAAGGCCATAAAGTGTCCAAGGTAAGAATCAACAATCAGGTATCTTCACAGAAGGATAGCCATCGGTGTCCAGAAAACCTGTTAGCTTGGAGGGCACGTGGCTGGCGTTTGCTTGCTCCCAGGTTGTGTTTCAAAATGGTGTTCTCCGAAATGTTGCTCTTGGGGCATTTTGTCCTCCCTTAGCTGCAGCTCCCCTTCAAAACGTCACTCTCAGTTGCTCTGCAGTCCTTCGGTCTGTGAATTCCTTTATAAGACTCCAGTGGTCCAATTAACACCCACCCTGAATGGGTAGGGTAAAACCACCCTAGAAATTATCCAATCAAATGTTTCACTCACAGTTGATTGAGTCACATCTCCATGGAAACACTCAAAGTATTCCAATCTAATCAACACTAATACATCTGCCCCCACAAGATTTCATCAAATAGTATGGCTTTTGGTGGGACATAACATATCCAAACCAGCACAGTTGGTAAACTACAGCTCATGGGGCAAATCAGTTCTACTGCTTGTTTTTGTGTGGCTCTTGAGTTTTTACAGATGAACATTTGCAATTGATTTGATTTTAGGGAACATTGACTTTGAACCCCAATTAATTGTAATGTTATCCCCCTCCAAAAAAATTCTATTTTTCTCATTAATAGATTAATAGTAATTTAAAAATATATTCATTATCATCATATTTTGAATTTTGTCAATAAAAATTTTGTGGAAATTTGTTTTCTCTCTTGTTTTATAAGTGCCTACATAATAGCCTTGTATTTGCCTCTTTGCCCATGACTCTTAAATTATTTTTCTATCTGGCCCTTTACAGAAAAATTTGCCAGCCCCTGATCTAGTCTCCACCAGGCATTTTGATGCATCTGTGAAGAGAACAAATCTCCTTGCCCTCTTGCAGCTTACAAAAATGCCCTTTCATTTGAAATGTTTTTTTTTGTTTGTTTGTTTGTGAATTTTTGGATAGAGTTAAAAAACTATTTTTTAAAATGCCCTTTCATCTCTCAGTCAGCAGTGATTTCGGCTGTCATTAATCAGAGCAGTATGTGTGACAGGTTTATAAAAAGGTTAAAATACATTTTAGAGAAAGAGATACCTGTGAGTGTGTACACACACACACACACACAGATTAACACTCTCACAGGATGGTCTGTGAATCAGAAAAAGAATGTTGACTCTGTGGTTCACATAAGAGCCTGGGGATGAGATGACTTCCTGTGACAGCTCGTCGTGCCTCCCAGCCCCAGATGTGAAGCCCTGTTCTTGCACGCCTCGGTGCCTTTGCACATGCTGCCACTGCCATCTGCCTTGCCTCTCTTGGATGAGCGGCCTGGCAAGTTCCCATCTGTTCTTCAGGATTTGGTACTTAATAATTACGGAATTCATTATTAGTAATAATTGGTTTGATCTCTCTCTCCCAATACCCTGTGAGTTCCACGTGGGTGGGGACCATGTCTGCCATGCATCCCCAGTGCCTAGCACATAGTAGGAGCTCAATAAAGAGAGGCCAAGTGAACAAATGAAACAGCCCATTTCCCATCCCTCCTCACCCTGCAGTGCCTTGACGACAGCAGCTAAAACACTCCCCTGCCGTCTCTCCCAACGTGGACAGCACTCCTCGGGCTGGGGGCTGCCGAGTGAGGTCTCAGTGCCCAGCATGGCGCCCAGCACACAGTAGGTCTATAGTGTATGGTAGTTGGATGCATGGATAAAGACATGAGGAGATGAACAAATGAAGTTCATAGAATCAATTGCAGCAAGAAGGTAAGCCCTCTGCAGAAGCAATTTTTTTTTCCAAGAAATTGCTTGTCAATGTGCAGCTCCTGGCGATGCAGGAGTGCAGGTTCCGTGAGATGCATCATAGCATGCGAGTTGTCAGACAGAACGAAGGTGGTCTAGGGAAACACGGAAATCCAGGGGACAGGACTGTCGGAGAGGGAAACCCTGCATCTGATGGGGGCAGCAGTTCTGCTCACAAGAGGATAAAGGGGGAATGAGGACCATTCTTCAGATGCTACACAGCTTTCTAGCCATCCTCCGAGGCTCTGCTCACCAAGCAATCCACAGGACAACCAACCTAGCTCCCCAGGTACCTTCCAGCTAGGACTAGGGTATCCTCCAAAGCACACCTGCGTATTCTCGATCCTGGAAAAAGCATTATCCCTATTATCAACCACCTGACCTTTTGGTTACCCAACAAACTTCTTGAGTCTGGTGAGCACGCATGTCTCCTGAAACTTACTTATTTGCAGGCAAAGTCATCAGACTGCATCTGCAAAGCAAAATGAAGACCAGATGCTGGCCCTGAAAAGGCCCTTACACCATCACTCAGGTTCTCTCCCTTTCACACACACACACACAAACACACACACACACACACACACACACACACACACACACACACACAAAGTGTCCTTTTAGCGCAGATTTTCAGGGGGTTCTTATTCCACCCTGGCTTAGTTTCCTAGGACTGCTGTAACAAATTACCACAAACTGGTTGTATTAAAACAGCAGAAATGTATTCTCCCAGTTCTGGAGACTAGCATCCGAAGTTAGGGTGTCTCAGGCCCCTGCTCCCTCCGAGAGCTCTAGGGGATGTCCTTGCAGGCCTCTTCCAGCTTCTGGTTGTGGCCGGCCATCCGTGGTGGTCCTCAGTTCTAGATGCATCGCTCCAGCTTCTGCCTCCATCGTCACCTGATCTTCTCCCCTCTGGGTCTCTTTGTCTTCAGGGACACAAGTCATCTCAGTTTCAGGGCCCACCCTGCTCCAGTATGACCTCATCTTAATTTAATTCCACCTTCAAGGATTCTATTTTCAAATAACGTCACATTCTGATGGACTGGGGGTTACGACTTAACACATCTTTTGGGGGGTACAGTTCAACCCTAACATATCCCTTCCTCAACCAGAAGCACCGCGACTCCAAGCGAAGGCAAGAACTTGCCACATGCTGTAAGTCCGTGGACCCCTGGAGGGACACCTGCAGTGATGTGCCCCCCGCCCATGGTTCCGTGTGATCCCTGAAGCCCACTGAAGGGCCTTGGGGAGTCAGGCCGGGCAGCAGTCCCCTGCCTAGGAAAATCAGCTTCTGTCCCTTCACATTCCCTCCAGGCTACCAGGTCTTTCGTCAAATCCACCAGGCACACAAAGGGCATCAACTATTGATCACCCAAGCATGGAGCTCTCTGGTAGCAAATACTGTGTCTGTGAGCTATCTGAGACATTTAAATGCCTCAAGGCCAGCTCTGCCACAGCAGCCTACAAGGCCAGAACACATAGTTCAGGAAAATGAAACCATCATCCTTTGGTTTAGCATTTCCTTACATTTGCCCCTCTGGGGAGCTTTGGTGGGTGCTCACCAGCCTCTCCAGGTTAACCCTCATCTGCTTAAGACACAATCTTCAGAGGCAGATCTAGCAGGGTTTTGTCTTAACTGGCCAGGCTGCTACAACAAGTGCCACACAATGAGTTTGCTTAAACATTGGGAATTTATTGACTCACTGCTTTGAAGCTAGAAGCAGTGCAAAATCAAGACATTGGCAAGTTTGCTTTCCCCTAGAGTCTGCAGCATAGTGGTGTGGGCTGCCAGCAATCCTTGAGGTTCCTTGGCTTGTATTTCTGCCTCCCGTCACGTGGAGATGTCCTCTCCTTTCTGGCTTTTGTGACTCCTGTGTTCTCTGTATAAGGCGTCTGGTAAACTGACTAAAGACCCACCCTACTTCAACTGACCACACCCTAACTAAAAGTAACACCTTCCCAAAGAACCTATTTACAACGGGTTCATTCCCACAAGAATGCTGACTACGATTAAGCAAATGTGTTTCTTGGGTACGTAATCCAGTCGACCACATGGGCAAAACTCCAATTTTGCTACTCACTTATTGTGTGATCCTGACCAACTTTCTCAACTGTTGAGAACCTCAGGTTTCTATGAAAAGTGAAAGTTATGAAAACTTCCTCATAGGATGGTTCATTCCCTCAGCCAGCATTTATTGAGTGACCAGTACATGGAAACTACTGTGGTAGGTGCTGAAAACAGGGGTTTAAAACCTAATTTCAGACAATCTTTGCCCTACAGGGGTGAGGGCTGGGAGAGAGGGGCCGGCTGCTAGGGGCACGGCTCACGGGGCTGACCATCCGCGCCCATGTGAGTTACCCCTTCCCTTTGTCTTCCTGAAACTAAACGCTCCCACTTCCTCAGACAGAAGCTTTGGAGGGCTATGTCCTCCAGTACTAATCACCTGGCAGAAATTCTGCCTCCCAGGAGAATGGCAAGTGCCTTTGGGAGAAAGAGGTGGAGAGAGTGCAAAGCTCCGGGTGGCAAGTTCAGGGCTGTCAGGACAGTCCCAGCAGGCCCACCCCAATGGGGGTCAAACCCGATCTCAGCAAGAGAGTAAGGAGAGTCTCTCCTGCTCAGAAAGCTTTCGGATGCACCCAAGGCCTTGGCCACTTGGCCATGGGCAGACACAGGGCCTCACCTTCCTCGGGGTGACCTGGGGATGATCTCAGGTGCTTTTCCAGGGAAAGTTCTGCCTCTTTGAGGAAAGGGAAGTGTGTGTGGGGGTGTGTGTGAGGGTGTGGGGGTGTGGGCAGGGGGACAGGGCCGGGATGGGGGTACACAGCTGTCCTGGGAGGGTGAGGCCCTGGAGGTAAAGCCCGGCCCAAGCCCCAGGGCCCCCCTTCCATTGCTGCTGAGGCCACCAGCAGCCCGGGCGGGCTCCAGCCTGACGTTCCTACAAGTGAGTGTCCATGTCAGGCCAGAGCAGACCTCAGAAGTGGGTTCTCTGGGCTCTGTGAGGCCACACATTCTAAGGCAGGGCTCTGTGAGACCCCCTCCCGTTTCTTCCTTTGTGCTCATTTTCTAGGGTCCCACCATCTGTTCCAAGCCCGGCCCTTTAAGCAAACACCACCCTGACATGGCATCTGGAGGAGGGGGAAGAGCTGTGGGTCACAAGGGCAGCGTCCCCTGCTTGCCAGGTACCTGGGGGCACAGAAGGGGGTGGGAAACGGAGGGGGCCCCTGGAGGGGAGCAGTTCTCACTCATGTCCCCGGCTCCCAAACCTCATTTATCTCCTGTGGTCCCCGCTTTCTGCCCTCCCGGCATTCCCGTGGAGTGTGGACTCTCACTGAAGCCTTTTATTTGCTTGGTTTCCTAAGGAAATAAGAGATCCCAGAGCTCCTGAGGAGAAGCACCTTTCTCCACGGCCCGGTGTTCAAATGGAGCCCGGCAGAACAAAGGGGCCGCGGCCCAGCCCGGAGGCTCCAGTCCCACCCACGCTGCATACACCCATTCTGGTCCGGTGCCCAGCATGACCTTAAACACTCGCGGTCAAGCTGTCAGCCGCTTCCCTGAGGGCCCTTCCTCAGCACGCGCAATCCCGCCCCCTCCCCGCCTTCCGGGCGCCCCCTTTCCTCCAGGACAGGTCCTGACCCCCCGCGCTCACACACGGGAGGAGAATGTGCAGATGCTCCCTGGGGCCCACATCCCGCGACTGTGAGCTGTTCCAGGGTAGCCAAGCATGCTTCCTAACGAACTGGGTGGCCCTGATGACGACGATGATGATGACGACGACGATGCAGGGCTGGGGTCCAGAGAGTATGGGGTTTTGCTGCTGTGCGGCCCTAAACTGGGATGGAAACTAAGAAAAACGAGGCTATTTTCTGAGGCTGTTTCCCTGATGGGGTAACGTTCTGGGTCAAGGCCCCATCCCTATGGGGAGGCGTTCCGGGGGCACCATGGGTCCTGACACCCAACAACTGTAAGCATGGCCACCTCCCAGCACGCGCCCCCGGCCTGAGCCGGGCTCTGAGCGCTTTACACCCTCGAATTTATTTCGCCTTCACCAGGATCCCATGAAACCCTGGCGACCCTCTCTCCTTCTTGCAGATTAGGGCCCTGGCGCACTGGGAGAGTAACTACCCAAAGTCGCACAGTAAACATGGCAGGGCCGGGATTCGAACCCCTGTAGCTGCACCCAACCCGCAGCCCAGCGCGGTAGGGACCCTGACCCCGGAAGTGCTGGGGCGCGGACGACCCCGCATGCCCCGCGCAGCCCACGCGCGCCACCCCGCGGGGCCAGGCCTGGGCGCGGCCCGGGAGACGCCGGAGCCTCTGCGCGGCGCGCACGGAAGCCTTCCCCGGGGGTCGCTGGGCTGCAGGCCCCGGTCAGGTAGGGCCGCGCACGCCCCGGATCCCGCTTCCCAACCAGCCGCCGGCGCCGAGCCGCTGGGCCGCGGACCCCACTTAGAGAAGCGGGGGCCCTGGGCCTCGCTCTGAGCGGGGCTCCTGCCTGCCGGGCTCCCCAGCAGCCGTTCCCAGAGGGGGCTTCGGGGGGCGCAGCTGGTCCCGCAGCTGGTCCCGCACAGAGCCAAGCCCATCGCGCGCCTGGTGTTTCCCTGGCGCAGATAATGACAGTTAACTAATGCCATATCCTGTTGGCTCCTCGACGGAAGTGGGTGATCTTCTCGGTCTACCGAGGATTGCTGCTGAGGTGGATTTTTTTCTCCCTATATTCAAGTAAGAATATGGAAAAGTGTTATTTGGGATAATACTTTTTTGTAAACCCATTGAGCCGCCCACAAGTAGAAGACGTTTAAGAGCCGGTGGACCTCCCCGGGAACCACAGCAGAGCCCCTGGATCCTGGGTGTGTCATGTCTATTTTGGGGGAGAAGGCTCCATATTCAGTGACCCCACAGCTGGACAATATTCATACACCCCCCTACAAACATACATATGTCTCGTGGAACCTGGTTGTCCACCCTGTCCAGTGAACTCACTTCTGGACGTTCAGGGTCCTGAGCTGTTCCCGAGTAGTAAGGAAGGGTGTAACCTGTGCGAAGGGGCTTCACTTAGGCACGTGTTATTTTGAGAGACTGGTCACTCCCGCTGAGGTGAGATGGTACAAACTGGAACAGGGTGGGGACTTAGTATACTCTTGTCGGGCGAGGGATAATCAGATGTGGCATTGTAAACTGACCCCCAAGTAGCTTCCTCCTAGTGGCGTCCTCTGGCTTGTCTGAGAAGTGGTTCCAGAAGGTCCCTTAGGCTCCAGGGCTGACAGTAGGGCTCACCCTCTGTCCTTCCTCACCCTCTGCAGCCACCACTCTCCTCTTCCCCACAGCCAATTCCATCTGCAATCCTTCAGCAGCTGTGCACTATGAGAAAGGCACGCTTTTAGGTGCTGGAAGGGGGGATGCAAAGATAAATAAAACGGGGTTCCTGCCTTTGAGGGGATTGCCCTCAGTTGCCGAGGGAGGCGCCAGTTAAGGGTGCCTGCTCCGGTGGAGGCTGGCCTTGCTGAAATCCTCCATTGAATTGCACTAATGAACCCCACTGAGCCTCGGTTTCCTTATCTTTAAAATGGGGATAGAGTAGTACCCACTTCATTTGTGTATTCCAGAGGTGAACAACTGGGAGGTGCTGTAGTATGATGGCAGCGTTTATGGAGGGCCTACTGTGTGCAGGCCCTGGGTTGGGGAGTGGCAAGAGACAAAATTCCTGCGCTCATTGGGCTGTGTGGTTAAGCAGTGAACAGTCTAACAGGAAGTAAATACGGCTCAACCATTGTAATGCCAGGAAGGAATAAACAGAGTTTTGGGGCAGACATTTATGATGGAAAATAACAAATATTTTAGGTAGGTAGTCAGAGGCATCCCTAAGGAGGAGATAACCCATAACAGCACTTAGAAGCACTCAACAAATAGGAATGATGACTGCGAGGAAGTTCTGTGGTTCCCAATCTTTCACCACCGAGGAGTCTTTCCTTTATCCCCCCTCCATAGACACCATGTTTGGAAACATTTCTGTCTACCTAACTATGTCAGCATCTTTATTTTTTTTATTTTAATTTAATTTTATTTGTATGGCATTTTGTTTTAAGTTGTATGTCTGTGGATCTGTCAGGTGAGAGCTTTTCTCTAACCATATTGGAAATATATTTGTTGATAAAGAGTTTATTAATAGTTTATTGATGTGTCCTTAAGGTTTAAAAAAACATTTTTGTTAGATCAGGTGTGGGTTTACAGGAAAATAATGCAGAAAGTACAAAGTTCCCATATGCCACCGTTCTCATATACAATTTTCCCAATTAACATTTTACATTAGTGTGGTCTATTTGTTACAATTGATGAATTAATATAATTATAACTATATTATTAACTAAAGTCCATAGTTTATACTAGGGTTCACCTTTTGTGTTGTATAGTTCAATGACTTTTTAAAAAAAGTTTATTGTTGTCATATATATATATATCATAACATTTCCCATGTTAACCACTTCCAAGTATACAATTTGTGGCACAATATTGTTCTCATCACCACCATCCATTAACAATACTTTTCCATCACCCCATACAGAAACTCTGCACCCATAAAGCAATCACTCCCCATAATAAGTATCTTTATTAATCAAAGGAATAGGCGGTGGCCAGTGAGGTATTTGATTGCTGCCCAGGATCTTCATTGACCCCACGGGGACCAAGGCCTCAAGCTGTAAAACCCTGACCCAGGCTTCGGTTTGGGACCCACTGATCCAGTGAGCTTTCCAGCCAAGGTCACAAGCCCCTTCACCTCTCCCAAAGCCCGCTCCCCATCGGGGTCAGTGCCTGCCTGCCTGTCCCAACCCCCTTTTTGCCCTGCAGGAGCAGATCCATGGATGTTGGGCAGCGGCTGCCTCTGCATGGCTCTGATCTGGGTATCTGCATTTTTGTGGCTTAAAATAACTGATATTTTAAGTTTGTATCTTATCTTAAGGAAATGAGAAAAATCTTGGTTGCATAAATCTGGTGTTGTTTACTCCCAATTATTGGATGTTTTAATAAGTAAAATTCACAGATAGTCACCCAACTTGGGAGTTGCCAAGAACTCCAAAGTCAGACCCCTCCAGACCCTGGAGACACTAAGCAAAACAAACCCTAAACAAAATGAAACAAAACAGGCCAGAGATAGGCAGCACAAGGAAAGGAAAGCAAGGGAAGTAAATGGTTTGAATCAGATTCCTAGTCTCCACCACAAAGAGCTGGATTCTGGGATGGGCTCAGGAATCTAGATTATGAGGCATAAAGGCTTGGGAGCCAGTGGTCAGAATAAACCAGAAAGCCAGCCCCTGCATGCAGTTGGCTTTATTTATCTGTAGAGAAGTGAGCAGATGGCCACGACTACACAGTGAGGTGAAAGAGTGCTGGGCTGGGCATCAGGAGCCCTGGATTCAAATCCAGCTCTGCCCAGACTAGATGGACTTCAGTTTTTCTTCTCTCTCTAGTAGAGAAATAATGCAGAGATGATGTGATCTCCGGTCATTTCCTGCTATGCATTTATTTGGTTCTATGAATGTTGAATTTCTTATTGTTCCATGAGGGTAAAGGTCTTTTAAAAGGAATTGGGATCCATCCCCAGAGAGGAGATTGTTGTGAATGGTTTAGCATCTCTTCCTGGTTCTGATAAGAAACTCCACAAGATGTTCCATTTTGCTCTCCCGTCTTCCTCCCCCCAAAGAGGCTCGTTGTGCCAGTGGGCCATGGGCTCTGCAGTCCTTGCGACTCTCAGAGATCCATCCTCTTCTTGTTCTGTTCTTCTCATCCCTGGACTCCCCACAATCAGAGTTTTCCTGGCTGCATATGAAGTCCCCTGGGAAGCTTTTATAAAACACTGACCACCACTTGGGCCCCACCCCCAGACTGTTGAATCAGAATTTCTGGGGAGAGACTTAGGCATCTATATTTTTAGAGCTCACTGGCTGATTCTGAGGCACAAGAACTTTGGAACCACTGAGCTGGAATATTCCCAGAGTGGTCTGAATTGAGCAGGGTGGCCGGGTCCGTAGGTCCCTGTTGAACCAAGTAAAGACAGGGAAAGCGTAGGGTTGAATTTGCTGCGTGACCGGGTCTTCTCTGCCTAGGCCTCCATGCCAGCATTTTAGGCTCATCAGATCAGTATTTGTAGAATCAAGCATCAGGTAGACTGCAGAGGTGAAATGAAAAAGGTAGGCTAGCCAGCACCACCACTTACCCACTAGTTGACCCAAGTCAGGTCTCTTGAGACTCAGTTTTCTCATTTGCAAGATGAGGGTTGATAGGTGGATCAGTGGGACATGATATGTGAATTTGCTTTGTAAGAGAGAAAGTGCTATATGAATTGAATAGGTTTAGCACCTTATATGTAGAAGGAGGCTCATGCATTCAACAAAAAATACCAGTTCTTCCCAAATTGATGTATAGATTCACTGCAGTGCCAACACCCATCAAAATCCCTGCAAGCTTTTTTATAGAAATTGACAAGCTGACTCCAAAATGTAGATGATAATGCAAAGGACGTAGAATAGTCAAAAATGTCTGAAAAAGAACACACTTGGAAGACTTATACTACCTGATCATGAAACAACAGTAATCAAAATAGTTATCAGCATAAAGGTAGACATATAGTTCAACAAAATAGAGTAATGGATCAAAAAAATAGACCCATATACAGATAGCCATTTGATTTTTGACAAAATTGCCAAAGCAATTTAATCAGGAAAGGATAATCTTTTCAACAAATGATGCTGAAACAATTAGAGAGCCATATGCAAAAAAAAAATGTACCTTGATCTTTACCTCACATTATTTCCAAAAATTAATTTAAAATGAATCTTAGATGTAACTAAAAGAGCTAAAAACATAAAACTATTGGAAAACATAAGAGAAAAATCCCAGTGAGTTTAGTTAGGCAAAGATTTACCAAATACAATACCAAAAGCATGAACTGTAAATTTTAAATAGTGGATTAATTAGATTTCATCAAAATAAAAAACTTCTCTTCTTGGAAAGACACTGTTGAAAAACTAAAAAGAAGGCCATTGGCTGAGAGAAAATATTTCCAAAAATCATTTCATCTTTCTCACCCTTATTTGGGTTTTAGTTGTGTCAAAATCCTCATAATGGCTATCTTTACTCCAGTCTCCATGTTGTACTGCACAGAATCCTTTCCAATATGGGGTAATTGTCACAGCCCTCCTCTGCTCAAGAACTTGCCATGGATCCCTATTGCCTTTTGATCCAAATCTAAATAAGGTATCCTCATGGTCCAGGCTTTCCAGCAATAAGCTCCACAGTGGCCAGACAGCCCTGCCTCTCACTGCTCTCCTGTCCTACAGCTAGGTTGTTTTGTTTTGTTTTGTTTTGTTTTTCTATTTCTTTTCCATTTGCTATGCTTGCTGATCCTCCTAATTAGAATCTTCTTTCCAATTCTCTTGAGCAGTTGAAATCTGACCCTTCTAAGTTTAGCTAAAGAGCAGTCTTTTCCATTAAACTTTCTTTGACTAGTCTCACTGTTCATTGTGGTCTTTTTCTCTTGCACTGATTTCCCTCAACATCTTTGAGTTCAGTCCGTATTTAATTTCTACCATCTTATTTGTAGATTGCTACAGGATTTTCCTAGACCTGTTTTATGTCTTCACCTTATCAGTACACACCTCAGATCCAAGGGCTTAATCCCCTGTTTCATATACCACCTGTATGTGTCTGGGCTCTGTGTAGATACTAAATAGAGATGCTTATTTAGATCCTCAGTCTTCTTACCAGTAAAAGTGGGGCATGCATAACCTCATTGTGGTGGGCTGAACAATGGCCCCCAAAGATATCAGCTCTGAACTCTTGGAAACTGTCAATGTGACCTGTTTTATGGAAAATGAGTCTTTGCAAGATACGATTACTTACACTAAGTATTTTGAGATTACCCTGGATTATCCAGGGCTCTAAACACAATCACGAGTATCCTTATAGGAGAGAAGCAGAGGGAGATTTGACACAGACAGAAGAGAAGGTCGTGTGACAATGGAGGCAGAGGCTGTGGTGATGCAGCCACAGGCCAAGGGATGCTGGCAGCCACCAGGCCAGGGACAGAGTCTCCCCCAGAGCCTGTGAAGGGAACCCAGCCCTGCCGACCCTGACTTCAGCCCTCTGGCCTCCAAGACTGTGAGATAATCAATTGCTGTTATTATAAGCCACCAAGTTTGTGGTAATTGATGACAGAAACCCCAGGAAATTAATACAATTAGATCCATATTTGTTAAGTTGGAGAAATAATGATGTTGGTATAATTTACCTGCAAAACAAAAAGTGAAAGATTTGGGGAAAATCTGACTCTCTTGAAGAGATTTGGGAAGAGGCCCTCCTTCTTTTGGAGCATTCTGTCTTTGTGGCCGTAGCTCCTCTCAGCTGAGATAGCGCCTTCCCATCTTCGGGTGAAAGCAGCACTGTCTGAGGTGAGTACTATTAGTTACCCTCACTTTACAGATAAGGAAACCAAGGACCAGAAAAAAAAAGTGATTGTCCAAGGTTACCCAGATAGTGATTTGCAGAAGAGGCTTTGAACCTGGGTCTGTGAAGGTCCCTTTCTGTTACGCATCTTCACACCCAGCTCTTCTGAGGCTCAAGGGTCTCGGTCGCTTCCACTGTCTCCATCAGTGACTAAGTGCATGGATGAGTTCTGGAGCCAGACAAATCCTGGTTTCAAATCCTGCTTCGTCACTTGCTGGCTGTTGACCTTGGGCAAGTTTCTTTGCCTTTTTAAGGCTCAAATTCATTATCTGTAAACTGGGATTGATGATGACGATGACGATGATGATGACGATGATGAATAATGACAGTGATGACGATGATGATGATGATGATGATGATGATGATGTAAAGACTAGTGCTGTTGCCAAATTCCAATGAAATGACGTATACAAGCTCTTCACACAGTTCCTGGCACACAGGGAAGTCTCAGTATGTGTCAGCCACTATTTTGATGACCTTGTTTAAAAAAATAGATGCAGAAATTCTCTTTCAGCCTTGGGCAATTCAAATGCTGGTGAACTGATTCACATCACTTTATAAACCAGAATGCCAAATGATTGGTTCACGGTAGGATTGCCAGGCCAGTACCCCACTCTGCCCTCTTTTCCTCCTCCCCAGAGCAGGGCCAGGGACATGCTGCGAAATTCTCATTACCCATCTCACAGTTTCCTAGATTCTGTAGGACAATTATTCTTCTCTTTGCAATGTCATTTAAACTTATTTTCATGTCATTTCCAAGTTAATTCACATTGCGCTATGACAGTGAAAGTCTCCTTAATTGAAAGCTTCAGTCAAAGAGAATGACCCTTTCCTGACCTTTGAGTCCCAGATCTTGGGCTCTTTCTTATTTTGGAGACTAGTCTCTCCCCCTTGTCCCTTGAAGACACTGTTTATTCCCAAAGGAAAGAAAAGCAAGTTTTTATTTATGGGCCAGATAATGTGACATATAGGACTCCAGAGAATTCCCCGTGGGAAATCTCAGCAGCAGGGGCCAAGTGTTGTTAGTCAACGACACCATTGATGCAAAGGGCATACCGCCAAATGTCCTTGGCTGCCCTTAGGGTGTCTTTCCTAAGATATTTGTCTGAAAGTAGGTCTGACATTACTGACATTTGCAGAGGAGCCGGTGGGACTGCTGTTTTAAGTGTAGGAGCCGCCTGGGAGCTGTTTTCTACAGTGAGCCCTGAATTGTTATGAAATTCCTTCGTTTCTAACAGCCCATGAAGGGGGCCTAAGAGATGTGAGCCGAAAATGCTCTCAAATTAAACCTAGTCCCGGCCCCCGGAGTTGGCCAAGTGTATTCTTTCCTGACCTTCTGTCTGGCTTTTTGTCTTTCTCTCTCTTCTCTCTTTTTATCTTTCTCTCCCTTTTACGTGTGTGTGTGTGTGTGTGTGTGTGTGTGTGTGTGCGCGCGCACACGCACACCCATACAGAACACTCTACTAAAACCTATATGGAAGGTTAAATATATTAAGGATAAAATGTACTTTAGCTGTAATTCCTTTTAAAATTAAATTAAAATCCTGAAAGGTCAAGGAATGTTTCATCAGTGTATCAGAGCAAATCTCATAATGTCTTAGTTGAGAAAAGAAATTTCAAATATGGTTCTAGGTTTGTTATGTTCACAGAGCCAAGTTTCAAAACTTAGCCTCACATTCTGATGATTGCTGCTATATTGAATTGAGGGTTCATCCTCTCCTAGGTAAACAAATTCAGGCTGTGTTCTGTTCGGGGTCATGTTTACTCAGACTCACACTGTGCCCTGTTGTCCACTTCTCCCCATTTTGGCTGAACATGCTTCTCTCCTGGGTAATGAGATTGGGCGGTTTTATAAACTGACATGGATTATCACCACAGGCCTTAACACTGGCAACAATGAAACTTCCAAGATATTAAGCAGATCCACCCCCAAAATACCATACTAGAAGGAAGGCTTGGCTTTCCAGCTTACTTTTTTTTTTTTTTTCAGTTCTGACCTATTTTCCTTCAGTCACTGGGACTGGGACGGGGAGCTGATGCTAATTAGTTTAATGGAGCCAGGTAGGCGAGGAGGTTGATTAACTTGTTCAGGTCCAGAGAAATGCAGGGCAGGTGCTTCCTGATGCAGGTCCCTGTGATGAGCCTTCCAGCACCCTGTTCTCCAACCCCTCAACCACCCTAACCCCAGGATCCACACCTGGCTTGGGGACACCTGGGGCTTCTCCCAGTCTTGGGACTGCTTTCCTTTCCTGCTCCCAACCTCCTATCCCTCTCCATTAACCCTCTTTTTAACTCCCATAGAATTCCCTTCACCCACCCCCTCTTCCCCCTTCTAAGTTTTGCTTGTTCATTTCCAAAGTTAGCCCCTTCACTTCTCCTCTGAACAGGCTCCCTTTCAGATCTTCTTTAAGACAGTGCCGCTCAAACTTTCCCATGCACATCAGCCACCTGGGGATCTTCCTAAAATACAAGATTCTAATTCAGTAGGTCAGAGGTGGGGCTCCAATTCTGCTTTTTTAACCTGCTCTCTATGCTGATTAACCTGATTTAACCTGATGCCAGTGCTTCTGGTCTGAAGACTACACTTTGAGTTGCTGTTCTGGTTTGCTAATGCTGCCATTAGGCAAAATACCAGAAATGGATTGGCTTTTATAAAGGGGATTTGTTAGGTTACAAATTTACAGTTCTACAGCCATAAAAGTGTCCAAACTAAGGCATCAACAAGAGAATACCTTCAGTGAAGAAAGGCTGATGGCATCTGGAACACCTTTGTCAACGGGAAAGGCGTGTGGCTGCATCTGCTTGTCCTTTGCTTCCAGGTTCTGGTTTCAAAACGGTTTTCTCCAAAATGTCTTTGGGCTTCTGTCTCTCTTAGTTTCTCCCTCTCAGCAACTGTGCATTCTTGCTTGTTCTCTCAGGGCGTTTCTCTCTAAGCATCTGGGGGTCCTTTCTTAGCTTCTCCTGAGCAACTATGGATTTCATCTCTTAGCTTAGCATCTCCAAACATCTTTCCTTCTGCATATCCAAGCATCTGTATCAGCTCTTAGCTTCCTCCAGGGGCAAACTCTGTATTACATATCTTAGCATCTCTCCAAAATGTCTTTCTCAGCTTCTCTGAGCTCCTTCTCTGTGAGCTCTCTTAAAGGACTCCAGTAAACTAATCAAGACCCACCCTGAACAGGCGGGTTCACACCTCCATGGAAATAATTTAATCAGAAAGTCTCAACTACAGTTGGGTAGGTCACTTCTCCATGGAAACATTCAGTCAATAAGTCCCACCCCACAAGATTGGATTAAAAGATCATGGCTCTTCTGGGGTCTGTAACAGTTTCATACTGGTACAGTTGCAAAACATAGTTGCCCATCAATTATCCCCACTCTTTGTAATTTAAAAAAAAATTACAGAAGCAATCCATGCTTGTTGTACAAAAAAATTCCATCAACAAACGTAAATAAGGGCATGAAAAGATACCATGGATAAGCTTTAAACTGCAACAGCACGTGCTTGTTCCTCCTTTTGTTTAACCTCTCTGCGCTGTTGGTTACCGGTGACCTCCCCCTTCTGCCAGGAACTCTCCGCTTCTCTGGCTTCCATGACCTTGTCCTCTCCTGGCCCTCCTGACTGCCCCTTCCTCATCCCCTCCTCTTCCACTCCTTCCTGCATGTCCATGCCCCAGAGTTCTGTCTTCAGCCCTCTTCTCTCCCCGTCATCTTCACCAGCCTTGAGGTTGGTGTCTCCCGGGAGATATTTCTACTTGTGATTCCTGTTCCAGGCTCCAGCACTGAATTGCCTGCAGCTCGTCTCTCCCCCCAAGCCTCCATAGTCCAAACTGGACTCCACCAACATTATCCAACATTTTCTATCACTTCCCAGCATTAAGCTGCCCCTAGACTTTGTGCATGCCGTTTCTCAGCCCGGAACTCCCCCCACCCCATTTCTATACATCCACACTTGCCCATCTTTCAAAGCCAAGTTCAAGTGTTACCTCTGCTGTGAACTCTGTTCTGGGACCCCAGTCATAAAGAGTTGTGTTTCCATCTTCTGAACTCTCAGGACACTTTTCTTTTTCTCTTGTGATATGTCACTTGCACTGGAAAGCATTGCATTACAGTAATTTGTGGAAGGTGGAAAAACAGCATCTATTCAGGTTGGCCGCTGCATCAGGAGTTTTATTATCTCCTTCAGCGTTTACACAACCCTGGGAGATGGATGTTGTTGACCCTTGTTACAAGAAAAACCATGAGTGGCACTGTGAGATCGCATTCTCAGGAAGGCCTGTTTAACTCCAGTCTGTGCTGTTGTGCTCCATCATAGGGATGCCTCAGCTCCCCTCTGGATGCTGACCTCCTTGAGAGGAAGGGCCATTGCTTTTCCTCTTTATAGAACTCAGAGCCTCCAGTGCAGGCTTCCTGCACAGTGAGTGCTGTGGAACTGAATGATGGTGGCTGGACCCAGCGGCCTGACCACTGCTCATTTCCCAGCTGTGCTGCCGATAGCAGCTGTGCATTCCACGGCCACTTAAGCTATGACTATTTCACCACCCTTTTGTGTATGGGGTGGCTTTTTCCTGCTCTCTGTGTCCTACTTACGTGCCTGTCAGATTTGCAAGCTTGGGGAGGAGGCAGAGATTGAGTCTGTGGTTCTCTTCTGTCCAGATTTGATTTGGGTGATGAAAACAAGTTTTTCAGTATGATTTTGTGTTGCTTTTCAGACCAGTTCTACTTGCATTTCTTTCACCCCGTTTTTATGGATAGAAACTGTGTGTAGAGTCTGCCATGATGTCCACTCTGTTGTGAAGATCATTTATTCTCAAGAACCCCAGCCTGTTTTGGATGATTTACTCCCTTTTCATTCTTTCCCCTCCCCAGCTAGGTGCCAATTGCCCTCCTTCTCCAAGGGTCTGTGCAGGGTGTCCCCAGCAGGGCTCCCCATGAGGCCACACCCATGGTCTGACTCTCCCACCAAAGCTTACCTGTCCTTGGTCTCTGCTGGGTATACCTAACTAATGTCACCAACCAATTGGGACTAGACAGCTGTTTGTGGAATTTATGAGTTAATTAATTTCTCCTTCCAATGTAACAGTGGCTTTCTGGAGTATCATGGTGAGGATGTGGAGAAAGTGGAACCCTGGTGCCTTGCTGGTAGGAATGGAAAGGAGCAGCCACTCTCCTTTCCTGAAAAGGAAAGTTCCTGAAAAAGTTAAACATAGAACTACCATATGAACCAGCAATCCCATTCGTAGGTATATATCCCAAAGGATTGGAAGCAGGGACTCAAACATATACTTGAACACCAATGCTCAAAGGTAGAAACAACCAAATGCCCTTCAACAGATGAAGGGATCAACCAAATGCTGTCTGTCCACATGATAGACTGTTACTCAGCCGTAGAAAGGAATGGCGTTCTGATGCATGCTCCAACACGGACGAACCTCGAAGACATCATGTTGAGTGAAATAAGCCCGACACAAAGGGACAAATACTGTATGATTCCACCTATGCAAATTACTTAGAATAAGCAAATTCATAGAGAAAGAAAGTAGATTACAGGTTTACCAGCATCCAGCGGGACGGAGGAATGGCAGTTATTTCTTAATGGGTACAGAGTTTCTATTTGGGGGTGATGAAAAAGTTTTAGTAATGGATGTGATGAAGGAAGCACAGCTTTGCAAATGTAATTAATGTCACTGCATTGCACTCTTAAAAATGGTTAAAAATAGGAAATTATATGTTAGATATATGTTACCACAATGATAATAATTTGAAAAAGTGACTTTAATGATGGCAACTCTAGCACCATGGACCCATGCTGAGAAAGATCTTCTTTTCTGAAGATCCTCCCTTTGCCCCATGGGTGGCCCACACCAGCCACAGGTGGGACTGGCCCCGTCCTTGCATCTTCTCTCCCCTCCAGCTCCAACACTCCACACCTTGACTTGGAGCCAGGATGGGGCCAGCCTGGCTGTGGGCCAGTCTCTCCTTGCTGCCCTGCTGGCCATTTGATATGCAGCATGATTCTCAGGCAGGGCTGAGAGCACTGGAGGCGCAGAGAAACACGATGCCCTCTGACAAGAGGAATGCCATGCCCCAGGTGGGGCTGAGCACGGCCGCCTCAGGGAGTGGTTGTACAGGCCACCAAGGAGCTCAGGGACAAGCCAGATAGTGTGTCCACTCTTCTGACTCCTTCTCTAGCCACAGGGCCTTTGAGAAAATGCAGTCCTGAGCAGGACAGGCCCCGACCCTGCCACACAGTTGGAACCAGGGGCGGGAGCCCCGTTCCTTCGCTGTCCTGCGGATGGTGGGACTTGCTTTTCCAAGAGTGCCAGAGTGTTTCTGGCTCCTTAGGTGTGTGATTTGATATTAGAAAAGCCTTATTTTGCCTCCAAACTCATACATAAGTCCCACCAAAGCCCTGGATCTATGGTGGATGGGATTTCATGGGCTTCAGTGGTTCTGAGCAGCTGTTGTGGGATTTTTCTACTTTTGTGTGACCGCGTATTCCCACGAAGTGCTCCAGGGACAGCTAATCGCTTGGATGTTTCTTCCTCTGCCTGTGCTCCTCGGTCCCCAGCGTGTGGGTTATTACAGCGATTTCTGTAAATGCTCTGGGCTTGTTAAGGAACAGGTTGTCCCTTTGAATCCAGTGTTCATGGAATGTGCTCTAGTTTATTTGCATACATTTATCTGTATTCTGTCAGTGTATCTGGAGATGAAATGTAACATTAGGAAATAAAATTGCTCTACCATGGCTATAGATAATGCTGATTATTATTAGCCTTTTTTGGATATGGGAAACATTTCATATGTGTCAAGGTGATATATTTAAAAAGAGAGTGAGCATGCCCAAGGGAGAGGGGGGGGAGAGAGAGAAAGAGAGAAAGAGAGAAAGAGACGTAGACAAAGACAGAGACAGAGACAGAGACAGAGTCAAAGAGAGGTAGGGATGCTAATCTCAAGCACTAAATGATGGGAGTTCAAAATTCCTTTTTCTTTGGGGAGAAAGAAAACTGAGGCCAGGCCGTGAGATAGAGGAGGACAGGGCTGGATCACCCAGAGGGGATGAGGTCTGTTCTGCCCAGTCACCCGGAACAATCATTTAGTCATGTGCTGGCTCTTGGCTCTGACACCAAGGATTCACCTCTGGGAATTGCCAGGTCACTGAGAGAAGCAACATTTGAGAGCTGCTCCCAGTTGCCTGCAGAGGCAGGACACTGCTAAAGGCGGGCTCTCAAGGGAAGGCCACGCCAGTGCCCCAGACATCCACTGGAAATGCCCCAGGGTGCAGAGGCTGGAAGGGCTGTCTCTGGTGCCCTGGGCTTCTCAGCTGCTGCAGGAGCAGGCAGTGATCGCCAGCAGCAGCAGCCTTCTGGAATGTGAACAGAGGCCTTCCCGGCTCGGCCAGCTGTGTTGAGGGATGAGGAGTTCTGAACGTAAGCTTCTAAACCCTCTAACATTTTGAACACTTTTGTGATCTCTGAGAATCATCGTGAAAAGGAATAAACACACTCTTCACTTTGGAGGCGGGACCATCTAATCTGGTGGATCTCAAATGCCAGTTGCAGGACCAGCTGCATCAAATAATCTGGTAGACCTGCTGAGAATACAGATTCCTACTCCTCGTTCTGAATTCTAATGTCATAGGTCTGGAGTGGACTCTGGGATCTGCATTTAAATAAGCCGGTGCACAGCCCGAGTTGTGGACACTGGTCTAACTCTGCATGAGCACATCATTTCCATGGTATTCCTGAGTCCAGGGTTCTAGCAGCACTGTCTGTCTTACTCAGCTGGAATCCACTGCAGACAAGTGTTTACCCTTCTGCCCTGGTTTGCCCCTTGGCAGAAGAGATCGAAGCCCTGTAGACTTGAAGGGCTGGAGAACAGCCCAGGGCAGGGGAGTTAGTGGGATGTGAGCAGGATGTGTGTGTGTATGTGTATATGCGTGCATGTGTGTGCATGCACATGTGTGTCAGTGGGGGATTGGCACATCCAGGTCTAGCAGACAAAAAACAGCCAAGGGAAGCAGAGACTGGGGCAGGAAGGAAAGTACAGGTGTGCGAGGGCAGAGCAGTGACAATGCAAGACCAGATGATCCAAGAGATTCCATCAGCCATGAGGAACAGAGCCTCATCTTCAGAAATGGGGGCTGGAGGAGAGTGGGCAGGAAGCCAGAACCAGGCATCAGGCTCTAGCTGAAGTGACAGAAATTGGTGAAGGGAAACCTGAAAATACCCAAGAGGCTTGAGTAAAGGAAGCCAGGCAGTCTCCCTTGGAGGTGGAAGAAAGGAGCTGCTGGCCTGCAAGTGTCAGAGAGAGCCTGCAACCCCAGGAAAAGAGCCAGAGGAGTCATTTCCAGATCCTGCTGGCTCAGGGGGCCAGGGCGGTCATCAGTATGGCCACTCAGCTCCGAGGAAGAGCAGGGGACTGTGCAGGTGGACGGATCCTATTTGCAGCTTCTCCAGTGGAGCCAGGCTGGATCAGGGTCAAAATCCTTCAGTCTCCATCTCCTTCTCAATTGTCATGGTCTCTGGACTCTTTACCACCCTGGTTGAGTGACTTCAGTCCATTCCAGGAGCAGTCTAATCAGTACAGTCTAAAGCACAGCCACTCTCTTCTGAGCATCATGCTATTATTATCGAAGCCCCGAAGTTACTCATTAGACTTGCAGCAGTCCTTTAATAAGATCTCTAAACCCTCTGGAAATGTTTCACAGAAATTCTCTTAAAATCAGAATTTAATACAATGGAGACTTTCTATTTTTTCCTTATTAAATTTTTTTTTTTTTTTCATTTTAACATGACTTTCCTGGATTTTGGAGATTTTTCTGAATCCTGATCCATGGCCAGTGTATTACCTATGCCCTGCAAGTTTCTGGCATCTGCAAATTGGATTGACATGACTGCCACGTTTCATCTAAGTTCTGCCAAGAGTTTGGGCAACATAGAATTGACGTAAATCTTTGTGATGCAGCAGTAGAGACCTCCCTCCATGTTGGTGTTGAATAATTAATGTTCATCATCCGACTACAAAGCCACCCACTTGTACTATCACACACAGCCCTTTGCAGATGAGTGAATTACGGCATTTATCAGTGGGCCTCAAAATTCTTTACTTATCTGTCTCCCTCACCAGGTTGAGTTTCTCCAAGGCAAGGGCACATTTCTTTCATTTTGTAATTTCAGTATTTAGCACCAGTAGGTGTGCAAAATACGTGGTATGGGCTGACTCATCTAGTCAGCATTTCTGCAACTTCTCTACAGAGGTGACTATCAAGAAGACTCTTAAACCATCTGCCAAAATGAAGGTATATTATTCAATCTGTCAAGAAATGAAATGAGGCATGAGGTTAATTTGATACACGTTAACTCCTAGGAATCATTCATTCTTCTCTTTAATGAACATAAAACATCAATTTAATAACTTGCCGTTGGTTTGTTAATCTAACCTAGACGCTTGTTACTACTCCAAGTTAGGTTCATTGGTCTGTAGCTTCTGATGTCTACCTTCTTCTCGGCCCCCACTCCACCTTTGACTGTCCATGGTACTTTTGGCACTCACCATTCCTGTGATTTCTCAAAGACTCCTAATGTCCAACAGCATCTCCTTGCCTCTTGTGAGCAGGTCGGACAGCCCTGGGGTGTTCTTGCTTGCGCCCACCTATCTGAACTGACCGTGAGCCTCCAGGCACCTTCACCCTATTTCCTCCCCTTTCTTGAACTGCCCTCCCTGTTGGCAGGGACTGGAGGTGGGTCTCTGTGGCCTGGTCTGCAAGAGAGGGTGAGGATGTTGCCTGGGGAGCCCCACAACCCCTCATGGATGGCCTGGGTCAGGGCAAGGAGACACTGCATTGTAGGTGTCATCCTTGATTCCTGCTCCCTTGTCCCAGACAACTCATCAGTCCCCAGGGCCTGCAAACGTGGCTCCTGGGATTCAGTCTGTCCACTTGCCGAACCATCCCCTGGCCCTACCCTCAGCCAGGCACACTCATTCCTCACTGGTCTTTATGGCCCTCGGTTGTTGCTCTGCAGTCAGAGCACCTAACCAGAGAGCAAGTTGGGTCTTGTCACTCTCCCGGATAAGACTGCTCGGTGACCTCCGTGTAGTTCCCTAGGGCCAGCATAACCAAGTCCCACAAACTGATGGCTTAAAACAACACAGATTGTCTCATAGCTCTGGGGCCAGAAGTGTAAAATCAAAGTGGAGACTCCTTGCTCAGCTCTTCTAGTGTCTCTTGCTTTTTTGGCAATCCTTGAGCTTCAGTCTCTGCCTCAGTTGTCCCATGGCCTTCTCCCCTCTGTCTGTCTGTGTCCAATTCTTCCTTTCTTATAAGGACACTGGTCAAATTAGATTAGAGCCCATCTTACTCCAGTTTGGCCTCATCTTAACTAACCATGTTGTCAAAGATCCTATTTCCCAATAGGGTCACCTTCAAGGGTGCGGTCGCGGTTACTGCTTCTGGGGGGAGTGGCGGCCGGTAGCGGAGCCCTCAGCTCTCGGGGCTGCTTAAAGGGTACCGGCGGCGGGGGCTCTTTCCCGGAGGCGAGGGCGAGGCGGAGGACTTGGCCAGGTCCTCGGCGGGGGGCGTACAAGGTGTGGAGGGCGGCGATAAGGACAAAACACTCTTCATCCAGTAGGAGTATGTGCCAAAGAGGATTTATTTAGGGGTGATTACAGGTTATATAGGCTGGTAAGAAGGGTAGGGCTGGAAAGGAGGTGAAGTAGCCTTAAATGGCAATACTGAAGGGAGAGGGGCTAGGATTGGTTCTGAGAGGACGCAGGAGCCGTAGCAGCGGGCGGGAGTTGTTCCGGCCACGGTGCATGCGCGCTGGCGGTGGCAGGAGTTGCCTTGGCACAGGGGAGTGTGCGGGCAAGATAAGGAAGTGGGGAAAGGGCGGTTGGGAGAAAGGCGGTTCCCTCCGGCGAGCCTCCCCTGTCAGTGGCATTTTGGGTGAGGAAAAGGGAGCTGCCCCGACCTCGCTTCCCAGGCTCGGGGGGGCTGCAGAGGGCACTAAGCGCCCGTACCCACTACCCTCCCCAGGGGGTGATATCAGGTCCCCTGGCCCAGGCCTGGTAAGTCGAGGTACAAGCTCAGTCACCCGCAATTCCCCTTTCTTTTTAATTAGAGGAAGAGGTTTTACCAGAGAGGCCCGCTAAGGGTGAGGGAAGGGGGAGGTCAGGGAAGGGAAAAAGGGGTTGACGGTGGCTTAGCGAGGCTGGAGCTTAGTGTTGGTGTGGTGCCCGGGCGCTTGATAATGGCTTCGCTGCAGCGGGCTGGGCGAAGGTGAGGGGTTTAAAGTTCAGGGGTTTAGAGAAGCTGGAACTCGAGGCGAGAGCGATGTTTAGGTGATTGAGAAGGGCTTCGCGGTTGGCGAGTCGACTGGTGGTGTTGAGGTCGCGGAGGGTTGGTTGTCATCTTGGAGTGGGGGGCGTTAGAGGTGGCGAGTCGCTGATACTGGATTTGCACGAACGAGGAAAAAATGGCATCTGTTTGTTTTCTTACAAGCTGGACAATTTTGCGGATGAGGTAGGGTCTTCAGATGAGAGCTAGAATAATTATTAATAAGGGGCCAAGAAAAGGAAGGATGTATGGGAGGATGGGAGTGAAAAAACTGGATTAATAACTGGTGGCTTCACGATCTTTTTTACGCTTTTTCAGTTTTTCTTGGACCCTTTTTAGGTTGTCCTCGACGAGACCTGTGGAATTGGCATATACACAGCACTCTTCTCCTAGGGCGGCGCAGAGGCCTCCTTCTTTGAGGAGGAGAAGGTTAAGACCTCGGCGGTTTTGGAGCACTACTTCAGAGAGGGAATTGACAGAATTTTTTAGATGGTAAATAGCATTTTGTAAGTGACGAATGTTTTCGTTAACAGCCGCCCTGAGGTGAGTTAGGGCGGAGCCTTGACTGGCTAGTGCAGCGATTCCGGTGCCAGTGCTGGCAAGACCTAGGAGGGAGGCAATTGTGAGGGCGGTGATGGGCTCTCGCTTTTGCAGAAGGGCAGGAGCTGCAGTTTTTTCCAGACGGAGGAAGAAGTTTTTTTCGCTGTGGTATAAGACCCTAGGGATAAGGACAATTAGGAGGCAGGTTTCTTTATATTCACTGATGATATTTGTGCTGAGACAGGGGGTAAGTCCTGTAGAGGAGCAGAGCCATTGGGAGGAGTTATGAGGAATGAGAAATTTTGCCGAGCTGCTGGGAGATGAGTAGCTGGCACAGGCAGTGAGGTTGGGAGAGTTACTGGAGTGAGGGCGGACGCACTTTCCCGTATAGGAGACTGAATGAAAGGTCAGGGGGACGGCAGAGGTATTTCAATTGCATTCTAAGGGGCTGTTTTCTGTGCTTTCTGAAAAGGAGAGGTTGGAGGCAACGGGCTCGTACAGGGAGGAAGAGGTGGAGAGGCAGAGCCAGCAGGAGGAGGTAAAATTGGGGTTGGAGGAGTTCACTGAGGCAAAGGCGGCTTGGATGAGGCTGAGGAGGGGAGAGGAATAACGAGAAGGGGGCAGAGGAAGCTGGGGTGGTGGGGTTGGCGATGCGTTGTTTGTAGCTGAGGTGCGGCTGGTTGGAGCTGAGGAAAAAGGGGGTTAATGACTTTATTGGGACCTATGCCAGAGGGTGTTTTTAAAGCAGTATTTTGGTATGGTTGGTTTACAGCCTCCTTTTTTATTAGAATAAGTGATCCTCGGTCGGTTCCTTTTTCATAGATTCTGAAGCCTCAAGTTTGACCGAGTAACCAGGAGGGATCAGTGGGGAGCTGCACTGTAAGATTAAGATGTGTGCAGGATCCCTTACTTTCTTGGCCGAGCCAGTTAACAGTAGGGAGTTTGCACCCTGTAGGGGCCCACTTTAAGGTAAGGTAATGATTAGGAACAGGAGGCTTCCAATTAGTGGCTAATGTTTCATACCCCCAGTATGCACAGTAGTACTCGTTGGGGGAATTGCAGTACGATTTTTCAGGATTTGAGGATGGGCATATGTAATATTGGGCCTGGGGGTTACTTACCTTTTGAGCGCAGGTTTCTTCGACTCTGGAGACAAAGGTGGTGAAAGGCTCATTCGGCTCCTGGAAGAGCTTGGTGAATTTATTAGGCCGACAGGCAGAGCAGTTGGCAAATGCTCGTAAGGCGATTCCCCAAAGGACAGGCCAAAAGGCGGCAGGCGCATTAATATAGGCAGACGCATTTAGAAACGCTCCAGTGCCCAAATAGGCTTCGGGGGGATGATAGACTCCAAGGGCTGCGTTTTGCTCACTTTGCTTAGCTGCTTCCGCCTGGAAGTGAGCACGCCAGTCAACAAACTGACCAGGGTTAAGAATGGAACGGGCAAGCGAGGCCCAGTCTTGGGGGACGCAATAGTCCATGCCGAGATCCTGCAGTATTTGGGAAGCGTATGGGCTACTTAACCCGTCCTCCTTGACGGCCCTGCGAAGTTGCTTGATAGTATCTGAGTCAATGGGATACCAGTCATACGGTTTTTGTGGGGTGGGGGCAAGGTTAAGAGGAAAGCAGCGAAAAGCACGAGAGAAAGGAGGACGCGCTTGCAGAGGGCTTGGCGCGGGAGTGGGGGTAGGGGGAGCGTTGCCCCAAGGGTTGCCTTGAGGTGTAGAAGGCAGCCAGGGGTTGTTAGTCGGCAGGGTGGGAGGAGCGGCGGCAGCTGCCGGTAGCGGCTCCGAGGGGGAGCTCGCCGAAGGGGGAGGTGGGAGTGGGAGGCCCCAAGCGTCGCAAGATGGCGGCGCGGTGGGCGTGGCTAAGACACAAGATGGTGGATCAGCCCCGCCCTGTGAAAGGGCGGGGTTCAAGGCACAAGATGACGGACTAGCTCCGCCCTGTGGAAGGGCGGGGTAAAGCGTATGCGGTTTCCGGCCCAGCTTAGGGCTGATGTCATCGCCGGAGCATTTCCTCCCCTCGATGGAAAAAGGAGGAAGTTCGCCATCTTGGCGTGGCGCAGTGTTATTTTGCTTTTTGGGAGTCACCTCGAGCGCGTTGTTAATCTGCTCGACTAAGGACTCCGTGTCCGAGTCATGATTTGAATTAGTATTGCTATCTGAATCTGTTGGCTGGGTTGATAGGGCCTCCTTGGATTTAATGGGGCCTCGATCAGGGGGGAGGGAGCCTTGAAGGCAGGAGCGGATGGTTATCAAGGCGGGGAGCAAGCCGGGAGGGAAGCGCTTGCTCTCATGTTCCATGACGTTGGTGACTCGATCAATAAGACGATCATAAGTAACAGGGTCCCAAAGATGGCAAGTGGTGAGCCATGGGTTAAAGGGCAGCAGGAGGTCTCAGTATACTTGCAGCTGCCGGACAGACACTTTACAGCGATGAGTGTCTAGGAGACCCGCCAGAGCACGAACTTGAGGTGCCTGGCACGTAGATAGACGATTACCCATAGCTGAGGGGGGAGGAGGGGAGGTTGTTTGCCGAGCAGAGAGAATGAGATAAACCGTGGCCGCAAGGCCAAAGGAGACGGCGAGAGCGGAAAGCAGTGCCCTTTGGCAACGGGAGCAGTCGGGGGGGGCGGTTGCAAAGAGGCACACGGCGCCAAATGAGGAAACAAAGATACAAAGAACCACAGCAAAGTAATGGAGGGGAAGAGGGAGAGCGTTAGGAGGAACGGGGGTCATAGAAGTGCGCATACAAGAGGACGAAGAGAGCGTGGGGGAAGGGAGGAGCGGCTTCGGAGCAATGAACCTCACACGGCTCCGGAAGCGGCGAAGGAGAGGCGGCCCTTACCTTGCAGGCGAGGAAACGGGAAGCTGGAGAGGCGTCCGGGCGAGCGGGCGACCTGCCGAACTGTTGTGTGGAGACGCTCCTCACACGGAACACCAGTTGCGGTCGCGGTTACTGCTTCTGGGGGGAGTGGCGGCCGGTAGCGGAGCCCTCAGCTCTCGGGGCTGCTTAAAGGGTACCGGCGGCGGGGGCTCTTTCCCGGAGGCGAGGGCGAGGCGGAGGACTTGGCCAGGTCCTCGGCGGGGGGCGTACAAGGTGTGGAGGGCGGCGATAAGGACAAAACACTCTTCATCCAGTAGGAGTATGCGCCAAAGAGAGAGAGAGTTTATTCAGGGGTGATCACAGGTTATATAGGCTGGTAAGAAGGGTAGGGCTGGAAAGGAGGTGAAGTAGCCTTAAATGGCAATACTGAAGGGAGAGGGGCTAGGATTGGTTCTGAGAGGACGCAGGAGCCGTAGCAGCGGGCGGGAGTTGTTCCGGCCACGGTGCATGCGCGCTGGCGGTGGCAGGAGTTGCCTTGGCACAGGGGAGTGTGCGGGCAAGATAAGGAAGTGGGGAAAGGGCGGTTGGGAGAAAGGCGGTTCCCTCCGGCGAGCCTCCCCTGTCAGTGGCATTTTGGGTGAGGAAAAGGGAGCTGCCCCGACCTCGCTTCCCAGGCTCGGGGGGGCTGCAGAGGGCACTAAGCGCCCGTACCCACTACCCTCCCCAGGGGGTAATATCAGGTCCCCTGGCCCAGGCCTGGTAAGTCGAGGTACAAGCTCAGTCACCCGCAAAGGGATCAGGAATTACGACTTGAACATGCCTTTTTGGGGGACACAACACAACCCTTGACAACTTCCTACTGTATTTAGAATACAGCCCCACATGACGTACAAGACCAAAGGGGATCACATCCTTGCTGACCGTTCTCACCTGCCTGCCATCCTTTCCCCTACTGTCCTCCCAGTAACCCCCATCCCCACCTCTCGCCTAATATCTGGAGCTATTCTTAGAATGTCTGGAATATGTGTGGGTATCTCTGACACCTGGTGCATGTTCTGTCTGGAAACCTGTTCCCCCACCTCCTTGACTGGCCAACTCCTGTCTATTCTTCAGGATGTGGGTTGGACATCATTTCCTACCAGAAGCTACTCTGGCCCTCTCTGTGTGTCCCTGTTACATCTCATGTCCTCCATCAGAACATTTGCTTGTATTCTTGGCCATCTCCCAACCGCATGATGACAGGGGCTGCGAATGCTTTGTTCATGGCTGTGCAATGGACACTCAGTAATTATGTGCATAATAAAGGAACAAAATGAAAGCTGCGTTTGAGTCCGGAACGGCCTATTGTGACACGGAGAAGGAGCAATTAGGTTCTCCGGGGACATCCAGATGGTAACGGGGCACGTTCCAATTCTCCACTCCAGTGGCTCTGGCCTCCTTGCCGACCCCTGCGGGTCCCTCTGTCAGGAGCCTTCTCCCCAGGCACCTGCATGGCTTGTTCCTTCTCCTCTCTCCTCTTCAAGGTGACTCAAATACCCTCTTGGTGAGACCTTCTCAGACACAGTATTTAAAGTCTCCACTCCCCCATCCCTGACTGCCTGCTCCCAACACTCCCTTCTCACCTTTGTTCTCCTCCACAGCACTCATCACCCTCCAATATACAAACGATGCTCCTCTTCGCCTTGCGTATTCTCTGTCTCCTCCTCGTAGAGTGTGAGCTCCAGGAGGGCAGGGATGTGTTCAGTGCTGTATCCCCAGGTAGCTCTGTGCCTGGGACATGGCAGGTGCTTGACAGCTCTTTGTGAGACAAGGATTCCGAGGCCCCTGGTTGATGGAGTGAGTGTTCTCAGGAGAAAGGCGTGAATGGGGCGAGGTGGGAGGGAGGGGGTCTCTGCTGGAGACTGATGCCTGCTGCTCTCTGCCCTGCCGGGATGAATTACACTGCAGGGTTGGTTCAGCTGACCTTGTATACCCCTAGGACCAACTGTCATCAGCTTCGGGCTGCTAGGGGTGGGGAGATACCTGGAACCTCCCAGGTGAGCTGCATGTCATTTGCTGAGGAAGTTCTCCAGAGAAGGGACCGCTGCGTGATTTGCAGTAGCAGCCAGCATGCCCGAGCCAGGGCACAGGGGCACATGCCCAGTGAAAAGAGTCTGGGAGGGACACCAAGGACCCCCACTCCATCCTCCAGCTCTTCTAGCCTTCTGCTGGCTGGGAAACCAGAGGGCCAAACTCTTGAGTGAGGCACCGAAGAAGAGCAGAGTGCTCTGAGTGGGCCTGAGTTGCTTGCCAGTGATGTTAAAACACTGGATTTAGAAATCTATTTTTCTCATTCAGAAGGCTTTTTTCTGCTTCCCTCCTAATTCTTGCTTGAGTTTGCACAGTTGAGGTTACAGAACAAGTGAGTTTTGGATAAATGAGCGGTTGTTTGGGGTCCCAAGTAGATTACTCTGGTCTTAGTGCATAGGTTGGTGATGGGGGAGTTAGGGTTGCTTTGTGCATGGCCCCAGAAAGTGGCATTCTCATTGTAGTCTACAGGAATGGCGCCCCCAGGAGTTGTGCAGAGGACAACGAGTGCAGGCTCCACGGGGGCCCACCTTAAAGAAATGCACACGAGTACTGTCCTTAGTCATTCCTGGTGCATGCATCGTTCCTGAAGTGAGGTGGCAGTGGTGGCAGGACAGATGGGGGATGGGGCTGCTGGGCATGGGGCACAGCCAGGCCTGTCGCTGGGTGAGGTGGGGCACTGCAGCACCAAACACAGATTACAGAGCTCCCTGAGTGCTCTGCAGGAGACCCGGGCCAGCTTCTCCCCACCCCCCACAGTCGCTCCACACATGTCCTCGCCCCCAGCAGGGTGGTAACAGGTTGCCATGGGAACACGTGGGGGCTGTCTTATCAAAATCCAGACCCCTCAGATTTCTGCAAAAATAAACGAGATCTATAGAGACAAGTGCCCATTTCAGCTGCTCCTTGGCTGACTGGCAAAAGGTCTGGAAGGGACAGTGTCCAGCAGGGCTCCTGCTGCCACGAGAAAGTCCCAGACCCCCCATCCCCTACTCTAGAAGCTCTGCTCCCACCCTGGGATTGTACTCTGAGGGTGGTGGGAAGAGGGAGTGAAGGACTGTGGAGAGAAGAGGGGCTTTGGAGTCAAGGAGGCTGGAGGCAAACACTGGGCTCCTGCCCACCTTCCCACCCTGCAGGCGGGTTCAGCACCACCCCTCTCCCAGGGTTGTGATGGGGTGAAAGGAGCGAATCCTGCCCAGTGCCACAGCCAGTGCCCATCTCCTGGGTGGCATCCCCTCGGCAGCCGGGGAGGGGCAGAAGGTCAGCTGCCGTCCTGCCTGCAGGTTTAGGCCGCCAGTTGGCTTTCAGGGTGTGGAAGTGCAGTCAACACCGGGGAGCCTGTGCCTTCCAGAGGGGCGGCGCTTCCCGAATGGCTCACCTGCGCCTGCAGGCTCATTACCGCCTTTTCTGTTTGCCTGCGAGGATTCCACATTGCCCAAGAGCTCAGTCTGGTAAACACCTTTAATCTTTGTAGCTATGGTTTCTTTTGTGTACTGTTCCTTCATGTGCCAAAATGGGAGATGTAAAAACAACTAAAACTCTAATAAGACGTCATCCTTGTGGAAAAATTAGATAATCCAGTTAAGCAACACGCAGAAATAGAATTAAAATAGCTCCAAATCATTCCACTCAGAGACAACAATGTAACATTAATTCCAGAATTTCCCCCATGTAAATATATAGAGAGATGTCCTTTTTAAAGGCAAATTTGATTTGTATTATACACACAGCTGTTTAAACTGTTTTTTAAAAATTTTGTAGATGCTGAGCATCCTTCCAAATAAGCAAAGGGGGGACTGTAATCTATAATATCTTTTAAAATAGCTATATCACATTCTTTACATAGATGTATTATGATGTATTTTTATTTAGGGTGTTTGAATTATTTTTATTATAAACAGCACTGCCATGAGCAAAATGTTTGTGCTCTATCCACTTGTTTCCTAAGAATAAAGTCCTAGAAGTGGGACTATATGGGTTAAGGAGATTTACCTTTTTAGGGCTTTTGATACAGTCATGCCACATTGCTCTGTAAACACACTGGTTTACAGTGCACCAGTCCGAGAACGCTGGTCCTTTTCCCCTGCCAACCGTGGTTACTTTTCTTTTTTATTTTTTTCCCATCCAGGGTATGAAAAGCATACTCTTGTTGTGGTCTTTTCCATTTCTTTAATGACTAACCAGGTTTATCACTTTTGACATGTATTGGCTGTTTCTTCTTTTATTAAGTGCCCCTTCCCCACTCCTCCTAGCCCATTTTTCCGTGAGGGAGTTTCTCACTTTTTGTTGATTCCCAAGTGCTTTCTATGTAATAAGCTCTTGCACAAACCTCTGCCCAGGGAATGCTCCTCCCACTGCGTGTGGGAGGTCATTGTGTGGACACTTTGGTGGGTGCTGCTGCAGCCAGGCGCACGCTGCTGGGTGGGCATCTGAAGGAGAGAGGCCGGGCGAGGCGTGGAGGGGCCGTTGGAATCTGCCAGGGCTGCTGTGGCAGATACCACAGACCGGTTGGCTTAAATGACAGGAATTATGAGCTCATTTGGAGGCTGAAAGTCCAAAGTCAAGCTGTCAGCAGGATCGTGCATTTTCCGAAGTCGGTGGCTTGCCGGCAACGTGTCACATGGTGTCTGCCTCCGTCACAGCCGTCTCCCTGTCTGTCCGTCTTCTTCCACCGTGTCCAGATCTCCCCTGCCACTGAGGGCTGCAGGCACGTGCATTAAGGCCCACCTGGTTCCGTCTGACCTCTTCCTAACTAATAGGAATTTTGAAGATCTTGTTTACAAATGGGTTCATGCCCACAGGACCGGGGTGAAGACCTGAGTGTGTCTTTGTGGGGGACGCGACTGACTCCACAGTAGGAGGGGTGCAGTGGCTTTGGAATTCATTGCTCTAACTGGATGCAGACACGCCGTTTGGCCTCATCCTGGTGCCGGATCCAGACGCCGTGTGGTGGGGTGAAGTGGTGCTGCGCTTGGGTCAGGAGCGTCGGCATCACTCAGAGAAATGCAGCCTCCCAGGCCCTGCCCCCACTGAACTGTTGTGGGCTGTGGTGCCAGTGCAGCGTCTGAATCAGTGGTTCTGGGGTGAGGCCCAAGGTTCCAGACCACGCAGCCTATAAGCCAGGCCAGTTCTCCGCCCGTTGTATCCCGGCCCATGGTCAAAATCAGCCACACCATCCAGGGGTAGTCTCAGTGTGTGGGTCCCGCAAATCACAGGGGATGCCTTTAAAAACACGACCTCTCATGCCCCCCTAACCAGCCCTTTCTGCTCAGCTCCCCACCCACCCCCACCCTTCTGATTGGCAGGTCTGAGGGGTCCGGGACAGAAATCCTCTCTGCTCTTTGCAACCAGGCTCCCCAGCTGGCCGGGTCCCCAACTCCCTACAGGCTCCTCACCTGCGTCAACCCCCAGCACTGTTTTGATCTTCTCTATATACTGGACCTTTCTCATTTGAAACAAGCTTCCTGAGGCTAAAAACCTGTATTCTAAATGACTCATGCATGCGTTCATTCCTTCAGCGAATGTTTACAGTGTCACTGTGTGAGAAGCCCTCTTCCGGGTACCAGGGATACAGCAGTGAGCAAAAGACAAAACCCTGCCCAGAGTAGCTTTCAGGCTGATGAGGACACAGATAATAAATAAGATAAACAAATAAATTGTTAGCTTGAGACACTGAGTGTGAGAAATAAAGCAGGGAAGAGAGATGGGAATTGGGAGGTGATGTTGAAATTTTTGGGAGGGAAGCAGGGAAGTCGTCATTGAGAAGGGGCCCATGGGGTAAATATGGCAAGGAAGTGAAGGAGCCAGCCATGGGGGTATCTGGGAGAGTCATTCCAGGTAGAGAGAATCAAATGCAATGGTCCTGAGGCAGGAGCATGCCCGGAGAATTGAAGGAGCATCAGAGGCTGTGTGATGGGGATGGAGTGGGTGAGGCAGAGAAAGGTGGAAGATGAGGCCAGAAGATAACAGGGCTAGATCATGTCAGGCCAGCGCTGTCCAGCAGAAAGATCATGTGATCCACATGTGTAATTTCAGAGTTTCTGTAGCCATATTAAAAAGGTAAAAAGAAGCAGGTGAAAATAATGTTAATATATTTTATTTAACCCAATATGTCTGAAGTAATATTATTTCAATGTGACTGATATAAAAATTATTGCTGAGCTATTTTGCAGTCTTTTTTTATGGTGAATCTTTGCACTCCCATGTGTGTTTTACCCTTACAGCACATCTCATTTCAGATCAGCTGCATTTCAAGGGTGCACACGGGGCTGGGGTGACCATAGTGGGCAGCAGGGTCTGGACGTGGAAAGCCCTTGGCTTTTACTCTGAGGGAAATGAGGTGTACTGTGGGGTTCAAGCAGAGGCCGGGTGCAGCCTGCGTGCCTGTTTACAGAACTAGCAAATCCTGGTGGGCAGCAGATGGAAAGGCGGCCAGGGTGGATGTGGGGGGCAGCTGGAGGCTGTGGCATTACCCTAGGGGAGAGGCAATGGGGCTTGGACAAAAGGGTGGTAGATCTGGGGGTGGTGGGAACTGGCCACGTGACTGACTGACAGATCACTCAAATGAACCTTCTCGTAAGCACTGTCACACTGAACTCCATGAAAACAGGCCTGTCCTAGGGTGCTTTTAGAAAGAGTCAGCTAACACATTTCTTGAAATATTAAATAAACTTCTGGGGGAGTTTAGACAATGAGGTAATCCTGAAAAGACACACAGTTTTGCCTCTTTGGCTTCTCACCGCAGGGGGCCCGTCCCTCTCCCAGGCCTGCTTGGGTCATTACATTCCGAGGTCGGAGCCGAGCTTTGGTCCACGTGGTCTGTAGCGCCCCCTTCCTGTGGTCTCTGCAACGGCAGGAGCTGCCTCCACTGGGTTAGAAGAGGTGTCTGTCTGCAGAGCGGGTTAGTACCCAGGGAGGGCACGTGATCAGGCTAAGCCAAGCCCCTGGCCTACCTGCCTCTTCATTTAGACTAGATTTTCCTAGGGCTTTGCTGCAGACCTGAAACAAGAAAAGGCTATTGTTTCAGGAGCACTTTGTCATTTGATGCTTTCCCCCACGAGGGCAACTTCATTTATTTGGAAGCAACCGCTGCTGGTCGGATCAGTGGGGGCTCGTTCTGGCCAGTGCTCCACCCCTCTCCCATCAGGTTCATTCCAGCATCCAGCCAGGAGACACCATCTTTTCCCCACAATCTAAACAGAATACTTTTGGTTTCTGGGTGTGGCTTCCTTCACGAGCTGCCACTAAATTCCGCCCAGCCGCCCAGAGCACTGAGCCGGGGATGCCCCCTTGCGAAGACTCAGGTGGGTTAAACCACAGGCGGAGTTGACCAAGGGGAAAAGTAGCGACCACACCTCTCCTGGAAAGCAGGGCACAGCTGGGGTTCTCCTTTCACAGACGTTACCTGTGCAGCCCACAGCTGGTTTTCAGCAGCTGCGTCAGAGACCCCCGGGAGATGCCGCTCGAAGGAGGCCTGGGAAGCCACACTCTCCAGACTTCTTCCTGCCTGCGGAGCACATTCCGAACCGTTCTCCTTTGCAGTGGCCTCCAGGGCCCACTCACGCCCTGTAGGAAATCCCATCTCCTTGTGCAGGAGAACAAAACGTGTGGTATTACCTGTGCTGATCTCAGGTGGCATCCACCGCGTTTGACTTGGAATTATCTTCTTTTGCTACTTTCTGAGCCCATCTATTAAAAGAAATGACGCGACCTGAAAGCAATGACATTGAAAGCCTCCCAGTAAATTTGATTCGTTATTGCATCACTGAAATAAGGGTATCGTAGTCTAATTGGATATTTAATCTTTTATTGACATGTAGTCTACATACAGAAAGTTGCGCAGATCACATCTGCACAGTCTGATGAATTTTCAGAAACCGAACACTCCCAGACGTTGGCACCAAACAGGCACAGAACATTAGCAGTGACTCCTTCTGGGTCACCAGGGCCCGACTGTGTTCCTGGGGCCGTGAACTCCTGTGTAAAGAGGATGTTTTGATGATGCAGCATTTAGTCAGGGTGTAGCCAGCTGAACCAGGGTGGCTTTAATCCAGATTACTCGAGGCCTTTATAAACAGGAGAAATTCAGACACAGTCAGTCAGGGAAGGTCACAGAGAAGGAGGAACCAGATGAGAAGTCAGTGGGAGTAGGAGGAGACACAGGAGAGAGACATGGCCCTCTGCGGGGAAGCAGAGATGCAGTGACAGGGCCACAAGGACTGCAGCGAGCCAGCCCCAAGGCGCACAGAAGCAGGAGGAAAGCGTGGCCTTCTGGACTTCTTAGACCTCTGGCCTCCAAAACTGTGAGGAATAAATGCTTGTGTTTAAGCCAGTCACTGTGTAGCGTTTGTCATAGCAGCCCGGCAAACTAAGATACTGACCAAAGCTGAGATCAGGGCGGGCAAGGGAGGCAGTGAGGACACAGAATGAGGGAGGGGCTCACTCTCAGGGGCCAGAAAAATGCGCTTCCTCCAGCCGTGCGCCTCCTCAGCTGTGTGCTTCCTTCTGCTCTGCACCTCCTTCAACTGTGGCCTCCTCAGCCCTGCGCCTCCTGCAGTTTGTGCCTCAGCCCCTCACTTGTCCCACCCTCACACCTCTGGGATCCTGACTTCCGGCAACATTGATCCTTTCCGCCTGCTTCTGTGTTTTGCATAAATGGAACCATATGACATGCACTTTCTTGTGTCTGAAATCTTTCACTCAGCATTGTGTTTGTGCACATTTTAGTTTGTTCAGTTCCATCACCCGATAGCAGGGGTTCTCAAATAGCATCACTCGGACAGTTTGTTGAAAGCAGAATGCTGGGCCCCACCCCCAGAGTTTCTGGTCCAGTAGGTCTGGGGACGGGTTCCAAAGTTTGCTCTACTCACAAGTTCCCTGGGGATGCAGGTCCGGGGACCACACTTTGGGTTTTGTGGTGGGAAGAGCATCTGATGTTAAGGGGCAGTTGGCTCATCTCTAGTTTTTTTTTTTTTTTTTTTTTTTCACTTCCAGTGCTATTTTATTAATATTTTTAAATAAAACTGTTGCATCACTCAAAATTGCTCTCTTCAACTCAGCAGTCTGTTGGGAGCTCAGAAAACCTGGGAGATTATAATCCCCCAGAATCCTGAGCAGAACTGTCTGAATTCAAATCTTTTTAGTTGAGTGATTTCAGGAAGTTATTTACCCTTCTGTCCTCTGTTTCTTCATTTGTAAAAGTGGCACTAATAATATCACCTCATAGTATTTCTGCAAAATTAAATGAGCTGATCCACTCGATGGACACGTGCTGGAACACAGCAAGCCTTCAGATGAAGTCCCTTTGCTGCTGCGAAGGCAAGCCCTTTCCTAAGCACGTGGCCTTTAACTTTTTTTTTGTATTTTATTGAGATATATTCACACACCATGCAGTCATAGAAAACAAATCGTACATTCGATTGTTCACAGCACCATTACATAGTTGTACATTCATCACCAAAATCAATCCCTGACACCTTCATTAGCACACACACAAAAATAACAAGAATAATAATTAAAGTGAAAAAGAGCAATTAAAGTAAGAGAGAACACTGGGTGCCTTTGTCTGTTTGTTTGTTTGTTTCCTTCCCCTGTTTTTCTACTCATCCATCCGTACACTAGACAAAGGGGAGTGTGGTCCTTATGGCTTTCCCAATCCCCTTGTCACCCCTCATAAGCTACATTTTTTTTTTTTTTAGTTATTGAAAAACTTTTAAGTATCTTTGGAACAGCTTGGACAGGTGCATCTACTTTTACAACCAGAAATTTTATAAAACCTAAATTCAGTTCAAGTATTTTTTTTTTAATCTTCATTTTATTGAGATATATTCACATACCACGCAGTCATACAAAACAAATCGTACTTTCGATTGTTCACAGTACCATTACATAGTTGTACATTCATCACCCAAATCAATCCCTGACACCTTCATTAGCACACACACAAAAATAACAAGAATAATAATTAGAGTGAAAAAGAGCAATTGAAGTAAAAAAGAACACTGGGTACCTTTGTCTGTTTGTTTCCTTCCCCTATTTTTCTACTCATCCATCCATAAACTAGACAAAGTGGAGTGTGGTCCTTATGGCTTTCCCAATCCCATTGTCACCCCTCATAAGCTACATTTTTATACAATTGTCTTCAAGATTCATGGGTTGTGGGTTGTAGTTTGATAGTTTCAGGTATCCACCACCAGCTACCCCAATTCATTAGAACCTGAAAAGGGTTGTCTAAAGTGTGCGTGAGAGTGCCCACCAGAGTGACCTCTCGGCTCCTTTTGGAATCTCTCTGCCACTGAAGCTTATTTCATTTCCTTTCACATCCCCCTTTTGGTCAAGAAGATGTTCTCCGTCCCACGATGCCAGGTCTACATTCCTCCCCGGGAGTCGTATTCCACGTTGCCAGGGAGATTCACTCTCCTGGGTGTCTGATCCCACGTAGGGGGGAGGGCAGTGATTTCACCTTTCAAGTAGGCTTAGCTAGAGAGAGCGGGCCACATCTGTCATCTCTAGTTTTTTATTCTTGCAAACAATGCTCCTCTGTACAGTCTTGTGCGTTTCCTTTGGTGAACTCTGTATGCCCTTCTGCTGGGTGTACACCTAGGACCGGGATGGCTAAGTCAGAGAGTACGCGTACACTCGGCTTTAGATCCATGCTGCCGAAGAGTCTCCCTACAGTGTTTGTGCCGACCTTCATTCCCACCAGCAGTTTCTGACGGTCCCTGTTGCCCCAGTCCTTGCCTGTGCTTGGTTTTGCCCATCTTTTTTATTTTAGGCATTCTGGTGAATGTGTTGTAGTATCTCATCATGGTTTGAATTTGCTTTTCCCTGATAATGAATAAAGCTGAGCCCTTTTCATATGTTTAGTGTCCATTTGCGTATCCTCTCTTATGAAGGGCAGTAGATTGAATTAGGTGCCCTAACAGGCACATGTTCTTAATCTTAATCCACATTCCTGTGGCTGTGAATCCATTGTAAATAAGACCTTTTCAAAATGTTATTTTTAGTTAAAGTGTGGCCATCTGAGTCAGGGTGGGCCTTAATGCAGATGGCTGGAGGCCTTATAAGGAGAAGCAACCAGAATCAATATTCAGAGAAGGCTGCAGGGAGAGGCAGGAAGTCAGTGGGAACTGAAAGAGGAGACACAAAGAAAGAGAAATCTCCATGTGATGGGGAGAGGAGGAGGAAGCTGGGGAAGCCCCAGGAATGGGGCAGTGCACACCAGAATGTACAGATTCCGGAGGGGAGCAAGCCTGGCTGACATCTTGATTTTGGACTTCTTATCTAGCCTTAAAACCAGGAGCCAATCAATTCCTGTTGTTGAGCCCAAATCAGTTTGGAGTGTTTGTGATAGCTCTGGTTATTGATCAGTCTTACTGATTAGTTGAGATCTTTACATGTCATGGAAGAGGATCCTTTGTCAGCTATAGACCCAAATATCGTCCCCTACTCTGTGCATTCATTGCCTTTTCACTATCTCCAGTGTGTTTGATGAGCAGAAGTCTTAATTTTAGTACTGTCCAATTTACCAATTTTTCTTCTTTATGGTTTGTGCGTTTGTGTGCTGTTTAAGAACTTTGCCTACTACAGGGTTCCTAGTGAATATTTTGAAGTAGGCATCCAGTACCCCCCTGGAAGTGTAGTTTTGAGTGTGATCACCCCCAACGTTTTGGATCCAGAGCTACCATCCGTGGCTTGTGTTCTCGCTCCTCATCACTCACCGCCTGGGTTTTCACATTTGTTCTTCATCCACATTTCTCCACTGCTTGCCTTCCTCTTCTCACTCTCACCTATCACCCCTGCTTATGCCTCATGGAGCTCCTGCAGGAAGCTGCCCCCTCCGTCTGGCAGCCTCCTGCCCTCGGGTCTTCAGAGCTCATGATGGGCTTGGGCCTCATTTCTCGAACGTGCCATGTGTGGATGGTGGTGGCTCCTCCTGTTTCCCCCACAAAGCCCCACGAGCCCAGCCCCTGTCACATGTGATGGCTCAGATACAGCCACCAAGTCTCCTTTCCAGACAAGACTATTTCCTTGCTGGGAACATCTCCGTGTCTCCGCAACCCAGTGCTCATTCATCACTTTCCCCAGCTGGAGGTCCGAAGTCCTGTGCTGCCGTTGCTTATTCTGTGGCTGGATTTTAGTATGGACTTCGTCTCTTCAGGTTGAGTAGGGCCCTGCTGCTCACACCATCAGCCTGCCTCTGAGCCTTCCATGGCAGAGCCGGCCCCAGGGGTGACAGGGTCCACACTGGCTCCTACACCAGGAGCTCAGCATCTTTTGAGTTTGGAGGAGGGTGAAGCATCAGTGGGCCACAGTGATAGTTACTAAGGACCTGAAAACAGAGTGACAGAGACACCGAGACGAGCCAGGAAGGATGCGAGGTGGATCAGAGGCTGGCAAGGCAGGCTCAGGGCATGCAGGTGGGAAGGCCTCCCGGACGGGACCTGTGTGCCACAGACACGGTTTCTTCAGCCGTGCTGTCCTCACACACTGAGACCTTGGCCTGGCTCTGACTCCAAAAGCATCAGCCTCCTCACGGCAAATGGAGTTCACTAACACATGCACACACATGCACACACACACACATGCATACACACCAACACACACTCACTTATATACACACACATGCACATGCACACACGCACACACACCAACACACACTCATGTATACACACACACATGCACACGCACACATGCATACACACCAACACACACTCAGATGTATATACACACACGCACATGCACACACGCACACACACCAACACACACTCATGTATACACACACACATGCACATGCACACATGCATACACACCAACACACACTCAGACGTATATACACACACGCACATGCACACACGCACACACACCAACACACACTCATGTATACACACACATGCACACGCACACATGCATACACACCAACACACACTCATGTATATACAAACATGTACACACACCAACACACACTCATGTATATACACACATGCACACACACATGCATACACACCAACACACTCACACATGTATACACACATGCACACACACACGCATACACACTCACATTTACATACTAACATATACATGTATACTCACATATACACATATATGTACATGCACACACATACATATATTGACATAAAATATGCATACCCTCAAACATATACACACAGACATACATTCACAATGCACACACTCATGCACACATACATACACCCACACCCTCACACATCTCTTACTTACCAAAGTGGTAAATAAGGAAATGGCCTGAACTGGGTTCCCTGGATATGTGCCCATTACAGATAATTCCAGGTTTTCCATATTAATGGAGCAACCAGAGATTTGAAACAGAATGTTCAAATTTATTTAAATGTTACTGTCTCCGTTGGCTGGGCTGCTGTGACAAATGCCACACAGCGGTTGGCTTAAACAACGAGAACAGATCGACTCACAGCCGTGCATTCCCCTCCCGTCGGCAGCCTTCTGGGGGAGGCAGGACCCCATCACGGGAGCTCTGTCTCCTCTCCGGCTTCTTCTGACTTCTGGCTTCTTCTGACTACCTGTGAGCAGATTTCCTCTCTGAATAAGGCCTCCAGTGGATTAAGACCCACCCGGATTCAGTTTGGCCACATCTTGACTAATAATAACATCTTCAAAAGGCCCTATTTACTTGTGGGCTCACCCCTACAGGGACATGGATTAGGATTAAGAGCATGTCTTTTGTGGGAGACGTGAGTCAGTCCCTAACAGTGACTGTAAAACATCAGATGAATTTCCTTCCCTTATCAGGGCTGCCTCTTTCTCATGCTTTGCCAAGTCTAGAGTTACTCTTTGAATTTCCTGAGCACACAGCAGTGGTGAGGGCTTTGGGCAATGAGGGGTGAGGGGTTTGAGGGGGGCTGCTGGCCAGATATTTTAAGTCACCTGACAACCCACGGTGTAAGGGGCCAAATCGTCCAGCACTGAGCAGAAGCAAGTCATAGCAGGTCTTAGAAATTGTGGCCTCTCTCCACAACTCTCCATGTCAGCAATCATATTCTTCAGTCCTTAATTCTCTTTACTTATCTTTGTATTTCCTTACTTGTTTTCTGGCAGTTTCATTTTAAGCCCAGCTTTCTGAAGGTGTGCATAGTCCGTGCCCTGGTTAATTTCCCACCGGTCCTCGATGCAGCACTGCACCGCTCACGGTTCAGCCTAGAAGGCGAAGGCTTTACCTACTTGTTGTTAACTGCTCCGCCACCATTTACCAGTCAATAGGACAATATGACTAAGTTAAAGTACAATAGAACTAAGTTAAATTTCAAAAATCAAAGTTTAGTGTTCCAAGAAAGTGATCATGGGTGTAAGCAAAGATTACAGGGTTGCTTATCGAAGACATTGCCTAGAATAGTAAACAAAACAAAACAAACAGCTAACTAAATGTCTGTCAGTAGAGGATTAATTAAATGATGGTGTGTTCTTACAGTAGGATATTAGAAAGCCATAAAAATAATACTGCAGAATAATATTTGAGGATGTGCAAAGTGATAATTGACTGTTGGTGAAAAAAGGTTAAAATCAATATGTATAGGATGAGCCATTTTTGTAAATGAAATAAAAGTAAGCGTCTGTAGTCACAAAAAGAAAGGGAAAAAAACCAACACTGTGAATAAGAAATACCAAATGTTCACAGGATCAGCTGAGGGGATGGTGGGGGGAGTCATGGTTAGTTTTTATTTCTTGGGCATAGCCCAGGAAATTTTTATATAGTGTCCATATGTAAGTTTTTTTTTAATCTTTTTTAATGCAACTTTATTGAGATATATTCACAAAACAGATAATCATCCAAAGTGTACAATCAATGGTTCGTTGATATCATCATATAGTTGTGCATACATCACCACAATCAATTTTTAAACATTTTATTACTTCAAAACAAAAAGAATAAAAATAAAAATAAAAAAAAGAACACCAAAGCATCCCATATCCCTTTTACCCCCCTATTATTTATTTATTTTGTCCTTATTTTCTTACTCATCTGTCCATATACTGGATAAAGGGAGTGTCAGTCGCAAGGTTTTTACAATTACACAGTCACACCATAAAAGCTATATAGTTATACAATCATCTGCAAGAACCAAGGCTACTGGATTACAGTTTGATAGTTTCAGGTATTTCCTTCTAACTATTCTAATACACTAAAAACTAAAAAGGGATATCTATATAATTCATAAGAATAACCTCCAGGATGAAATTTTTCTAAATTTTTCTACCTCTCAACTTTATTTGAAATCTCTCAACCACTGAAGCTTTGTTTTGTTTAATTTCTCTTCCCCATTTTGGTCCAAGAAGGCTTTCTCAATTCCACGGTGCCAGGGCCAGGTTCATCCCCAGGACTCAAGTCTCATGTTGCCAGGGAGATTTACAGTCCTGGGAGTCAGGTCCCACATAGAGGGGAGGGCAGTGAGTTTACCTGCAGTGTTGGCTTAGAGAGGGAGGCCACATCTGAACAACCAAAGAGGTTCTCTGGGGGGTGACTCTTAGGCATAATTATAAGCAGGCTTAGCTTCTCCTTTGGAGGAATAAGTTTCATAAGGGCAAGCCCCTTTACCCTTTAGTCTGATTTGCCTTAGTTCTAACCAGATCAGCCTCATTCTTATCTTGTAATTGAAGTCTGATCTCTTTTTCATCTTTGTAAACAGTTTCTATATGGGATAATGCTGACTTTCATAGCTGCAGAACTCTAACTCTGAGTCTCAGGTGTCACACAAATACCTGAAGTTCCAGGGAAGACCAGGTTATATACAAACAGCTCGGCATCTCAGAATTTAAAAATAATGGTTCCAACTCATGAATACATGGATTGCTGTAAGAGTTTACAATCTAGGAACCTTTATCATAAGCCTTCCCCTGATAACCTGTGCTCTCGAATTCAGTTCTCAGAGTTTGCACATTACATTTAGTTCATATTAGTGAGGTGTTACGATGTTTGTCTTTTTGATTCTGGCTTATTTCACTCAACATACTGTCCTCAAGGCCCATTCACCTAACTGCATAACTCACAACTTCATTCCTTCTTGCCGCTGCTCAATATTCCATTGTATGTATACACCACAGTTCTCCCGTTCATCAGTCCGTATTTAAGTTTTGCAATATGAGAGAAAATTTTTTAAATTTTGTTAATTTAGATGTCCAGTGAATGGAGGCATGGTCTTAGGGACGCACGAGGAGCGAAATGGGGGAGCAGTTACCCACTCGGAGTCAGAGCCACACGCTGACAGGTTAAGCTCCGTGATGAGGCTCCGCCCTCTTTACAGGAGAATAGTATGTAATTTGGATTTGACCTGAATTAGTCTGAGATCTGCTGCAAAGAGGCCGCTTTGTAAGTAGGACTCAAGTTGACACCATAAATGCTCAGGGATAGACTGACTGTAGAACTTCCCCATCACTGGGGAAACGTGTTGCTGGATGGGTTCTGTTCTCCTGTTTTCTGAGTGAAAAGTGACCTCAGAGGTGCCTTAAAGCAGGATGTTTTTCTTGAAAGTACATGCATTTTTCCCTCGGCCCACCAGAGGGCAGACTTCTAAAGGGCTTGTTTAAAAATTCTTGGGTCTTTGGGACTGTTTTTTGTTCACCTTGATTTTTAACCCTTAATAGCCTTAAAGATAATAGTTTCTCTTCTTAATATAAAATTGTTAGAAATAGGTAACACTTGTGTTGCTTATTAACATCACTTATCAGTTCAAATCTTAATGGGTCACTCTTTTCTTTGAAAGTTTAGGATTACAACTAGGATACACTTCAATTTGAGTGTCTTGATAATTTCAGAATCAATTTTTCAAAAAAGCAACTCTTTGTTTATGTTACCTTTTATTAGAACTCATGTGATTTTAGTTTCCTCATCTCATCTTCTAAACACCTCATGAGAAAATTATAGAGGTATCATGCAAGAGTGGAAAGAAAATGGATTTTGATGTCAGAGAAGTTGAGTTTGTTTATTCAGTCATTCATTTAATCAACAAACGTGTTGTCACATGCCAGGCACTGAGCTGGGTGCTGGGTTCAAGTCTTATTCTGCCACTTGGTGGGTCTTGAGACTGTGGACAAGTCAAACTTGCTGTATTTCTGCTTCCCCGTTGGTCAACGGGGCATAATGCCAAACCTAAGGGGCTGTTTTAGGACTCAGTGCAGTCACATGCTTGGAAAAGTTTGGAAAACTTCAAAGTTCAGGCCCCCTGCTAGTTGTTTCATATTTGCCAAATTTCGTGTCCCCTTTCTAAAGCAGTTTCTTAGCGTGTGGGGCGCAGGGGCCACCTGCTTCTGAATCTCTGGGATGAGCATGTGGAGGGTTTTAGCCCAAACCTGACTGGGGAAAATCTGCCTGTATAGCATGTTCACCAGCTCGCTTGTGTGCACTGAGGACTATGGCTCTAGCAGGGGCGGGGTTCTCAGCCTCGGCCCTGCTGACGTCTTGGGGTGCATGGTGCTCTGCTGCGGGGACCCTTCCTGTGTCCTGTGCATCCTAGGGAGTTAGGTGCACTGTGGCTTCTACCCACTGGAGGCCAGCAGCATCCCTGGGTCCCCAACCCCCAAGTGCAACAGTCAACAACGTCTCCAGACAGTGCAGTGTGTCCTGGAGGACAAAACTGCTGGCTGAGGACGGCTGAGCTGGAAAAATGGACTCCGGCTCATGGTCATCACGTGGAGCCACAGTCTCGGCCCAGCTGCCCTCTCCCAGGCCCGGCTCCTGCTGCCTCGTTCCACCGAGTTCTTACACTCATTTTTAACCTGCTCATACCAACAGCCACCCTTTACTGGCTGACTACTGGGTGCCAGGAGTGCTTTACATAAATTATCTGCATTAACATTTACAACAACCCCTTTGGTTGTTATCAGCATTAACTACTATTAGTATTAATTCTGGTTTATAAACGAGCCTGAGGTTCAGAAACCTGTGCCCAAGGTCATATGTGGAACCAGATCTCCCTTGAGCCTTCAGTGTCCCTGCGCCCATTGATTAATTACAGCCTGCCTCGTCACCCGTCTCGTATAATTTACCTAATCCAGTGGCAGGCTCTTCAAAGGCGTACCTGCCAAAGTGCTGACACGCGATAAATATTGCCAACGGATTGACTGAATGGTTTCCTCCTCTCTGCAGGTAAGGTGTGGGCTTTTATCTGTTGGAAACCATTAATGAATTAGGGAGTTAGTCTATTTGTGGATTCCGTGTTGCTACCTCTCATAGAAAGAGTTATTATTAATGTCAGAATCGTTCCGTTATATTTACAGAGAAGGTCCAGATCCTGGGGAAGCCGTGTAAATCTTCATCTGTGAGCCACACTGTTAGGTGTAATCATTGTGATGGATTTCTTATTATCTAGTGGTATAATGGAGGTAGCATTTCAAATATTAAGCCTGAGATTTAATCGTTTTACTATTTGCAATACCGAGACTCTGTATAACACTCATATTATTATCAAAAGTCAAACTGGGCCCCAGTCGATTGTAAGGTCAGAGGTCAGCAAGCTGAACAGAGAATAGATGGAAGAAAAAGAAGGCTGAGTATCAGGTGCCAAAGCTCTGAGGCCAGCCTGGTGCATCCCCACCGTGGGGACGGAGGCGGGATGGGAGGGTGCACAAGCCCCGGATGTTTCCTCTGTACAGTGGGCACACTGCTGCCCCCAGCCCTGCCGTGAGGAGTCTCTAAGTGAGTGGGTGTAATCAGCACAGCCCCCAGCTCTCTTCCCCTCACCCTGGTTTTCTTGGGCTCAGAGGTGCCTTCTAGCTCATCTGCACCATGGAAGGGAAGTGTTTGCAAACCTGTGTCACCCTGCATCAGGTTGCCCCGAGAAGGGGAGACAGAGGGGCTCCCTGTGAGAGGATCTCACAAACAGGGAGGCTGGCCCGGGTCCAGAATGGGGTCTCCTGGGCTCTGGGGCTAGAGCCAGACCCGGGGGTACAGACAGAAGGCAGCGCCTTTCTTCAGAAAGGTCTCCCGGACTTCACCAGTGCCTCAGAAGGGGTGGGGAAGACAGAGGCAGAAGGGGAGATGGCCCACCCAGACCCGGAAGATGCCGGGACCCTCCCCACTGGCATGGCCTCAGTTCAGAGGCTGCCCCCGAAAGCCTGGTGCCGGCCTCTAACTGCCTCAGCCTTAAGAGGCTTGCTTATTTATTTATTTATTGGTACTGTTTGAAAATATTTTACTAGTTTGCATACAAACTGCTGCTTATTTTTACTTATCTTTCTAATTCTTTAAGGTTTCTGGTCTTTCTTTTATGACTTGATCTATTTTTAACTGCTTTCATTTCCTTCCTGCTACGGTTTAGAGTTTTCTCCTCTATTTTTGCCTTAGCTTTAATCTTTTTAAAATTTTTTATTCCTTTTATCGTGACCTATAAGTCATTTTAATTCCTCTAAGCTAGCATCCTCTTATTACCCATTTTTTAAAAATTTGCCTTCTTAGTACTTTTTCCATAAAAACAAAATATTTTCTTTTTAAATTTCTATTTTACCTTTTGTCCTTTTAAATCTTTTTTGTTGTTGCTCCTTTTAGTTTGGTGGTTCAGGTGATATCTGCCTGATTTTTTAACTGTGGTTTACAAACGGCAGGCAAGCTGTGTGGGTGCGGGCGGAGAGAGATGGGGAAGGGATCGGGGGTGCTTGGACAGGCTGTGATCTCTGACTCTGCCTGTAACTGCCCCACTGGCTCCTCTCGATAATCCTCCATCTCCTTGTATGCTAATTTAGCCACAGTCTCAATCTGTTTCATCTGGAGGCACCATGCTGTTTTCCTTCCCAGGCAATAAGGATTTGTCTGTGCAGGTAACACACTTGAATCCGTTCATTTAACAGCTGTCTGTTAGGCACACCTGCCTCCTTTCAGGACTCACTCTGATGAGCAAGACAGACAAAAGTCTGCCCCTGCCGTGCTTATCCCAGCAGCAGACAGACAGGCAGCCTGCAGTCATTGGCCCAGATAGCTTCCGGGAGTGATAAGAACCATAAAGGAAATTTTAAAAAGGAATTTAGGCATCGGCTCTTGCCGGAAAGTGAGAACAAACGGGTTGGCAGACCCCTGCTCTGACTTTTTGCTTCTGCAGACAGGATTGTGTCTCTTGTGTGTGATGTTTGGGGGCAGCGAGCCCGGGAAGTTCTGAGGCAGGGAGCCTAGAGGGCTTAGCACGGCACTTTCACGTTAATGGTTTGTTGATTGACTCTTAGAGTCATTCACTTCCATTTGTTCTTTTTCTGTTGTTTATTTGTTTTGGATACATGGAACTTCTGAAAATAAAAATTGTTGAAAAATTTCATTCAGAAAGAATTGCTGGAATGCTGTTGATTTACTATTTATTTACTAACCACTTCCCCTGGGATGCTCTAAAACATGAAAATCTCATAAACTAAAGAAAATGGTCTCTGAGACCATAACGATCGGACATTGGCGGTGCCACATAGATGGTGCCCAGCAGGAGAGGGAGATGGAACACGTCCCACCCTCCTCTCTCACGGGCCAGGCAGAGCTGAGCTGTGAGAACAGGGCAGTGATGAACCAGAGAAACTCCTTCCCTTGCCTGGGCAAGCTCACTGAGGGGTGTCAAGGCAGGGAAGGGAGCTATAGAAGTGTCATGGTTATTTAGCAAACCCCATGGAATGGCAAGTAACCATGGCCATCTCGGGACTGTCCACCTGCAGGACCTTGACAGCTTGTCTGGCAACATGATGACTCCTTAGCCAGGCAGGGATACGCTGTAGGAAATCCACCTTCAGGTCCTTGTTGGGGATGTAAACCCAATCACGGGAGTTATATGAGGGAGCATTGCGGGCCAGTGACTTAAGATGTTTTCTAAGTCATCAAGGACTCCCCCAGCCTCAGGAGCTGGCTGTTCTCTGGGATGTCACCTTACCCCTCCTCCAGGAGGAGTCAGACAAGTCTAGGCAGGCCAAGGTGTCTGGTGAAGATGGAGTGGAAGGTGGAGCATTTGTTACCCTTAGCTGGCAGAGTCTGGAAGCTGCAGGGAAGTGGCAAGTAAATTTCAAGGATCCAAGTCAAAAACTCATGTCTGCAACAGCTGATGGGGCTAGTCTGGTTGGGTGGGCTTGTCAGATGAGGTCCCAGGAGGAGGGTAAGAAGACAAGCAGGGGAAGGGGTTGGAGTGACCCAATGTATACCTGTGACTGCAGCCACCAGTGAATCATAGGGGCAGACCAAAGCTTTGCAGGGCCAGGAGAACTGAGTGGACAAGTTGCACTTGTGATTTTGATGCAGATGCCTCTGGTTTAACTTTAATAGGAAGCCAAGTGGTGCTGAGCCTCCCGAGAGAACTCCGTGGAAAGAGGGAATATAGAAGGTCCAGAGCAGGGTCTTAGGACCTTTTCTACTCCAGCCTGCTCTGCTTGGGCTCTGACTTCTCTTTCCCTTCTGTACACACAAGAGGGTCCTCCTGGGTGGGGTCTTTCCCGCTCCTTCCCTTTATGAGGAGGACCAAGGAGAAGCCAGTTGGGGCTGGGACTGAAACAGCATCCGCTCTCCCTTTTACTTCACTATTCATGTAAACAAAGAGTCGAGTCTGTCTTGGTCTCCTAGGGCTGCTATAACAAAGTACCATAAACCCGGAGGCTTAAAGCAGCAGATAGTTCACTGTCTCACGGTTGTGGAGGCCAGAAGTCTGAGATCAAGAAGTCGGAAGGGCCTGGCTCCCTTTGAAGTCTCGAGGGAAGGAGCTATTCCCTGCCTCTCTCCTGGCTGCTGGCAGTGGCTGGAGGTCCTTGGTGTCCCTTGGTGAGTAACAGCATTGCACGGCCTCTGCCTCCAGATGTGGCCATCTCCCCTGTGTCTGTCTGTCTGTCTGATTCTCCTCTTGTTGTGAAGTCACCAGTTATATTGGATCAGGCCCATCCTAATCCAGTTTGGCTTCATCTTAACCAATCACATCAATCAAGACCCTATTTCTAAATAAGGTGCCATTCACAGGACTGGGGGTTAGGACTTGAATATATTCTGGGGGGACACAATTCAATCCCCAAAAGGGCCTTTTACCAGCCTCTCTAGAATGCTTGCAGTCTTAGGAGAAAGGAGATCCTGTTGCATCTTCCAGGCATGAGTCTCCTTTCCTCTTGGAGAGGCACCACACGTGCCACATGGCATCATAATTGCCTTTGTGCAGTTGAGTCACGTCATATGTATATTTAGCTTAAGTGAATTCAACTGTAAGTGCTCAAAAAAAATTAAAAGCGATGTAAATGATGTGTGTGATTCTGCCAGCCGTTCCCCTCACTAAGCATACGCCTTGGAGTGTGGATCTGCTCACCTTTGCATCCAGCCCTGACCCTTTCGTGATGTGAGCATCTTGCACGCCTGTGTTTAAAGAAACCACACATATTTTTCCTACAGCGTGACCTCAAAACAGAAGCCACGCCAACTGCTTCATCTGGTGCTCGATCAGAGAAACAGCCATCTGTCCCAATGCTGGAGGGAAAACGGGCCGTGTTGTATTTACTGCGAGGCAGGATTTCAGACGCCAATGCACCACCCCCATGAGGGATGATTTCGTCTGAGGGTAATTTTGATTATACTTTATTTTCTCCGTAATGTTGACTTGAGAATCTACCCAACAATTACATGAGATGCAGTTCTTCTCTGTGGCTCTCTTGCCTCCTAAGCTGTGAGCTCCTTGAAGGGTGGACCACGTCCAACTCACGTTTCTACCCCCACTGCATGTCTGGCCCTGGTGGGCATGGTGCCATGAATGAGGGAAGATGCCAGAGGGGTAGCCTAGGATGCTCATTTCCCTAAGTGGGGGCAGGTAGAGATTGCAGAGGATGCCTTGGTTATGTTCAGATCTGGTGATGTGACATAGCTCCTGATCTATGCTCTTCCACTATATCTTCTAATATTTCTTTGGAAGGACTTTTTGACAATTTTCTTCTGTTGGTGAAACCTGAATCACTGATACACACATGGACCATGGGTTCTTAGCTTTTAGAAGAGTTGCAGCCTGGCACCAGAAAGTGCTCAGTCAATGCATGCTGAATGTGGAGGGAGTAAAGAACAGATGAATGAGCCAGCTCCCCTTCTGCTCTAATGGTAATTACATCTTACATGCCTTCCTTTTGATTCTCTGTCTTGCACTAATTTACAGTCCACTCTCCCAGGTCTCTGGCTGAGTTTTCTAAGCACAATATATGAATTGCTTGTTTAGAATTTGTTCCTTCCTCTCCCAATTTGGGTCCCTCTTAGCAGGGCAAATGGTAACTCGTAGATGTCTGACTACAATCGGATCATGTTTTGTTTTGTTTTTTTAACTTCTTATTTTGAAATACTAAAAAACTTACAAAAATAATACAAACCCCATACAGAGAACTGCAACATAACCCTATTCCCGCAGCTACCCAGATCCACCAATTTCAACATTTTGCCACATTTGCTGCATCATTCTATCAATTCATCTCTCTATCCATATATGTATCTATTTATCAATCCATTTTCAGAATACTTGCATGTAGTGTGTATACGTCATGCTCCTTGAACACCTTACACTGCTATGTGCATATCCTAAGAATAAGGATATTTGCTTATGTAATCACCTGAACTACAGTTATCAAGTTCGAGAAATTTAACGTTGATATAAAGCTTACAATCTATATTCCAATATTTGTCTGAATAATGTCTTTTTGAATCTTTTCCTCTCCCATATTAGATCCTGTTCAGGATCACATATTACGTTTAGTTATCAACATCTCTTTAGTTACTCTTTCTTTTTTCTTTTTCTTTTTTTTTAACTGTGGGAACATATATACAGCAGGAACGTTCCCATCTCAACCCCTCCCAAGTACACCGTTCACAGGGATTAAGTACATTCACAGTGTTGCGATGCCTCCACCACCCACCATTACCACAACTTCCCCAACTCCCTAAACAGAAACCCTACACCCGTTATTCATTAACTCCCCATTCCCCCTGTCCCCTGCCCCTGGCAGCCTGGACTCTACTTTCTGTCTCTACAAGCTTGTGTATTCTCCGGTATTTTCTTTGTGGTTACCATGGGGCTTAAATTTAACATCTTACATCTATAACAATTTCATTTCCCTTGATACTTAATTTCAATCGTATGCACAAACTTTGTTTCTATACTCCCCTATCCTCCCCTTATGTAGTTATTGTCACATATACATGTTTATACATGATGGGTCCAAAATCACTGATTTATCATTACATTTTGTGCATTTGCCTTATAGATCCTGTAGGAACTAATAAGTGAGTGACAATTCAAAAATATAATGGGACAGCTATTTATATTTACCCCTATCATTATCCTTCCATGTGGCTTTGATCTGTCATCTGTTGTCCTTTCCTTTCAACCTGAAGAACTCTCTTTAACATCTCTTGTAGGACTAGTCTAGTAGTGGTGAACTCCCTCAGCTTTTGTTTATTTGGGAATGTCTTAGTCTTCCCCTCATTTTTTTTTTTTTTTTTTTTTTTTTTTAATATGCCACCTTTATTACTGATCAACACTGAATTGGAGGATGCAACTTAGTATGTCCACCGAATGGCCAATTAATTGCATGATGGAATCAGACTAATTTACTAACCCAATTATAGATAATGCTGATCAGGATATGTTTCCCAGCAGATGACTTTAGGTACACAGGATTAGAGAAGACATCAAATTGTAGTTCAGTCGCAACAAGAGGAGAAAGTGCTGAGCTGGGCAAATCCAGTTACTCTTCTCAGTTTTACAATTAGATAAACTTCCTCCATCTTACCTGGGGCAGAATGCATAGTGAGGCGGAGAGAGGCCAGAATTGGGTTTCGGGAAAATCCCACAAATGGAAATCAAGACTCGAAAGAAAAACATTTCCTACTAATGTTAACCTCATAAACATGGCAGTCCTGCCTAATAATCCTGCCTGTGTGTGTGTGTATATATATACACACACATATATGGATAATGTAAGTCTAAACAGAATTACAGAGACCTTTTGTTCCCAGAATTTGATCAAAGAACTCTAAAGAACACCTTGGTGAGCATGTCTATTAGAAAATCCAATAAATTTTTGTAAACATATTAGATAATATAAACCACTGAAGGAATAGGGGTGAGTGGATATAAGGGAATACAAAAACCAAGGAGACAAACACTTTCTGGGTTTAAACACCATCAGAATTCTCTTTGCCGCTCAAGTCTGCTTATCGCTGTATCTTTTTCCTTCAGTAATAGCTGTTTTCTTGACTTAGCTGCTGGAGGGTCTAGGATCACATATTAGCTCTCCTGGACTTAGCTCCCATTACATTATCTCAGGAAGGGTTCTCACTGGCCCAGCTTTCTCAAATGTTCATCCATGGTGTCATCAGTGTGCAGTCAGGAGGATGGGGGCACCATGGGTAACAGCCACTTCTGTAGATAAAGTAACTGGTCTCAGTCACTGGGTAGTTCTGACTTGAGAATTCCTCCACTCTCCATGGTTTTTCTCCTTGCTCCAATTTGAAGATCACATCTGGTTTGCTAACATGATTTCACTGAGACTCGGTGGCTGTACTTCCCCAGCATCACATCCTTGCACAGGATTATCTGATCAGGGTCCAGCTGCTGCCACTCATCCTGGGTGAGGTCCACAGTTAGCCTTGAATGAAACTGATCCCTGTGCTGGAGCCGGGCGTGCAGGTGGCGGGCCCTCCTTGCCTCCTGGGCCGTGAAGAAGGAAGCAGCGATGGCGTGCCTCAGGCGGCGGGCGTAGGTCTCCAGGAGGACCGTGGAGCAGGCCAGGAGCTGCAGGGCGGCCGCAGCCAGGGGCCCGGCCGCGCAGGGGTGCTGGGCAGGCAGCAGCGGGCAGCCGGGGGCGGTCTCCCCTCATTTTTGAAAGAGTTTTGCCAGAAGCAGAATTCTTGGTTGGCAGTTTTTGCTTTCAGCACTTTAAATATGTCTTCCAACCACCTTCTTGCCTCCATAGTTTCCTATGAGAAATGGGCACTTAATTATATTGAGACACTCTTGTATGTGACTGTTGCTTCTCTCCTGTGGCTTTCAGAATTGTCTCTTGACCTTTGGCATCTGACAGTTTGATTATAATATGTTGTAATGTGGGTCTGTTTGAGTGTATCTTGTTTGAGCATCTTGGATATGCATAGTCATATCTTTAGTTAAATTGGGGAAGTTTTCAGCTGTTATTTCTTTGCATATTCTCTCTACCCCTTTGTCTCTTTCTTTTCCTTCTGGAACCCCACAATGTGTATATTGGTATGCTTGATGGTATCACACAGGTTCCCCAGGCTCTGTTTACTTTTCTTCATTCCTTCCTCTTTCTGCTCCTCAGACTGTCTTTATTTCAATTGTCTTATCTTCAAGTGCATTAATTCTTCCTTCTGCCAGCTCCAATCTGCTATTGAACCCCCCTAGGGTATTTTTAAATTTCTGTTACTGTGATCTTTAACTCTGCTTGGTTGCTTTCCATAATTTCTGTCTATTGATTTTTCTCTTTGCGTTCATCTATAATTTGCCTGACTTCCTTTAGTTCTTTGTCCATGTTTTTCTTTAGCTCTTTGAGCATATTTAGGACTATTTTAAAAAGTCTTTGTCTGGAAAGTCCCAGGTCTGATCCTTCTCATTGATGGTTTCTAATGCTTGAATCTTCTCCTTTGCCTAGGCCGTCTTTTGCGATCTTTTGCTGAAACCTGGACATTTCAATATTTCAGTGTTATCACTGGAATTTAGACTCTGTGGCATCTGTTCCTTAAGCTTATATCCACCTAATGTTATGACAGAGCTTTTCCTGAATGCCAGGAACTAACAAAAAATAAAACACACAAAAAAGAAGGAAAATAAGAAAAACCCTTTCCCAGTCATTGCAGATTGACCTGTGCAAGTGCTCTCCTTTGGAGATTATCCATTCAATGAGTTTAGACAATAGCTTGAGGCCAAAGTATAGGTGCTGCCCTAACCCTTTTTGCACATCTGTCTTTTCTTGGGTATGCCTGTGTGACCATAGAAATTCCCCCATTGGATACGAATGCCCCCTCTTCTCTAGGAAACAGTTTCCTCATGGTAATAGGCACTGCACTTTTTGTCCTACAGCCAGCAATGCCTTGCTCCAGGCAGCCGCTTGACTGCTCTCCCACAGCATTCTGTAGGAAAGTTCTGTGAACCACCTTCTACACGCGGGGCAAGTTCTAGGATGACAAGTCTGTGACGAGTGTCCTGGTTCAGTCCTTCAGGCCACCACCAGACAGAATGGATCAGACACACATGCTCCCAGTATGTGCATGAGGGTGACTCTGTACCCTCCGGAACAGGGACTGGGACCCACCTGGGATTGCAGGCTGCCCCACACCTAACCAGTGAGGGGTTAGGAGAGGGGCCAGACAGGGCACCATGAGATCCTACCACTCTTAAGTTGCCTTTTTTCTTGGCTCAGTGCGTACCCTGTTACCACAGTCCTTTAACTGTTTTCTGGAGCTTTGAGAAAGATGTTTCTGCCAATTCTTGCTGGTTGTTCAAAGCTTCTGTTTTGGAGATGGGTCTTGAAACTTCTTACTCTGCCATCTTGATCAAGGTAGGGCTGGTTGTTCCTGATCATGATTTGGCCTCTGTTCTAAACATCCCATAATGAAGAGAATTACCTCTCTAAATCTAAACACTGAGACTGCTACAGGACCACCATGACTTTCCCACAGTTTGATCTGGACTGAAGGGCTGTTTTCTAAAGCTCTGTCTTCTAGAAATGGCTATGCTAATTTAAATAGAAAACCCCTTGCCCGCATTAGGTTTAATGTTTAGATGACACAGTCCACCAATCCTACTACATACTCCTAGTCCAGTGGTTCCTAAACGTAGGCATCATTGGAATCAGCTGGAGAGATTTTTAAACTACTGAATCCTATGCCTTAACCCTGGAGATTCTGATGCAACTGGTCTGTTGCAGGGCCCTACCTTTGGTGTATTTTAAAAGCTACCTGTGCATTTCCAATGTGTACCTAGGTTTGAGAATCATCTCACCTAGTTAATTCACTCTGTCACTCTTCTGGAAGATAGTATCACATCCTTTATTTCCTCCTCAAGGCTCCATATCCCCCCTCTCTCTTCCAAACCCTCACTCTTTAAGAGAGCACTACCTCATTTTCCCAGCACTAACCTACACACTAATATTCGTACCCATGTGCTCTGTCCTGGCTTCCATCTAGGCAACTCCCCCCACCACACCCCCTCACTGGATCCCACCCCCTATTGCCACCTCAAGGGCTTCGCTCCTGCACTTGTCCCCGCCGGTACCCTGCTTGCCTCCATCATTCATTTCCCCTTCTGCTGAGTCACTCTCATCACATCCAAGCAGTGCTGCAATAGCTCTTGTCTAAAAAAGTCTTTGAGTCCCCACGTCCACCTGCAACTGTCCCCTACTCCTCTGTTCCCCTTCAGCATAAATCTCTTCTAAGGGCTTGTGCCAGTTTGAATGTATTATGTCCCCCAAAACGCCATTATCTTTGATGTAATTTTGTGTGGGCAGATGCGTCAGTGTTAATTGGATTGTAATTCTTTGAGTGTTTCCATGGAGATGTGCCCCACCCAATTGTGGGTGATGACTCTGATGGGATAATTTCCATGGGGTGTTGGCCCGCCCATTCAGGGTGGGTTGAATTAAATTACTGGAGCACTATATAAGATCAGACAGAAGGAGCAAGCTGCTACAGCCAAGAGGGACACTTTGAAGAAAGCACAGGAGCTGCAGATGAGAGACAGTTTGAAGATGGCCGTTGAAAGCAGACTCTTGCTCCAGAGAAGCTAAGAGAGGACAAATACCCCAAGAGCAACTAAGAGTGACATTTTTGAGGAACTGCAGCCTAGAGAGGAACGTCCTGGGAGAAAGCCATTTTGAAACCAGAACTTTGGAGCAGATGCCAGCCACGTGCCTTCCCAGCTAACAGAGGTTTTCTGGACGCCATTGGCCATCCTCCAGTGAAGGTACCTGATTGTCGATGTGTTACCTTGGTCACTTTATGGCCTTAAGACTGTAACTGTGTAATCAAATAAACCCCCTTTTATAAAAGCCAATCCATCTCTGGTGTTTTGCATTCTGGCAGCATTAGCAAACTAGAACAAGGCTTGTCTGAACTCTTTTCCTCCCTTCCCATTCTCTTAATCAGCTTTCCGTTCTCAGCATTGCACCCAGCTGCTCTTGTCAAGATCACCAGTGACCTCCATCTACCCAAATCCAATGATCAGTTCCCAATCCTCGCATCTTATTGAACCATTTGGCGGAGTTTTTCTTTGCTTCTGGGTCTTCCCCCTCTCCTCATTGGCCACTCAGCCTCAGACTCCTTTGCTAGGTCTTCCTTCTCTTCCTAACCACTGAACATCTGCGAGCCCTAGAGTCTTTGGCTCTGCCCTCTCCTCTTCTTTATCAGCACCTGCATCTGAAGTGATCCTACCCAGTCCCTTCTCATACCTCCAGCCCCAAACTGCCCAACAGAGTAGCTGCCAGGCACATGTGCTACTGGGCTCTTGGAATGTGGCCAGTCAGGTTGAAATGGGCTGACAGTGTAGATACCTAATTTTGAAGGCTTAGTACAGAAAAAAGAAGGTAAAAACTATCTCAGTATATTTGTGTTGATTGCATGTTGAAATGATAAAATTTTGGATGTATTGGACTAAATAGAATATAACCAAATTAATGTCACCTGTTTCTGCTTACTTTTTTTTTTAATGTGATTACTAGAAAATTTTAAATTATCTCTGTGACTTGCATAGTGTTTCTGTTGGACGGCTCTGGTCTACACACCGATGACTCGGAGCTCTAGGCTGGTACCCAATGGCCTGCTTGGCATCTCCACTTAGATAGCTCATAGTCATCTCGAACTTCTTGGCTCCCAACCAGAACCGCCTTGCTACCATATCCAACCTGCTTCTCCCATCCCCAGCGTGTAATATCTCCATTGACCAGGTTGCTCAGCCAAAACCCTAGGACTTACCCTTGACTGCTTTCTTCCCTCATTTCTCATAGTATCCATCAGCAAGTTCTGCCAGCTCTACCTTCAGAAGAAATCCCAACTGACAGCCACCTCCTGGTCCAGGCCTCCGTCATCTCACAGTTTGCCTGAGCTGTGATCACAAATACCACAAACTGGTTTTGGTTTAAACAACAGGAATTTATTGATTACGGTTTTGAGGCTAGAAGTGTTGTGGTGCTGGCTGCCAGCAGTCCTTGGGGTTCCTTGGCTTGTGTCTCTGCCTCCTGTCACATGGTGATGTCCTCTCCTTTCTGGCTTTTGTGACTTGTGGGTTCTCTTTCTAAAGCCTTTGGTGATCCAGATGAAGGCCTCAGCCTCACTCAGTTGGGTTAAAAATAACATCCTCAACAAGTCTTCTTTACAGTGGGCCCACACCCGCAGGGACAAGGGCTACAATTAAGCACATGTCTAATTAGGATATGTAACTCCATCCACCTCACCTCTCACCTTGACTGTCCCAGTACCCCACACCACCTCCCGGCTCCCACTCCTGCCCACCTGCAATCAAATCTCCACACAGCAGTTAGTCACCTTTTTAAAACGCAGACCTTACCATGTAACTCCCCTTCACAGAACTTGCAGCTTTTATCACACTCAGAATAAAACCTGAAATCTCTATGGAGACTTCCAAGATGCAAAGAGCTGCCCTTGCCAGTTCCTCGGCTGCTATCGCCTCACTCACCTGGAGGCCGTTCCTGCCTTGGGGCCATTGCCCACGCAGCTCAATGGCTGGAGCATCTTCTCCTGGTCTCGAGTTCCCTCCCTCACTTCCTTCAGGGTGAAGCATCTGTCCGTCCATCTGCCCTCCTGGCGGGGTCCACCTCCCGTAAGGCAGCCGTCGTTTCTCGGCACAGAGTCAGGTGCTGGTGTGGCTGGCGAGCCTTCTCTGGGTCTGCTCCCTGGGGAGGCAGTAGAGAGAGGGGACCACCGTCCGGCGGGGCCCAGGGGGCTGCTGGGGTCAGACCCTCCACTCCCGTTTCCTCCCGGCCACAGCTCACCCCCTCGCAGCCTCAGCCTTCAATGGTAAAATGACAATAACGATGGTTTCCATTTCATAGGTTTCTTTGGGAGGATTATGATGGGATAACCCTCATCAAGTGCTAACCGTAGCAGATATTCCGTACACGCCAGCTGAGGTATTGCTGATTTTATTGGTCAAACTTGCAGAGAAGGAACCAAGAGCCATTTAACTGGGCAGTGGAAACCCATCATCCAGGCTTGGGACTCTTTGGATCCATTCATCCCTCCATAAAAGGCTAAGGGATAGAGTGGGTCTTTTTTTGGGGGGTGACGGGAAACTTGTATAATCCAGTTTTAAAGGGAGAATCAAGCCTCACGTTAAATACAAAGCCAGCAATGGCTACCAAGAGAGGGCTCGATATCGTTTCCCTTCACTCTCTGTCAGCTTCATTGAGCTTGAATCGTCACTGCCTTCCGGTCCTGTTCTTCCTGCTCAGCATGTTTGGCCTCACGGTCCCAGCAAGTGACATGATTTTATGGTGAAATTTGTTATCCTGGAAAGTTGAGTATGCTGGGAGAGTAGGCTGCTCACTGGAGTTGGTAGTACAAAAACATAAAATGAGAACTGCAGCCCCAAATCAATGAACAGATAGAAGGAAGCAACACGCTGCGTTAAGTAGGTTTCGGTCTCTTGATGGCTAGGACTTGTAATCACAGACAGCTAATGGGATTTGCAAACACTATCTCAGAACCACTATCTGCCATCCTCAAGAAATTAGGCGGAATGGGAGGGGTGCCAAAAGGCTGGAGACAGAATTTGCAACTGTGGAAACAATAAGGATATATCGAACAGAAGCAAATCTTTCTTTGATAAGCCAGAGGGCAATTTAGAATCACGCATTGCTTCAGGGTCATTACACTGAATGAAACTTACTGTTGTGTTCTGGATGGACAGATGTTCGAATGAACAGAGAGCCGAGGTAACAGTTTTCTGGGTAGCAGGTTCTGATTTGTTAATAATCGCTTCCATTCACTGAGCCAGGAGCAGCCCCGAGCCTTCCCTAGTATTATTTAATCCTTTCTGCCACCCTGGATGGTAGGATGAAGAAATTGACACTTAGAGAGATTAAATAACCTGTCCACTGTCATAAAGGTAAAAGGACAAGATCTGAGACTCCAACACAAATGTCTAATTTAAAGGCAATTGCTTTTAACTGCCACTCTATAACTACTAGAAAAATCCAGACTGCATTTGGAAGAGAAGTCAGCAGGGCAGACAGAAACCACGCAGCCCCGTGAATGAGGCTTCTGGAAGAGTCCACAGTCACTTCACTGCAAAGGTGCACTTTTCAGGTTGGAGATAATGATATTTGTATGGGATAGAGGCTGGTTCAGCATTAAAATGCCATGAGCTGCTGCAAATCAAGGGCTCAAGTACCATGTGAAGGGGATTGGATTTGATAAACAGGAATCAGGGAACGCGCCCTGTTTACGTTGCAGTTAGGGTTCTTTTTACCATCCTTCCTCTGAGATCCATATGTTATTTATATTCTGTTTACAAAAAAACAACCCTCCCTACTGTCCTAGACTCTATTTTCTATTACTTATATTTTATTAGTTATGGCCCTGACAGGAAGTGAATGGAACCCTGAAACTGATAATCGAGGAAAGTTTAATGGAGGGGCTTGTCACAAAGATTTGGGCAAGGTTCAGGGAAACCAACACAGTTATGTTAGTGGATTCCAAGAGCTGACCTTCCCTGGAAGGAGCAAGAGCAGGAGCAGGTTCCAGGGCCTGGAGAGAGTTCCTGCAGGCAAAAGATGCCTGACCTGAGCCAGGCTTGTAGAAGGAGCAGCAGTGAGATGCTGGAGGACATGTATTCCAGTCTCATTTCCTTCCCAACTGTGACCCAAGCCAGGGCCTCCCAGCAAAGGGAAGACACAGGGCGGGCGAAAGAACCTGTTGCTCCCAGCACAAAGAGGGTGGAGCAAGATGCGCAAAGGATCTGGGTGGGGTTTATTGAAGATAACTAATACGATTCCCTATTTCTAAAAAGAAAAAAGTGAAAAGTAATTAAAACAAGCTTGAAAAGAAAGAAGCCAAGTAATAAAATGAAGGAAGTGATAATAGTTTTTAAAAGTCAAGGCAAGACAAAGGGTAAAGGTCGAAACTGACTGTTTTAAAACCTCAACTTCCATGTGAGACCAAGGGAAGAGATGTCTATTTGGTGCAGGATCTGTATTTTCTAAACAGTATAACTCTATAGTCGGTTTGTTCAAACATCACAATTACATGGAACTTTGAATAGGACGTGAGATATGGTAGATTAGTATAGGTTAGAGTGCAATAGTGACACATCCCAAAGTAATTTGGGCAGAGAATAAAAATATATTTACAGGGCCCCCCTGAGGAGCTGGGGGGAAGTGCAGAAGTTTTGAACTTCTTCACCTGGATGGTTGCTGATGTTCTCACAAACATTAGGACTGGTGGTTTGATGTGTGTAGCCCTCTATCATGGGACTTGCTCTTATGAAGCTTGTTACTGCAAAGGAGAGGCTAAACCTGCTTTTAATTGTGCCTAAGAGTCTCCCCCTGACTACCTCTTTGTTGCTCAGATGTGGCCCTCTCTCTTTCTCTGTCCAACTGAGCCACCTCGGCAGGTGAACTCACTGCCCTCCCCCCTACGTGGGACCCAACTCCCAGGGGTGTAAAGCTCCCTGGCAACACAGGATATGACTCCCAGGGATGAATCTGGATCCAGCATTGTGGGATTGAGAATATCTTCTTGACCAAAGGGAGATGCAAAATGTAACGAAATAAAATTTCAATGGCTGAGAGATTTCGAATGGAGTTGAGAGATCACTCTGGTGGACATTCTTATGCACTATGTAGATAACACCTCTTAGGTTTCAATGTATTGAAATAGCTAGAAGTAAATACCTGAAACTTTCAAACTCCAACCCAGTAGTCTGGACTCCTGAAGATGATTGTATAATAACGTAGATTACAAAGGGTGACAGTGTGATTGTGAAAACCTTGTGGATCACACTCCCTTTAGTGTATGGATGGATGAGTAGAAGAATGTGGACAAAAACTAAATGAAAAATAGGGTGGGATGCAGGGGATGATTTGGGTGTTCTTTTTTACTTTTATTTTTTATTCTTGTTCTCATTCTTTCTGGTATAAGGAAAATGTTCAAAAATAGATTGGGGTGATGAATACACAATTATATGATGGTACTGTGAACAGTTGATTGTACACCATGGATGACTGTATGGTATGTGAATATATTTCAATAAAACTGAATTTAATTTAAAAAAAAAGTCAAGGCAAGAGACACTCATCAAGAGGTCACAAACTTCAACCCTTGAGTGGAAAATGGTCCTTAGACTATTTTGATTTAGATTTAGATTTAGATTTTGATTTCTGCTTCATAGACACATTTGAATTTATTGCCAATATTTAAATACTGGGAGATTTTATATAGAAATATGGATTTCCTGTTTTTCATGAACAATACAATGATTCTACAACAATGGCCCCACAGCAGGAGCTGGGTAGCAGCTGCCCCCTATGTGGGGAATGGGGTTAGAGACACGCAATCTCTACCCTTACCACTTGACTTATTCTAATTAAATGCATGGCCCCTGTAAGCAACCTATGATTTATACCAAATATGATGGTTAATTTCAGTGTCAACCTGGCTAGGGGTCAATGCCCAGTTGTTTGGCCAGCAATGGCCTGATTGTTACTATGAGGGTTTTTTTGTAGATGAGTTTGTGTCATTAGTCAGTTGATTGCATCTACTGGCTGATTGCATCTACAGTCAACAAAGGAGATTGCCCTCAGCAATGAGGGGAGTCTCCTAATCTACTCAGTTGAAAGTCTTAAAGCAAGAACTTTAGAAGTCAGAAAAAGAATCCCTGACTCTTCTTCAGCCAACCAGCTTCTCCTGGGGAATTCAACTTCACCTTCATAGAGTTTGCCCTAGAATTTGGACTTGTTTATTGCCATAGTGGCATGAGCCAATTCTACATATGTATGTATCCTGTCAGTTCTGTTTCTCTGGAGAACCCTGACTAATACACCAACTAAGAAAGACTGATACAACACAATGGAACTATTACTTCTAAGCTTTCAGGCCACCAAGGCAAACAGGGCAACTGAAGAGGGTCATTGTGTTCTAAAAGGAAGTGTACCTGTTCATCAGAAGAGTTTTCTAGCTCCAGATTCTGGCTCCACAGAGGAGATGCACGTCAAACATTTACTCCTTTGCCAAGAACAAGCAGGGGAAGAGGAGGACATTCTCTCCTACAATTTCTGATGCTCACAAGATGCTCAGCCTCAGATGGGAGGAAGAGGGGAACATGGTAGAGGAAATGCATGGAGCCACTCAGACTGCAGACTGTCCTGCTACCAGAGCCTTGGGCTATTCAGAACCACAATCAGATGCCGCCTCATACCCACTAGGATGGCTATTATTTTTTAAGATGGAACATAACAAGTGTTGGCAAGGATGTAGAGAAATTGGAATCCTGGTTCCTGACACATTCCTGGTGAGGATGTGAAATGGTGTAGCCACTGTGGAAAGCAGTCTGGTGGTTCCTCAAAAAGTTAAACATGGAGTTACCATGTGGCCCAGCAATTCCACTTCTAGGTATATGACCCAAATAATTGAAAACAGGAACTCAAATAGATATTTGTACACCAATGTTCATAGCAGCTTTATTCACATTAGCCAAAAGGTGGAAATAACCCAGTGTCCATTGACAGATGAATGGATAAGCAAAATGTGGTCTATCCACACAATGGAATATTATTTAGCCATAAAAAGGAATGATGTTCTGATGCACACTATGACATGGATGAACCTTGAAGACATCATGTTGAGTGAAATAAGCCAGACACAAAGGGACAGATATTGTCTGATTCCACTTATATGAAATACCCAGAATAAGTAAATTCATGGAGACAGAAAGTAGATTAGAAGTTACCAAGGGCTAGGGGTAGGGAGAATGGGGAGCAATTGCTTAATGAGAAAAGAGTTTCTGTTTGAGGTTGTATGGATGGTGGTGATGGTAGCACAACATTGCAAATATAATACCACTGAATTGTATACTTGAAAGTGGTAAAATGGGACATTTTGTGTTATATATATGTTACCACAATAAAACAACCAACCAAACAAAACCCTTCAGTGGCTCCCCATTGTCCTGAGAACAGTGGTTCTCAACAGGTGACAATTTGGCCCCCAGGGAATATTTGACAATGTCTGGAGAACTTTTGGTTGTCATAACTAGGGTGGTGCTACCGGCATCGGTGGGCATAGGCCAGGGATCCTGCTCAACATTCCACAATGTACAGGACTGTCCCCTGCTCCCCAACAGAGGAGTGTCTGGCCCCAGATGTCAATAATGCCAAGGCTGAGGAACCCTGCTCTAGAATCAAGTCCAGATTCTTTCATCCCACTTTCAAGGTCTCTGTGCCAGTTTGGATATGTTATGTCCCCCAGAAAAGCCACGTTCTTTGATGCAATCTTGTGCAGGCAGACTTACTAGTCTTTTGATTAGGTTGGAAACTTTTGCTTGAGGGGTTCCATGGAGATGTGACTCACCCAGCTGTGGATGAGACCTTTGATTGGGTTATTTCCGTGGAGGTGTGACCCTGCCCACTCAGGGTAAGTCATGATTAGTTCACTCGAGTATTAAGAGAGCTCAAGAACCGACACAGACACTGACACTTGGAGACACTTGGAGATGTAGACAGGACGTTTGGAGATGCTAAACTAGGAGTTGAAGCCCAGAATTTGCCTTGGAGAAGCTAAGAAAGGACCCCCAGATGACCTGGGAGAAATGCCCTAGGGGAAAGAAGCAAGGATTCACAGGAGCTGGGAGAGAGGAGCGAAGAGAGAAGCCCAGAGGCATTTTGGAGAAAGCCATTTTGAAACATAACCTAGGGAGCAAAGACCAGCAGATGCCAGCCAGATGCCTCCCCAGCTGACAGAGGTGTTCTGGACGCTATTGGCCATTCTTCAGTGAAGGTATCCTGTTGCTGATGCCTTAATATGGACACTTCTATGGCCTTTGAACTGTAAATTTGTAACCTAATAAATCCCCTTTATAAAAGCCAATCCATTTCTGGTATTTTCCATAATGGCAGCGTTAGCAAACCAGAACAGTCTCTGTCTTAGATTCCCAGTGACTAAAGCAAATACTGGACAGTGGGTTGGCTTACACAATGAGGATTTATTGGCTTAGAGGTTTGAGGCTAGGAGAATTAAAAAATGGGACACCAGCAAGGTGATGCTCTCTCCCCGAAGACGGTGGCTTCCTGGTGCTGGGTGCCAGTGATCCTTGATCTTTGATCCTTGGCTTTCTGTCACATGGCAGTGCACATGTTGATGTCCTCTGCTATCTCTTCTGGGTTCCAGTGACTTCCAGCTTCTGGCTGCTCCCTGTGGCTTCTCTCTCCATGTCTAATTTCCTTTGCTTATAAGGACTTCAACCACATTTGATTAAGGCCCACCCTCATTCAGTTTGGGTATGAAAACATCTTCAGAGGTTCTGTTTACAAATGGGTTCCCACCCACAGGACCAGGGGTTGGGACCTGAACTTGCCTTTTGTGGGGGACGTGGTTCAGTCCCCAACAGTCTCCAAGGTCTGGACCCTGCTTGTATCAGCAACCTCCTCTCTCACCTTCACCCGCCCCCAACTCAAACTCGATACTTGTGCCCACTTCATCCATGCTCTCTCCTATGTCTCGGCCTTTGCAGATGCTGTTCCTTCTGCCTGGAACAGTCCCCTGAACACAACACATTCGCCTTCATGTGCCTTTGGAAAATCCACCTCCCTCAAGTCTCACCTTAGGTATCACGTCACTTCCTTGGAACCCTTGTCTCCATGAGCTCCCCTAGCATCTGGTCCTTACCGCAGCACAGTAACCCTCATGCCCTGTTAAACCCCCAGGCTGTGCATGTAAGAGGGCAGGGACAGCGTCTGTCCCAATGACTATTGTACCTCCAGTGCCTGGGGACACAATACTCAATACTGCTGGATAAATAAATGGTCACCTCCTCATCTTGGTCCTTGAATAGTTTTAAAGAAATAAAATTCAAGTCCTTCTAGCAGCCCTTTTGACTCCAAGATAACCAGTATGACTCAAGCAGTTTCTGGGAGAAAGTGTGCATTTGAGAGATTCACCAGCTCACCTGCTAGCAAGAGCCGGCTCTGGAAAGCCCTTGCAATTCCACCTCCCCCGAGAAAACGTTTGGTTTATCGCTTGATCTGCCTTGGCTTAGGAAAACCGGGAATGCATTCAATTTAATTACCATCCAGTGTTAGTCAGCATGGACCTGCAGAAGTCTTCACTCTACATATTTATGGAGAAAACCATCGACTCTCATTTTTCTAAGCAGGGCAATTTCAGACACTTCCTGTCTCCAAGAAGTCATTGCTAATATTGAATTCCAATAGTATGCGAAACTGTGGCTGGCAGCCAATAAAAGATGCTTTAAACCCCAACCGTCCCTTGATAGTCCAGCAATTTGTGAGTAACCTAACAGGCAGGAGAATTCACTGAACTCTGAAGTCTAATCCTTTCCCCCCAGTGGTGAGGACTGAAAAGAGGATTGGTGACCCCAAAGGAGCTGCTTTGTGAATCAGAGTTGCATACATTCACTCACCCTGTGTCCCCAAAGGAATATTATTTTTCCCAAAGACTTGTAAGTGGAAGTGACAAAGGGAAATGCTGAGACAGGATGCCTGTCTCCGACTGGACAGCAGGTGCTATTTCTAGACCTGACCATGGCAAGGCAGGTGGGGGCAGGTGGGGGCCGGTGTCAGCCAGCTCAGGCCCCTACGTGGTGCTGGACCCGGGCACTTAGGAGATGAGAGCTCCCATCTGTTTGCCCAGCATGGCCTCGCTGTAATGTGCACCCTGGGCATCTTGTATTTCCTCTCTGCTGGGGATTTGTGATCTCTGTCAGTGCAACCAGAATCTCAAAAGCCTGGAGCCTCAAGGAGATAAAGAGCATCAAGCTCTGAAGAGCAGCCAAGTAAAACCATGGTTTTCGGTGACAGGTGTTCCTGGGGGAAGGGTCCCTTCTCCCCTCTGGGGAGAAACTGCATCACTGGAGCCTTTCCACTGCCCTGACAGTACGATGTGACAGTCCCCAAAGAGGTGCAGAAATGGCTGCTCTGTTACTGTGATGAGATTAAATATGACTCATCAGGAACAGGAAGGAGCAGAAGCGATGTTTTTCTTTCCGTGGTGAATGGTCTGAGCTGCTGGATTGTGCATGTACAATTGTCTATCGTACGATTAATAGTTGGTTTCACAGAATTGCAGGCTATTGCAGCTAGAAAAGAACTTTGAGACCACATAATCCAGTGCTCTATGAAATGCATTTCACAGATGAGGTACCCCAAACCCAGAGGTCCTGGGTGATTTCTTCAGGGGCACACAGTGAGCTAGAAGCAGAGGGGACTAAATTTCTTAGTCTCGCCTGTTTTCTCCAGACCACGCCACCTCCCCACCCTGCCCAGGAACCCAGCCCTGTACCCTCCTGTGCTCTCACGGGGGCAGTTTGCTGCAACAAGCACCGGGCTTCAGTGTCTAAACGCCTGGGCTGGATCCCTGGCTGGGTCACTCACCGACTGGGTGACACGTCTCCCCGTGTCCCCATCTTTAAAGCAGAGCTAACGGTCAGTCCCTCCGGGGCCCTGTGTGAGCATTAAAGGACACGATGGCCAGGGGAGCACAGGGCACACAGCCAGTGCTCAGCATGCAGGTGGAGTCTGACATTACCTTTTCGTGCACATACATATTTTATACCTAGTTTATGTATAAGAAAATTAATACAATAACATGCCTGCTTCAGTTCTTAAACTGTCATATTCTGATCTGTGCTCATAATTATGATTGCATAATGCAGCAGGATAATGCTCCTGCTGAAAATGACTTAGAGCTTCCTTTCCAGGTACACATCAGCCAGCAAAGGGAGTCGAATGGCCTTTTGAGTAAGGAAGCTCCCGATGCCGTCGCCCCCTCCCTGCTCGGCCCTCCTCTGTCAGGGCCTCATATGGTGAGCTGATGGGCACTAAGCTTAGCAGAGTGGGTGTCCATGGCCCTTGGAGCAGCTCCCCACAGAGAAGCCTGCGGGTTGTTGTAGGGAAGGCAGGTGTGATATAAAATGCACTTCTCTCCTCTGCATCTTGGGGCTCCGTGCCCCTCTCGGTCCAGCCTCACGGGAATCCCTTGGCCACTCCACTGACTAGATACCCACGTCTCCTTCTGAAAGATACCCATACAGGGCCCTTTTAGTGAACTGCTTTTCTTTTCTTTTTTTTTTTTTTTTTACTGATAGGGATATATTTGTTTTATTTTCTAAATCAGCACACTTATAAATCTTTTTTCCCAATAAAATTATTTTAAAAATACAATAGTGCAGCAAATTACAAGTTATCCAAATTAAAAACTTTTGTGCTTTGGAGTACACTATCAAGAAAGTGAAAAGACAACCCACAGAATGGGAGGCAGGTTTTGCAAACTACTTGTCTGATAAGGGACTTATATCTAGCATACATAAAGAACTGTTACAACTCAACAATAAAGAGACAAATACCTAATTACAATATGGGGAATGGGTCTGAGTAAATATTTCTCCCAATAAGATATGTAAATGGCCAAAAAGCACATGAAAACGATGCTCAACATCACCAGCCATCAGGGAAACACAAGTCAAAACCATAATGAGACACAACTTCACACCCAATAGAGTGAGTATAATAAAAAACTGATATTATCAAGTATTGGTGAAGTTATAGAGAAATTGGAACACTCATATACTTCTGGTGGGAATGTAAAGTATTGCAGCCACTTTCAAAAGCAGCCAGGCAGTCCCTCAAAAGGTTAAATGTAGAATTACTATATGACCCAAAAGTTCTACTCCTCAGTATATACACAAGGGAAATAATAACATATGTCCACACAAAACTGATATGTTAATGTTCACAGAAGCATTACTCACAATTTCAAAAAAGTGAAGAAACCCAAGTGTCCATCAACTGATAAATGGATAAGCAGAAAGTACACACATACCATACACACACGTGTGCATGTGTGTACAAGAACATTATTCAGCCATGAAAAGGAATGAAGTGCTGGTACATGCTACACCATGGATAAAACTTGAAAACATTATGCTAAATGAAAGAAGCCAGTCACAAAGGACCATATTGTATGATTCCATTCCAGAATAGGCAAATCCATAGAGACAAAAACTAAATTGGTGGTTGCCTAGGGTTGGGGGTTTTGGAAGGTGGGAAATGGGAACTGACTACTAGTTGATACAGAGCTTGTTTTTGGGGTAATGGAAATATTCTAAAATTGATTGTGGTGATTGCACAACTCTGAATATGCTAAAAACCATTGAATTGTACACTTCGAATGGTTGAATTGTATTGGTGTGAATAATATTTTTTTCCTTTTTTTTTTTTTTTCCTTTTTTTTCTTTTTTAGTGAACTGCTTTTCAATGTCAAAAATATCTGAAGGGGCAAGAGTGGCATTCTGGAGGGTCACTGGCTCTTCCTGGAGACAAGCAGTCTCCTGGGCCCTGGGGCAACACTGGCCCCTGAGTAGCCCTGGGCCCTGGAGCAGCCTCTCTGCCCTGGAGTAGCTCCTTGGTGCTGGAGCAGCCCTGGACTCTGGAGCAGCCCTAGAGCCTGGAGCAGCCCTGGATTCTGGAGTAGCCCCTCTACCGTGGAGCAGCCCAGGGGCCTGGAGCAGCCAACAGGAAGAAGAGCTGGGAAGAGGTCTGGCAAGAGTTTTGTGCTTTACCTCCCTGACCAGAGGGTCCTCTTTCATGATTGAGGATAACAGCAGCTCCCATATCAGGAGGATGAGATGAGATATGCAACATGGGGTGTTCTGTGGGAGAGAATCCTTCATTTTCTGGCAGTTTCTTTGGCTCCTTCCTGGCTTTCTTTTCTCTTAACTTAAGAGACTGGCGAAGCAGAGGACAGGGCCCAGGCCACGTTGACATGGGTCAGTAAGGCAGGACCTGGCCCCTTTAAGTTCCCGACTAGCTGAGAGTCGCCCAGTGCCACTTTCAGGTGCCACAGGAAGCAGCGGGCTCTATCACTCACACCCTTTCCTCTTGTCAAAATAAGTGTCTGCAGAGGGAGTCGTGTCCGAGGTTTAGGGAGCTGAGTGTGTGCGTGTGTGTGTGCGTGATGGGGGTGGAGCCGGCGGGTCCTCAGACATCCCCAGGTGAGGGGCACGAGGCTAGAGGCTCCGAGAACGAAGCCCGTGGTTTTCCATGTTAGAGAAATAAATGGCCCGTGGGTTTCCACCCCCAGCCTCAATCGTGGCACATTCATCTCCACAGCTGAGAGTGGGTGAGTGCCCACATTACCCGTCACCCCGATCCTGGTGTCGGGGGGTTGGGGAGCACTCCCTGGCAGCCCCGCTTTCCCCGGGCTGCGGCGCCGCTCCTCCCACGCCTGGACACGGTGCTGGGCACAGATGTGGCTTTTAATGTGTCTGGAGGCAAAACACCAGTGTCCCTTCACTCCTGTCCCGGTTGTCATTAAAATGGGCTTTATCCAAGGCTGGGAGGGCTAAGCAGGGAGCCAAGCCCTAGGATCTGTCATTCTCCCTCCTCTGTGACCTGCAGTGAAACACTGTTCACAGATCTCACAGCGCTGAGAGAGGGGGCACGTCGGTTCCCTCACTCTGTTCACCAGCAAGGCAAGGAGGCAGCAAACCTGCTAGAATGCAAAGCCAAAATCTTGGCTTTCACAGTTGCCAAATTCTGCCTAAATTTTAGCTTCCCTAAGAATGTTTGCTTAAAAAAATTTTTTTATAGTAAAAAATTATTTTAGTGCTTGTTTGGAAATGGGTATCTTGATTTTTCTCAGCAAACAGCTCAGTCTGTTGGTTCCTAGTGAAAAGGTCAGTCTCTTCCTTACCCGTGTGTAAGCAGTTCTACTTCCAGTTTAGCAAAGTAGGTAACTGTAAATTTGGAAAAATCTACCTTCATGACTATGCTTATTAAATTGTGTAACTCTTGTAAAGAATATTATTCAGCTGTTACAAATGATGAGAAAATGCTATAAGTTAAATGAAAAAAAAAATCAGGATATAGAATTAAGTGGTGTTAGTGCAACTCTGTAGAGACATAGGAAAAATCTGCCATAAGATTTGCTAAAACATTAACAGTGATTGTATAACTGGTGGGATTGTGTTCGATTGCTTTTCTCTGTTTTCTAAATGTTCAGTTACATGATTCTATTTTATAATGAAAAAATTTTGCACCCAAGAAGGCACTGAGCTCTCCTGGACCTGGGAGGCAGTTACCTGACGTGAAACAAATCCACACGAGACGACTTGGTAGTTTAGCTGACTCGCTGTGAGTCACCCATGAATTGACTCAGTGTGACTCATGTGAAGGGCTTGCTGTCAGAGCTACTGGCATGCTAGGTGGTGTTGATGAAAGTGTGGTTTCTAAAACTCCAGTTGTTCTCTGCAATGCCTGGGTAGCATCTGGAAGTGCATGTGGAGACCAGCAGAGGTCTCCAGGGGAGGGAGGTTGGGGTCAGCTGAAGGAGAGGGGCACGCGTGACGGGGAAAGAAGACTCAGCAACAGCAGTCTGGTTGTCCTCACCACTTGGGAAACTGCAACTTTGTCTTGTTCGCAACACCTAATCCCTCCTCCCCGGGAAGCTGATTTCTTCCTCCAGAAGTGACTAAGGAAAATAGCTTTGCCTGGTCCTCTTCTTTGTGCCCTGTGTCTCGGATTCTCTTCCGTGTCACACATGGTTTCACGCCCGCTGCCAGTTGGCAGTGGATGGCTAGCTCCCTTACATCAGAATTGATTTGCCAATTGTAGCCAGAGTTCTTCCTTTGTATTTGCTTAAATTCAGATACTAAGTATGAATTCCTCATCATTATGTCTAGAGATACAGCTACTATTCTTTCTACTTTGCTACTGCCCAGATCCATGCTATGCCAGAACTTTCCATTCATTCATGTCACGATATTTAGTGAGCACTTAGGGAACCTCATGCTCTCCCCATCTAGGCATGGGGATGCAGCAGTTCACAAAACAGACAAAATCTTTTTCCCCAGGAAGCTTCAGTTCTAGTGAGATAGTGGGAGAGCTAACATTTATTGGTCATTTGCATGTAGTAACTATCTTCCATCTCAGAGGCACGGTACAGAGGCACAAGGATGTTTAGCAGTTTATTTTGGAGTCCACACCTTTGCAGAGAGGCGAGGCTGCCTCTGTGGGGTGACTTTCAGGAGGCCGGGACCCCCCTCCCCAGTCTGCAGCGTTTGGCTGCAGCCACCTGCCATCTGGAAATTTCTTGTCTCCCCTGCCGCAGGGCAGTGGGAGGCATTATTAGGATGTGAGTATGAACAGAATGACTTCCAGGCTGAGCAGTACTTAAAAATGTGATTATCTCTACCTTACTCCTTGTGTTCCATTGTTATCTGGACTCCGAACGTAACAGCCTCGGTCTTCCTTGAACCAGCTCGTGAGAATGCCAGTTATTATTATTATTATCATTTTTACAGTATACACAAAAATGAAATATTTCTTTTAAAGTAAAATATGTTCTTACATGTACCACATTTTGGAAAATTGTATCGTAACCCACTTTCATAGCTGCTCAAAACTGGCTAAGAACCATCAAGATGATAAAAATACCTCCTGTTACAAACCACAAGAACACAGGAATGTTGTGTCCACAGAGGTTGGAGATTTTAAGATGCTGACTCAGAGTGCTCGATTTTTAGAGACAGTATACTTTTCATACGAACTGCTACACTTATTAGTTCAATTTCTAACTTTTTAGGGTATGAGTCTACTCGGAAATGCTAGATGCTCTGTTAATATTATGTTGCCTGCAAGCATTTTTATAATTTTCTTATATACAATCTTAGGTTTTGGAGAAGAGCCTTAATGAGGAAGACAAATTTTTTCCCTAGCCTCTGGTGTCAGATTAGGAGGTATCATATTTAGGAGATTCCTATAGAGCTATTTTTCCATTAGGGATTATAGACATTCCTTTGTTTTAAAAATTAATTTTGTTTTTGTTTATTAACCTAATTACTAGCAGATTTGACCTAATTAACATACATTAACATTAACCTAATATTTATCGAGTACCTACTACATCACGCATTTTTCTAGGCACTGGGGATCAGTGATAAAAGATGGACAGTGACCCTCATGGAGTATATTTTAGTAGGTAAGGCAGCCAATAGAAAGAACACAAATTATGTCAGTTGATAACAGCCATGATGGGGGAGGGGGAGATAGGCTAAGAGGAGTGGAAATGGAGGGGATGGTGCTTTTAGATGGGTCACTAGGCAAGGCATCCCTGAGGAAGTGACCCCGAGCTGTGACCTGAAGAATTTAATGTGATGGTTCAGAGCGAGGCTCTGGGGCCAGACTGGCTGAGTGCAGATGCTACCTCCCCCACCTAAGAGATGGGTGATTTTGGGTAAGTTGCATGAATTAGTCAGAGTTTTCCAGAAAATTATAGAGATTTATTAAAGGAATTGGCTCACATGACTGTGGGGATTGGAAAGTCTGAATTCCATAGGGCAGGCAGCAATCTGGAAGTTTTGAAATCTTGCACATACAACACTGTAGGGCAGGCCACAAGCTGCAAACTCCAATGAAGGTAAAGCTGTATTCCCCAGGAGAAGCTGGCTAGTTGAAGTAGAGGCAGAAATTCTTCTTTCTAATTTCCAAAATCCTCAGTTCTGGCTTTGAGACCGCCAAGTGATTGGATGAGGAGACTCCCCACATTGCTGAGGACCATCTCTTGTTGATTGTAGATGCAACCAGCCATGGATGCAATCAATGGACTTTAGAAGCAAATCAATCTACAGAATACCCTCAGAGTAACAATCAAACAACAGAACACCATAACCCAACCAAATTGAAACATGAACTTAACCATCTCATTAGATTACACCTCTATTTTCTCATCACTAAAATGGTGACAATGAGTAATTACATTATAGGAGGTTATATTTATCATTCAGTTTTTAAAATTTTATATACTCTCCTTGTGTGCCTACTTTTCTTACAAGTATATTTTGTTCATATTTTCTATATAGACATCAAAAGGGAAACACATTCCTTTACAAACAATTTTTCTAGTTGGGTGAATTTATTTCAACTCTTACAAAAGGTGTAAAAATCAGTTCACATTCTGATGCCCATGTAATACATTATATTTTTTAACTTTTTATTTTGAAATAATTATAGACTTACAGAAAGTTGTAAAAATTGAACAGAGAGTCCTGTGTACCTGTCACTGAGCTTCCCATGGTGGCAACTTATATAGCATGTACCATGCTGTCCAGAGGGAGGTTTTTGTAGGGGAGGGAGAGGGACAATAGTGTTCTATACTTGGATCTAGGTGGTAGCTCATTGAGCATTTGCTCTTTAGTTGTTGAACTGTACACATAAGTTTTGTGTATTTTTCAGTAAGTTATATTTTACAATTTAAAACAAGTTAAAAGAGAGGACAACTTCTGGGGAAGATGGCAAAGTAGGGGGCTCCAGGACTCACTCCTTCTCCAAAACCAGCTAGTGAACAGGCAGAAACAGTCTGAAACAACTGTTCTGGGGCTCTGGAGGCCAGGGGGCACTGTACAACATCCAGGGAAGAGCGGAACAAAGAGGCTGTAAAACTGCAGTAAAGAGCTGTGAGTAACTTGCTCTGTGGTGGCTGCCAGCACCCTTCCCCACTCTTGAGGAGAGCCACCTTGGGTCCAGTCCTTGGTTGGCTGCTGTGGATGGAGAGGAACGTGGGAGCCCTCTTTCCTCAAGAACAGGGATGTGGGTGGTACAGCCAAACACTTATCATGGGGCTTTTGATCAGTGAATTCAGATCACTGGGTCCTGGCCTTGAACTGCTGTTTTAGCCCACCCTGGACAGAGACCCCTGCAGCAGTTGTTTCAACCCATCCCACAGGGATGAAGGCAGTGGAGGTTCGAAGAAGCAGGTCCTCCCTAGGGTTCTGGGGAACAGTTTGTTGAAATGTACCATCTGCTGGACAGGCCAGCGTAGCTTCGGGGTGCCATCAAAAAGGTTTTTTGGTGTCTTTCCTAAGCCTCTCCCTGGCTCTCTGGAAATGGTCTATGCCCCCTTCATGGGTCTCTGGCCCTGTTTTGGCCAGTAAATACTGAATTTTATTGTATCCCGGGTGACCATCCTTCCAGAATTTGCCCTCCAAGCAAAAACAGCTAGAGACAATGAGAGTAAACAAACAAACAAACAAAAACACTATAGAGGCAAAACAAAAACAGAACAGATCAAGATTCCTGGAGAAGGAACAGAGGAAAAGAAGCTTACTCATGGGGGTGAAACAGTTGCACAAATTATGCAATCTTAAAAATTGTACCACAGACCAGAGCAAGAATCAGATGAAGAGCTGAAAAATCTGATCAGTTAAACACAGGCTATTCTAAAGGTTTAGAATAAGTTGAGTCAAGTGTCAAATAAGAGTCTTAACACAAGCCGATCAACAATAAAACCCAAGGAGAGAGAGGAACTGACCTTCAGAGTAAACTCATCAAGGCATCATAATCAGATGCTTAGACATCGGTAAAATTTACAAGCCATATTAAGAAACAGGAAGATGTGGCCCAGTCAAAGGAACAAATTAAAACTTTAGAGGAGACACAGAATTTGGAACAACTAACCAAAGATGTTCAAACAAATCTCCTAAATCAATTCAAGGAGATGAAGGAAAATATGATTAAAGAGATAAAGGACATTAAGAAGACAATGGGTGAGCATGAAGAAGAATTTGAAAGTATAAAAAGAAATAAAACAATTTATGGGAATGGATGGCACAATAGAAGACATTAAAAATACACTGGAGGCATACAAGAGAAGATTTGAACAGGCAGAAGAAAGAATCAATGAACTAGAAGATAGGACAACTGAAATATTACAAACAGAAGAATAGATAGAAAAAAGAATGGAAAAAAATGAGCAGGGTCTCAGGGAATTGAATGATAGCACTATGTGCACAAACATATGCATAAAAGGTCACAGAAGGAAAAGAGAAGGGAAAAGGGGAAGCAAGAATATTTGAGGAAATAATGACCGAAAATTTCCACTTTTATGAAAGACTTACATATACGTGTCCAAGAGGTACAACATACTCCAAACAGAATAAACCTAATAGACCTACTCAGAGACACATACTGTCAGGTGCCAAAGATAAAGACAGAATCCTAAAAGCAGCAAGAAAAAAGTGATTCACCACATACAAGGAAACTTCAATAAGGCTAAGTGCTGATTTCTTGTCAGAAACCATGGAGGTGAGAAGGCAGTGGTATGATATATTTAAGGTATTGAAAGAGAAAAACTGCCAGCCAAGAATTCTTTATCTAGTAAACCTGTCCTTCAAAAATGAAGGAAAAGGGGACAGGGGCAAGATGGCGGCATAGAGAGGAGTGGAAGCTAAGTAGTCCCCCTGGAACAACTGCAAAAAACCAGAAACAACTAGTAAATAATCCAGAATAACTGCGGGGGGACAAACGAGACCATCCACTCATCATATTCCAACCTGAATTGGGAGGAATGCCCGAGAACACAGCATAAAATCTGTAAGTAAAACCTGCGGAACCAAGTCATGAGACCCCCTCCCCATAGCCCGAGCTGCAAAGCCTCGTGGTGCCAGAGAGAAGCTCTCTCCCAGCAAGCAAATATAGCTCAGCTGAGCTCCAACTGGGGTTTTAAGTAGTGAGTGTGAACTGCTCACTACAGGTACGCATCCCCAAAAACAGACAGAGGCTTTGGGTGATGACTGACCTGGGAGAGCCAGAGGGTCACCTTGGACTGGGTCTTAAGGGGACTGTTTCGTTTTTGGCTCAGTGGAGAAAGCCCCAGTCATTTTCAGTTTCCAGGGCTGTGACTCCAGGAAGGGTGGAGACAGCACAAGCAGAGAGCCAGACCATTGAAATGCTAATGACCTCCACCTGGGGGCTCTGTCTTCTCTAGGAGGAAAGGGGTGGGGCCCTTTCCATTCAGAACCAGACCCCAGAGCCTGGGGGAACATGGCCATACCTCCTCACACCAGTCAAGAATTATAGGCTAACAGGCATCACCTGCTGGGCAGAAAAGCACAGTGAGCTGAGGCATCAAAGGGTGGAGCAATTTTCTAAGACACACCCGCAGGGAAACCAGATACTGAATATTTCTTTCCTCTGGGACCTGAGCCTGTTCTGGTCTGGGAAAACTTGATTTGTATAACCAAGGAAACCATGCCTAGACAACAGAAAATCAAAACCTACACTAAGAAAAACAAAGTTATGGTCCAGTCAAAGGAACAAATGTACACTTCAACTGAGATACAGGAATTTAAACAACTAATGCTAAATCAGTTCAAAAAGTTTAGAGAAGATATTGCAAAAGAGATAGAGGCTGTAAAGGAAGAACTGGACATGTATAAGGCAGAAATCAAAAGTTCAAAAAAACAACTAGAAGAATCTATGGAAATGAAAGGCACAACACAAGAGATGAAAGACACAATGGAAACATACAACAGCAGATCTCAAGAGGCAGAAGAAAACACCTAGGAACTGGAGAACAAAACACCTGAAAGCCTACACGCAAAGGAGCAGATGGAGAAAAGAATGAAAAAATCTGAGCAACGTCTCCGGGAACTCAAGGATGAAACAAAGTACAATAATGTACATATCATTGGTGTCCCAGAAGGAGAAAAGAAGAGAAAGGGGGCAGAAGCAATAATAGAGGAAATAATTAATGAAAATTTCCCATCTCTTAGGAAAGACATAAAATTACAGATCCAAGAAGTGCAGCGTACTCCAAACAGAAGAGATATGAATAGGCCTACGCCAAGACACTTAATAATCAGATTATCGAATGTCAAAGGCAAAGAGAGAATCCTGAAAGCAGCAAGAGAAAAGCGATCCAGTACATACAGAGGAAGCTTCAGAAAACTATGTGTGGATCTCTCAGCAGAAACCATGGAGGCAAGAAGGAAGTGGTATGATATATTTAAGATACTGAAAGAGAAAAACCGCCAACCAAGAATCCTGTATCCAGCAAAGCTGTCCTTCAAATATGAGGGAGAGCTCAAAATATTTTCTGACAAACAGACAATGAGAGACTTTGTGAACAAGACACCTGCCCTACAGGAAATACTAAAGGGAGCACTACAGGGTGATAGAAGACAAGAGTGCGTTGTTTGGAACACAATTTTGGGAGATGGTAGCACAACAATGTAAGTACACTGAACAAAGGTAACTATGAATACGGTTGAGAGAGGAAGGTGGGGAGCATGTGAGACACCACAAGAAAGGAGGAAAGATAAAGACTGGGACTGTGTAACTTGGTGAAATCTAGAGTATTCAACAATTGTGATAAAATGTACAAATATGTTCTTTTACGAGGGAGAACAAGCAAATGTCAACCTTGCAAGGTGTTAAAAATGGGGAGGCATTGGGGGAGGGATGCAATCAACATAAACTAGAGACTGTAACTAATAGAATCATTGTATTATGCTTCCTTTAATGTAGCAAAGGTGATATACCAAGGTGAATGCAGATAAGAGGGGGGGATAGGGGAGCCATGTTAGACACTTGACATTGGTGGTATTGTCTGATTCTTTATTCTACTTTGATTTAAGGTTATTTTTCCTTTTGCTGCTTCCTAGCTGTCATTTTTTTTTTCCTCTTTCTTTTGCCTCTCTACCTTCTTTGACTCTCCCTCCTGCCTTGTGGAAGAAATGCAGATGCTCTTGTATAGATAGTGGTGAAGGTAGTGAACACATAAATGTATGACCATGCAGAAAACCATCGATTATTTACTGGGGATGGAATGTATGGTGAGTGAACAAAACCATATTAAAAAAAAAAAAAATGGTTGATGACAAAACCTCAAGGGCAATATACTGAGTGAAATAAGCCAGACACATTAGGACAATTATTACAAGGTCTCACTGACAGGAACTAATTATAATATGTAAACTCATAGACATGAAATATAAGGTACCAAGATATAGGACAAGGCTTAAGAATGGGGAGTGGTTGCTTAATATGAGGAGAATGTTGAATTAGGATGAACTCAAATGTTTGGAAATGAACAGGGGTGTTGGTAGCAAGATGTGAGAATAACTAACAGTGCCGAATGGTGTGTGAATGAGGTGGAAAGAGGAAGCTCAGAGTCATGTATGTCACCAGAAGGAAAGTTGGAGGTCAAAAGATGGGAATGTATAAAACTGAATCCTTTGGTGGGCAATGTCCATGATCAACTGTACAAATACTAGAAATCGCTTCCATGAACCAGAACAAATGTATGACAATACAATTAGAAGTTAATAATAGAGGGGCATATAGGGAAGAACTATATACCTATTACAAACTATATACTACAGTTAGTAGTATTTCAACATTTTTTCATAAACAGTAACAAATGTACTATATCAATACTAAGAGTCAACAATTGAGGGGGGTTGGTTAGGGATAGGGGAGGATTAGAGTTTCCTTTTCTTTTTTTCTTTTTTCATCTTTCACTTTATTTCTTGTCTGGAGTAATGAAAAGTTTCTAAAAATTGAACAAAAATTAAGTGTGATGGATGCACAGCTGTATGAGGGTACCCAGGGGCAAGTGATTATACACTTTGGATCTTTGGATAATGGTATGGTATCTGAACAATCTCAATAAAAATGAAAAAAAAATAAAGTAAATGAATAATAGGAAGGGTTGGGGGGTATGGGATGTTTGGGGTGTTATTCTTTACTTTAATTATTATTATTATTCTTTTGTGGTAATGAAAATGTTCAAAAATTGATTGTGGTAATGAATGCACAACTGTATAATGGTACTGTGAACAAGTGATTATACACTGTGGATGATTGTATGGTATGTGAATATATCGCAATAAAATTGAATTAAAAAAAATGAAGGAAAAGGAGGAAAGAAGATGGTGGCATAGAGAGAAATGGAAGTTAGTTAGTCCTCCTGGAACAACTAATAAACAACCAGGAACAATTAATAAATAATCTGTAATAACTGCTGGGGGACAACTGTGACTGTCCACACATCATACACCAACCTGGATTGGGAGGTACACCTGAGATCACAGCATAAAATCTGTAAGTAAAAGCTGCAGAAGCGTGCTGGGAGCCCCCTCCCTCCATGACAGCTCAAACTGCAAAGCCTCACTGTGATAGAGAGCAGCACTCTCTGAACAAGTGAATATACCTCAGTCCAGCTCCAACCAGGGTTTTGATTAACAAACGTGAGCTGCTCAATACAAGCTACAAATCCTGAAAAGCAGCCAGAGGCTTTTAGTGACGACTGACCTTAAAGACCGAGAGGACCTCTCTGTGCTGAGAAGGGGAGCCCAGAGGACCAGGTGCTTTCTCTGGCCAGTGAGTGAAGCTGGGGGGACTGTAGACTGGCCCTGAAGGGGGGCTTTCTATTCCTTTTTCTTCTCAACCTGGGCAGCTCAGTGGAGTAAGCCACAGCCATTTTCAGTTCACAGCACTCAGACCCAGGCAAGGGTGGAGATAGCAGAGTCAGAGAGACAAAGAACCTATTTAAATACAAATGAAAACTCCCTAGGGGCTGTATCTTCCCTAAGAGAAAAGAAGTGGTGCCCAGCCCTACTACTGGCCTCCCATTCAGAACCAGACTTCAGAGTCTGGGGGAAAACAGCCAAAACAGAAACTAAAGACTAAAGGGGTCACACCTCCTTATACCAGTTAGGAGCTACAGGCTGACAGGCACCACCTGCTGGGCAAGTTAGAGAAAGCACAGCAGCTTGAGGCCTTACAGGGTGTGTCAATCTTCCAAGGCACACCCTCAAGGAGACCTGACACTGAATATTGCCCCCTTCTGAAATCTGAGCCCATTCTGGTCTGGGAATACCTGATTGGGGAAACCAAGGAAACCAGATGCCTAGACAACAGAAAACTATAACCTATACTAAGAAAAATGAAGTTATGGCCCAGTCAAAGGAACAAACTTACACTTCAACTGAGATACAGGAATTGAAACAAATAATGCTACATCAATTTAGTTGAGGGAAGATGTGACAAAAGAGATGAAGTGTATAATGAAAACACTGGGCTAATATAAGGTAGAAATCAAAAGATTGAAAAAACAACTGGCAGAATCTATGGTAATGAATGGCAAAACACCAGAGATGAAAGACACAATGGAGACATACAACAGCAGATCTCAAAAAGGCAGAAGAAAACACTCAGAAACTGGAGAATGAGCACCTGAAAGCCTACACACAGCAGATAGAGAAAAGAATGGAAAAATATGAGCAATGTCTCCAGGAACTTAAGGACAAAACAAAAAGAAAGAATGTATGTGTCATTGGTGTCCCAGAAAGAGAAGAGAAGGGAAAGGGGGCAGAAGCAATAATAGAGGAAATAATCAATGAAAATTTCCCATCTCTTAGGAAAGACATAAAATTACAGATCCAAGAAGCACAGTGTACCCCAAACAGAATAGATATGAATAGACCTACACCAAGACACTTAATAATCAGATTATCCAGTGTCAAAGATAAAAGAATCCTGAAAGCAGCAAGAGAAAAGCGATCCATCACATACAAAGGAAGCTTGATAAGACTGTGTGTGGATTTCTTAGTAGAGGCAAGAAGGAAGTGGGGTGATATATTTAAGATACTGAAAGAGAAAAACCACCAACCAAGAATCCTATATCCAGCAAAACTGTCCTTCAAATATGAGGGAGGGTTTAAAATATTCTCTGACAAACAATGACAGAGTTTGTGAACAAGATACCTGCTCTACAGGAAATACTAAAGGGAGCACTACAGACAGATAGGAAAAGACAGAAGTGAGAGGTTTGGAACACAATCTTGGGTGATGGTAGCACAGAAATGTAAGAACACTTAACAAAGATGACTGTGAGTATGGTTGAAAGAGGAAAGTTAGGAGCATGTGGGACACCAGAAGGAAAGAGGAAAAATAAAGGCTGGGACTGCATAACTCAGTGAAACCTAGAGTGGTCAACAGGCGTGATAAAATGTACAATATATTTTTACATGAGGGAGAACAAATGAATGTCAACATTGCAAGGTGTTAAAAATAGGGTGGTATTGGAGGAAAAATAAAATCAATGCAAACTAGAGACTATAATTAACAGAAACATTGCATTATGCTTCCTTTAATGTAACAAGGCAATATACCAAAGCTAAATGCATATAAGAGGGGGACATAAGGGAGGGATATGGGATTCTTGGCATTGCTGATGTTGTCTGACTCTTTATTCTACTTAGTTTAATGCTATCTTTCCTTTTGTTGCTTCATAGCTGTCATGTTTTGTTTTGTTTTGTTTCTCTTTCTTTTTTCTTTTTCTTTTGTCTCTCTACCTTCTTTGACTCTTCTTCCTTCTTTAGGAAGAAATGAAAATGTTCTTATATAGATAGTGGTGAGGGTGGTGAATACATAAATATGTGACTATACAGGGAACCATCGATTGTTTACTTACAATGGAATGTATGGGGTGTGAACAAAACCATCTTTAAAAAATGGGTTGATGAAGAAACATTGAGGACAGTATACTGGGTGAAATGTCAGACACAGAAGGACAAATATTGCAGGGTCTCACTGATATTAACTAATTATAATATGTAAAATCATAGACATGAAATATAAGTTATCAGGATATAGAACGAGGCTAAAGAATGGGGAGCAGTTGCTTTTTATGAGCAGAATGTTAAACTAGGTGAACTTAAGTGTTTGAAAATGGACATAGGTAACAGTAGCACATTGTAAGAATAACAGTGCTGAATGGTGTGTGAATGTGCTGGAAAGGGGAAGCTCAGAGTCACGTATGTCACCAGAAGGAAAGTTGGAGGTTAAAGGATGGGAATGTATAAAACAGCAAATCCTATGGTGGGCAATGTCCGTGATTAACAGTACAAATATTAGAAATCTCTCTCATGAACTAGAACAAATGTCTGACACTATAACTAAAAGTTAATAATAGAGGGGCATATAGGGAGAAAAGTATACCTATTGCAAACTATATACTACAGTTAGTAGTATGTTAACATTCTTTCATCAACAGTAACAAATGTACTATACTAATACTATGAGTTAAAAATGGAGGGGGGTGGTTAGGGATATGGGAGGATTTGAATTTCCTTTTTTTTTTTGGTCTTTATTTCTTTTCTGGAGTAATGAAAATGTTCTAAAAATTCAAAAAAAATTTGGTTGTGGTGATGGATGCACAGCTGTATGATGGTACCATGGGCAATTGATTGTACACTTTGCATCTTTGGATAATTGTATAGAATGTGAACAATCTCAATAAAAAAAAATGAGGGAGAGAGGATAAAACATGGGACTGTATTAAACAGTGAACCCTGTGGTGGACAACAACTGTGAATAATAGTACAAATATAAAAATATTCTTTCATGAACTAGAACAAATGTACATCACTATTACAAGGAGTTAACAATAGAGTGGTATATGAGATAAATGTACCTATGGCAAACTATGGGCTACAGTTAATAGTAATATTTTAATATTCTTTCATCAACAGTAACAAATGCACCACATAAATGTTAAGGGTTAATAAAGTGGGGAAAAGGGGTATAGGATGTTTTGGGGTTTTTTTTTTGGAATAATGAAAATATGCTAAAATTGATTGTGGTGATTAATGCACAACCATGTGATGATACTGTGAAACAATGTACATTTTGGATGGGTCGTATGGTATGTGAATATACCTCAATAAAGCTGTGAGGGAGAGTTTAAAATATTCACAGATAAACAGAAACTGAGAGAGTTCATCAAGAGATCTGCCCTATGAGGAATACTAAAGGGAGTTCTGCAGGGTGAAAGGAAAAGACAGGAGAGAGGGGTCTGGAGGACAGTGTCAGTGAAGATTATCAGTAAGGGTAACTAATGGGGTAAAAAGAAAGACAAAAATAAGATATGATATATAAAAACCAAAGGATGAAATGAAGTAAGTACTGCCTTTACAGTAATAACACTTAATGGATTAAACTCCCCAATCAAAAGACACAGATTGACAGAATACATAAAAAAAGTATGATCCTTCTACATGCTATCTATAAGAGACTCACCTTAGACCCAGGGACACAAATGGGTTGAAAGTAAAAGTTGGAAAAAGATATTCCATGCAAACAGTAACCAAAAAAGAGCTGGGGTAAAAAAGACACCTTATCTTAATAAAAGGGGCAATTCACCAAGAGAAAATAACGATAAATATTCATGCTCCTAATCAAGGTGCCCCCAAATACATGAAGCAAACACTGGCGAAACTGAAGGGAGAATTAGACATCTCCACAATAAAAGTTGGAGACTTCAATACACCACTCTCAACAATGGATAGAACTTCGAGACAGGATCAACAAGGAAACAGAGAACCTGGGTAATATGATGACTGAACTAGGCCTAACAGACATACACGGAATTTTGCACCCCCGAACAGCAGAACATACACTTTTCTCAAGTACCAGTACCATGAATAATTCTCCAGGATAGACCACCTGTTAGGTGACAAACCAAGTCTCAGTACATTTAAAAAGACTGAAATTATACACAGCTCTTTCTCTGACCATAATGGAATGAAGCTGGAAATCAATAACAAGCAGATAACTGGAAAATTCACAAATTCGTGGAGGTTAAACAACACAATTTTAAACATTCAGTAAGTCGAAGAATTGCAAGAGAATCTGTAAATATCTTGAGATGAATGAAAATGAGAACGCAACATATCAAAGCTTATGGGATGCAACAAAGGCAATGCTGAGAGGGAAATTTATAGCCCTAAATGCCTACATTAAAAAAGAAGAGCTAAAATCAAAGACCTAACTGCACACCTAGAGGAATTGGAAAAAGTACAGCAAACTAATCCCAAAGCAAGCAGAAGGAAAGAAATAACAAAGATTAGAGCAGAAACAAATGAAATCAAGAATTAAAAAACAATAGAATTAACAAAAGCAAAGGTTGGTTCTTTGGTAGGATCAATAAAATTGACAAACCCTTAGCTAGAGTAACAAAGAGAAACAGAAAGAAGATGCAAATAAATATCAAAAATGGGGGGGGCATTACTACTGACACCACAGAAATAGAAAAGATCATAAGAGGATACTATGAACAACTGCATGCCAAAAAATGAGACAACCTAGATGAAACAGACAAATTCCTAGAAACACACAAATAGCCTACATTGTCTCTGGAAGAAATAGAAGACCTCAGCAGACAAATTACAAGTAAAGAGATTGAGTCAGTCATCAGAAACCTCCCAACAAAGAAAAGCCCAGGACCAGATGGCTTCACAGGTGAATTCTACCACTCATTCCAAGAAGAATTAGTATTAATCCTGCTCAAACTGTTCCTAAAAATTGAAGAGGAGAGGACACTACCTAACTCATTCTGTGAAGCCAACATCACCCTAATACCAAAGCCGGATAAAGATATTACAAGAAAAAAATTACAGACCATTTTCTCTAATGAATATAGATGCAAAAATCCTCAACAAAATATTTACAAATTGCACCCAACATATTAAAGAATTATAGACCATGATCAAATGGGTTTTATCCCAGGTATGCAAAAGTAGTTCAATGCAAGAAAATCAATTAACATTAACAAATTGAAGGGGAAAAAAACTGCATGATAATCTTGATGGATGTGGAAAAGGCACTTGACAAAATCCAGCATTCTTTCTTGATAAAAACACTTTGAAAGACAGAAATAGAAGGAAACTGTCTCAACATGGTAAAGGGCATATATGAAAAACCCACAGGCAACTTTGTACTCAGTGGTGAAAGACTGAAAAAGTTTTCTTTGTAAAATCTGGAAGAAGACAAGAATGCTCACTGTCACCATTGTTTTTTAACATTGTGCTGGAAGTTCTAGCTGGGGCAGTGAGGTGAGAAAAGGAAATAAAAGGCATCCAAATTGGAAAGGAAGAAGTAAAACTTTCACTGTTTGTAGAGTATATGATCCTATATTTAGAAACACCCCCCCCCCCCGCGAAATCTACAACAAAGCTACCGAACTGATCAATGAATTCATCAAAGTGGTTGGATACAAGATCAACATGCAAAAGTCAGTAGTGTTTCTATACACTAGTAAGGAGCAATCTTAGGAGGAAGTAAAGACAAAATTCCATTTATGATAACAACTGCAAGAATCAAGAATCTAGGAGTACACTTAATCAAGGTTGTAAAGGACTTGTACACAGAAAACTACAAAACATTGCTAAAAGAAATCAAGGAAGACCTAGATACATAGAAGGACATTCCATGTTCATGAATTAGAAGACTAAGTATCATTAAGATGTCAAGTCTACCCAAATTGATTTACAAATTCAATGTAATCCCAGTCAAAATCTCAAAAGCCTACTTTGCAGAAATGGAGAAGCCAATTATCAAATTTATTTGGAAGGGTAAGGGGCCCCAAACAGCCAAAAACACCTTGAAAAAGAAAAACAAAGTTGAAGTACTCACACTTACTGACTTTAAAGCATATTACAAGGCTATAGTGGTCAAAACAGCATGGTAGTGGTATAAAGATAGATATTTTGATCAATGGAATAAAATTGAGAGTTTAGAAATAAGACCCTCACATTTATGGCCAATTGATATTTGACAAGGAGGCCAAGTCCACTCAACTGAGACTGAATTGTCTTTTCAACAAATTGTACTGGGAGAATTGGTTATCTGTATGCAAAAGAATGAAAGAGGACCCCTATCTCACACCTTATACAAAAATTAAAATGTATCAAAGACCTAAATATAAGAGCCAGGACCATAAAACTAGAAGAAAATACAAGGAAACATCCTCAAGATCTTGTGGTAAGCAGTGGTTTCCTGGACTTTACACTCCCTTAAAGGTGGATGAGGGAAATAGGACAGGCTGAAAAGAAGCAAGGAACCCAGAAAAATAGTTACCTGTGGGGGGAGGCAAAGGGGAATGGGGGGAAGGGGAAAGAAGCAGAGGCAAGACTTCTCAGAATACACCTTTTTGTGTTGTTTGGATTTTTGATGTATGTAAACAGTTGTTTATTCACAAACGAAGAAGAAGAATGGGGAGAGGGATGGAAAGGAAGAAGAGGAGTAGGAAGAAGTAGAGAAGCAGGAGGAGGAGGAGGGAGAGTTCGAGGAGGACAAGTGTTAAGATGATTCCTACTGCAAAACCTAGAAAAGGTTCAGAACTGGAGGAACCTTTTCAGGACCCTCTGAAGAGGAAGTGGGTTTGGGACTGGGGCTGAGAGCAGTGGGGGAGCATAGGTGGGGGGCGGGGCGGGAAGGCTGCATGACAGCTGAGGCCCTAGCTTCCCTCTCCCAGCTGTCGCAGCCCAGACCCTGGAGTCTCAGGGACACCAGGCACAGCTGGAGGTGGGTGGAGGTGACATTAAAGCAGGGGGGCTAAGGGAGTCTGCCAACTGGGTGATGAGACCCCTCCCCAGCCCCCTTCCCCAGTTCTGGAACTCTGGGAACTCTACATGCCCCACCCCAGCCCACCCCCAGGAGCACATTAGAGGATTTCCAAGGAAGGAGAAGGCCTCTGGTGACGGGCCATGGGACTGACTGAAGGGCCCACCTGCGCTGAGTTTCTCTGGGCCGGTTCCTGTTCTGAATGCGCTGCCTGGACCAGCTCATCACCTCCTCCCCAGGGGGCCACCGGCATCTTTCCCGTTCTGCAGGGGGGGCAGCCACGCAGAGAGACTTCTGTCAGGATCCTGCCAGCCCGCTCATTCACGCCCGGTCCATCTGCTTTGAGCCTTCAAAGTACTGTTAAAAAAAACTCCTGGACTGTGCTCTTTGTCTTTGGGGTTGATTAATGTCTTTTTTTTTTTTGATAAAATTTTTATTGCTTCACTATCATCTTAGTGGGGCTTGGGGAGAAAAAGGAGATGAGAAAGTGGGTGCTTAAGTTGCCACTTTTAAGTGGAAGGTAAGTGAACTTCATTTTTCTGGAATGTTCCTTTTAAAATTGAAGATGATGCCTTTCCTCTTTAACATGAGTTCATGGCTTATGAGAAAGGGCTAGGATGGGGCCAGACTGGGTGCTCAGGAGCTCGCAGGCCCTAGCTAGCGCTGGCTGCAGGAGCACTCCCATCTCACCAGCCAGCCCCTACAGTTGCAAATTCTACATGACGCATTTGCTTAAAACCATGTTTGTCGGTTCCTGGTTTGAAGACCTTATTAAAGAGTGCTTGTTCCTTCATTTTGAAAAGCTAAATCTTTTTAAATATAAACATTGAACTGGACAGCCCTGTCTGAAGAATTTCGTATCATTTTGGCCACCCTCTCCCATTAGAAAAAGGGGGAAAAATGACAAGGAGTTAAATACCAAGGTCTGTCTCCTCCAGAGCTTTGAGGATGAAGGAAAACGCCTCAGTTGGCTCCCACAGTCTTGGGAGTGATTTGTTACTCTTTTAAAAAATACACAGCCAGGAAAACGTTCTCACGTTGAAAGGCAGCTCCCTCCGTCCCCAACACGCGCTTTCACAGGCTCCCGCACCTGCCATCCTGCAATTTATTTCCCCTTAGCTTCTCTATCTGTTCTCCACCGCAGCTCACTGTTTTATTTACATGCTCTCCAGAGGAGAGCCGCGACTCAAATAATTCTGCTTTCTGTGGCTCTCCCTGAGCTCGCTCTCTGCCGGGGCCACTCCATTTCCTCATCTTTTGGAGGATTTTCCCCTTGCAAGATAGATCAGAAACCCGAGGATCTGGAAGAGAAAAATGCAGCTCCTCGGTCCTGAAAAAAGGAGAGGGAGCGCAGTCTGCTGGGACAGGGGACCCTGCAGCCTCCCTGCGGCGCCCAGAGCAGCGGCGGAGCGCGCCGCGCCTTTGGGCCCCGCCTGGATGTCCCTTTCGGGCGCCGCGAGAGGCCGTGGCCCGGGGCTAATTCGCGCCGCCCGGGTGCGCTCCGCATCGGCAGCTGCCACTCGCCCTGGCCTCCAGCTCATTGCAGCCGAGTAATCCGCGGCTTTAGCGGAGCATAACCCTGGAATTTGAAGGAAAGTAACATTTTGAAACCTTCTTAACTGTTGGCGTCTTTTCTATAAGAAACTCTAGGCCATAAAATTGCTTCGTTCGGGTTTTTTTTTTTTTTCAATGTCAATTCTTCCGTGCCCTGATAAATTTCAGGCCACCTCTCTGCATACACAATCGGATTTTACTTCTAATGGGACATAGGGACGATTATATGACCAGATTTGTTGATAAAAAGAACCCGTCAGAAATACTTCCTCTTCTTCTTGGCTGAATTTCAGACCATCCCAGAAGCATCCGGTTACAGCCTCTCAGTTGCAGTTAGGCACTGGAAGAAAATGGAAAAATTGAGTGCCTGGCGGCAAATTTAAAGTTCTTCCTAGGTTCTTTCACTGGAGGTGCGAATTCTTCAAAATGGGGGATCCTTTACTAAGATTTGTGTTAAAGGGAGGGTGATATATAAGAATCAGAGTAACAATACCATTATCACAAATTACAGACTTCTTTGGAATTGTGTTTGATGCGAAATTACAGTCTGTCTGCAGCTTCCTTTTTGCAGCTGTGAGCTGTTTACTCTTTAACCATGCAACCTTAAGTTACAGAGAAGAGGGGGAAAAATCTCTGTTTAGGGCATGGCCTGCACTCATCTGTACAGATCCCAGTTATTTCTATAAGTTGCTTTACAGATTAATTCTAGTATCAGTTTTCCAGGCCCCTTGTGTAGTTTTGAAAGTGTTTTAAAAAATCATCAATAAGGAAAATCTGGACGAATTTCAAAGCAGAAATAAAAATAACAGTGATTTGGACATGAAAATTAAGGTTTAGCCTTTAAGAAAATCAACTTCATTGCTAATTTCTCTTCAGACACTTCCCAGAATCTGGCAAAGCCAAACTGTAGAAAGATCAGCCAGATGGTGGTTCGGCAGAAAATCTTATTTAGGTAACTCACACTGTTTGGGAATCACACATAAATAATGCCAAGCAATCCAGGCAGGCGGGTGGACTTGCAGATTTCATCAGCCTGCCCTCGCCCGCTGCCTGTGCCCAGGTGACATCTGCTTGTTCTGGAGGCAGAGTCGGAAGCAGGGGACTCCTAGGGCCGGTTCAATCACTGAATAGCTGGTGGGACTTGGACAAGGAACTTAATTCCAGATGCTTAAATTCTCTCATCTGTGCAAAGAAGAGATTAGAATAGATACTCTTTCAGATTCCTTCAGTTCAAAGCAAGTTCTGATTCTAGGTCATTTTCTGATTCATAAGCTGATATTGGGGCCTTGTAGGAAGTCTTCAAGGAAGAAATGAAGTTTGAGCAGTGCCATGAAAATTTGGTTTGAGAGTTTTAGGATATTCTAAGCTGGAAACTGATGTGTTAGAAGTGAGTGAGAATAGAACACCCTTGAAGAATTGATTAAAATTCTTGCTGGGCCCTTTCTTTAGCTGCAGTAATACCTAGAAATAATGTAAATCACCTAGCACAGTATCAGTCACCTTTAGTTATTCACTGAATGGAAGCTATTAATGATATTGGAAGCTGGCTACCATTAAAGCAGAAAGGGTGCCTGAAGAATCAATAAGAGGGAGAAGTATTGAAAAAGTATAAAGCCTGGAGTAACAAACTATAAATTACTGTGAGGGGCAATTGTGAACTATCTAGGGACCTACAAAGATAAATATCCCAGGCAGTTATTACTTATGGAGGGTGATTCCTTCTGCCAAGTGGAAGTGCAAAGAAAGGCAGAGTGGGAACAGCCAAGCTGGGAGACCACTCAGCATGCTGTGATCTACCTTAGGATGATACCGTCCTGAGAATTCACCCTGGAAATTCCCTGCAAGTCATTGGTGATGGGAATCATACAAACAACTATACCAGTGGCAGCGACACTCAGAGTGCTCAGATAGAAGCTGTCCCTTGTGAAAGGGTAGGGCAGAAAGAGAAACCACATTGCAAACACTAATCGATGAAGTGGCTTTGAACAGGCTAGAATGGCTCCTGCTTATATGGAACAATTAGCAAATATTTATTGACAGGCTAAATGGATGGATGGATGGATGGGTGGGTGATGGGTGGATGGATGGATGGGAGGATGGATGGATGGGTGGGTGGGTGGTTGGGTGATGGGTGGATGGGTGATGAGTGGATCGATGGATGGAAGGATGGAAGGATGGATGAATGGTATCCTTGAAGTTAAAGATAGAGTGGAAGGAAAAGGAAGAGGACTGTTTAAAATGGCAAAATACATATTTGAAAAAGCTCCATCCTTTCCTTCTGCCCTGGTTATTTCTTTTGATCCTCATCTCCTTGCCCGACTGAGGAATGTTTCAGGTGGGTGACCCCAAACCTGATTAAAGCCCAGAGATTCCCTGTCTAGAACCTTACAGAGGCCTTTAACATGCTGTAACAAAAGTCATTGTGTCTTTTTCAAAATTTTTCATCTCTCTTTCTTTTCATTCTAATTGCTATTTCCCTAGCTCGGGCTTTCGTTATCCGACTTCTGTCCCAACAGCCTCCTAATGTATCTCTCTGCATCCAGTTTCACGCCAATATAAGCCATTAAATAATCCAGCCTTCATGCTCAAAACTTCCCAAGGTTTTGCTTTACGTGTAAGTTAAAATCCAAGTTGCTCTGTTTGACTTGCAATAACCTTTCCCCAACTCTTATCCAAGCATATCTTCTGCTTTTCTTCAAGGATCTTCCCATCCTGTCAGAACTGTCTGTCCTCAAACTTGCCATGTCATCCTTGCCTGTATGCTTATGCATTTTCTTTGGCTGCAGAATCCTACCCACCCCTTACCCGGCCTTCAAGTGCAGATCAGTATGTCTCTGCTCCTCTCCCCACCCCCCCAACCATTCCTTTCCTTTCCGATCATCATTCATCTACTAACTTTTCTTTTGGTGATGTTATACCACCAATCCCAACCAGACAAGATAATGAACACCCTGAGGGAAGGGATTACATCTTATATTTCCTTCCCCACAGTGTTTTGCATTGTCTCAATAAAGAGTGATTAATGGAAAAATCTATCGGTAGCGATGAGATTTCGGAGGCACTTGTTGATTTACAAAGTGATTTCAAATTTGTTTTATTCGTTAAAGTGAAGGGAAGCTATCTTTCTGAAGGGTATATAAAAATAGAATTTTAAAATCAGAATTCCCATTGGAATAATAAATTCAATTACATTTTGGATTTTTTTTTAATGTGATATTAGTTTTTCATTTCTTCTGCTAGTTGTTTCCAGGCAACATTGAACATGTCAAATAAAAAAGTATAAACAGAAGACTGTGAGATGTACGACCTTACTTTGAAAATCCTGCCCTTGGCAGGCTGCACACACTGTTCAGCATTCTGACTAGACGTTTCTTAAAGGCCAGAACTCTTTTCTCAGTTTGGGTTTTTCCAGAAAGAACTTGGATGATTTTAGGAAGATAACTTGCTGTGGTAAAGAATGCAGGATTTGGAATTATATAATCTGAACTGTTTGAATCCTGACGTTATTGCTGTGTGATTAGGAAAAATCATTTAAACTTTCTGAGCTTTGATTTCTTTGTGAAACAGGCATAAATATCCAATCTGCCTACCTCCCAATGAGGTTTTGTGATATGAGTGACTATTTTACAGAATAATAAAGATGCCTTTTGTTGCTGCCATTGTCATCATCGCCATCATCCTCATCATCACCAACACCATCACTAGAGACTGTACAAAGGGCAGAGGGGAGGCCACCCTCGGCATTTCTCCCCAGCCAGGAATTGGGAGAGTCCCTTTAGCACCTGCTTGGCTGCCCACGCATGCAGCGTGAACCGCACCTGACCCAGAGCCGCCTTTCCACAGCCAGAATCAGCACCTGCTTGGTGTACCCTCTTGCCTTCCACTGATGGCTCATTCCAACCCACTATCCTCTGGGGACCTGGCCCCTGGCTTACTGAAGGGCCCAGACTTTTCCTGTTGTAGAACCAGTTTGAGATGACCTTGGGAAGGCAACTGGAAATGGCAATTCCAGCCTGATTCTGGGATAAATCACAGAGGCCTTTGATGTGTGTCCTGAGCTTGGTTTTCGGTCCTAATCACTTCACAATCTGCACTTGAACCTCTCCTTTCTCTGTTAACACAGTGAAGGAACAATTATCTTCCCTATGAAAATTGTCAGTACTCTTTCCCCCTTCTCTGTTCTCACACGGCACCCGATTGTGAGGGATGAAATAAGGCGATGGAGAACACCTGGGGCTATTAACTTCCACAAACCCCTTGAGGATCCAGGCTAATGCTGAAGGTCACCAGGAGAGAATTTCTAAATGAAAAGTGGGAGCACTGGACTTGTTAAAAAACTTCCTCTTCCTGCAAGGAAGAAGGACCCTTCTATTACAACAGAAACTAGGCCATTTCAGAAGAAAGCTGAATTGTTTTCTGTATGATAATAAAATAAAATGTGCCCTTGCCAGGTGTCCCTCAAAAGAAATGGTCCTTCCAGATGTGCGGAGTGACTGCTTTATTTTTGGTCCATTTTAAGATCAATGTACATCCGTCTCACGTGGTTTAAGAGCAGCAGTGGAGGACAATCCTTTTGAAGAGAAATTGACTCTCAAGGTGCGACTAGACCTTATCTATGGGTTTTTAACCAGAACAGCATTATTCTGGAATGATATTCTATTATGGAACATCCTTATTCTGTTTTTTTAATGTAATTTTATTGAAATATATTCACATACCATACTATCCAAAGTGTACAACAGTTTTTCAGTTTCATCATATATTTGTGCATTCAACACAATCAATTTTTGAACATTTTCAATCACTCCAAAAAAAAACAAAAAATGAAAATGAAAATAAGAAAAAAAAAAAGTAAAAGAGAATACTCAAAGCATCCCATACCCCTCCTCCCCCTCATTTACTATTTTTAATTGAAATATATTCACATACCATACAATCATCCAAAGTGTAAAACAGTTGTTCACAGTATCATCATATAGTTGTACATTCTTCATTCACCACAGTCCATTTTTGAACATTTTCATTACTCCAAAAAATAAAAATAAGAACAAAACTAAAAGTTAAAAGGACACTCAAAATGTCCCATACCCCCCTCCTCCGTATTATTCATTTACTTTGTGTCCCCATTTTTTCTACTCATTTGTCTATACACTGGGTACAGGGAGTGTGAGCCATTAGGTTTTCACAATCACACAGTCACACCACGTAAGCTATACAGTTATACGATCGCCTTCAAGAATCAAGGATTCAGGATTGCAATGCAACAACTCCAGATATTTCTTTCTAACTATTCTAATAAACTAAAAAGGGACATCTGTATAATGCATATGTGTCACCTCCAGAATGACCTCTCGACTCCATTTGAAATGTCTCAGCCGTTGAAACTTTATTTTGCTTCAATTCTCCTCCCCCTTTTGGTCCAAAAGGCTTTCTCAATCACACGATGCAGGGGCCAGGCTCATTCTCAGGAGCCACGTTCCACACTGCCAGGGAGATTTATACTCTTGGGAGTCAGGAACATCCTTATTCTTCACCCTGGCCTCATGAAGCTTAAGAGAAAGGTCCAATTATGGAGCCATATGGCAAAGAGAAATTTTGGTAAACAAATTTGTATTTCAATAAAATTTAACAGTTCCATAAAATATAATAATTAAAATGTAAAATAGTAAGTATATTTGCTCAAAGTTACATTCATAGCTTACCAGATGGTGATTTGTGGATTTATGTTCCACAAGCAGAGGATTTTTAGGCAGGTAATATTTCCAATATTCTCTTTCTCCCCCATTTCTATTTTTGGCAATATTTGTGGTTCATCGTATCACCACCCCCTCAAACCAGCTTTGCTTCCGAGAACGTCTTTGGTCACGCATCTAGCAGTACAGTGTATTGCAGGTCTTTGTGTTGATTTCCATTTCCTTGTTTATTTGCGAGTTCTCTGATCCAGGATTGGAGGGGAAAGAATACAAGAAAGATTGCTTTCCCCACATGATTTCCCTCTCTGTTTTCCTGGCTCTGCTTTGAATGGCAAATGTTAAGAGCAGCCTTGCTGGGTGGAATGTTTTTCTCTCCCTTACTAGAGGGGTTAGAGTTAAATTAAAGAAACTGTGGCTGTTTTTCAGCTGCACTGGTGAAATGGTGGAGGAGCGAGCTAATCAGCTTTCTCTTCTCTACCTTCATCCTGCCACCAATCTGCCTTTTCCCCTTCATTTCTCAGCCTCTCCTTTCTCCCCTGAAATAAGAGCTCAGAGCTATTAGTGGGGAGGAGGTGGGAGGAAGAGGGGCAGGTAAATGAGAGCAACAAGAGGTGAGGTTCAGTATTGTCTGATTCTCTCCTCCCTGGACCGAAGGTACTTAAACACTGGGGCCACTCGAAAGTAAAGGAAATCGTAACTCTAAGTTTCTTTCAATCACCTGAACATCATTTTTTTTCTCAGTCTCCTTCAAATACACTCCTTAGCCTGCAGCGTTGCTTAGAGCAGTCTTTTTATTCAAGTGGCACCAACCAGCCCAGAAGCATTAGGATTCCAATAAGGTTGCCTCTGATTGCACTGGACAAGTCCCCGCTACTTAGAAAACAAGGCTGAAAGATCTCAGATTAAGACGGTTGGAGAGGATGGCACAGATCAGGACTGAGAGGCTCATGTAAATCCCCTTCCCATAAACATGGTATGAAATGGGAGCCATAGCAGTCCTACAAAAAATGTAAAATATTCCATTATAACACCTCATGCTACAACATGAATTCATACATAACAGGCCAAATGGTGATACAACCATATCAATATCAGGTAAAAACTGACAGAGAGCAACTATAGTCCATGAGGACGAGGATGGGGGCAGAGGGTGTGGTCAATTTCTCCCATAAGCCAGCAAGATTGAATGGTTCTACAATGTGATTGTACAAAGGAAAAGCAATGCCAGTAGTCCCCCATTTGAAGAGCAAGACCTGGGATTTGCCTTTCTATGAGTCATGTGGGAGCCCGCGGCCCAGGGATACCCCAAGGACCTTGAAGACTGTGCACAAAGCAGCTAGTATGACCTTGGTCAGTTAAGGTTTGACCTACTCTCCTTGTAGGATCAGGCCTCCGGAGCTAAATTTACTCTATAACTTACCTCCTCCCTGAAACTCCCTGAGGCATGATTATCTACAAGATAATCTATAATCCTCTCCTCTTCCCTGTTGACTACAATCAATCCCTCCCTAGTCACAATACCCCAGCTCCCGCCTTATGCTCTCATACCCATTTGAATGTCTTTGTCCTGATCACCCACTCCCTGGCACCCCCTGCTTTTGCAGAGTATCTTCACTTTGAGCTCTGAACCTGCTGCCACTCAGAGCAGCTCCTGAATCCAGGCAACGTGACCAACTTCCATTTCCTTGTAAGTAAGCCCCAAATAAAAGTTCATGCCTCTAGACATGCCCAGAGTCTTCTTTGGCCTCTTGGCAGCAAAGGCCCACCTGGGCCATTGACAAGTGCTGTGGTAAATGGAATTACGTACCCCAGTTTAGTCATGCCCATCCCATGGGTGTGAACCCATTGTAAACAGGACCTCTTGACAATGTTCTTTTTAGTTAAGGTGTGGCCCTACTGAAGGAGAGCGGCTCTTAATCCACATTACTGGAGGACTTATAAAGAGGAGAAACCAGAAGCCGGAAGTTGAAGACGGCCACACAGGAAGAAGCCGGAAGTCAGAGGAAAGTGGAAGAAAAGACACAAGGAGAGCGGGATCGCCATGTGACGGGGGGCAGAGGTGCAGCCAAGGGACCCCGAGGACAGCAGGGAGCTGCCCCCAGAACACCATGCACTCCTGGGGAAAGCATGGCCTTGCTTATGCCTTGATGTTGGAGACGATGAGACAATAAATGCTTGGTGTTTAACCCAATACATGCTTGTTGCTGTGCATTTGTCATTGCAGCTCTGGAAAACGAAGACATTTAGGAATGCATAAAGCACGCTGGGTCATTGAATGGGCCGAAGGTAACAAGCGTTCTGGGTTCCTCAGGCAGCTCTGCTCAGAATTAAGCAGTTGGGATTCATCACTTCACTTAGGGTTTGAGCATCGTTCCCTTAGGTGCTTTCATGTCCTCCAGCCAAGCAAACTGGAGCTAGTGCCAGTGGCTTCTGTCTCTTAGGCCAACTTGCTCAACTTCAATTTTGGTCCTTGAGATTTTTATTTTGACATTTTAAAAATTGCCTCCCCGGTGCATGGGCCTTGACTTGTGTGATGGTTCCGAGTGAATTCCAACAAATTAGTGTATCTTTTTGGATCTTTATAGAAATATAGGAAGATAAATTGCATCTGTCTCCTGTGAAAGTTACAACTTCAGCAGAATGTCAGGCTGGGAGGGCTGCAAGGAAGAGTTCCTGACAGTTGCTCAATGGAGCAGCCTGAATGGAGCTGGAAAAATAAAGACTCTCTGCTGAGGCAGATGGCCCATAGGTGAAAATATGAATGAACCTCATATTCCAGACCCCTGGGAAATCATTCCACGCTGATGGAGGGTTTTCCATCATCTTGGCGAAAAAAAAAATCCCTCAAACCCTACGTCTCTCTTGTCTGGAAGTCATTTAGATGGAAATCTCAACTGTCTGTGATGCTACCAAAATTTAGGAAGGAAGTTAAGATGTCCTCTGAGGAATTAAAATAGATGTCACCAACCCTGTGCACAAAAATACATGTACTTTGATGTTTAGGCCCTTTTTAGGGCCCATTTACTCCTTCTTGAGACAGAATTCCAACAAACTTTACACTCTGTTTTTTAACTCATGCCCATCTGAAGCCATATTTGGAAGAATGCGGGAGACTTCTGGAGCAGAAAGAAATGGCAGCCACAGAGAGGGAAGAGACCAAAACAAAACAAAAGTGAACCTTAAAAACAGACAAAGACCTCAGGAAGCTTCCTGGGACCATTTCAGGAAGAGCCAGATAGCTCTATACTCAGCCCGTGAGGGGGCGGCAGTGCCTCTTTGCAACCTGATACAGAAGTGACCTTCCTAACAAGGCTGGATGTTATCAACAAGGGATTAAAATATGCTCATCCTATTGCCATTTGTAGATACGGTTTAAAAAGCCATCCTTCCAAAATGATTAGATATTTTCAAAGGGAAAGATTTCAGTTATCTAGAAATCTATCACTTAACAAAACTTCATTCCTTTATTCTTACTTTATCATGCATCAACTCAACTAATTCAGCCTCAAAAAATTAACAGAGCTGCCAGGTGACCCCCTTGTTTTAGTTGTTATTATTATTGAGAAAAGAATTGTTTTTATTGTTTTTATCTGACTCTTCCACCTTTTCCACCACCTCTTATACACACATATACACATGTACATCTAAGAGATCAAGTCTGGTGTATTCTATATCTAAATATGTTTGAAATTTCTCCCCTCTCCTGCCACTGCCTTAGTTCAGGTGTTCAGTTTCTTTCCTGGATAACAATAGCATCCTGATTAGTCTCCATGATGAGGAGATGATCTCCCTAAAACACAAACCTAATCATGCCCTCATCCTACTTCAAGTCCTGTAGCAGTTTCCCATTTGCTTTCAGGACTGAGTTCAAACTCGTCCAACCAATCTGATAATATTATGCCCCGGCAAGTTGGTGGAGTAACTAGAACTCTCATTCATTGTTGGTAGGAATGCAAAATGGTACAGCCACTTTCGAAAAGAATTTGGCAGTTTCTTATAAATTAAACAGAAACTTACCATAGAACCCAATAATCCTGCTCCTAGGTATATACTCAAGAAAAACCTACATTCACACAAAAACTTCTACACAAATGTTCATAGAGGCTTTATTAATAATTGCCAAAATCTGGGAAAAACCAATATCCCTTAACTGGGGAATGGATAGGCTGTGGGACATCCATAAAATGGAATAATACTGAGTGATAAAAAAAAGAAACAAACTCCTGATACATGCAACAACATGTAGGAATCTTAAATGCATTAGGCTAAATCAGATTTTAAAACCCCTACTTTATGATTCTGTTTTATGATATTCTTGCAAAGGTAAAACTATAACAGTAAACACCATTGATTGCCCAGGGGTGGGGGAGGGGCTGACTACAAAAGGACATAGGAGACAATTTTGGGGACAGGGTTTTAGTGATGGTTCTACAACTGTATCCATTTGTCAAAGCTCACAGAACCATACACTAAAAAGGGTGCGTTTAAATCAAGCCTGGCCTGAGGAGCCTGGTGGGCAGGTGCCCAGCCCTGGAGCAGTGGCCCAAAACCAAGGACAATGAGGAGGCAGAGCAGGCACTGCCGGACGTATTCCAGGAAGGGCTGGCCAAGGTGGTGCAGGACCCACTGCTCTGTGATCTACTCATCCAGTTTCTCAGAATTTCCTCATGATTTTGAGGACAACTTGTCAGCACCACCTACTGAGTCCTGTTTGGACTGTTTGGGAGTGAAAAGCCAGAGGAGAACAAACGGTGGCTGAGTTCTTCACAGTGCAACCGTAGGAATCAATGACCTTGGAGGACGTAACTATTGACATCCCAGAAAAAACTGTACAGAGATGTGATCCTGGAGAACATCGGTCATCTGGTCTCCATGGGGTATCAATTCTGTAAATCAGATGTCATTTCTCAATTGGAACAAGATGTGATGTGCTAGAGCAAGATGTGATTTCTCAATGTGGAGAGATGGAATAGGATTTCCCCAAGACCCTGAGACCCAGTAGTGAAAGTGGCCTCAAAAATCAAGAGATAATTTCCACCCAGGATCACAGGAAGGACTCATGTAGTGTCATGTCACTGTAAAGATTTCACCCTGGAAAGGAGCCATTTGAATTTCATATGTATAAGGAAGTTGTTACTCACAACTCAGTAATGATTTGATATGTGTTAACTCACCTTGGAGAGAAGCCCTATAAATATAATGAAAGTGGAAAACACTTCAGTCAGAGTGCACACCTTTGCAGACACCGGAGAACTCACACTGTAGAAAAACCCTATAAATGTGATGGATATGGAAGAGCCTTCAGCTGTAGCTCTCACCTCAGCACACACCAAGATTTCAGTAATAATTATTCCTTCAAATGACGTAAGAAAATCCACACTGAAGAAAGACCATGTGAAAGTCTTCTGTAAGGAAAAGCCTTTAGTCAGTGTTCTAACCTTAGACAATATGAGATCATCCACACCGGAAATACAAATGCCACGAATGTGGAGGAGCCTTCAGCTGCAGCTCTCACGTTAATACACACCAGAGAACTCACACTGGGGAGAAATCTGATGCCTGTATTCAGTATGGAAGTGCCTTCAGTGATTGATCTTTCATCCTTCGGTCAACATCAAGCAAATCCACCCTGGAGAGAAACCACGTTAATGTCATCTGTGTGGGAAAGCCTTTTCAACGCTCTAACCTTCAACATGGGAGGACTCACACGGGAGAGAAACCCAAATGTCGGTAGAGCTTTTGGCCAGAACTCTCATCTTTTAACCCAGCAGAGAACTCACACTGGGGAGAAGTCCCGTGCCTATAGTAAGTGTAATAGAACCTTCAGTGGAAGTTCTCAACTCTCAAACGACCAGAGAACACACAGCAGTCAGAAACCCTAGGTCTATAATCACTGTTGATGAACATTCATCAGAACTGCCTTCTTGGTGTGCACAAGAAAGCTCAGAGAAGCGGTAACCCCTAAGACTGGAAGGAACACAGTGACATGGTTAAACATAAGAAAAGTCCAGCTGGAGAAACAACTCAGTGGAATAAACTTGGTGTAGGCTTCACTTATCCTGTGCATAATAATCTAGAGCAATATATACTGGAAAGAATATCAAGAATACTTTGGCACATAATTTGGCAAATAACAAACTTTAGCCAAATGACCTATAATTGAAAATATTTCGGATATGGATGTCAGTTTCTGAAGTGTTCTTCAAAATGTTGGATGTAGAAGTGGGAACAAATAATACTCAGTGAGGTTAAATCTTTTGCAGTCAATTCATTGGTCATGTTGTGAATACATATGCAATAAAATTTATTGCTGAAAATTCTGATACGTTGGTATGTGTCTTGGAAAATGATGAAACATTATATGGAATATAGTGGGCCATTTTTCCTTTAAAATTTCATTTGTGCTGGTAAGTTAGTCTTTCTATTTTTTATAACGCTCTAAACATAATTTGAAAGACTTAGGTCGATGATAAACTAACTTTGTTCACTGAGAAATGAGGATCACAAAAATATGTCTTTACTATATTAATGTTAAAATATGACTTGGAATGAATGAATGGAAAGATAAATAAGAAACATATCATTTTAAGTTTTTTAACTTTTTAGGGTGATTTTTACTGTATGAAAATTATATTTTATTTTTTTTTAAATGGGAAAACAAAAGTAGAGTGACTGTATGTTTCTTTTTTTTTTTAATTAAATTCAGTTTTATTGAAATACATTCACACACCATACAATCATCCATGATACACAATCCACTGTCCACAGTATGATAACATAGTTATGCGTTCATCACCACAGTCTATCTCTGAACATTTTCCTTACATCAGAAAGAACCAGAACAAGAATAAAAAATAAAAGTGAAAAAACACCCAAATCATCCCCCCATCCCACCCCATTTGTCCTTTAGTTTTTATCCCCATTCCTCCACTCATCCATACACTAGATAAAGGGGGTGTGATCCACAAGGTCTTCACAATCACACTGTCACCCCTTGTAATCTACATTATTATATAATTGTCTTCAGGAGTCCAGACTGCTGGGTTGGAGTTTGGTAGTTTCAGGTATTTACTTCTAGCTATTCCAATACTTTAAAGCCTAAGAGGTGTTATCTATATAGTGCATAAGAATGTCCACCAGAGTGACCTCTCGACTCCATTTGGAATCTCTCAGCCACTGAAACTATTTCGTCTCATTTTGCATCCCCCTTTTGGTCAAGAAGATACTGTCAGTCCCACAATGCCGGGTCCACATTCATCCCCGGGAGTCATATTCTGCGTTGCCAGGGAGATTTACACCCCTGGGAGTCGGGTCCCACGTAGGGGGGAGGTGACTGTATGTTTCAATTTGCCTAGTACAGTCCAGGTTTATGCTTATTGTCCCAGGGTAATTTATTATTGGCTTCTTACCCTCCATTCTCAAAAATGTCCCCAAATTATCTGATCATAGACTTAGCTGAGGATTCCCTCCCCACCCCCCACCTAGAAAGCAGAATCCAAGACAGGGCTTATGGGCAGGTAGTTTGTTTTGGGAAATGATTCTCGGGAAGAGGTTTAGGGAACTGGGGAAGAGTAAAACAGGGAAAGAAGGAAAGCCAAAAGAGACTGTCGTCCAATTGGTCACCCAGATGTGTAGTTGGGGCTTGACGCCACTGGAATCATCCTCCTATGGGATGGAAGAGGCAGCATTTTCCCACTGGCTCTCATGCCCCACTGGTCAAACATGGAGAGTTAACGTCCAGGTTGCCCATGTGTGAGGTTAGGTGGGTCAGTGCTGGCCTCCTGGTCAGTGTCAGCAAAGCCCCAGAACAGAAAGAGGAAGGTACTGCTGGAAGCCAAGGCAAGTGCTGTCAGCAATGGCTGGAGGAAGGCGCAGGCTGAGAAGATGTGAGGTGGGACCAAAGAGATGTCAGATTCAGTCTTCCTACTTAAGAGGCCCTTTTGCACTGGCCCCTGAATTCCCTTCTGACTTTACCTCCAGCCACTTATTCATATGCTCCTTTAATGCCAGACATCCTAAACACCTTTCCCTGGGCCCTTTGTGCTCTCCCAAAGGACTACTCAAACTAGTTCTTCTTTAGGGCTTCCATCTGATGTTGTACTGGTTGTACACTACACAAGGGCTCCTGTACCCAGGAGCTGGGGCTTAAATCCAGTCCAGTCACCGCTTACCCAGCCAGGTACCGGCACAGCTGTGTCTTTGCACAAAAGTACCCTATGGCCTTGTAGCAATCCTGCTCCTTGCAGCCTGGCATCCTCTGATCCATCCTCTGACCCATCCTTTGTCTGCTTAACTCCTGGTTACCTTTCCAAACTCACCTTAAGAAATATTTCTCCTTGGAAGCCTTTCCTGTTCCCCCACCCCCACCACAAGCTGTTAAATGCCCCTCTTTTGTCTTCCATAATGCCTTCAGCACACTTGTACTGCTTTGAATCCCAGAATTATTGGCAATAATTATTGGCAATACATATTTTGCTTTTCAATTTCACTTCTTTTTCTTTTGCTGAATTCTCCCTAACATAGCTTGTCTTCAAAATGCTGATCTCTAAGATTGGTGAGAAATAATAGGAGAAAAGAGAATGAAAGTTAATGAGAGTGAAGGAGGACATGACATGCCTAGAGACCTCCAGAAAAAATTGAAGATAAGGATTTCACATGCCCAATCCCCAGTTTCCATCACTGATTGGTGTCCAGAGGTGAGATGTACATAGTCCTAAGTCTCTGAAAATACGGATGTAAAACTCACCTCTTTCACCAAGTGGCTGAGAGTATTGATTAATGTTCACAAAATCATTTAAAGCTGAAAAGTTGCACACAAGTCCTTAGATATTAGATATGCTTTGCATAATAAGCTTTAGGTGCAAAATTTATGCAATAAATCAAGTAACTTGGCTCAGAAGCGAAAAAGCACGTACAAGGTACATGTTCAGAATCCACATTAATTACACAATCAACAACTTGCAAACATTCATTTCAGACTGCACTATCGATAATCTGAATCTTAAATCTCCTTTGTGTGCATTCCAGTGTGATTATCAGCACAGTGTAGGACTTTGTAATGTATATTTTAATGCACTTCTAGGTTTCCATTTTTTGTGTTAGATATATTCTGATTCTTTTTCCCAGTGATGGAAAAAGTTGACAGCACTAAGAAAATTAATATACTTCATTTTACAAAGTTTGAAATGCTGGCTTTTGCCATTATGCATCCATTGTAGAGGTAACAACTATGCTATTGTAATGATAATGATTTCCTCTGTCATTTTTCAGTTTGTATGTGAGTCCTTAAGCTCTTTATAAGCTAGAACTACTTTTCACTTCTCTGAAACAGGGAGATCCTTAAAGGTGATAACACTTTATTATAATCATGTATTTAATGTCTGTCTTCTCCCTCTATTGTAGTTTCATGAATCCAGGAACTATTTTTGACTTGCTTACACACTATTTGGCATACAGCAGGTGTTCAATAAACATCCTACATAAAGTGGAGGGGGTGGTTGGGGAGAAAGAGAGAATGGCTGTCAGTGGTACTGATACTATCTAAGAGAGATGGATGCAGGGAGGGAGGGACTGACTGACAGCACACAGTCTAGAAAGCTAGAGAACAAGTTTTCAAGATTGAACAGAAGATTTCAGTTTGCTAGGGTTGGCAAATCTTGGCTCAAACCACCCAACTATGGAAACTGTGTAAACATGGTATTGCTATTTCTTAAACCTTAAGATATCTGAAACAAGAGGATAGTATTATTAATTTTTTAAAAACTCCTTGCCCAAAAGGGTAAGTATGTGGCTTATAATTAGTAGGGTAGAATCCAGAACCTTCTAGGCTAAACAGGCTCACTCATTTTGGGGTCTTAACAGCACCTTGGATGGCATTTTGCACCTAGTTGTTTCTCAGTACAGTATGTGTGAGTATTGAGTATTGATATTACTGATATTGACTATTGATATTATCTGGCTATCATGTATGGAGCCCCTTACTCTCTGTCAAAATGTGCTACCACACATGAACATTTTGACTCCCATTTTACAGAGAGAGGAGACCAAAGAGGCTCCAATCTCGTACAAGAAGTAACAGGTACAATGTGGATTTAAACTCGGGATACTCTAAGTGATCTTTCTCTTATATTGCGGGAGAGTCTGCTTTTTGGTTTTAAGCATGTGACCTTGAACACGTCACTTAACTTTTATGAGCATCCATTTTCTTTCTGGTCTTTTTCCTTAGAAAATCCTACAAGCCGAAGAACAGGAAGGCAGGGAAGGCACTCCCTGTGGTGATGGAGCTGTCCGTGGTCCTGACAAGGCTGGAACAAATAAAGCAATGATCAGCCTATCAAAAGGAAGAGCACATGAGGCCAGAATTGCCTCCATTAATAAAGATCTTGCTGCTATTCTCTGTGTCTCTTAAGTAATTAAGCATGCTATCTCTTACTGCTGAGTGTATGGATTATGCCAGGAACCAAACCCCTGTAAATTAAAGATGCAGGTAGAATTGCACAACCCTCTCCTTCCCTCCCCTGTGCCTGAAATAGCCCGTGTGTTCCAACCAAATGAGCTGTGGTCACATCTTATCTCCATTTTTTATTATTTTGTCTTGAATTACAGATACTTTTTTTGCCCAACAGATGTTCTTAAGCCTGATTTTCCAAGCTTAGTCACCCTAAGAATCAAGTGAAATTAATTTTACAAGTTATCTAAGTAACCAGGGAAGTTCCTCTGTTTTAGGATGTTTCCATTGCCTTTCAATTTATTCATAGGAACATGTAGTTCACATATGCAGGTATTCGTATCAAGGGATATACATTTACTGTATGAAAAGCAATATAAGTTGCAATTCAAAACAAAGATGCAGTGGATACAGGACGTGTGAGAACATATAAAGTAAGCACTTACCCATCCTTTTTCTGTCAATACGGCTAATTACTGAATTTTGTACCATCATTTCTTATTGTTTCCAACTTAACCCCAATGTATAATTTAACTTGTAAAAAAACATTAATAATAAACCACTGTTATTTTGTAATCTTTTTGCTCCATGAAGACCTTTGCAAGGTTAAAAAAATTGTGATGTTTAAAGACATAAGGAGACCCTCCCAAACTTAGTGAAATAGCATGTCCTATTGAGAATTATTATAAGCTATATCTGTACTAATAAGGATATAGTGGACAGCAGTAAAAGTAAAATTCTAAAAACAATGAGTTGTAGGGTTATGACCTAGGCATTTCTCCTAATGTTTACTTGAGTTCCTCTTTGAACTGGGGATTCACTCATATATCTGCGTGTATATATATGCTTTCGTATTTTCATGCACATGGATATATTTTCATACATGTATTATGGCTGAATCTAAGCTGTTTGCATATGGGGCCAAAGGAAGCCATCTTTTCCTTCCTCCAAATTATGTACCTAAGTGATTTGCAAAAGGAAAGAGGCCTTCAAGGGGTGATTTTGAAGGGTTCTTGTAGCAAGCAATGAAAGGGATGATTTTGCAAGTTAAGGCAGAGAAAAGGAGTAGAGAGCCTAGTAACTGGTATTCACCCTAGCTCAAGGACTAAGAAAAAAACGAGGGAGAAAGGAAGATCTCCCCCATCCCCACTTAAATGAAAAAAAAAAAGCCAGGCCTTAGAGCTGTAAGGTTTGAAGGGAACAGGGCCATTTGGCTCCTGGAGGGTTTGCAGCTTTGGCAGTCTTGGAAGCAACACCTTGGGCAGGGGCAGCATTCGCCCCCAGGTGCTGAGGAAGAGACAACTGGCAGGGACTGGAGGGTGCCCAGGATCAGGGTGGCTGTCCATACACCTGGGCAGGTGTCAGCAGCAACAAGCTTGTGCAGACCAAATACATTTCACAGAAGGCAGCAAGGGCATAGAACTCACACACATCTAGATGTGTTTGGGGGAAGCAACATTCATCTCCAAATCAGGTGCAACAGATTTTGTCACACTATCATCTAGTTATGAAATTTTAATTTTCAATTACATTAGTAATGCATATATGCTTCTTTAGAAAAACATGCAAGTATTAAAGAAAGGCTAGAATCTCATTGATCATCACCCTAGACCTGGTTCCTTCCCCCTTTCTCCAGCAATAACCAATAATCTGCCATATTAAGGAACTTTCTTCCACAAGAAAAATTATGGCCTGGAAGTCAATGAAAGTACAAGTTTTAACCTTGACTTTTTAAAAATGAATGACCAGAAGCATCAAGAATAGACACACTACAAAATGGAGGGGAAAAGAGCTTCAAATGAGATGTTGGAAATATTTATCTCTATAAGCCCAATCTAATAAATATAACATTTCTCTAGAAAAGAAAAAGAAAAATAGAGTGAAAGATTTGGGCCTAACTGACTAATACATGGTCTATTCCAAGATGTTTCCAGAAAGAAAGAAAGACGGACAGAAAGAAAAAGAAAATTCACACGCTCTTTAGGTTGTGTCTACATTAGGCTTGCTTATAATGACTAATTTTTCCCAAATACAGTTTTCTTCTTCCTCATTGATGATTTTAGGTATTTAAGAGATAAAAGGATGGGTATTAAATCATGTGTTTCTTCTTAACAGTTTATTAATGGACTTATATTTGAAATTTTAGAAAATATGATAAAATTCCCTGGTTCAAAAAATTTCAGAAAGAAGTAGTGGTTCCTAATCATAGAATAAATACTCACGGCCTCCATTTACTAGTTAATTCCTTCTCCAAATGTTTTAATATAACCATGTGGTTATCATTACTTAATTTAATGATTCAGGTGTTCTGATTTTCCTGAAATAGTAATTTGGTAAATGGTACTTCCATGGCCTAAAAGAGTTAATGCACTCTCCAGAAGTGCTGTGTGTACTCCCACAGGCAGTCCAGCTCAGGGAGACTCTCTCTGGCTTTTAATGTCCAGTGGCAGCATCCTTGGTCTCAGGGCATTTTGTCCTTTTTCCAGGGCTACTTGGTACTACTCCGAATGGACGACTTGGCTGTGAAGCAGACATGACAGGGAATTCCTTCACATATATGGAGCATAACTCAAAGATGAATGAGCTGATATATTTCCACAATTTAAAAAAAGAGCCACTAAAGAGGCAATAATAATTAAATATAATATATGATTTGGACTGGATTTAATAATGGAAGACACATGAATAAACAGAAATATAGATTGTAAGCTTTATATTGATATTAAAATTCTTGAACTTGATAAAGGTACTTAAGGTGGGAATATAAGTGAATATTCTTATTCTTAGGAAATATACATGTAAGTATTATATGTCCAAGGACCATGACATATACAACCTATGCTCAAATGTCTAGAAAGCAGATAGATAACCAGACAGACGAACAGATTGATGGACGGATGGATGGACTGATGAACATATAGAATGATACAGCAAATGTGACAAAATACAGATATGGATATCAGGGAGAGGGGACTGTTGGTGTGTTTTGTATGGATTTTGCATTATTTTTGCAACTGTAATGTAAGTTTGAAATTATTTCAAAATAAAGTTTCAAGAAAATAATATATGATTGAGCTGGGTACTTGTGGATGACAGATGTCCAGTCGTAAAGAGGCCCCTGTGTTTACAGCGAACATCTTAAGAGCACCCTGCAGGTCACATCTGGACAGTTAAATCATCATCTGCTCCGTGCTTTCCTTCCTGCTGCAAAATTCTCTGTGGGCTTTCTCTCGATCACTGACTCTCAGTACAAACTTGGTTTATGGTGAGTTTGAGCAGGGTGTCTGTCAGAAGTTATTTGGCAGCCAGATTATTTTTCAACTGATATGATTTTCAAAGAATTTGTTGAAAGAAATGATTGGTTGTGGAACATGATGTCCACACACTTCAGATAAAAATGGGTCCTTCGCTTGCTGGCCTGAGCTTCAGGTCTGGATCACCCTGCAGTAGGGCAGGCATCACAAAGGATCTGGAGAGAAGAGGAAACCCCCCTCCCAACTCACACTAACCTGCAAAGCCTCTCCCCTCTGTGGGTGCTCCTTCTCCTATCACTCGGCCTCCAGGCCTGAGAAATAAGGATGTACTGTTGCCGAGGAACCAATAAAAATAAACCCAGTGACTGCCTGCCATTGAGAGGGGTGATAGTTTGAATAATGTGCCCAATTTAGACATGTTGTTAATCTTAATCCATATCCTGTGGATGTGAACATATTGTAAACAAGACCTTGTGAAGTGGTTGTTTTTGATTAAGGTGTGGCCCATCTGCAGGAGGGTGGATCTTGATTCATGTTCGTGGAGGCCTTATAAAGAGAAGAAACTGGGAACCAGAAGGTGGAGAAGGCAAGAAAACGCTGGAAGTCAGAGGAAACTGGAAGAGCAAACCCAAGGTGTGAGAGATGGCCATGTGACAGGGGCGGGGAGCAGAGATGCGAGCCTTGGAACCCCAGGGACTGTGGTCAGCCAGCACCAGAACGCTACAGACGTGGGGAGAAAGCAAGCTTGGCTGATATGTTGATTTCGGAGTTCTTCTAGCCTAAAAACTGCCAGCTGATAATTGTTTAAGCAAACTCATTGTGTGGCATTTGTTGTCATAGCAGCCCGGCAAACTGAGACAGAGGGAAAGACAATTAAGTACATCGGCAGAGTAATTAAATACATTGGCAGAGTAAGAGCCCATTGCAGGGGCTCCATATATGCGTGTTAATTTAAGTATGGGCAAAGTGCTGTGGAGGCAGAAAGGATAGTCATGGATGGGGACTGCATGTGGGGGTGATGGTGGCAGGGTTGAGGAAGGCTCCAGGAAAGGTTTGTGGAGATGTGAATAGAGTTTTGGCAAATACCATTTGGCCATGTGGACAGAGAGTGTTTGCGAGCCTTGGCTTTGGGCTCTGGCAGATCTGTTTCAAATTCCAACTCTCCACTCATTAGCTATGTGACCACAGGCAAATTCCTTCATATCTCTGAGCCTCAGTTTCCTCATTTGTAAAATGGGATTGATAATACCTACTTCAAAGGATTGCTCTAAGAATGGAAGGAGGTAATATATGTCAAGCCTGTACCACGATGCCTGGCACACTCGATCACAGAGGCAACTGGCTATGTGGACGTCCATCCATCAAGAGAGAGGGTGCTGAGGAGGAATGGTCATCTCTTAAAGGGCCGTAGACCAGAATTTGGACTGACCTAAGTCCAGATTGAGCCAGTGGAAGGCTCTATTGGGATAGGAGTGTGTGTTTGGGGAAGGGGGAAGCGAGTGACAGCTTGATGGCCTCATGGGAGAATGGAGAAGGAATTAAAGGGGAGCAGCCCATCTTCGCCTGTAAATGTTGAGGTGTAAACACCATGTGAACACAGTTATTTGCCAAAGACCTTAAAACAAGATTGGAAGAGAGAAGGCAAACAGCTCAGAAATCCTTGCTTTCCAGCTTGCTGGCAATGTCACAGATCTTGCATGCTTTTGTTAACTTTGCATATATATCTTAACAGCAAGAGGCATTTTCTTGTGCTAAGTTTAGATTAAATGCAAAGAATAAAGGTTACACACACAGGAAGCTGGCCTGGCATTTAATTCAACTTGTAAGAAAGGAATAAGTTTCGTTTTCACATAGAGACAGCATGGAATAAGGGAAATGGAGGCAAAACCAGTTTAAACAAGCCCCAGACAAAGAGAAGAGAGAATCTGCCTGATGTAAAGAGACATGAGGTAGTATCAGAGGTGGGAACTCACAGCAAAAAAATAAAAATTTGGGGGGGGGGCATTGGCTAATCAGTTCAAAATCTCAATAATGAGCTAGTTGGCTCTCTGGGATTGGCTGTACAAATTAAAATCTCAAAAGATGAATTAGTTAGTGTTCTCGGATAGGCTGTAACCTCTGTAGTACCCAGTCAATGGGGAAACAGGGGAGGGACTTGCGAATTAGGAGTAGGAGATTTAAACATCGCCATTCTCTTCCTCTGGGGCGCCAGCCTTCCGCGTGTTTGGCTGGACGCCCCATCTTGCAAGATCGTAAATAAATTCTTTTCTCCTCCAGAACCGAGAGAGCGTTTATTCCCTTACAGGTACCGCTTTATTTCCGACAAACTCTTCCGCTCTGATTCTCCAACTTGCCTCAAGAAGGTATATAGACACTTATTTTCTACATCCAAGATGTCTGTAATCTTCTGAGGTGAATAGAGATGATGGAGGGAATAAAATACTGATCTAATGGCAAAACAAAACAAAAACAAAACAAAACTAAGATTTTACCACTTCATAGCTCTTTGATCCTGGAGGAATAAATGAGCCTCGGTTTTTCATCTGTAAAATGGGTGAAAAAACCTATACCACGTGGGCTGCCGTGAGGAGCTGAACCTGCTGCCGATGGTGGAGAACCTATTGCCCACCAGTAATGACAAGCCATCCCTCCCTTTGTCTAAAAAGAAAAGCTTCTTTCAGAGCTTGCTTTATACAAAATTTGAAAATAGGCAAAATCTATTTCTGGCTTTCCCTACCCTTAAATTTATGTCTCTCTCAGTGTCAAAACCTAAGGTTCTGGAGCTCTCACCCTACTAACCACTCCCAGGAGGGGAGAGCTGAGACGTCATTAACACCTCGGCGCAAATGTGCTTAATGCATGCTCCCTGCTGAGAGTGTTTGCATTTTAAAAAGAGACCCAAGGAAAAGGCCGAGTTTCAGGCTTTCAAAGCAGAGCAGGGTGGTGTGTTAGAAAACCTCAGATCAGGCTGGGAATTCTTTATTCAATGGAAAGCCCACGTCTGCTGCCATTAAACCAGACCTTTGTTGTCTTATATGCTAATTCCAAACTGAGCCCATTGTAACTCTTGAACTCACACAGAAAAATACAAATAAACACATGCTTATCTTCAACTGCTATCATTAAATTTTACGCTGGGAGGGAAAATTTGCAGGCTCGTTCTGCTCAAATGAAGGTTCCAGTTGAAGCCCGTCAGCGGCCCAACACCTCGGTAATTCTAATCCCCTTCAGCGCAGGTTTACTAATCTCTCCCTATTATCTTTTCCTCATGACAGGCTTCTCCTTTGCTTTGCAACACCTGTCAGTTCCTTCTCGTAGTGAACCACCACGATTACATTATTACCCGAAACACAGATCCCACTGCTAAGGAAATATTTTTCTTCCTACAGACCTTGCACGCAGTATTCTCAGAAAATGTTAATAGACTGCAAGAAGAAAGGTTGGTTATTCAATGGAATCTCACTCTTCTTTTTTTAACTATAATGTCACAAGCTTAGCCTGTCACATCCAATTAGTTGCAAAGAACTACGCCTTTCCCCTTTGCCCTGCTCTCAGATCCTCCCCCTCTGACCTGCCCCACACTGTCTGGTGGTGGGGTTTGCTGGCGTTGCTACCAGAGAAACGATGGGTAAGTATAAAATCAAGCCTGGAAGGTGAATGCAGAATTTGGAACCACAGCCCAGTTTAATTACTGAGGACTGGGATGGAGGGTACCAAGAGACAGGTGTGTGGGAGCATGGGGGGTGGGAGGCAGGGCTGGGGAGATGGGTGCCAGAACTGTGTAGCCAAGTTCAGGCACTGATGGGGACATAAGGGAGCAGGTCCCAGAGACCCAAGGAGAAGCTGGGGAAGGGAATTTCATCCTGTAAATACCGTTTTTCTGACTGCTTTTAAAAGAATGGATGCACTGCCGCTTAGTCATGTTTTTGGGGGCATTTCTCTCTGTTAAGCCTTTCCTTTCCCAATTAAGATTCTTACTGTATTTAAAAAATACAGAATCTCAGAAAGTGGGAGGTGAGCATTGGTTTTTGCAAAAAATTTTCCCAGGTAATTCTAAAGTAGCCAGAATTAACCACTGCTTTAGTCTCTGCCGCATACATCCATTCTCCATTCTACTTCTAGATAAATCTCTCTGAGCTTGATGCTTTAGAACCCTTCCATGGCTCTCCATCTTCTTCTGAATTTGGACCAGACACTTCATATTATAGCCTAATCTGCCTTTTTAGTCTTAGCATCTGTGGTTTTCCTGTGTTTTCTTTTATGGCTTCACTTGGTGTTTTCTCTGCCTTGTCTTTGGCATGGTTGGATGTGGCCATGGCTGGGTGTGGCCATGGTTGGGTGTGGTCATGGCTGGGTGGGGCCGTGGCTGGGTGTGGCCATAGTTGGGTGTGGCCATGGTTGGGTGTGGCCGTGGCTGGGTGTGGCCATGGTTGGGTGGGGTGTGGTTGGATGTGGCCATGATTGGGTGTGACTGTGGCTGGGTGTGGCCGTGGTTGGGTGTGGCCATGGTTGACTTTGGCCATGGTTGGGTGGGGCTATAGTTGAGTGTAACCTTCTGCAGTACAGAGGTGTCAGGATTTGAATCATGTCCCCCACAAAAGAATAGCCCCAGTCCTGTGGACATGAACTCATTTACAAATAGGACCTTTGAAGATGCTATTATTATTTAAGATGTGGTTCATTTGTGAATAGGATCTTTGACGATCCTATTTTGGTTGAGGCCATATGGAATCAGGGTGGGCCTTAATCCATATGACTGGAGGCCTTATAAGCAAAGGAAATTTAATCAGAAGAAAGCAGAAACCAGTAGAAGCCAGAAGTCCGAAGAAGTCAGATCGGAGAGTGGGATCACCATGTGGTGGAAGCCTGCCTTCACTAGATGCTTACAGTCCTTGCCAAAAGCCCAGCCAGGCTGACATCTTGAATGTAGATGTCTAGCCTTCAAAGCTGTGAGATGATAAATGCTTGTCTAAGCCACCCTACTGTGTGGTATTTGTCATAGCAGCCCGGGCAAACTACAAGAGGGGACTGACAGAGACAGAGAGCTGAATTTAGATCACCCCCAGAAGGGGCAGGCCCTGGGAGGGGCAGGCCCTGGGAGGTGTTGGAGGGAAAGCTCCCCACCCAGGGCCAGCAGCATGTAGTGTCTGGAGAGCACGAGAACAGCCCCAGGTGTTGCCTGGTGCAGGGACCGGAGGTGTCCTGTGGGGCAGAGGTAATAATGCTCAGAGATTTAAGGAGATGGGACACTCGTAGACCACAGCAGGGTCTCAGCTGTCAAGCCCCAGAAGGACTGAGTAGTGAGCCTCCAGGGCGAGGAGAACAAGGTTGGATGTGGGTGGCTGTCCCGTGCTGCTCCACAGCAGGTTGTCATAATAAGCTCCCAGGCACCTGCTGCTCGCTCTTCCTCTCCTGAGGCAGTGGGATCTGCCCAGGGAGTGTTGGAACAGCCCTGGCCCTGCAGTCGCTGGGCTTGGAGACAGTCCCTGGCTGCCTCACTCTCCAGGGCCCAAGAGCGGGAGGGAAGGCCACCCCTCCGCACGCTCTTCATCCCCATTTCCTGAGCCTCGGGCCTGGTTCCAGCTTCCCTGCAGCCCATTTCCTCTTGCTCTGGGTTCCCTTGGCCCTGGCCCTGCACCTGCCCCTGCCACACACTCTGCTCTTCTGAGAACTTATGCCAGGATCAGCCCTTGACCACACCCCTCCTGGCTTCGGCCAGGAATTGGCCTGAATTTGCCACGAGTCCTCCCACCCCATTTGGACTAGGTTTAACATGGTTAGACCCTTGCCCAGTCCACTGTTTCTGCTCCTACTTGATCTTGTGTTTGGTAAATTCCAGAACCTTTTCCCTTGGTTCAGACCCCAAACATACTCTTCCCTACAAATTCCACCTCCCACCCCTGCTTGCATCTGACCTCATGTCACTACTCCCTATTATCATGGACATAGTTTAAAATCAGGCTAGAAGGAAATATTTATTGACACGGAAAGATGTTTATGCTAGTGCTAAGTGGGAAAAAAAGCCCATTGCAAGATAGTTTATATGTATTAATCCCATTTGTATTTTAAAATTTATGCCATACCTGCCCAGAAATGGGGCTAAAAGGACACTCAGCAATATGTTGAGTGGTTGTCTCTGGCAGGGGATGGAATTATGGAAATCTTTTGATTTTCTTCTTTTTGTTTTTATCTATCATATAATTATCCTATAGCAAATATGTAATGTCTTTGAAATAAAGAAAACTATAAAAAGACATTACTATTTTTTACAAAGAAAAGAAACTCTTAGCATTAGTTTCCTAGGACTGCTGTGACAAAGCATCTCGAACTATGTTCCGGTTTGCTAATGCTGCCGTTTTGCAAAACACCGGAAATGGATTGGCTTTTATAAAGGGGGTTTATTTGGTTACAAAGTTACAGTCTCAAGGCCATAAAGTGTCCAAGGTAAGGCATCAATAGGGTACCTTCACTGAAGGATGGATACCGGCATCTGGAAAACCTGTTAGCTGGGAAGGCACATGGCTGGCATCTGCTTGCTCCCAGGTTGCGTTTCAAAATGGCTTTCTCCCAAGTGTTACTCTTGGGACGTTTTGTCCTCTCTTAGCTGCAGCTCTCCAAAATGTCACTCATAGCTGCTCTGAGGTCCTTCTGTCTGTGAACTCCTTTATAGGACTCCAGTGATCCAATCAACACCCACCCCTCATGGGCGGGGCAACACCTCCATGGAAACTATCCAATCAAACCTTTCACTCACTGTTGATTGAGTCACATCTCCATGGAGGCACTCAATGAAAGGATTCCAATCTAATCAACACTAATACGTCTTCCCCCACAAGATTGCATCAAAGATAATGGCATTTGGGGAGACATAATACATCCAAACTGGCACAAACTGCTTGGCTTAAAACCACAGAAATTTATTGTCTCTCAGCTCTGGAGGTGAGAAGTCTGAAATCAAGGTGTCATGCAGGCCATGCACTAGGGATGCATTCTTCCTTGCCTTTTCTAGCTTCTGGTCACCCCAGGCAGGCGTTCCTTGACTTTTTACAGCATTGCTCCAACCTCTGCCTCTATCCGCATGTGGCCTTCTTCTCGATGTGTCTGTGTTAAATCTCCCTCTCCTTTCTCTTATGAAGACACCCATTAATGGATTCAGGGCCAATCCAGGATGATTTCCCTACATCCAGGATGATTTCATCTCAAGATCCTTAACCAATTACATGCAAAGACCCTATTTCCAAGTGAGGTCACATTTTGAGATTCTGGGTGGACATGAAGTTTGGTGGGGGTCAGGGGTTACTGGTCAACCCGTGACACAATGTAAGATAACTCCAGGGGTCCCAGTTGTCAAAAACAAGGCAGAAGTGCAACTGACAGCACTGGTTCAAGGGCAGGGTCAGATTAGCAGCCTGGGCGGCCCGAGGTGTAGGGCCTAGCTCCTGAGGAAAGAGAAAAGGACACACCGAAGACTGCAGCTGAATCCCAGGCCCCCACTATAGAGCTCTGCATCCCTGGACAAGTGACCTACCCTCTCTGTGCCTTGTTTTTCTGTTCTGAATAAACATGGGATTGGATTATTTGATGGCTAATCTGATGGGACTATTTCAAGGATTAAATAGATTATATTATGTAACAAACACTTCAAATGATACCTGGCATACAGTAAGCGTTCAATAAATGTTAGTTATGGGAAAGAATTGCAGGACTGGGAAGAAACCCCACCTGGCTCTTTAACAATATCCTTAGCCCCAACCCTTTTGTGCAACTTCTTTCTATATCCCTGAAATCCCCTGCGCTCTTTAAGCTCCATCTCGAATGCCATATCCTTATCTCCAGACTTTCTTTTCCAACCAGAGGAAACGGTGTCCTCATTTTCCTCTGAACCCACCTGCCTGTCTGCGTGGTTTCTCCAGCCCTGTGTGTATCCCGCCTCCCTGACAGTACTTTGTGCACTGGCTTTATTCTCCCTTTGGAACTGCACAACGGGGGCCCATGCAGTGCCTTACACATGGTGAATACACATTAATGATTTCAGCTGAATTACAGGCTTTGAAGATGATCCATTTACCTTGCAGAAATGCTAACTGAGCTCTCTGCCTGGGTATATGATAAACTCCTGAGATTGCATTGACAGAATTTTATTTAACGTGTCACTTTATACACACAAGGAAGTTTAATTGCACATAATTAAAATTATGATATTCAGTCACAAATAAAGTCTTAATCTGGCCAACAGTCCCACTGTCTCCACCCTTGTTTTTTGCCAACTGGGCTATAAATAAGAGGCAGGTTGTTTGAGCCAGTATCTGACCACAGAATAGCAAATGTCTTCGAAGGCACTTAAATCCCGAACAGTGACGGCACCTCATTTCCAGCCAAGTCTAATGCAAGGATCTGCACAAGGCTCTGCTGTTGGACTGTAATCAGCAGCATTATTTTTGGAGAAGGGAAATGCTAAACTTGCTAGAGTTTTGTTTTATATTTACCTCCTACACGTCTTGGCAAATAAGCTATAAGCCATTTGTTTTTCTCCATCCAGACCATACTTCCTTTCAAATGTTTTTGTATTACATTTGCCAGAGAGCTGCAGAATCTTAATTGTGGCACTGCATCAAAATCTGTCAGGAGGAGGTGGTTACAGGACTCAGTATCTATTTGCACCAGGCTATATGTTGGCTGCATACTTTGAAGTGACATGTCTAAGAATTGGAGTTCAAAAACCACATGCATTTGATTGGGGTTAAACGGTGTTCTGCATCACCCCTGCCCAAAGCCCACTGTAAATTCACTAGCACCTGTCATTGTTCTGGACATAAAGTAGGTGCTCAATAAATGCTTATTGATTGATTGCATTGCGACGTTCCTATAATGTCACTCTTGGAAAGGCATTGAACGAGCTTGCAGAATTAGTGTCTGCACAAAAGGAGCTTACGGTTTTCATGGGACAGAGGATGTGTGGGCATGGTTAGAGAGGAGGGGTTGGAAAAGCTGAGTACCTAACGCCAGTAAAGAAAAGGAAAACATGATGGAGGGTAGTGCAGGGCTGTGGGACATCCCGTCCTGTCGGCGTCCTGTGTCCAAGGGCTGAGCCCTACTTTCTTCAAGGCACTTCTGAGCAGCAGGGTGCTGGGGTGGCCTCGAGGTGGTGAGAGTACTTCTGCCGGAGCCTTGACCCTGGGGTTTTTGTTTACCTGGAAACATTCCTGCTTTTCTCCTGGGCTCTTGGGACTTCCTCTGTATGTGTGGGAGGTAGCCCAGCCTAGGTGGATGGATGGATGGATGTCTGCTTGGTTGGAAAACAAACCCTAAAACCTGGGAAACAGTGTGGGACAAACTGGGCACAGTTATTGGAAAGGAAAATTTATTGTTTCTTGACTCAGAAAACCTTTCACCTTTCATGTATAATTTTTTAAAATACAGTAGACTTTGGGATAATTCTAAAAGAGGAAATGAATTCATTTTGAATAATTTGAAGAAAAATATTGCTATTACTACTGTGGTGTGTGGGGAGAGGGAGGGGAGGGTAATAGATCAGTGTTCTCTTACATTTCAGAACTATAGACCCGATTCTGGGAGAAGAGAGGAGGAAGGGTGGACAAATGGTGGGAAGGTGGGACAGAGCTAAACAAGCACAATTGCTCAGTTCCCTTAGTCCCAAAGCCTTCACCACCTTCACAGGACGTGGAGAACAGATTCATTTTTGCTTCCGGATGCCCATGACCAAAATGTTTATTACACCTGCCAGAAGGTTCTCTCTTTATCTTTCAAACTACAGGAATGACAGAACATTTGTGGGCATGGTTGGTTAAGAAGTGTTTTCCCAGCCTAGCTGAGCTTGACCTCTTTTGATTTCCACTCGCTTTTAGCAAAACTTCACTGCAATAATCTATAAATCATTTAACTGTAGCTATATTTAAACCTACAAGAATCAGTCTCTCCAATCCCAACAATTGTTACTGACACAGAGGCGGCTCCTGAAAAAATCCTTAAAAAGCAATGATTCTAGGATCTGGGGTGGGCATTTGCACTACCTCCAACCCCAATTCTGATTTATTCCCTGGGGCGGGAATGTGCTCCCCCATCACCTTCTGCTTAAGGGTGCCCGTCATTTTGAGGGTTTTCCAAGCAGGGCTGTGTCATATCTTCCGTGTGTACCAGGGCAGATACAAGATCAGGAACCACTGTAGAAATGCACTCAGAGTTGAAGCCACTGGTTTCCAGGTGGACTTTATTAATGATGCTAAATTGCTTCTAGGTGTGTTTACAGCTAAATATTAAATAGCCATGGTTTTGAGGTACTCATTTGGGGGAAACCGATTAGGATGTGTTTCATGCAGGTCCTGTTAGAAACAGATGGTACATCCAAAGGGTGGAACAGAAGAGAGTGTAATGAAGGGATTTACAGGGGTGTGGACCAGGTGAAGGGAAACAAGGAGGGAGGGTGAGAAGTCCAGGGGCCAACGATGGCAGGGAGCCTTTGACATACCTGGACCTAACGGACCTGGGGAGAGGACAATGGGCTGGAGCCCTTGCAGAACTGTAGCTGTAGGAGAGGATGGCTGGGCAGGAACATGGCCATAGGGAGCCTAGAGGTGGGCGGATAAAGAACCCAACCTCTCTCTCCTGCCTTCTTGACTCCTGCCAGTGCCTTCCATTGCTGAACCCAACAGGAAGTCCTGGGCTCCAGTGCAGGGCAGAGGGGCAGAGGATGGACCAGGAGGTGGGATGTGCAAGAAGAACCACCAGCGCAGCTCAGCTCATGAAGATTGGTTGCCCATCTCAGGCGATCCACCCAGAGCATGAACAACACACAGGATGACTCTCCCACACCCACCACCCAAACCCACACCCCTCTGTTTCTCTGCTTTCCACCTCTCTCATTTTCCCATTTTAAATCTCCCTGAACTGCTCTGATTTCTTTGTTTCTTCAGGGTGACTTTGGGGTTTCTCTTAATTGCAGTTTCTTCATGTTTTAAATGAAGAATCCCTTCATGGAATTCTTGTGACTGAAAAACCCATTGAAAGCCCCTGGCATTATTCATGGACATTCTTGCCCACACCTTAGGGCCCCCCATATCTTCTCCATGTTCTTCTTTAGCCTTAGGTTTAGGTCCATGCCAGGTGGCTCTGGGGCAGCTCTATTAGCAGGTCCGTCTGCCTCACAAAAACAGGACAGAGAGAGGAATAGAATGGGCAAGAAAGCAGTTTCCCATAGAGGCCAAGATGGAGATAAAATACAGTGTCCATTAAACTAAAGCAGGAGATTAAAGGGGAGGAGCAGGCCAAAGCAGGAAGAATAAAATTCACAGACAATTCATCAGTCACCAAAGAAGGTATCAGTGCCATGTGGCCTGGCTTTTCTCCAAGGCATGAAACTTCATTTCCATGGAAGGATGGATGGAAGGAAGGAGGCTTTTATATTCATTCAGGCCTCTTGTAACTGCCCTGTTCCAGTAACAATGGGATTTCAGAGACACAGGAAGAATTCTTAAGGCTCCTAAGTCAGGTTTGGGAATGAAATCCTCACAGGAACATCTAGGAACTGCTCTTCCAAAGAATCTAGTTGTCAAGTCTGGATGGGAGGATGAGAGACGGTGGTGAGTAACGTCACGAATGGATGCAAAAATACAAGGTGAATCTTAGCTCTTAATATTCTTTTCAAAATGAGAACCATAAATAGTTACAAACTCATCCACTCTTCATCCGTCTTGGCTTCTCCTAAGGAACTCTTATCCAAGTATTTAAGATGCATGGTAAGATCCAAGCCTTGAATGGGTTTTATTCCTGGAATTAGGAACAATTTTTTAAGTGGTGTGGATTGCAGGATGCCTCCGTCAGGCTGCGCTGCACAAAGGCGGTCAGCAGCTGCTTGTCTAGGAAAACGGGGGCCACGAGGACACCTTCTAGTATCATCAAGAGTTAGGCAAATCGCAAATCTCACCGAAACGGGACCACGAATGATAAAAAATTAAGCCATGACCCAACTTGGTTAAATATGTCTAAGGTAATCTCATCACACACCTTGTTGTTTTTCCAAGGGAAAATCTTGGATTATAGAAAAGGAATTGCAGCACAGGAATCTGCCCGTGTTTACACTGCATTTGATTGTTCAGTCAATGAGTAAACTGAATCCATTTGGCAAAGGCACTGCATGGGGGGCTGCAGGACTCTGTTGGATTGAGCTGGTGAATGAGGTCTCCTAAACTGCCAAGGTGAGGACCAGGCTCTGAACCAGAGGGTTCCCACAGCACTGTGCTCATCCAGTGACGCTGCGCATGCCCTGCCTGTTTTAATTTCTCAAGGTCAAGCTTGGTTATGCACAAATTTCACCCAGTATCTGCTAAGTAGTTTGTCTTCCACCGACAAGGGTAAGTAACTGAAAGACGTTTTCTGAGGCTGAGTCTGGAGCCCCCTAGATGCTGGGATTAAATAGCTGAACCATCTCTGACTTCAGCTACCGTGGCTGCAGGGGCAGGAGACGCCAGGCTGGAGGCCAAGGGCAACACCGCTCCGACTTCCACGTTGCTCTTTGCTCCCTTGACTATCCACCCCCATAAATAATGGGATCAGCACTGTGGGAAGCCAGGTACAGCTACGGATTCAGTCAAGCAAACTCTGCTACTGTGTGCTTGCTGCCAATTTTCTGTCATTTGCTTCCATTTTAATGGAGAAGTTGGAGTTTTTCCCCAGAACTTTAACTTTGTACCTCAGGATTATTTTAGGGCATATTAGAGCTTTGATTTATGTGGTTTTCTTTGTCCCTTTTTATATTTTTAATTTGCCTTCTCTAATTTTCAGAATGCTTAGAGTAATTTTCTCTAATTGTTTTGCTTTTAATTCTACTACTTTTCAATTTTGTTTTTACTTTTGACCTGTGAGTCTACAATGCTGTCTAGTTTTTTTCAAATTTTGATTTCAATAATTTTAACTTTTATATTCTTGTACTTAATCGTTTATCTCTTTTACTTTTGTTTTAATTTTTATCTGTTTCTGGATTTTCTCTTTTAGCCTAAATTGTGTTTATCCTATCTCTATTTTATCATTTAATTTTTTTGAAATTTTTATGCCTTTCAATCATGATGTGCTTTAATACATTCTCATACTTAAAATGTTTAATTTCTATTTTTAAGTACCATTATTTAGTCTTATAAGATTTATTTTCCTCTTAAACAACTATTCTCCCTTTTACTCTTTTTCTTTCTTTTCTTTTATATTTTATTTACTTTTGAATTTAATTTTAGGGATCATTCATAGTTTAGGATTTTATTTGGGGGACCACTGGGGCCAGGTAGGAAACACAAATATGTGATTTGGGCTGGACAAGGCATTAGGGAAATGGGTATCGTGAGGCCCTGGAGACAGCATGTCCTGCCTAGAAGATCCAAATTCAGAAGAAACCCTTGAAGCAAATACCTAGGATATGAAGCCGGTGTTACCAGGGATAATTTCTGGGTAGGATTATAGTTTGCTTTCTCTTTATGCTCTTTTGTATTTTCAAATTCTTTTACAAATGTATTTCTTTTATAATAACAGGGAGGGAGAGTAAAAACAAAAATTAAACAAGAGGACAACAAAAACACCGTGCAGCCAGACAAAACATGTGTACTGGCTGGATACGGCCTGAGGACTTCAGGCTTCAGTTAGTAACCTGGATTTATTTTCATAGTGGGAGGAAAGAAGCTCATGTTGCAAACAGGTGAAGTTGAGGACATTGCTCTCCGCTCCTTTCCCTGCAGCCACCCTCTCACCCCCTCAATCAGTCTTCACCCTTTCAAGGACAGTTCTTCTCAAATCTTTACTTGTCAGGTTTCAATGGCTCCTATTAGCAAAACTACTTACCAGCTAACCTTAACAAGCACTTACTACATATCAGATGCCACTCTTTCTTCTAAGCAATTGAATTCTTTTTATTTAATGGATACTGTAAGTCATGTTGCAGATTGTTTCCATCCTTCGGCTGGCAGCTAGGAAGCTCAAAGCCAAATAGGGATCCACTGTAACCACTACTCATGACCTCAGCACTAGCTCACTTATGTCCAACTCACATTCTTTCCTTCTTTGATTGCCTCCATAATTTGTAGTCCTGTTTTATTGAATATATTTTGTAAGATACTTTAAATCTTTTTTTTACTTTTGGAATAATAAATGCACATGATCTGTCTTGGCTTACTTCCTCAGTCTCATTTTGGTATAATTCTTTCCACACCTCTCCTCTCCCTCACCAACACACACAGACACTCACCATACACATCCTTTTTCTGGGGCTATCCAGAATTAATAGTGATAGTTACCTAAATTCCCCATACTTTCTTCATAACCTTGCATTTACTATGAATTCTGCGTAGAGTTGGCTATTACTGTTTCCTACTCTTCGTCAGAGTTAACATTTTTTTCTAACATTTTATTGTGATTAACATTTTTACAAATCAAAATTTCTCATTTTAACCACTTTCAGGTGTACAACTCAGTGATATTAATTACCACAATCTTGTGCTACCAGTGCCACCATCCATTACCCAATCTTTTTTATCACAGAAACTCTGTACCCATTAAGCAGTAACTCCACATTCCCCTGCCTCCAGACTCTTGATATCCTCTGATCTACTTTCTGTCTATGTGAATTTTTTTATTCTAGGTGTATCACATAAGTAAGGCAATGCAATATTTGTCTTTTTGTGTCTGGCTTATATCCTCAACATGATTCTGTATTTTCGCATGTATCAGAACTTCATTCCTTTTGAAGAATGAATAATATTCCATTGTATGGATGTACCACATTTCGTTTATCCAGTCATTTGTTGATGGACATTGGGGTTGCTTGCACCTTTTGCCTTTTGTGAATAATGCTGCCATGAACCCCGGTGGACACAATGTTAACTTTGATCCACCTCCTCAAGGAGCCTTTCTCCTCAGTTTCCTTCTTTCCCGCCTTTCTGCTTAAGATGCTTGTCCTGCTCTCGTAGTGTTATCCTAATCATCATGGTGTGTGTGCCGGTTTGAATGTATTGTGTCCCCCAGAAAAAGCCATATTCTTTGATGCAATCTTGTGGGGCAGACATAATAGTGGGGATTAAGTTGGAACGTTTGGATTAGGTTGTCTGCATGGAGATGCGCCCCACCCAACTGTAGATGATAACTGATGGGATATTTCCATGGAGGAGTGGCCCCACCCATTCAGGGTGGGCCTTGATCAGTGGAGCCATATAAATGAGCTACAAAAAGAGAAGGAACGGAGTGCAGCTGTGAGTGATGTTTTGGAGAGGTGCAAGCTTGCTAGAGAGGAACGTCCTGGGAGGAAGCCATTTGGAAACCAGAACTTTGGAGCAGACGCCAGCCATGTGCCTTCCCAGCTAACAGAGGTTTTCCGGATGCCATTGGCCATCCTCCAGTGAAGGTACCCGATTGCTGATGTGTTACCTTGGACACTTTATGGCCTTAAGACTGTAACTGTGTAGCCAAATAAACCCCCTTTTTATAAAAGCCAACCCATCTCTGGTGTTTTGCATCCTGCAGCATTAGCAAACTAGAACAGTGTGCTTGCTCCACTGGATCTTCTCCACTAAACTGTGAGTTCCTTGGTGGCTAGGGCTTCTTTTTTGAACATGTCCATTAAGTAAAAGTACATAGAATAGAAACCAGCGAGAGCATTCCTAGAGGCATGGGCCTCTGTTTGGCTGAATTATTATATCCTATGTAGATTTTGATATAATCATCTATGATCTAATCATCTAATATGCACCAATGCCAAAGAATGATGTTACTTAAATCATTTGGTTTTCCCTGGAGAGCAAGTTTTCGCTCTATTAATGTCTATCATGATAGATCTTTTGGCTTGATACAGCTTGGCCTTCTGTGAACTTCTGTAGAGGGAATTCAGTTCGTGTTTTCAGATTTTAATAAGTAAACCTCTGCACAAATGCAGTTCTGACTATGGCACTTCTATCTTTTCATTATACAATACCCAATAACTATTCTTTGCATTCACCATCAAACTCAGGATGTTTTCCTTCAAACTAGCTCTTCCCCCGTCTGTGATAACATCCTCCTCCTCCTCCGCAGAAGCCTGGAACCTTGACATAATCTCAAACAGTTAATCACCTCCTCTTTGACTTGTAGTCAATGGTCAAATCTCATGGATCCTGTCCCTGAGAAGGTCTCACATCTGCCCTTTTCCTTCTGTTCTCTTTGCCACTTTCTTGTCATGGGTCTTCATTTCTTGTCACTTACCGTGAGAACTCATTTCCTTGTCCCCTATCTCTTTTGTCCAACCTACCTACACACAGAGCTCTTCATTTCACTCTTCTCCATGGAGCCAGGTCCAACCTAAGGGCTTAATGTAGTTGTTAGAGCGGACTGACTGCTTTCAGTGGCCCCTCGTTGTCTGTGCAACAATGTCAGAATTTCCTAGCAAGACTCTAATGACCCTTACACAGTTAAGTCCTAACCTCATTCTCCAGCTTCTCCCCAACTTTCTCAGCATCTCACCAACTCTCCAACTTCTCCCCATCCACACTATTTCTTGTGCTGGAATGCTCTTCTGCAGCTATCTCTGCTTGTCAAAATTACATATCACTCCTTTCAGGTTCAACCTAAATGTTACCTCTTCCATTCCTCCACGAGGATATCTGTTATGACAGACCACTTGGCTTGATACATTTTAGTCTTCTGTGAATTTCCATAGAGGGATATGGTTCATGATATTTCTGTCTCCATGATGCCCCTGTGGAATTTAATTTATTATCAACTTGTCTCTTAGAACTTGCTGTATTTTTTCTTGACTTATAATTTTTGCATTCGAGTGCATGCCTGAGTTTCTCATGCTGTCTGTCTGATGGCTGGAGAACCTGAGTACACAGGTTGGCATCCTCCAGAGCACCTGGCAGCCTGTTTCCCTTTCAATAACTGTTATTAAATATAATTAGTGCTTTGTAACAACTAAGAAATCTTTATTATCTCTTATGGGTAGTGAGGGCTAGTGGACTTCACATGGGAACCACAAAGATGAACAAAACACAGTCTTTTCCTTCAAGAATGACTCTGGAAATTAAGGTAACCAGGAAGTGTTCTGGGATCTTTTAAAGCAAAATCCTTCTGTGATCACAGGCAAGTTGTTAACATTCCTTGTGTGTTAGACAACTCATCTGTCAAATATCCTATTGTCAAGGGCTTTTCCTTTTTTCTAAGGAAAAGGCGATATTTTAAAACATCCAAATCTGTTAAGATCTTTAAATTTTATACGAAAAGCCATTTCATAAATACTGTATATATGAAAGGGCTTGGAATGGTTAACTAGCAAAAATGCCGGGCCCTGATGGTCAAGGCAGGGTCTGATAATGAAGGCAGGTGTTCCAGGTAGCATCAACCTGGTAATTATTTTCTTCCTGCCACAAGCCCAGGTGGCTCATATAACGCTACCTCACCACAGAGCAGAGATAAAAGACAATCGTGGGCCACTACAGTGGGTAATTTTGCAGACTATGCATTGCAAGAGGGTATTGTACATTTCTTTCCAGAGCAAATTAGGACTAGTAATCACCCAAGCAATGAAATGAAGATTCTGTAGTTTAATATCTGAATTTGGAGCTATTGCTCTCTAATTTTTGTATTAATATGAAAATAGGTTCAAGTGAATATAAAACCAGCACAAGGTCCCAGATGAGGATGAAGAAATTAGAGGAGGGTCTATGCGATACCAGGACAGAGCCTTTGCCCTCAAACTAAAGGGTTCGATATTTTAAAGGAACAATTTATTATTGAACTACATAGGACCATCCTATACTCTATTTGATATTCGTTTAAATATGTATAGTGAACTTCAGTTCACTTCATAGCTTTAATTCATTTATTTCCAGGTAACCCTTTTTTGTCATTTAATTTTAAAAATCCTTCAGGTAGAGAAGGGAATGCATCTGGTAAATCAACAAGTGCAGACTGGGGAGAGAGAGGAAAAAAGAAGAGGAATAATTAATATTCACTGAACATTAGCAATTGTACAACTATTTTCATGCTCATTTGTATTGTGGAAGTGGGGACCCAGAGACGTTAAGTTACTTTCCCACCATCAATTTCACTAGTAATGAACAACACGAAGAGGAAATTAAGAAAACAATTTCTTTTACAATAATGACTAAAAGAATAAAATATCAAGGAATCAATTTAACTAAAGATGCAAAAGGCTTGTATACAGAAAACTACAAAACACTGCTAAAAAGAAATTAAATTAGACCAAAATACAGGGCTAGGCATTCCAAGTTCATGGTTTAGAAGACTACATGTTGTTAATATGCCAAAATTACCTAAAGCAATATACAAATTCAATGCAATCCTGATTAAAATTCCAGCAGCCTTTTGGGCAGAAATGGAAAAACCAATCCTCAAATTTATATGGAACTGCAGGGAGCCCAAATAGCCAAAACAATCTTGAGAAAGAAGAATAGCATTGGGGGACTCACACTTCCCAATTTCAAATTGAATTACAAAGCAACAGTAATCAAAACAATGTGGTACTAGCAAAAAATAGAGAAACGGATTAGTAGAACAGAATTGAAAGTCCATAAACAGACCACACATCTATGGCCAATTGATTTTTTTCCAATTCCGTTTTATTGAAATATATTCGCATACCCTACAGTCATCCACAGTGTACAATCAGTTGTTCACAGTACTATCATATAGTTGTGCATTCATCAGCAAAATCAATTTTTGAAAATTTTCATTACTCCAAAAAAATAATAAGAATAAAAATACAAGTAAAGAAGAATGTCCAAAACATCCCATACCCCCATACCCCTTATTATTCATTTAATTTTTGTTCCCATTTTTCTACCCATCTGTCCATACACTGGATAAAGGGAATGTGAGCCACAAGTTTTTCACAATCACACAGTCACACAATCGTCTTCAAGAATCAAGGTCACTGGATTGCAGTTTGACAGCTTCAGGTATTTCCTTCTAGCTATTCCAATACACTAAAAACTAAAAAGTATAACTATAACACATAAGAATGCTCTCCAGAGTGATCTCTATACTCCATTTGAGATCTCTCTCAGCCCCTGAAACTTTATGTTCTTTCATTTCTCTTCCCCATTTTGGTCAAGAAGTGTGTGCTGGTATGAATGTATTATGTCCCCCAGAAAAAGCCATATTCTTTGATGCAATGTTGTGGGGCAGACGTGTTAGTGGGGATTAAGTTGGAACGTTTAGATTAGGTTGTTTGCATGGAAATATGCTCCACCCAACTGTAGATGATAACTCTGATGAGATATTTCCATGGAGGCATGGCCCCGCCCATTCAGGCTGAGCCTTGATCAGTGGAACCATATAAATGAGCTGACAAACACAAGGAACTCAGTGCAGCTGTGAGTGACATTTTGAAGAGGAGCTACAGCCAAGAGGGACACTTTGAAGACAGCATAGGAGCTGCAGATGAGAGACAGTTTGAAGATGGCTGTTGAAACCAGACTCTTGCTCTGGAGAAGCTAAGAGAGGGCAAATACCTCAAGTCCAACTAAGAGTGACATTTTTGAAGAACTGCAGCCTAGAGAGGAACATCCTGGGAGAAAGCCATTTGGAAACAAGAACTTTGGAGCAGACACCAGCCACGTGCCTTCCCAGCTAACAGAGGTTTTCTGGACACCACTGGCCATCCTCCAGTGAAGGTACCCGATTTGGACACTTTATGGCCTTGAGACTGTAATTGTGTAACCAGATAAACCCCTTTTATAAAAGCCAGTCCACCTCTGGTGTTTTGCATTCTGGCAGCATTAGCAAACTAGAACAAAGGGTTTCTCAATCCCATGATGCTGGGTCCACGCTCATCCCCAGGAGTCACATACCACATTGCCAGGGAGATTTCCACCCCTGGGAGTCATGTCCCACGTAGTGGGGAGGGCAGTGAGTTCACCTGCAGTGTTGGCTTAGAGAGAGAGGCCACTTCTGAGCAACAAATGGCCAATTGATTTTTGATAAGCGTGCTAAGTACATGCAGTGTGGAAAGAATAGTTTCCTCAGATGCTGTTAGGCAAACTGGATGTCCACATGCAGAAGAATGACACTTGACCTGTTCCTCACAGTGTGTGCAAAAATCAACTCAAAATCGAGCAAAGAACTAAATATCAGAGCTAAAACTATAAAACTCCCAGAAGATAACATAGGGACATATCTTCAACAACAACAGGACAAATCCAATTACAAAAATTGGCAAAAGACTTGAACAGACATTTCTCCAAAGAAGATATACAAATGGCCAATATAGACATGAAAAGATGCTCAACATCATTAGCCATTAGAGAAATGCCAATTAAAACCACAGTGAGCTACCACTTCACACCTACAGGGTGGCTATTATTAAAACAACAAAATAAAAGATGTTGGAGAGGATGCAGAGAAATTGGAACTCTAGTGCATTTTTGGTGGGAATGTAAAATGGTGCAGTCACTGTGGAAAGCAATATGGCAACTCCTCAGAAAATTAAATACTATATGACTTGGCAATTCCACTTCCAAAGAGAGTGAAAATAGGGTCTCAAACACATATTTTTATACTAATGTTTATAGTAGCATTATTCACAATAGCAAAAGCTGGAAACAACATAAATGTCCATCAACAGATGAATGGATAAACCAAATGTGATATATACACACAATGGGATTTTATTTGGCCACAAGTGAAACGGAAGTTATGAGATATGCTGCAACATGGAAGAATCTTGAAACAAACAAAACACAAAAGGAAAAAAAACGGTATGATATCACTTATAAGAGATGACTAGAAATTAGCAAATGCACAGAGATAGGAAGTAGATGAAAAGTTACTGGGGGGAGGCGGGGGCAAGAAGTGGGGAAGGGGAAGGAAGAGTGAAAGAAAGTAAAGACATGTGAAGGCATACAAGGAGAGAACAGAGGCGGGCACAAAAAACCGTACCCAGGCAGGCCGTGGAAGGCGATGTTTGAGCCGGGTTGAAGGCTGCGTTTCCTGGGCGAGGACAGGTGGGACATGTATTCAGACAGAGGGCGCACAGGGCCTCGAGGGAGAACGGTTAGTGGTGCAGGATGCTTTAGGAAAATTGGGTGGAACTGGATTATTAAGGCCTTTATTTGCTTTATTATGTAGGCAGTGGGAGCCTCTGAAGACTTCTCAGCAGGGGAGAGATGCATTCAGAACTGTATTCTACAAACCACTCATGCAATAGAATGATGGACCAAAGCAAGGGAAATGGGTAGGAAACATTGTCAACACAGATGAATGATGATACAGACTTCCACGAGGGTAGTGGCAATGGGAAAAGAGGGGAGGGGATAGATTTGGGGAAATATTGCATATGGATTTCCCGCTGTATTGTATACACATCACTCTGTCTCACTTTGTAAGAACAGCAATTTTTATGGATTTTCTGATTCACAGGAGAAAGTTTGCTCATGAAAATACCACAGATCCTTGACTTGGTAACCTTGGGTAAATAACATAATTTTTCGGAGCCCTATCTGTAAAATGGGTATAATACCACATACTCAGTAAATGCTGTGGAAGTTTAATAATATATCAAGTACATCATACTGCACATAGCGAATTCTCAATAAATGTTAGTTTCACCTTCCTGTAGTTTTCCTCACCTTAAAAAAAGATTAATATCATTATACTGCCCTGTTTTTATAAGATAATTGAGGTAATATTCAAATTTAAGAAATGGTTCTTCATGTTTCTAGGGAAGATTTTATTCTTGTGAGATGTGGATATGTCTATATGTGTGCTCATTTCACCCTAATGTCAAGATAAAAATAAATACTATCCTTCAAAAGAGTAAATGAAGTGTGTTTATAAAGATTTATCTATGACACTAAATTAGTTCTTGAGAACTGAGGTGGTTGTAGTCATTATTTCACTTCATTCTGAGAACAAGTACAAATGAACACGTCAAAAGTGATGGCAATTATTGTGCTTTTATAATTTGATTTCTTGCATATTCTAATTATATCCGTTTAATTAGTAACCACTCTTTGTTCTTTAGCTTCCCCAAAGTCAGACTGAACGCAGTGCCTAATGCAAAACAGTTTGTAATTTTTATGAGATGACATGCCATTAAGTAAAAAGAATGACAATTGTTTTTCCACTCAAGACTTAGTAATGACAAAAGATAACTTAAGCAAATCACTGAGCAAATATCTAATTTATAAAGTCTCTTGAAAAAGTCACTGTGTCTTCACTATCAGATTCAAAGTAAGGATGACATTAAATCTGCCTATGTGTTAACTTCGGAAATTTACCCAAGATTTTGACCAGGCAAGGCGGAAGAAAAACAAAGACGGTAGCTTTCATGTAGTAATGCAGTTGTGACGATCTTATTTAGGAATGTGCTTGAGAGCTTGCTCTCAACATGACACCAGACAGCATATATTCACTCACTCAGGGACCCCGGATTGGCTGCCCCCCACCCCTGGGCTTTGTACTCGTGATTTCACAGACCCCTGACGATGGCCTTCCATCTTCAGGCTCTCTTCAGCTTAGTGCCCTATCACCACTTCCTCCACTCCCAAATTTAATTTTATTACTTGAGAATGACACCTGCTTAGGAGATAAGGGCAATGTATATCAGGGTGGTTAACTATTTACAGAAAAAAAAGGGAGTTACGAAGGCTTGAGCAGTTGGAGGTAGCTAATCTCCAAGTTCCCAATTTATAGGCTCTTCAAGTTTCTTCTTGTATAGGAGAAGAATCAAATTTTTGCTCTTGGAGCACAAATGTGGGTAAAGTGTCTTGGTGCCTGCAATTTGCTTTCAGGTGGTTCAGTAAGGAAAAATTATGTGTTTACAGCTACAGAGGAAGGAAGACTGTGATGAAGCAAATGTGGTTGAGTGTAGACAATTGGTGAATTTGGGTAAAAGGCATATGGGTGTTCATTGTATCATTTCTTCAATTTTTCTTTACATTTGAAATGTTTCAGTGTAAAATGTTGAGGAAAAACTCACTAAAACAACAAAAAAGTGCATGTGATGAACTTCTTAAGATTTAGCAAGAGTTTAAGGGCAATTGAATTTGTCTTTGATTGTATTAAAGGATCACAAATAAAGCAAAGTGACCCCCATAAAAAAATAACAGGAAAATTTTCTCTTCTTTAGGTTAACTATGGTTTCTGCTGGTTTTTTTAAATGATTAATAGACTTTTTAGTACAGTATTAGATTCACAAAATAATTGAGCAGATAGTACAGAGACTCAAATACTCACCCAGAATCCACCCCCAGAATGTTATATAGTTGGAATCGAACAGTATGTAGCCTTTTTAGACCAGCTTCTTTCACTTAGCAGTATGCATTTAAGGTTCCTCTTTGTCTTTCTGTGGCTTGATGGCTCATTTCTTTTTGTTGCTGAGTAATACTCCATTGTGTGACTCTACCACAGTTTGTTTATCCATTCACCTATTGAAGGACATCTTGGTCACCTCTTGGTTTTTGGCAGTTATGAATAAAGCTGCTGTAAACACTCACATGTAGGTTTTGGGTTGAACATCAGTTTTCAACTCATTTGGGTAAATACCTGCGAGTTGGCTTGCTGGGTTGCATGGTAAAGCTGTTTTGCTTTGTAAGAAACTGCCAAATTGTCTTCAAAATAGTTGCACCATTCTGCATTCTTATCAGCGATAAATGAGTGTTCTTGTTGCTTCCCATCTGTTTGGTATTTTCAGTTTTTTTTGGATTTTAGCTATTCTAACAGATGTGTAGTGGCATCTCATCGTTGTTTAAATTTGCAATTCTCTAGTGACATGATGTTGAGAATTTTATATGAAAAGATGTTTATTTGCCATTTTTATATATTCTTTGGTGAAGTGTCTGTTCAGATGTTTTGCCCAACTTTTTATTTGAGTTGTTTTTTTTTTCTTATTATTTGAATGTTGTGTGGCTTTTTTTTTTTTAAGTGAATTGGCTCATGAATAGAGGGCTCAATCATATATTCATTTATTCAGCAACTCTTGCAGACACTGCCACTGCCACACTCAATATCTGCATTCTCCTTCTCCCTTACTAACAGAACCCTGACTTTGTTCCAGACAAGTTCCCAGATAAACATACTTAGTATTTCAGACTCCTCTGCAGTTAGGAGCAATCATATGACACAGGACTGGCCAATAAGAAGCAAGTAGAAGGTGCTGGGTGGGACTTCCCAGAAAGATTGTTAAAGGGGACAGGCTCTGTTGGCATGATGCAGTGCCCAGAAAGGGCATGGCCAGCTTGTGGGGATAAAGAAGAAAGTCACAGTGAAGGACAGTAGAGTCAATGGTAGAAGGTGCCTGAGACACAACAACGTCATGGAGATGCTGAAGCCCCAGGACTCTCTCCAGGACTTCTTGTTCTGTGATAGGAGCCCCTAACTGATAAGCCACTGCCACGAGTTTCTGTAACAGGCATCCAAGACCCTCCCTGATTCAGCAGCATTTTTCAAGCATGTAGTAAGTGAGAGGCATGGTGGTGGGCATCAGCCTCTGAACAAGATTATCCTGAGCAGTTTTAAAGACTGGTTAACAGAAGTACTATATTTGAAAGAACTTCTTTATATTACAGACATAAAACCAAGGGTAGAGTTATATTTACTACATATTCACGCTGTATCAGACATTGTGGTGATGTTGCTGGAGTCTGGTAGACACCCAAGTTGCGCTCCAGTACAGGCTCGTTTTCTTGTCTCAAGAAAGAACTCAGGGACAAGAGGAATGGTAGCAACCAGTAAAGTTTATTTGAAAAGCTGGCACACACGGGGAAATAGTAAAGGCTGTAAGAAGGGATACACGCTTGAGAGGTCCCCACGGGCGGCCGGAAGAGAGGGGCCGCACCGGGTTGAGCTATGTCCAGGTTTTATTTATTAACCTGTTGCTGTGCTTTAGGCCACGGTTGGGGGTAGAAATTCCCATTCTCTGCCCACCCTGGCTTAACCTCTCCTTTTCTTCCATCTGGCTATCTTGGCCAATTCTGGGGATTAGGGTCTGGTTCCCATTCCACCCAGCCCTTCCTTTCTCCCTCTGCCTGTCTCCCTGCCTGTCAGCTGGTTCTAAGAATAAGGGTTTGGGTTTCCTTTTGCTTGGCCCCCTCCTTCCTGCTCTCCATCTGGCTGTCTCGACTATGGCTTGATGCTGACCCTCCATTTGAACTGACTGACGCCCCTGGCCTGCCCAGAGTGCCCTATTCTAGCCTGCAGAGGACACAGGAGTATAAAATAAGGACCTTTCTCTCATGGAACTTGCAGTCTGCTCAGAGAGATATGACTGATCTATATGAAACTATCCTGAACACTTCAGGACAGTGCAATTAAGGGCTCATAGTGGGTGCTAATTAAGTGCAGCAGCAGATCAGAGAAGGCAAGGGTGAACACGAACACTGAGGAGCCAGGAAAATGTAATTAGCAACCCTGAAAACACATTCTAGGTATCCTGCACTTCAATATTACTGAGTTCTAAATCAATGACCTAAATATAGACATGGAAGCTATTCCCCCGGGTAAGGGAAGGTGAAATGAAGGAAAGTCATTTTCGTTTGGATTCAGCAGAAATTAATCACTCTTGTATCAATACTTGAAATACAGGGACGCGGTGGTCATTCACTCAATTCTTGTTTACCTTACTAATTACCAGTATATTTCATGTTGACGTGATATGGAAAGTGACTATATGTCTTCTTAAAATAGAGCTTTTAAAATCCTTCCATTGGGAATAATATAGGTTAATAGATCAGACATTTTATGAAGAGGGGTACATGCTTTTTACTTAGGGCTTCTGTTGTTGGAAACTTTGCTAACATTGATAACTGCTATTCATATTTCTTAGCTTTTAATTGCTGATTACTGGCTACCTGGAACAGATGTTAATCACATATGTGGAAAGACAAGAGCAAGGTAAGTCTGAGTTAGTGTGTCTTGGACTCTTTTGGGATTTGAACTTTTTTCCTTAAAGTTTTTCAATTGTAAAGATAAAATCTGGTGATCAAAAAAGATAAAGGCACACAAGCAAAATAAAGATAACATTTCTAATATTTTTAAAACTTTTTTCCTTCAGTAACTATGAGAATGTATTTATTTATTTTTTTTAACCTTTCTTTTCTTTTCTTGGGTCTATTTAAACCTGAATTACCAAATATTACTGGCTGTGTTCCATTGTGCAGGGTCTTAGGTTGGCAGCTTCAGGATATCCCGAAGGTATTGTGTGGATTTTCTCTCATCTAGAGAGGAGAGAGCTTGGAGGTAGGTTGAAGGAACAGGGATGAATCTGTGGAGGCAGAGGATGAGGAGATTTTGTGGGCAGAATGTTAAGGGATTTGAGACCAGAGTTAAAGCGACCGGTGATATGGCCATAACGGTCCCAGGGGCGCCTCGACCCTCATCCATGCCCGTCTGACAACATCCAGCCAGGCAGACCTCTGTCTCCATGAACCTTCAAAACCCAGGTAAGCCGAGGGCACAAGCGCAAACTCAAACGGACCGCAGTGGGTACAAGGCAACCTAAGGTGATCCAAGGACCCTTGGGTAAACTCGGCCACAAATCTCCCTCCCCCCAACTCAGCAAGTCTGCGGCCAAGCCCCTTGCCCAGCCGGGGGCAGGTGACCCGGGGTGAGAGCCGCCTCCTCCGCAATCCCCGCCTCCTCGGGCAGACGCTGAGCTCTTCTGCCCGGCGCCCCATTGGCCGACGCGCTCGCCAATCGTAGGGAAGCGGCCCGGCGAGTGGACTCTGGTTGGCGGCGCCGGCCCCGCGCCCCCTCCCCCGACAGCCCCGCCCACCTGGGAGGGGGCGTGGCGCGGCCCAGACGCGGCCGGGGGCGGCGTCGCGGGCGCCCGCTGCGTGCGGGGCTGTGCGGCCCGGGCGGGGCGCCGCTGACCGCGAGCTCCGGGCGCGATGCGGCGAGGCGCGGGCGGCCGAGCCCGGGATCGGTGAGTGCGCGCTAAGGGCGGCCGGCCGGCGAGCCCGCTGGGCCTGTCGCCCTTCTCCTCCGAGGCTTGGCACCGGGCCGCTGCCGGGGAGGGCGCGAGCGGTCCGGGCCCGCGGTCCGGGCCCCCGTCCCGCCCCGCAGCCGAGTGAAGTTGGCGCATCGGGCCGGGCGCACGCGCCCCGGGGCGCGGGGCCCACGCTGACCGCCTCTCGGCGCCGAGCCCTGCGGCGCAGCAGCGTTCTTTCCCGGCTCCCACGCCCCCAGGGCTTCCCGCCGCGGTCCGGCCGGCCCTTCGCCCCACGTCGTCCCCGCCCTCCGGTCCCGCGGTCCCCAGCCCCACTGGCCCCTGACCCCCGCGCTCCCGGGCCCAGTCCCCACGCCGCGCGCCGGCCGCCCGCCCGCCATCCCGGCCGGTGGCTTGGGGCCTCGGGGAGCTCCACGCACGACGCATCCGAGCGCCCCGCGTCTGGACCTTTACATTCCCCGGAGCTCCCGCGCTCTCACCCCTTTCTCCCGGTCCCTCACCGGGCGAGCCCGCCGACCCCCGCCCCGGGATCGGGTCCTCTCGGCGCCCCGCACCCTCTGTCCGTGCCTCGCGCCTTGTCCCCGGTGCGGGCGCGGTGCGGACCCTCCTCCGGGCTGCGGGGCCGAGCGCTCCCGGCCCAGCACCAGGCTGGGTCCGTGAACCGAGGGAAGGGGGCTGGGGCCGCCGAGGCGCGCGTCGCAGGGGCGGGGGCTGAGGGCTGCGCGCCGGGGCTGCTGCGCGTGGTTTGCTAATCCCCGGGAGACTGTCTCCGCGGGGCGAGGGACTGGCGGCCTGACTCGCGCCTCCTCCGCGCGGGATCTCCAGCGGGTGGGAAGTCTTTCCTCTCCGTCGGTGGTACCTACGGGCAATGGCGCTTTCTTCTCTTTGCAAGGCATAGTTCTCTGATCTAGAGCAGAGTTGTTGATTATTATTAGGAAACTGTGCGATGGTTTCAGGGGTGGATGCGAACATCTCATTTTCTTAGCTGCTATTGGGTGGAACAGGAATGTTTTCTCTTTGGAGGTTAATTTTAAATTGGTAGCTTACCACCAGCAATTATTTTTGAGTTTCTAAAAATTGAAAATTAAAAAGGCCAGTTTTTGCTGGATGCTTTCCGAATCAAATGTATCAGGGGGCATAAAATTCATCTTTCAGCAGTCGTAATCCATGTTTCTTAAAGGCAGGAACTAAGACTTTTTTGAAGGTTTGTCTAAAGCTGTGTTTTAAAATGTCTATTTTCTATATGAAAACTGAGTTCAAAGCGTTATAATTGACTTATTTTTTCTTTTAGTTCTAGGACATTCTGTTGAATGTTGGTTACTTCTTTTTGTATATACGCTACCTGACTAAACAATGCAGTAGTTTTAAAAAGCTAGTTCTTTAATCTAGTTGAGAGGTCAAACACGAGAAAGCAGTGTTTGACCTTTCCCATAGGCAGTTCTTATTGTGTCTTCTCCTTTCCCCCAAGATTTTATTAGTTTAAAGATAGTACTCATTTTTCTTCATTTTTAAAGATCTCAGTTTGTACTCACATCAGTTGTGTCTCTTTAGATGTTTAAAGCTCACTAGCTTGAAAAGTTTGGTTGACTATATATATGTGGTCTGACCTGTATCTGTTTTCACTTAAAACAATGGAAAGAAGCTTGTTCTAGAACTATCTATATACCAAAATTGTTCTTGCACTTTCAGTTGCTGACATGAAGTTGCTTTAGAGAATTGTTTTCCCTTAACATTTGCTTAAAATTTACAATCTAGTAGTTAGTGATGTGCTGCACCAAGTAGACCCTTTTAAAGATGTCTGAAAATAAAGGCGGAACACTTATTTGAAAATGAAGGTGGAACGCTTTGGTAAGTGGTCATGCCAACGTTCTGGTCTCCCATCTATTGTCAGTGTGTCTTTCTAGAAATACTTTACAGTTCCCATGGAACTGGCATGCAGCAAATAATGTCTTACGATGCTTATTGGGATGTGATTAAAATCATTGCATATTATACATTTTGAAAGGATTGTCCATACCAGTGGGCCAGTACTAGCGTTCTTCTTGTAGAGTTCTAAGAACTTCTTTGAAGGATACTCACAGGTTATGTTTTCCACTCCAATCCACTCTGTTTGCTTTGGAAATGGCTCTCTATTGCTCTACAGATCTCAAAATGCCCAGCTTCTCTATTCAGTCCTTCTTTGTTGAGTTTCCCATGTGGTTCTTCAATGTGGATCTTCTTTCCTCACCATTTCCTAGGCACTTGTCTTCTTTCTTGGGACCTGCTTTTGGTCATTTGGAACCAAATATTGCTTGCAGTCCCTGCATTCTTCGTCAGCATTTTTTTTAAATCTGTGAGTTAATTTTATTTACACTAGTAAATAAAACATCTTTCATTTAAAACAAACATTTTACACTAGTAATACAGGAGTATTTTATATCAGTAATATATAAATAGTGCACATTGTAAAGTAAATTTAATATCAGCATAGAGATACTTGGAACAGAAGTCTTAGTTCCTTTTCTCTCCTATTTCCTGCCCTTTCTTTTTCCAGAGGTAACCACACCTAATACTATGGGATGTGTTATTCCAGATGTTTTTCCAATGCCTTTTTATCCAGAAACCGTTTACTGAATGCCTGCTAGTTACCAGGCACTATTCTAATCACTCTGGTTGCAGAAGTAAGCAATGAGAACTTTCAAGATGTTGATAACCAACTATGATGGTTAGGTTCATGTGTCGCCTTGGCCAGGTGATAGTGCCCAGGTGTCTGGTTAAGTAAGCACTGGCCTGTTACTGCAAGGACATTTGTGGCTGGTTAGTAAACCAGAAGGCTGGTTTGTTAAATCATCAGTCAGTTGGCTGTAGCTGTTACTGATTACATCAACGAAGGGCATGTCTTCCACAATGAGAGAATGTAGTCAGCTGGATTTAATCCAGTCATTGAAGACTTTTAAGCAAGACAGATAGAGAACCTTCACTTCTTCTTTGGCTTACCATTGAAACGTTTCCTGAGGAGTTCATCGAAGTTGCCAGTTTGCTGCCTGAGTTGTTCATCAAACATCTTCATTGGAGTTGCCAGTCTGCTGCCTGCCCTATGGAATTTGGACCCATGCGTAACCACAGTTGCGTGAGACACTTTTATAAAATCTTTTAATCGATCTCTCTTGTTGATTCTGTTTACCTAGAGAGCCCTAACTAATACACCGACCGAGACAAACAATTACTGTGCCGTGTGATAAGCAGTAGGATCGCATCAGGAGTGGGAGCACAAGTGGGGGATGACATGAATGATGCACACGGGGACCTTATCCCTTCATTCACTTGTGCTAGTCATTCGGCACCTTTTGGGGTTCAGACCGTGTGAATATGTGCTGGGGATGCAGAGACCACCTCTCGGCCCATGAAGGGCTGACTGTTCATGCTGGGTCTCAGACGGTGTCAACTGTTGGCTCCCGTGCAGCATGGAAGTGCTTTGAAAGGGGCCAGCTGCAGGAGCTCATGGATGGACCACAGCACCCAAGCTGGTGGACATTTCGGAAATAAGAAGTCTCCCAGAGGAAGTATCTAAGAAGGGATTGGTCACAGTCTGGCTTGAGGAGGGAGTGTGCAAAGGCTTGTAAGGGAGATGGTCCATGAGGGGAACTAAAAAAAGTGCACTTGAGTGCAGGGGCATAGAAGTGGCAAGAAATGACACTGGAGAACTGGAGCCGTGCCATGCAGGGCCTTGTGATTCCTGTTAGGAGGAGTTTGTACTTAACTGTGGACAGTAGGAAACTGGTGAAGAATTCTGAGCAAGAGAGTGACATGAGAATGGATTAAGATGGAGGAAGGAGGGAAGTTTGAGGAGGTAAAATTGACAGGACATGGTCATTGGCTGTCTGGGGGGTGGGGGAGGGGGAAGTTAGGAGGGGAGGAGTTCAGTTCAGGTTCTGGCTTAATAGCAGGGTGGGCAGTGGCGACATCTCTTAGGAAGGGAGAGAAGGAGGAGTTGTAGCATCCATTTGAGGGAAAAGATGATGGGTCCCACCTGGGCATATTCAGTTTTGGGTGCCTGGGGGACGTGGTGTTGGGTTGGCTGTGTTAGGGAGCTGTCTGGGCTGGAGATACAGATTGGAGAGTTCTTGGTACTAGTTCCCAGCTGCCAGCCGAGGTGCCACGGTGCACTCCAAGGCATGCTGCAGGAGATTTTAAACTGTTGGGGGAAACCCAGTAGTGCTTACAGCTGTTTAGCCTTGTAGCTCACGGTAGTTAACAGTCTCAACATTAGATTGTGCCAGTTTCCTTTCAGTTACCTTACCTTGTAAAGCTGGGCCTTTGCTCGTTGTACCACGTGAAGATCATTGTGGAACAGGCAGAGCCAGCAGGGGAAGGTGCTGGCGAGAGAGCCACTAAGATAGTGGCTGAAAAGTTTCTGTGGGGTCTGGCCGCAAGGATAGCTTTGGGGACCGTGGCAGGAGGAGTTTCCAGGAAGCGTCCTGCGGTCAAGGTGGACCTGGGGCTGAGGGAGGGAAGGGCTCAGGGGAGATGGTCTCTGGAGCTTGGGTATGGAGAGGGGAGAGAAGAGAGGGGCACTGGCTAGAGGAGGGCAGCTGGCACAGGGCAGCTTTTTTTTTTAAAAAAACTTAGTACCTCTCCCCCTATTTCCCTCCCCTTTCTTCCCTCCTTTCTCAAGGCATGCTTTTCTTAAGACTGGTTGGTCCTCTTTGAGGTGGAGTCTGCTTTGTAAAAGCCTTTTCTTGTGCCTCCTTTGTCCCCTTCTAGGTCATGTTCCATTCTCACAGAAAACCTTCTCTTCTCAGGCCTTCCTGTTGCTAACCTCAAGACCAGTTTTGTTTGTTTGCATTGGGGCCTCCTGAGGAGGAGATCCTATCTTATAATCCTTAGATTAGAACGATTTTTCCTTACCCAGATCTCACTTATAATCTTTGGAGCCAGCCTCTTTTGTTTCTTCTCGTGACCTGGATCTCTACTGTCTGAGGTTAGCTCTTTTCTTCCCTTGCCTTTGTAAATTTATTTTCAACGCCCCCAACATCTCAGGTGTCAGGACGTTTGCTCATCTTTCGGGTTACTAGAGCTTCTAGGGCCTTGACTCTGAGCTCAGCATCCGGGATCATTTCTCACGTTTTTGCTGTTTGACATTTTCCCTTGGGCCTCTAGTAGGGTGCCCTCTGACTTCTTGAGATTTATCTAAAGGTTTCTACTCTTGTGTTATATCCTCTTGGACTTTTTCAGTATTTCATTTTATGTTTATTTCATTGTTTTCTTTTCCTCTTGGCTTTATGTTTGTTTTGTTTCAGTCAGTCCACGTATGTCTGAATGCCTTTCATGTAGCAGTCATAATTTTGGTGCAGTGTTCACCTTGACCAAGCCCCTGCCCTCAGAAAGCTTATATTCCAGGAGGGTAAAACAGAGGATTCATTGTCTTCCTAACTAGCATATAAAACCCTCTGTGGGCAGGAACCAGACAGCATATGCCTTGCACCCAGTTGGTGTTTAGCTTGCACATTCTACTACCTATGTAAAGTAGCCCCTTAAACCTATGTAAGGACTTGCAGAGGTTGGGACGTCAGCCCTCAGCGCTAACACTAAGTGCTTTCTCCCACTTGCCATCTTCCCATAGCCTTCGTGATTGTTGGTCTTTGAATTCTTCAGTCTTACAGCAGTTGAAAGCTCATTGTTTTTTTAAAGTTGTGCTTCTATCGGGACGTGATGAAGATTCTGTTCCCGTGTGTGCAGTCGTTCCACTTCAGGGCACCTCGTGGCATGCTTTCATTGTAGCATGCCACGACAGCTCAGTGAAATTATATTGCTCTATAAAAGTATTGATGGAATCAACTGAATCAGAATCCACAGAGCCATATTTTTTCAGCTAAACAGATGAAATGGTGCATTTTTTGCATGAGGTAGATACTCAACAAATATTTTTTCATTGACTGAGAATGTCATGTGTGTTATTTCACAACCATGTAATAAATAGGATGCTGTCATTATGTAGTTTAAAAAATGTGGTATGAGCCATTTTTGCCTACTGATATCTCATAATTCTCAGCCTTTTCACATATGTGCATGGCAGTGTTGTTTCCTTGTTTTGCCTGTTTTGTTACATAGCTCTGCATTAGCGTATTACCTAGGCGGATTTCAGTGCTGAATTGACTTTGTAAGTCTTTGCTGGGCTGCGTTTTATTGAAAATTGAATATTAATGCTTATGGAGACGCTCATGGATTTAAATTGCTTCCAGTGGTGCAGGGGAGGAACAGTGTGTAAAAACTCACGCAGTAAATTATCTAGTGCACGTTGAGGGGCAACATCAACGAGAAAGGTGGCAGGTAGAGAGGTGGCGATTTGTGTGTCTGCTCATGTCATTCCCAGGGACGCTGCTGCACAGCCTCAGGTGCAAACGAGACAGCTTCCACTGCAGACAGCCTTGTTTCCCAAGGCTTTGCTGAAATGTGAATTGTTCTTTGAGCTAACCCAGTGAGGAAGATTATTAAAATGTCACTCCTTTTTTAAAAGTTGGTATTGCAATTTAGAATGGTTCCAAGGCTTATCCATGATGATGTTCTTAACGTGCACCGTAATTAAAATTTTCATGGCTTCTGCATTGTTTTCCGTTGAGTCATGTAGGCTAATTAAAAAGTTCTTCCGTTTCTTTCCAGTTATTTCCATATTTAACCTCAATAAAAAAAAAACAACAAAAATCATGTGAAAGTTATGAAACCTCAAGATAGCATTTGAAAGAGTTGTATAAAGATCAGGCATTGAGGAGTTTCAAATGGAACTTTTCTTGTAGGTTATGTTTTTGGTGACTTCTTGCCAGACAGGAGTATAGTAGTTTGTGGTTTTATTTTTTGGATTATTTGGTTTCTAATGATTGTCAAATCTTATATTACCCTGCATTTTAATATTTACTCAGCATTCTTTATCTTTTTGGACATGGATCTAACTCAGATCAGGAGCTTGTGTAAATGAAAGTTACAACTAGAGTATTTGTTGGAATGGGATATGTACTTTATCCACATTTTCATTATCTGAGATGCTTATGATTGGATTTAATGTAAACCTATTTCTCTTGTTTCACATTAAATAAAGATTTGAATTAGCTTATAGGAAATAATCATAACAATAAAACTAAATGTGACTAATAAGAATCAAAACTACGAAAATTACTAGTCAGAGTATTATGAGGACCAGGAAGTAAAAAAAAAAAAAAAAAAGAATGTTATTCTTTCAATAACATTGAAGTCACCAAGGTCAGACAAAATTTTATTGACTCAACACAATTAACATTTATTTCTTGCTCATGTCAAAATTGAGTGTCCGCGGTCCTCCTGGGGTGGGCTTCCTCATGGTGATCCAGGTAGTCAGGTTTTTCCTCCCTGAGACCCTGTCCTCCTAAGCAGGCACCCACATAATTCAGCTGGAGGGTGGGGCAAGAAAGTGAGGTCAAGTGGAGGAAGGGTTTTAAGGGTCAGCACACTTCACTTCTTGGCACACCGGCCCCACTTACGTGTAACTTTAGGCTACAAAACATAGTCCACTTCTGAACCCAGGAAGAAGAGGAGGGCATGACAGGATATTGGTCTCTGCCACATGCTAACTAGGAATTTACTGAGCATCCTAGTGGCCAAAGTGAAAGGGAAAAACATCCTCAGTTCTGTACTGCAGTTTTCACCATCCACAAAAAATATTCCAGTTTTTTCTTAATATGTTTCCTGATTTCACACTTGGAGCTTTGTGTACGTTACACTGAAAGATGTAGTAGGTGCAGTAACACCCTTGTGGCATATAGAACTAGGGTTCTTATTAAGGCTGATTATGGTAATGCCCTTAGATGAAATGGAAATGCAACTTAATAAAAACAGTTCTGCAGATGGTCAACTAAGGTGGTTTAATATGCTTTCTGATGATGAGAATGAGCACATTGCATATCTTTCAAATAGTCATTCAAGAATATAATTTATTTCAAATGGATTTTTTGGTAAAGATTATATGGAAGATAGTTTAAAGCTGTTGTTTTTGCCTAGCTTGAAGTGCCAGTATTTTATGTTGTCCATTAAAGGTAGCTCAGTATACTTTGGAGTTCAAGAACAGAGAGATGATTGACTAATTAATAATCGATACACTACATGCCAAGCTTGTTCTAGAACAGAGGTTGGTAAACTGCAGCCTGTAGACCAAATCTCTCCTGTTGCCTGATTTTGTAAAGAAAACTTTATTGGAACACACATGCCCAGTCATTTATTTCTTGTCTGTGCCTGCTTTTGTGCTCCAAAGCGGAACTGAGTTAGGTAGTTGGGACTGAGACTGTCTAGCCCACAAAGTATAAAATATTTACTATTTGTCCCTTCACAATAAAAGTTTTCTGATGCCTGCTCTAGAGGACAAATTCTGTTATGGAGCTTACAGTCTAGTGGGGGAGAAATAGAATAAACAAAGGACATATCACTGTATAATATGTAGCAATAATGGCTATGAAGAAAAATAAAGCAAGTTAAGGGGTTAGAGTTGCAGGGACTTCTATTTTGATGGGGTGGTCTGGGAAGGTCTCTCTGAGAAGGTGACATTTGAGCAGGGTCAGGAATGGAGGTGAAGGAGTGAGCCAGCCAGGCAAATATTTTGGGAAAGAGTCTTACAGGGGAGGAACAGCAAGGCCCTCCTTGTGCTTGAGTATCAGCAGGGAGGGCAGTGGGAGGGAGTGCGTGTGTGGGGTGGGTGGGGGGTGTCACAGATGTGGTAAGGGCCTGGATCAGGTAGGGTCCTATGGACTTTGGTGGCACTTTTATTTTATTCTGAGATAGATGAAAGCCATTGTAAGGTTTTGAACAGGGGAATGATGTCATTTGACCTAGATTTTTCTTTAAATTGAAAAGACTACTGTGGTAAAATATATATAACAAAGTTTAACATTTTAACCATTTTTTAACTGTGCAGTTCAGTGGCATTAATTGCATTCATAATATTGTGCAGCCATCACCACTATTTCCAAAGCCTTTTTACCCCTCCAAACAGAAGCTCTGCACCCATTCATCAGTAACTCCCTATCTCCCCACCCCCCCACCCCTGGTCACCTGTAATCTTATTTCTGTCTATGAATTTGCCTATTCTAGATATTTCACGTAAGTGAATCATATAGTACTTGAACGTGTGTGTCTGGCTTATTTCATTCAGCATACTGTTTTCAAGGTTCATCTGTTGTAGCACACATCAGAACTTATAAAAGCTATTGATTTTTGCATGTTAATTTTATATCTTGCTTCCTTGCTGAGTTCTTTCATTGTTTGAATTAGTGTTTGTCATTGACTCTTCAGGTTTTCCAGGTTTACTTCGATGTCATCAATGAATAGAGAGAGTTTTCTTTCTTCTTTTCTGTTGTGTATGCTTTTGTTTTCTCGTGTCTGATTGCGTTGATGAGTACCTCCAGAACAGTGTTAGAGAGTAGTAGAAGTGGGCCTCCTCGCCTCATTCCTGGCCTTAGGGAGAATGCCTCTATATTTGCTCATCAAGATGGTGGCTCTTACAAGTGTGGTTTGCACTCACTTGCCCCCTCTCTATGTATAAATGTATACATATAAAATCTCGTTAAGGAATTATTCTTGTTAATGAATTATTCATCCAGTCCTGTTTCTTCAGCAGTTTTTTTTTAAATTAGAAATGATGTTGAATTTTGCCAAGGGCTTTGTCAGCCTCTATGGAGGTAATTATGTGGCTTTTCTCAGACTTATTTGTGTGTGGTGAGTTACGTTGCCGGATTTCCTGGTATAAACTCTTAAGGTAGAGTCTGTTTTAATTTCCTAGGCTGCTCAAAAAATGTCATGGAATGGGATAACTTAAACAGTGGGGATTTATTAGCTAACATTTTGAGGCTAACGAAGTCTAAATCAAAGCATCATCAAGGCGATGCTTTCTCCCTGAAGACTGTGGCGTCAGGGGCTGGCTGCCGGCGATCCTGGGTCCTTGGTCCATAGTTGTCCCCTGGCAGGGCACCTGGGGCGTCTCCTGGTCTCTGTCTTCTCTTCTGGGTTCCATTGACGTTCGGTTTCTGGCTGCTCCCTCCGGCTCTCTCTCTCTCTGTCTGAATTTCACTCTGTTATAAAGGACTCCAGAAATAGGACTTGAAGACCCATCCTGATTGAGGTGAGCTACAGCTTAACTGAAGTAACCCCATCAAAAGGTCCTACTGACAATGGGTCCACACCCACAGGAGCGGATTAACTGTAAGAACATGCTTTTCTGGGGGTACATACAGCTCCAGACCACTAGAGTCTGTTCATTAGTATTTAATTTCCAATTTTCTCATCAGTATGCACAGTGATACTGGTTTATAATTTTCCTTTTTTGTGTTTGCTGTCTTAATTAAGTTTAGATATCAATGTTGTACTTGATTCATAGAAGAAATTTTAAGTTTTCTTTCATTTTTCATGTTTTTAAAATAATTTATGTCATCTGGTTTCTAAAGTTTTACTAGAATTCCTCTGTGATGTCATCTGGGTCTGTTCTTTTTGTTGTTATTCTTGCTTTGTTTTGTTTTCTTGGATTAGTTCCTTGATAACTTTTGTTCTAGTTTGCTAATACTGAGGAATGCAAAACACCAGAGAAGGATTGGCTTTTATAAAAAGGGAATTTGTTTGGCTACACAGTTACAGTCTTAAGGCCATAAAGTGTCCAAGGTAACACATCGGTAATCGGGTAGCTTCACTGGAGGATGGCCAGTGGCGTCCGGAAAACCTCTGTTAGCTGGGAAGGCATGTGGCTGGCTTCTGCTCCAAAGTTCTGGTTTCAAAATGGCTTTCTCCCAGGACGTTCCTCTCTAGCAAGCTTGCTCCTCTTCAAAACGTCACTCACAGCTGCACTGAGTTCCCTCTCTCTGAGTCAGCTCATTTATATGGCTCCGCTGATCAAGGCCCACCCTGAGTGGGTGGGGCCAAGCCTCCATGGGAATATCTCATCAGAGTCATCCCCCACAGCTGGGTGGGGCACATTCCAAGCAAATCTAATCAGCACCAAATTGTCTGCCCCACAAGACTACATCAAAGATAATGGCATTTGGGGGGCACAATACATTCAAACTGGCACAACTTTTTCTGATTTTTCCATGGAAATTAGTTGGTTTAAGCTTTCTGTATTTTCCTAAGAAATTCTCCATTTCAACTGGGCTTTTAATTTATTTGCATATAGGTGTACAGACTTGTCTTTTATGATCTGTGTTTTGTATTTTTTTATATTTGTGCATTTGTTTTTTTTTTTCTTTTTTTGGGTTAATATTAGCTTGTTGTTTGTCTGTTTCAGTTTTTTTAAGATCCAGGATTTTTATTAATTTGATCGGTTGTCTACCACATTAATTCCTGTATTCATCTTTATTTTTACCATCTATAGCTTTCTTTTTGTTAACCTTGTTCTTTTTCTAACTTTTTGGGTTAGAAATTGTTCTGGTTTGCTAACACTGCCATTATGTAAAATACCAGAAATTGATTGGCTTCTATAAAGGGGATTTATTAGGTTATAAAGTTTACAGTTCTAAGGCCACAGAAGTGTCCAGACTAAGGCATTAATATCTTCTTCATTGAAGAACGGCCGGCACATGGCTGGTACCTGCTGGTCACGGGTTGTGTTTCAGCTTCTCTCTTAGCTCCTGTGTGTCCTTCCTTCTTTCTCCCAGGGTATTTCTGTCTAAGCTTCTGGGGGTCTGCTCTTAGCTTCTGGGGCAAACTCTGGGCTTCATCTCCTAGCTTGGCATCTCCAGGCATCCTTCTGTCCACAACTCCAAGCAACCATCTGGGTCTGTGTTAGCTCTCTTTTTTTAAATGCAGTTTTTATTGAGATATATTCACATACCATACATTGAGCTCTCTAAAGACCCACCCTGAATGGGTGGGGCCACACCTCCATGGAAATAATTTAATCAGAGGCCTCACCCACAGTTGGGTAAGTCACATCTCAATGGAAACAATCAAGAGTTTCCGCTCAACAAGATTGGGCTGAAAGATCATGCCTCTTCTGGGGTCCGTGATAGTTTCAAACTGTCAGAAAAGACATGTCAGACAGAAGAGTCTGCAAATCAGAAATGTACAGCTTGGTGAATTTTCACAAAGTGAATTCACCCATGAAACTAGCACCCAGCACATGACAGAGTATTACCAGAACTCCAGGGGGTCCCCAGACTCCCTTTGAGCCATGACCACCCCACTCTCAAAGGGTGCCCGTTATGCTGACTTCTGACATTCATGAGTTTGGCCTGGTTTTGAACTTTATAAAAATGTAATCATTAGTTTGCACTGGTTTGCATTTAAAGCTTTCCTTCAACAATTTTTATTAAATTCATCCATGTTGCTGCAAGTACTTGTAGTTTATTCGTTGTTTTTGCTGTGTAATACTCCATTGGGTGACTGTACCAGAGTTCATTTATTCATCTCCCCTGATGGTGAATATTTGTGTTGCTTTCAGTGTCTTTTATTTCTAGTTTGCTTTTTGCATTGCCATCAGAGGGTATTGTTTGTAATGTTTCTATTTTATGAGCATCTTAATGATTTCTTTGTGCCTTATAAATGACAAATTTTTGTGAATGTTTAATATGCTCTTGAGGTGAAGATATATTCTTTGCTATTGGTGTGTAGTGATCAACATATATCCAACAAAATCTACCTTATAGGTTATAAGATTATTTATATCTTATTTTTTGTTGCCTTATCCTGCTTTGGACTCTGTAGTATATTATTCTTTTATTTCTAGTATGTTTCTATTTATTTCTTATATCTGCTGTAATTTGTGTTATTTTGTTTGTGGATATCAGTAACTTATCTTTTCATTGTGAACTGTAGCTTTTAGTGTTTACAAATACTACCTTTTTAAATTCTTTTTGTCTTGAATTTTATTTCATTTTGTATGATTGCAGTCTGTTTCCATTTTCCTGAAAATTTTTGTCCTGTTTCTTTATTTTCAGCCTTTTTGAATTAATGCATTTTAAGTACGTCTTATATACAATTTAGAGTTAGGCTTTGCTCTGTAAGACGATTTGAAAATCTTTTTGTTTTAATAGGCAGGTTAGGCTCATTCATGTTAATTGGTATAACTGATATGTTTGCTCTCCATTCTGTCATTATCCTATGCTATAATTACTGTCTATATTATGTTATATTTACTGTTTTCATGTATTTTTAGATGTGTTTTTCTTGATTTAAAAAAAATTTTATTTTGACATCTAGGGAAGGCCAAATTTTTGTTCCAGTGGTTACCTTGAATGAATAATCTTTTATAGTGCCCTTAACCCCCTTCCCATTTTTAACCTTTCCTTTTAATATCTTGGATGTGAGTTTTAAATGGCATCATTTGACTCATATCTGTTACCATATAATAGTCAGTGATCTTTTTCTGTTTATTCCTTTCTCTCTTCTTCAGTCATCTTATTCTGTTTTCTCCTTTCTTCCTCCTCCTTCCATTATTTTAGTTGCATTTTCTACTTTGTTAAAACATACGATGTTTATGTACCATTCTTCTATCCATGACCCCAATTTTTAATTGTAGTTTTACAGTTAAACACATAAAATGCTCACCTCTCCATCAGTCCTTTTGCTTAAGTTTCTTCAGTCAACCCCTGATTAGATGAAGTTCAAGCCCTAATACATCCATTGGATGTAGTGAGTTATCTTCCTTTGTATCCTGAATGGTATTAGTTGTGTCCCATCCTTGGAAGAATTAAGAAAATAGTCATTCAAATAATTTTAAATGTCTGTGGTTCAGATGATGAACCACATCATCTGAATAAAGGAGATTAAAATGCCCAGGAAGAGGACATGTTTAAGTGTTTCATGAGTTCTTCTATATTCACATCTTCTCTTAGGGCCTTAATTTGAAGGACAGATTGGCTGGATGTAAAAAAATTTTCCCTTAAGTTTCTTGAAAATGATTTTCAACTCTTGCTTTGTATGTTGTTTTGAGAAGTCTGATGCCAATCTGATTTTCTTGTCCTAGTAGGTTATCTCACCTTTTATCTTTGATGTCCTGAGGATATTTTCTGTATTTTTAAAGTCTTAACAGTTTTACTAGTCTCCATCTTGGAGTTTTTTTCTTGTTCGGGTTTTCCCAGTTGGCTCTTTTCAATGTGTAGATTCACATCTTTTATTTCCAGAAAGTTTTCTTGGATTATAGTTTAAATATTGTTTCAGTGTTTTAAGTATCTCTTTCCAGAGCTCTGAATATATATATATATATATATATATATATAAAATATATATTTATCTTGATATATATATAATATATATATGTCTTGAATTGACTGTATTTCCAATTATACATATGTTTGACCTTCTTTGTTTTCTATTTCAGTCACTTCCTCTCTGACCCTTCATACTACTTTATCTCTGTTTCTTTTGGTTGTTTTGCTGCTTTTCATCAGTTTCCTTCTTTAAATTCTCATTTGAATCTATTTTCCCATGGCTCCTTCTTCTTTAGTCTTCACTTCTAATATGATTTTTCTTCTTTTTGTTTCTTGAGTTCAATCCACTCTTGTTTCATTTCTCCTTTTTTTCCCTCTGTTTCTGTTCTTAGTTTCTGTACTTTGATTCAAGACATTTTTTCAGTTTTCACATGCTTGAGATTATTTAATTCAGTTTCATATGTGTACTACAGTTTTCTTTTGTTTCATGGTAATTTGTACGGCAGAAGTTTCATTAATGGAGATGCTTTGATTCACATTGTGTGTTTTCTTATGGTAGTTTTGTGTGGATGTTGGCTTATTTTATTCCTCTTCATTTTGTGTGCAGGTTTCCTGGTTGTATAATACTCTTCAGTCCTGTCCTCTTCCCTGTGTTTCTGTTAATTGATGGTGTTGGTTTTGATGGGTTGGACATCATGTCTTATTTTGCTTTTGGTTTGGCAGGATTCTTAGCATTTCTCTTTTTTCCTTCTTTCCCTTTATTGCCATTTCTCCAAGGGCTGCCACCTTGAACTTTCACTGTCTGACTGTCCCTCAGAAGCAGTGCTTCCCCAAGTCTGCAACTTCTGGTCCCACTTACTTTCAATCCCCTTCCCTGTAGTCAGTTTTTTGAACTACCACGTCTTGATCTGTGTTCAGTGATTTAGCATTTAATGTTGGTCTTTCATGTGCCCCTACACTTTTCCACGGAACCTCTGATGTCCTCATCCCTGTTCTTTGCAGCATTATTTGTAATAGCCTCAAAGTAGAAGTGAGACCCAAGTGTTTATCAGCAGTCAAGAGATTAAATAAATGGTGGCTTATTCACATACTATTCAGTAATAGATATGAACAGACTTATGCTACATGCAGCAAAAGGAATGAATCTCACAGACTTAATGGTGAGCAAACAACACTAGACTCCGTAGAATCCATAATGTAAGATCTGCTGTAAATAAAATTAAAAAGTGGTGTTCGGATTCAGGGTAATGTTGCTGTGAGTGTCACCATACATGTAGTTTGATACATTTCTCTTGAGAGTAAACCAGGAAGTGAAATTCTGGTTTATATGGTATGTGTATGTTCACTGTGGACATTGATTGTCTCTGGGGAAGAGTGAGTAGGGCCTGAAGGGCACCTCTGGGGCACTGGCAAGGCCCCCTTTTGTGATCTGCTTAGTGGTTATCAGGTGTGTCACTTAATTCTTCAAGGTGTACATTTGTGGTCTAAACTTTTCTGTATATGTATAATATTTCCAAGAAAAATAATTAAAAAATGTAAGTGGAAGAAGAAAAGAATGGGGCCTTTGAGTCTATTGTAAGTGTTTTATTGCATTAAAAAAAATCTATTTTTATACTGGCAATTTTATAGCAGCAGGCCTTAACGGTGTTTTACAGGGATACTGGAGGTCTGTGGGACCTTTACGGGGTCTCCACAAGGTCAAACTTATTTTCACGATTCTACTAAGATGTTAGCTGCCCTTTTCGCTCTTATTCTCTTAGAGCGTACAGTGCTGTTTTCAGAGGTTACATGATGTATATCTCCAGTGATCTGAAAGGGTATTAAAATACCCCTCCCTTTTCCAACTACATACTGGTGTCAGACTGGGTTGTCTTCATAAACTGCAACCAAAACATCTCATAACAGATTGGACTCAGAAAGCAGATATGAGAATCCAGTTGCTTCTCTTAAGCCAGACATTAAAGAAACTTGGAAAAATGTAATATTGGCACTATTCTCAACAAATATTTTTGTTTTGAGAAATATGGTTATTTTTCTTTAAAATATATCATTTATGTTAATTCAGAATGGGTTTATTATTATTTTCAATGATTCAATAAATATTTAAAACATTATTCTCTTAACTTCCAGTATGATAAATATTGATAAATGTAACTCATGTAGACAATAATTTTTGGGGGATTTTGATTGTGAGGGGTCCTGAAACAAAAAAAGTTTGCCAGCTTTCTTTATAGTATAGAGCAGTGAATGGTTCAGCTGGGAAGTTTTAGAAAGTCCCAGCCCCGGAGATGTGATTTAATTGGTCTGGGGTGTGGCATGAACTTTGAAATTTTTAAATGATCTCAGGTACCTCTAATTGTAGACAGGGTTGGGAACTTCACTGTTGGGAACTTGACTTAATACAGTTTGGAGTAGCGGTATATTGGATGCTTATGTAATTTCTGTACTTGCTGTCTTGAAAAAGGTAAGAGATTGGTTCCCAAATTTGCACAAAAGAATCATGTGAGGATCTTAATTTCATCTTCAATTGCTGTTAGTATGTAAAAACACGATTTATTTTTGTAACTTTTTATTTTGAAAAAATTGTAGACTCAGGAGTTTGCAAAAATAGCAGAGAAGTCCTGTGTACGCTTCCTCTAGCTTTCCCCAGTGGCAGCCTCTTACATGACTGTAATACAATATCAAAACCAGGCAGCTGACATTGGAACCATCCATAGACCTTACCTGATTTCACTCATTTTACATGCACTCATTTGTAGTTGCGCTAATTGATTTTTATGTATCGATTTGTACTGTGTGACCTTGTTGAACTTGCCTTTAAGCTATAGGAATTTTATGGTGGATTCCTTAGGGTTTTCTGTATAGAGGATCATGACGTGATAGTCATGAAATTGGCTACGACAATGTTACTTCCTCTTTTCCATCTGGATGCCTCTAATTAACCTACTCACCACCTCCCTCTCTCCCTCCCTCCTTACTCTGGGTGGAACCTCCACTAGGATGTTGAATACAAGAAGTAAGAGCTCGATTTCTTGCCTTACTCCCGATTTTAGGGGGAAAGCCTTCCATCCTTCACAATTAAGTAGGATGTTATAGATCTTTCATATGCCCTTTATCAGTTTGAAGAAGTTCCCTTCTATTCTTTGGGGGTTTTTAGTCACAAATGAATGTTGGATTTGTGAAATGCTTTTCTGAATCTATTGAGAATGTCATCTGGGCTTGTCATTTATTCTGTTAAGATTATAAATTAATTGATTTTTGGAGGTTAAACCAGTAAATCCCACTAGTTCATGGTGTATAATCTTTTTTATTTGTTGCTGGATTTGGTTTGCTTACACTTTGTTGAGGATTTTTACGTTTATATTCATGATGGATGTTGGTTTGTAGTTTTTTTATGATGTTTTTGTCTGTCTTTGATTTTGGGGCAATTTTGGCTGTACAGAATTAGTTGGAAAGTGTTTCTTCCTCCTTTTCTGAAAGGGTTTGTGAAAGGTTGTGTTCTAGTTTGCTAATGCTGCCGGAATGCAAAACACCAGAGATGGATTGGCTTTTATAAAAGGGGGTTTATTTGGTTACACAGTTACAGTCTTAAGGCCATAAAGTGTCCAAGGTAACACACCAGCAATCAGGTACCTTCACTGGAGGATGGCCAGTGGCGTCCAGAAAACCTCTGTTAGCTGGGAAGGCACATGGCTGGTGTCTGCTCCAAGGTTCTGGTTTCAAAATGGCTTTCTCCCAGGACGTTCCTCAGAAATGTCACTCTTAGTTGCACTTGGGGTGTTTGTCCTCTCTTAGCTTCTCCACAGCAAGAGTCTGTTTTCAGCAGCGATCTTCAAACTGTGTCTCATCTGCAGCTCCTGTGCTTTCTTCAAAGTGTCCCTCTTGGCTGTAGCTCCTCTTCAAAACATCACTCACAGCTGCACTGAGTTCCTTCTCAGCTCATTTATATGGCTCCATTGATCAAGGCCCACCCTGAATGGGTGGGGCCATGCCTCCATGGAAATATCTAATCAGAGTTATCACCTACAGTTGGGTGGGGCACATTCCATGGAAACAAAGAGTTCCAATCTAATCAGTACTAAAATGTCTGCCCCACAAGATTGCATCAAAGATAATGGCATTTGGGGGACATAATACATTCAAACTGGCACAGGTTGCTATTAGTTCTTCTTTAAATGTTTGATGTAATTCACCTGTGAATTCATTTGGACCTCTGACTTCTTTGTGAGATTTTAAATAACTAATTCAATCTCTTAATGTATTATAGATTTATTCAGCTTTTTTCTTTCTTTTTTAGTCAGTTTTGTTACTCTAGTTACTCTAGTTACTCTAATTCCAGGAATTTTTTCCTTTCATCTCTGTTATCTATTTTTTTGCCATGAATTTGGTCTGGATATTCCCTTAGAATCGTTTAAAACTGTTTTAGTGTTGGTGATGATTGATCGCCTCACTTTAGAGTCCTGATTTTACTAATTTATGTCTTCTCTCTTGTTTTCCTTGGTTAGTTTAGCTAAAAGTTTGTCGATTTTGTGGCTCTTCTACCATCTGGGTAGGATTTATCCATAGCGTTAAAGGGGCAGGGGGGGGGAAGATGACTAATGTCTGTGACTGCCTTTTAAACCATAGAATTTTAGAATGATGATTGTTCTGACTTTTGAATGTGAAACTGATATTTAGCCCCTCTGAAGACAACAGGAGGGAGAGAAACTAGAGTAAAACACAAAAGTAAATACAATAACCAAGCTAGAGAAAGGAAAAGGGTGGTGATGATGATGAATCGTAAGCAAAGTATTTTAATTATAATTTTTAGCTTACCTTTAATTGAGTAGTTATTTTAGATATTAGCCAAATAAAACTCAAATATTTTCACATTAGGTGGATTATCATATAGGTGGGTGGTCCGGTCCCAGACAGATGTTAAATTGAGGCATCATGAGGATAGGACATAAGGTTGAAAGAATAGTTCTCCTTTACCGAGGGAATATTTATATTTCTGGTTGTTTTGTAGATATAACAGAAATGTCACATGCATTGTCACCTGCCTAGTTTATCATTATCTTTTGTCTCAGTGATTCCTGGGGAAAAAAATAAAAATAAAAATATTATTCTTCCTGCAACTTCTCCCACCCCTTTCCCCTTTCTCTCTGGCCAGTTTCACAGTGTTCTGTAGAAATGAGTTTCCTGGGCGATCCCCATTTTCCACCAGGGGTGACATCCTTATGACGGTTACGGGGAACACAGATCATGCATGGGCATCAGAAATGATGAACAGACAGCTGAAATGAGTGAATGGGCCCAGAAAAAAATGAAACTGAGTCATGCTGAAAAAATAGATGATTTCTAGGTTGAATGTGTTTCTGAAACGTGGTGTTGAAAATTGGGTATGCCTGCATTTCTATTGATTAAGCAATTATTCTGTGTAGTTTTGGCTTTCCTATAGAGAGATTTCATTTAAAAAATAACCTTTACACTTTTCCTTTTAGTAGAGTCTTAGGAATAGACCCTTATTAATATGAATGTGTCTAAAGGTTGGCTTTCATGCTTTCCTTTTCTCAGAACTGCTGCGGCATAATGCAGCTTAAAAATATGTACAGTTTTCTGTTTCTGTCAAGATGTTCACTTCTTTGTCAGAAACATCTGAAAGAATTCCAGTGAGTGGTGATACACTTTCAGTGGGCTTTGTATAAAATTGGCCAAGCATTAGATTCATATTCTCTTTTAGATCCAATTAGCATGCATATATTCTTCCTGAAGTGTTGTATTTCATACATTACATTTTGTGCTTGCTGATTTAAAAAAAAATCTAATTCTAATGTTAACTTCAAATTATTTCTGGTAAGTTTGGAATTTATTTTCATTTTTTTTAAAACATTGTATTTGATTTGCAGGCATTAGTTGTTGATAAAATGAGGAAGCCATATCTGGATGGATGAAACGTGATTTCTATTCATAAATTGATTAAAATCCGATTTATCTGTGTGTCCTCATTAAAGTACTAAAATCAATAATAAGATATAGCAAATTTCATTTAAATCTGAGTTTAAAGAATTTCTGGAATGGTAGGGATATGAACAATTTACTAATTAAACCACTTCTTTCTTTGGTAGTTGAATGGATGGAAACTCAGATTTGAATTGACTACATTTTGATCTATTTTCCTTTCCTCCTTCCTAGATGCAGAAACAGTAAATACTGTCTATATCTTTGGGTTTACACTTCTATGCTTTTTCTCTGGTGTAGATTATTGAAGTTATCCTTGGCACAGTTCTGTAATTTTTCTTTTAGTTCCTAATAATTTCTTGTTGCCAGACATAAGTTGCTTCAGTTAGCTTCAATTTTCTGTATTATTTTCCCTTTCCAGTAGGACTTCTTTCCTCCCTCCCTTGCTTCCTTCCTTCTTTCCCTCCTTCCTTCCTTCTTCCCTCCTTCCTTCTTTCCCTCCTTCTTTCCTCTCTCTTCTGCTCTTTCTCTTTCTCTTGCTTTCTTTTAGGGGCTTGTTACCCTGAGTTTTACTCACCTGTAAAAGCTGATAATTGCTCCTTTTGGAAGGAGAGTTATAAGAATGAACTCCACATGTTTATGTCACGGTAGAAGGAAGCAGTAGGAGCTGGGTTAACTCCAGATGGCAAGGAGGGATGGAAAGAGCCATGAGCAGTTGCAAAGTTTGAAACAAATTAGGAGAGAGAAATCAGTTGGAGCCTTCCACATTGTTCCAACCAGAATCATTCTCTTTTTAGCTGCTTGCCGTTCTGGTTAAAATTTTATTTAAAAAAAGTTCTGCTGTTAAAAATAAAAGGTATAAAACCCCTGCTTTTGTGGATAGATGCATTATCCACAGTAGGCGTGCTATCAGTAGAAGGCAGTCAGAACCTCTTGGCTTTTGATCAGCTCCTGTTAGAGACTCTTTCCATGACAGTCACTCACTACCATAAACCAAGCTTTGGTATCAGCAGCAGAAGACAAAGGGCCGTTTGGAATATTGAAGCCGTTGCTTCGGGAGAGGATACTGGCTGAGACTGCTTCTGGTCGTAGAATGAGAAATAAAGGCACTTCGAGCAGTTGGTCGATTTGTGGCTTGTGGACACTGAACTCTGTAATCCATCAGATTCCCCTTTAGAATTTCTTGAAGCAAATGTATAGGACCAAAAGGGGTGGCTTTTGGCATTCATTTCTAGCTCGTTTGAGTCTTCTGTCCTTTTTCTTTTTCCTTTTCACCTACTTTCTCAGTAAGTGTTTTCTTGCCTTTTGGAACACAGTGGAGGTACATAAATGCAGTCATTTATGTATAGGTCCTGATTCGGCTTACCCCTGGGTAGGTTTTTGGTTCCAGGCTAGATGATTGTCTCTAAGACCTGATACTTCAGAATAGCATCCCGGTCACCAGCAGGGGCCGCGGGGCCTGACAGATTTGGGTTCAAATCTTGGCTCTGCCGTTTATTATCTGTATGATTTGGGGGACATTTCTTAACTTTGGTGAGCCCTGATGTCCTTCTCTAAAAAGAATACTGTTCTAGTTTGCTGATGCTTCCAGAATGCAAAACACCAGAAATGGATTGGCTTTTATAAAAGGGGGTTTATTTGGTTACACAGTTACAGTCTTAAGGCCATAAAGTGTCCATGGACAAAGGGTACCTTGACTGGAGAAGGGCTGTTGGCATCTGGAAAACCTCTGTTAGCTGGGAAGGCATGTGGCTGACGTCTGCTTGATCCTAGGTTGCATTTCAAAATGGCATTCTCCAAAATGTCAGTGTCATCTTCCAATGACCATTTTCAGAATGTCTGTCTCAGCTCCAGCTGACTGTGAGCTGCTTCTGTCTGAGATTATATAGTGCTCCAGTAAACTAAACAGGGCCCACGCTGAATGGGCGGGGCCACACCTCCATGGAAATTATCCAATCAGAGTTATCACCTACAGTTGGGTGGGTCCCATCTCCATGGACACTGAACCAGTGGGTTCCAACCCAATCCACACTAATACCTCTGCACCCACAAGAATGCATTAAAGAATATGGCTTTTTCCGGGGGACATAAATATACAGACCGGCACAAATACCTACCTAAAGGTTGATGTAAGGAGTAAGTGAGAGCATGTAATAATAAATAAGGGGGTTGGGTACTGTGCTGAGAACAGAGAATTGCCCAGTAACCAGCAGAGTAAAGAACAACGGCAATAGCAAGGAAGTCCCTGAGGAACCCTCAGATGTGTGTTGGCATTTTGAGCCCACACTTTGGAAGAGAGGGGCAAAACCAACCTAGATGTCATTGTCAGCTATTAACATATCTCATATGGAGTAGACCCTTTGAGGAAGGATTAGTAAACTACAAAGATGATGACAAGCACCTCTGTGGATGTTTAAAATGGGGTAGGAAGAAATTCATGCTCTGTTAGTAATTGGAAGCTTGGTTCTTAGTGAAAAGAGAGTGGCACCTGTGGTGTAGTGCTTGGGCAGGGTTAGTGTGGGTGCTGTCTACCGCCGTTCGTAGAAGGGCACGCTGTATAGTGATCTGTGGTGTTCAGGGTGGTAAAAAAAAATTTGCTGGGCAGTGGGAAAAAGGTAGGGATGACTTTATTCCAAGTAGATGCAATAGAGAAGGAGACCAGAAGGCTTTGTGATGGGAAGTGGTGGGGGGTGGGGGGTTGGGAGACAGAGAGGCTGGGACTGGAAAGCTCTCACAGTGTGGGGACAGAGGGCTCAGCTCTGCTGAAGCAGAGGGCAGGAGAGTTTCTAAAGACTGGGGGGAGCTAATGGAAGCTCTTGGTGGGAGAGGTCAAGCAACGTGGGAGCCAGGTGGCACATGTTCTGTCCAGATTCTCTACAGGCCAAGGTGAGGGGAGTCAGGGCCTAGAGTGAGGAAGAAGCCTGTCGAAAGTTTGGTCAAGCTAAGGCACCATGGGTGGGGGGGTTCTCAGTCTAAACTGCTTTCCAGGAAACCAGGGTTCAGGTGGAATTCAGCACTGTCAGTGTCTTCAGTTACATGATCTCATTTGATGTTTACAACAACCCTGCAACGTAGCTTATTATTCCCATGGGCCTGGTTTGCATGGGGCAAGTTCCAGAGGTGATGGGGAGCAAGCAAGGATCAGAAAAAAGGAGAATTATTTTCCTTTAATGGGTGAGACACTGAAAATTTCCAAGGACACAGCCAGAAAGTGGATGGTAAATCTGGTTCTGGAATGACTAATTCTGATGTAGGGCTCTGTCTCTTACAGTGCCTGTAGTTATTCTTTCTTTGCTCAAAATGGGGGTACTTAAACATGTGGAGTAGTTAGTAATTCTTCCAAGTAGGCAGAGGTGGGGATGAAGCTAGAACCCAGGGCTCCTTAAAGCCCCAGCAGGAGTTCTTTTCTGTTAGGTGCTGCTCTCTCCTGGAAAATTCCTTAATTCACTGAAAACTTTTTATTTTTTTAATTATGAATTTGATTATGTCACTCATTCCTTTTTATTTTCTTGGATAATTTTTCAGAAAAGTTTCCCTGAACACACTCCATGATAAATGGCCCTTCTAGAATGTCCCTCTTCCACTTTTTAAAGCCTTGATAGTCTTTTGAAGTCACTCCAGTTTTGTTATAGTTTGCTTTTGTGACTGGGAAGCTGAATGAAAGACCATGTGAGTTTTCTCAAGTAGCTACAGCAAACACGAATCAGAAGTGTGGTCACCAGCGTCTCGGGTAGTCCAGAGTGGTTTGGGGTGCAGAAGCCAGAAGGGCCAACCTGAGAAGTGTCTGTGCAAATGTCCTGAAAACTCAGCTCAGCTGAGTCCATTTTTGGGCTCAGTGTGTTGAACATGTAACTGGCAAGATGTTGCATTTTTGTGTGTTTACTTAATTAAATGCCTAACTTTTAAGTGACACCTATCCCTCTCCTTCCAAAAAAGGACCCGCACTTGGTTTTGCAGGATTATGGCCATCAAGCAAACTTCATAACAGAAACACTTCCTTCCAGATGCCTCTTTTTCTCTCTCATCATAGATTACATGCTTGATTGCAAGGGACCAGTTAACGGAATGGTGGAGCCTTGTTCTGCTCTTTCTTGAGGGCTTGTGGTTTTTTCTGTAATACAGATGAAACATCTCAGGATTTTCAGAATCTTCTATGAAAAATCCCTTGATTGTGGCAAATGAGGAAGTTTCTTATTACTTCTTGAGAAATACGTGCTAAGATCTTTCTCCAGAATGTTATTTTTCGAGTAAAAGTGGGACTTAAATTTTCAGTACTGTGCAGTGAATGCAGGTTTTTTTTGAACACTAGTTATAGCTCTGGGATTGAGAATGTATGACTGCTGTTAACCTAATCTATATTTGATACATTCTCTGCAGCATATTGAGGGTTCAGCATTGCCCTATAGACAGATCTTGTAGAAAGTCATAACTGTTTCAAAATCTTCTTAGTAAATTAAAAAAATGAAAACTATTGTTACTTCCTCTCCTAATTCTGATAGCTCCTGCTAATTGGCCAAGGGAGTAGAGTCATACAGGTAATAACCCTCGGGAAAGGAGTGTAGGGGTGGCAGGTTTCATCCTGTGAATCAGAGCCTCCATAATAAAATATAATAGAATTCTCCCAAGCAACAGCTGGGAAAACAGAAAGGAAGACAGACTTGAAAAAAGGGGTCCTAAACGAAGAAGGCCAATTCTTTATCATCATAAATGATATTTCTATGTCAAAAAAGGAAGAACAGATTGACAAGAACTTGAAGAAATATCAGCTGTGGATAAAGGGAGAAAATCCAGGGCAGTGAAAATTGCGGTTTGGGGATTGAGATGATAGTGAGCTGACGAGTGGAGCGTCAGGCACTGTTTGCCTCACCCTGTGGCTGGAAGGCCTCTCCCAGGGCTGGTGAGCTGTGGCAGTGGGTTGAGTCGCTTTGGGTGGGTAGATATGGTTTGCTCACAGTGATGTCAGACAGCTGGTAGAAAGGCTGTACTTGGTGTCGTTTTGCTGTAGTTGGCTTCGGGGGGAGCATTTGAAGCACAGCTGGGTACAGCTGATGGTAAGTAGGCCATCTTCCCGGATGGTCTGTTTGACCAATAGAAAGTTAGAGTGTTCTTGAAGCCAGAGCCTGGTCCTTCTTCATCACGATGTTCTAAACTGGGTGAGCGCTCTCTGCTTTTCGGTATGTTGACAGAGCAACTTTGTTCTGAAAAACCCCTTGGCCTCTTATTGCTTTATTCTGCATCTGTTCTGCTGAAATTAAACCACAGCCCCAAGATGCATAATAAAAAGACCCTGCCTTATTGACACTGCCCACAGAACCATCAGGTGCTCATCTGAGTTCAGGTGATAGCTGGGGGTTGTGCTTTCGAAAACTCGCTTCCTGGGGGCCTAGGCAAGAAAGAAAGGTTAGAGAATGTTACCACGGATTCTGTTTGATCACTTGATTTTTATATTTTTAAAAACTTCCTTCCTTCCTAGTGATTTGAGGTTGCATAGAATTAAAAAAAAGTGCTGAATTTGGAAGTCAGAGTTACCTGGGTTGGTGTCCTGGTCAGAACTGTAATGCCCGATGGGACTTCATCTAACACATAATTTTGACTTTGTGGTATTTTCTGTGGAGAAGAAATGTTGTATATTTTTTTCCAGGTGGTTTCATGTTTGGCTTCTATTTTTTTTCAATCATGCTGTGAAACACCCTTTGCACTCCAAGATGATTAAAAATCTAAAAATTCTTCCATGTTTCTTCAAGTCCTTTAATGGCTTCATTTTTTACATTTTTGTTCTCTTTGGAACCTTTTTTTTTTGGTTTAAGGGGCGAGGTAAGGATCCAGCTCCCCTACCCGCCAATGGCTACTCAGTTGTTACAATAGCATTTAATAAATAATCCTTAACTCCAGTGATTTGAAATGCCACATTCATCGTATACTGAGCTCCTATATTTTGTGTAGTCAGTTTCTGCATTTTCTAATCTGTTCCATTAGCACCACACTTTCAATTATTGTAGCTTTATGATTTTTTTTTTAAATCTTCATTTTATTGGGATATATTCACATACCACGGAGTCATACAAAACAAATCGTACATTCAGTTGTTCACAGTACCATTACATAGTTGTACATTCATCACCTAAATATGATGTTTTAATATTTGATAGGGGATGCCTCCTTCTCTTTCTCCTTCTTTTCCAGAGTTGTTTTGTCTATCCTTGCTTGTTTTTCTGTACCAATTTTAAAATCAGCTTGTCTAATTCCTAGGAGAATTGTTGGGAATACTTAAGAAAACCCTTAACTCTCTTAATCACTGGCGTTCTGGATTCTTAGTGCCCTGTCAGTATTATATAGATCTGGAGACTTGGGTTTTAGACCTTGTTCTGACATTCACTGGCTCTGTAATAAAATATTAGATTCATGTTTTATTATTTTACAGATATTTGTATGTAGGTGCTTTTAGAGGATTATTGTGTACTTGTTTTTGTCTTTATTTTCTCAATCACTAGTTACAGTGTATTTTCAGAATCCTCAAATATTTTTTAGCATTGCAGAGGAGTCTTCATACTTGCAAAAACTGGAAACAACCGAATACAGAGGTTCTCTAACCTCTTTTTTAGTTCCAAAATTCAGTTCTAAATAAATAAAAGGTGGTATATCAGCAACCCAATCAAGGATTGAATTTAAGTCTCTGTAGCCACTGAAAGGTTTACTCCACCAAGAGAAACTACAGAATGGGTTCTTGGCAACATCATTTATCTGTTTCTTTCTTTTCCTCTGTAGCCATTTGGTGTTTTGAAAGGAAGCATATTGTCTGGATTTTCAAAGTACTCCAAAAACAGGATGAGGGAGTGCTTTATTTTTGAAGTATTTAACATGATTGTCTCTTCAGCAGAATTAAGTGCTGCAAAAGCTTGACTGCTGTGTGTTGTCCTTGCTGACTATTATGATTGAAATAAATGTGTATATACCTTTTTTCTCCTTCTGAGCATTCATTGTTGGGTTGAGTGAGAGCCCTGGACAGAATGCTTGGTTTATGGGAGAAGACAGGCTATAGTAATTTTCAGAAATAAAACTTCACATTTTGAAGGGAGAATAACATCGATAGTTTTTATAATTCTGTAATAGAAATTGGGTACGGATCAGAAAGTAATGGAACAAACGAGAGAAACTTGCCTTCCTCTGTAGATGAATGGCCATCACCAATACATTAAATGAAGACTTTATAAATCACGTATTAAAAATTTTTTCTTGCCCCTTTTGGAAAATTGTTTTGAGGAATATGTGTATATATAGACCTCTAAAAAATTTACCAGAGAGCCTGTAATCCCATCAAGTTAATGTTTTGACATAGGGAGTGAGGTTTGGACACAGTTTCATCTAGTTACCAGACTCTGTGTATTTAAGAAATGTAAATAACGTTCTTAAGCTGAAACAAATGTGATACTCGAATAAGCTGATATAAATTGGTGTTACTGAAAACAGAAAGGTTAGAGAAAGGAGTTTAGAAAAAACAAGAATATTAGCGGAAAATAATCCAAGGATGTAAATTTGAAAAATTCAAAGTGATAGTCAGTTTATTGAATGCTCAAATGCTGTTTATTTGTGTACTAAATGGAAAAACGACCCATCAGGAATGTTGGTTCCTTCAGGCACAGATCTCAAGGTGAGTTTTATATTTCTTCCATTCAAGAGAAACAGGACCAGACTGAATCAGAACCACAGAGTCCCAATTCCAAATTCCTGGGTAAGAAACACTACTTGGCTTATTTGGGGTAGTGTCTGTACTGGTCCAGTCAGTTCTGGGCAGGGGCAGTAGTGGGGTTGGTCACAGAGTAGTGAATCAGGGCTTTACAAGGAAAGCTAATGTTTCTACCTCAGTCATCCCCACCCAGAAATTGCCTTAATGTTTTCAGATGTCATCACAGATTACATTTTGGGAAATACATGTTTTTTTCCACTAGTCTTAATTTGTTCTTGTGGACCCTTTGAAGTCTTAAAAAGCTTAGTTTGCCGGTAAAGTTTAAGAGTCACGGTCAGTTTATCTACATTGTGGCCAACACTGGGATTTTTCACGTTTTAACCTTTGCTAGTCTAAGTGAAAACGGCATCACATTACAGCTTCAGTTTGCATTTCTTTAATATTTTTGCATATCTACTTTTCTAATAACTACTAGATGGATCATTACTTGGTTCCCTTCTGGTTTTGTTTAACCAAATCGGTGGGCTGTCGGGAATCTTCTGTCTTGTGAGAATATTGGTTTGGAAAAAGTTTCACCTTATTCTAACAGCCAACAAATTTAGCACTAAACACAGCTGATCTCAGGACTGGCTTGGGGGGCTGCAGTGGGCAAGTGCCTGCGAGGCAGCGATGGCTGGACATGGTGTCATGGCGGGAAGCCTTTTGACTGGCTGACTGCAGACCGTTGCTGCAAGTGAGCTCAGCAGGGATTGCGGGCTGCAAGCGGTAACGGGTAGAGAGACCACACAGCCTGCGAGGCTGGGCGAAGCGTGCCTGGCGTGACAGTGGCGGAAGATGCATTTGCATGAGTGGTCCTGCTGCTTTACCATTAGGTCAAGGCTAAGAATAAAGTAGGTATCTTGATTGTACTGTAAAGTGATTTTGCATATATCTAGTGTTTAAATCTTCCGTTTAGTTATTTCTCCAAAGCACCCGTGTGGCAGATTTATATGTGTTTAAATGAACCGCTTCTCATGACATTTTAAATTTAGGATAGGTTGGGGTGTAGTGTCTCCTCAACCCCTGAGAGAACGTCAGACGTCACACTTTGGATTGTCCTGAACACGGATAGATATATGTTCACCTTGGCTAGATGTGACTTTGGGTTTCAGTATTTCTGAGGACCATAGTTGTGCTTCTGGCATTGAATTAAAGCCAGGGTGCACCTATATCAGGCATTTTCACACTTCTTTTCTCATTAGTTTCTTGACTGGATTTGTGCCAGTCCGCATGGTTTCCCTCCTGAGCTCGTGTACAGGAAAGAAAGAAAAAATGCAAATGCTTTTTCTTTTGGGTGTGTAACTGCCTTTCCTCTTGGAAACCATTCCCTTTGGGAAGGCTGACACGGAGGGCTCCTATTGGAATAGTGTTCTGACAGCTTTTCTCATCAATATGCCTTGTCAGTCCTCAGTTTGCAAGACGTTGTCAAGGTGTTCTTGATTTGAAGCCTGGATGCTTTGATTTCCACCCTGTTAATTTCTATCCTGTTAATTTCTTACCCATGACTCTGCTGAGGTCCCCTCCCTCCCTCCATTTAATCTCAGTCAGAAAAAGAGGGTCAAATTCCTGATCCCTGCTTTTACTTGTTTCTGAACTAAGAAGGTTACCCTCTCTTAACTATCTGTACAAAGATGTAATATCTTTTGCTTCAGTAACTTTTTAGAATTTTGACCTTTTTCTTTTTAATTCAAGAAGAAAACTAAAGTCATAAAGATGGGAAATTATTTCTTCTCTTTAAAAATCTTTCCTTCCACAGATGTCATCTTTAAATGTGGTTCTTAAACCATAGACATCCCCACAAATTTATGCACAGAAAATAATCTGGATGAGGTCTAAACACAGAAAGATCTGGATGAGATTTGGTAGTCTGGTAATTCTTTTGTGTGTTTATGTAGAAAGTAGGAATGGAATTCCACATAACTTTTCATTCATTCAGCAACTAGTTTTTTTATTTTTTAAACAATTTTATTCACGTACCATACAACCCATCCTAAGTTAACAATCAATAGCTCGTGGTATAATCATGTAGTTATGTATTCACCACCACAATCTATATGACAACATTTCTATTTCTTCTGCAAAGAAAGAAGAGGAAAAAAATTTAAAAAATAAAAAAATAAAAAAATGAAACAGAGAAACAAGAATCCCATACTCCTCCTTAAATCCCCCTTTCATAGACATTTAGCTTTGGTATGTTGCCTTTGTTACAATTAATGGAAGAATATTACTGTTAACTATAGACCCTAGTTTGTATTGATTGTATTTTTTCCGTATACCATCCCATTTTGAAAACCTTGCAGTGGTGACATTCACTTGTTCTCACTCATGTAATAACTTTATTATATTTGTACATTTAATCACCGTCATTGTCCACTCCAGGTTTCACTAGGTTATACAGTCTAGTTTTTACCGTCTATCTTTCCTTCTGATGTCATACATGCCCCCTAGCGTTCTCTTTTAACCATACTCACACTCAGCTTTGCTCATTATGCTTACAACATTGTGCTACCGTCAGATAGTATTGTGCTATCCATTTCTGGATCTTTACAGTCAATCCTGTTGAACATTTTATACTCCTTCAGCATCAGAAGCCCAATCTCTACTCTCTTTCTATCTCCTGATAATCTGTGTTCTCAACTTTAACTCTCAGAGTTCACTCCTTTATGTTAATTCATATTAGTGAGACCATACAATATTTGTCCTTTTGTTTCTGGCTAATTTTGTTCAACATGGTGTCCTCAAGGTTCATCCACATTGTTATAGGCCTCACGACTTTATTCTGTTTTGCTGCATAACACTTTGTCATATGTATATACTGCAGTTTGTTTATCCATTTGTCCATTGATTGACATTTGGGCTGTTTCCATCTCTTGAAGGCCATGTTGTTTTAATCCTTTACTGTGGTGTAAACCTACTGTAGGTGGGACCTTTTGATTAGGTTATTTCACTTAGGCTGGGACCCACCTCGTTCAAGGTGGGTCTTAATCCTCTTACTGGAGTCCTTTATAAGAGATACAACACATACAGAAGCTAAGAGATGAAAATAAGAGTTCACAGAAAATACATAGAAGCTGAGGAAGGAAGCTACAGACGGAGAAGCTGGAAGTTGAAAGCAACAAAACTCTGGCGAGAAGGACCGGCATACATTGCCATGGCCTTGCCATGTGATAGAGGAGCCCCAGAAGCCCCTGCCTTCAGAGTCCAGGTGTCATCCTGTTGATGCCTTGAGTTGGACATTTTCATGGCCTAAGAACTGTAGATCATAAGTTAATAAATCCCCATTGTAAAAGCCAACCCATTTTTGGTATATTGCATTTCGGCAGCTTTAACAAACCAAAACACTTCCATTCAGTCTGTTTATTTAAATATTGTCATGCCAGAGACTTTCAAATTTATATATCCAGGAGGCGGGGGCCTCCTTCCTAAATGCACACTTGAATATGCAGCTGCTACCCAACATCTCCCCTGAATATTCAGTGTGCATCTGAAACTGAACACGTGCAAACCTGAGCTCCGAGTCTTCTCCTAAGTCTGCCCCTCTTGGAAACTTGCCCCTATCAGTGATAGCAATCAGTTCTTCCAGGTGGTCAGACCCAAAACTGGATTCATTCTTAATTCCTGACTTCCTCTTATATCCCATATAAACTGTTAGAAAAATCCTGTTAGCTCTACCTTCAAAACATATCCAGAATCGGACCGTTTCTTACCCTTCCATTGCCATCACTGTGATCTCTTAACCTGAATTACTGAAATAGGTCTCTGAACCTAGAGCTCCAGCAACTGATTTTTTAAATTCAGTTTTATTGAGATATATCCACATACCATACAGTCATCCAAAGTGTACAGTCAGTTGTTCACAGTACCATCATATAGTTGTGCATTCATCACCCCAATCTTTTTTTTGAACATTTTCCTTGTACCAGAAAAAATAAAAATAAGAATTAAAAATAAAAGTAAAAAACACCCAAATCACCTCCCCCCAGCCCACCCTATTTTTCATTTAGTTTTTGTCCCCATTTTTCTACTCATCCTTTCATACACTGGATAAAGAGTGTGTGATCCACAAGGTTTTCACAATCACGCTGTCACCCCTTGTAAGCTACATTGTTATACAATTGTCTTCAAGAATCAAGGCTACTGGGTTGTAGTTTGATAGTTTCAGATATTTACTTCTAGCTACTCCAATACACTAAAACCTAAAAAGGGATATCTGTATAGTGCATAAGAATGTCCACCAGAGTGACCTCTCGACTCCATTTGAAATCTCTCAGCCACTGAAACTTTATTTTGTTTCATTTCACTTACCCCTTTTGGTCAAGAATATGTTCTCAATCCCATGATGCCGGGTCCAGATTCATCTCCAGAAGTCATATCCTGCATTGCCAGGGAGATTTACACCCGTGGGAGTCAGGTCCCACTTAGAGGGGAGGGCAGTGAGTTCACCTGCGGAGTTGGCTTAGCTAGAGAGAGAGGCCACATCTGAGCAACAAAGAGGTGCTCAGGGGGAGACTCTTAGGCACAATTATAAGCAGGTTTAGTCTCTCCTTTGTGGTAACGAGCTTCATAAGGGCGAGCCCCAAGATCAAGGGCTTGGCACAGCAAACCACCAGTCCTTAGTGTTTGTGAGAACATCAAACACAACCCAGTTGGGGAAGGAAGTCCAACACTTCTGCGCTTTCCCTCAGCTCCTCAGGGGGTCCCTGCATATATATTTTATTTCTCTGCCTAAATTATTCTGGGATGTATTGCTATTTTACACTAACTTGTACAAATCTACCAGATCTCACTTCTTATTCAAAATTCCATGTGATTGTGGTGTTTGAATAAATTGACTGTACAAGTTAAATTATTTAGTGTACTACAGAAAATATAGATCCTGCATCAAATAAACATCTCTTCCCCTGGCCTTACAGAGAAGTTGAAGTTTTAAAACATAGTATCGTACTTTACCCTTTGGCCTGATTTGCCTTAGTCTTAACCAGATCTGTTTCATTCATATCTCTAATTGAAATCTGGACTCTTTTTCAGCTTTTTAAAGAGTTGCTGTAAGCACTGATACTGATATTCATGTCTGCCAAGCTCTAGCTCTGAGTTTCAGTTGTCACATAGATATCCAAAGTTCCAGAGGCTGACCGGGTTATACACAAAGGGATCAGCATGTCAGAATTTGGAGAGAGCCATTACAATTCGAGAACAGATGTGACTGCTGTAAGAGCTTACAATCTAGGGACTGTTACAATAAGCATTCCCCTGATAAGCTATGCTCTTAGATTCAATTCTGAGTTTACACATTGTAGTTAGTCCATATTTGTGAGGCATTATAATATTTGTCTTTTCGTTTCTGGTGGACTTCAATGAAAATGCTGTCTACAGGATCCATTCACCTCGTTGCATGTCTCACAGCTTCACTCCTTGCAGTTTCTCAATATTCCATTGTATGTGTACACCACAGTTCACCATTCTGTTCTTCAGTCGATGTACCCTTAGGCCACCTCTGCCCGTTGCAAATTATGAATACTGCCTGCATAAACGCCAGTGTGCAAATGTGCATTCATGTCCCTGCTCTCAGATCCTCCAAGTATATACCCCCTAATGAGGTTGCAGGACCTTATGGCACCCACATACTTAGTTTCTTGTGGAATCACACACTGTCCTCCAGATAGGCTACACCATTCTACTTCCCCACCAACAGTAAATACGTACATCCCTCTCTCTCCCTGTTTTCTCCAGCACTTTTATCCTTATTTATTTTTTTCCTACAATTTTATAGAGATATATTCAAATACCATACAGTCATCCACAGTGTACAATCATTTGTTCACAGTGTCATTACATAGTTATGCATTTATCACTACAATCAGCACTTGAACATATTGATTAATGTGAAAAAAAATTTTTTAAAGAATAATAAAAAAGATAAAAATAAAATATCATGCAATACAATATAATAGTAAGGTCAGTAAAGTATAAGAATTTTATCACTAATTAAAGTCTTCTGAAATACTACATAGAGGGTTGCATAATTATTTTATAGCTTTAATATAATTTACTTTAATTCTTTTGTTTGGCATATTTAGTTGCTTTTGTCTTTAATTTTCTTTATATGAGGCGACTGGGGTCAGGGAAGCCAGTACCTCTGCACCTCCCACAAGCATTGACCTTGTCATTTGGAGACAGGTCACTGCTTCCGCCAAAACCTCCAGGAGAATTGGAAGGTGGCTATCTCATTTGCATACATAAGCGTGATGGTGTCAGCACTTCCTTTGCAAATAGTGGTCCAGGTAAAGCTGCCACCTTGGGACGTTTGCTCTTTTCTGCCTTCTTGTTGTGATGGCAGAATGCATGTCTTGCATTTACTAGTAGAGAAATAGTGGCTGCTGTCCATTAAGTGCCACTGCCACCTTGCTATGTTTTTTGCACGTAGGAGCCCATCATCCCTCATCTTTGCCCTCTAAGGGAGGATACTGTTAACCTTATTTTACAGATGGGGAGATTGAGCCCAAATAGTTATCACTTTCCCAAGGTCTTGGGCTCTTTTTGGCAGATCCGGCTTGGAACTCAGGCCTCTGTTTCCATTTACCAGGCAGCTGCTGGTACTCAGAAAACGAGGCTTCCCACAAGATTATATTGGACACCACTAATTAAGTAGCGATTACTACTTAATTAATAGAAGACTGAATTTAGTGCTAGAAATATTTTCCGTAGTAAGCAGATAATTCTAGGTGACTGGAATTTTATGTTCATTTCTGGGTGGTGATCAGTTGTTTCCTGGTTTTGGCTTGCTTTTGGCTCTCGTACATGGTAGTCATCTTGCCGTGTGATGGTGAGATATTTGGTTCCCTGATTGTTTTAGATATAGTGTATGCTAGAGTTTAACTTCAGGCTTCGGAGCATTGAATATAGACAAGTTGTAAAATGTTCCTGCAGTGCTTGTCATTCTTGTTTGAGCACACAGGGGACCCTGCGGGTGGAAGTTTATGGGCCCATTTATTATAGTGACCGCTTCTATACTTTATCTTCAGGGAGGAAAAATGACTAAGGTTACTTCAGTTGCATGCCAAATCTTTGTCAGGTTTAGTATTACAAAACTAGTTTTGAGATGTATTTTGATTCTGGAATATATAAAAATTGTCATGGTAATGGAAAAAAAAACCCTCTGCAATGCAGCATTTACATCTGCTATTCCATTGGATAATGCGTAGACTTCTTAGGTATTTTTGTTCACTTATGTAATCATTTTCTATGTCCAGATTTAAAATTCAGCTTATTCAGTTAGCTTAAATGGTAGTCCTAATTTGTTTATGCTCTAATCCATTGGTTTCCAGCCGGATGCTGATTGTTGTGTGGTATTTTAGCCCAGGATATGTTTGAAGAGGGAAGAGAGATGCAGGTCAAGGAAGGTAAGAGTAACTGTCTCTGGTACCTGCAGAAACAGCTGTGGAGATGCAGAACTCCAGGTATGAGCGGAAGGTAAAAAAGAAGGCAACTTCTGTCCGTTGGCCAGTTGTGGAAGGCTCAGCAGCTCCCTGTGTTGGGGCCTGGGTGGCACCTTGGGTAGCTGGTGGATGTCACTGATGTGAAGACAGGTTAGAAAGTCAGGATCATGAGTGCCCAGGTAAGACTGGAAATTACAGGTGAAGCACCCTGACACCTGAACAGAAACCAGATGGATATTCAGGAATCAAAGCATGTCAGATCAAGGAAGTAAAACACACAGCTAACCAGTGGGTAAGGTGAGCAAGAGGTGATCAAGGACCCGTGTTGCAGGCAGAACCCAGGCCAGGATCTAGGTGTGGGAGAAAGGCAGCAATTCAGAACCTGGTGAAAGGTGTGGATTACGTTAACCACAGTTCAGCAGACCTCTCTTATACTCACTTAGGGTGGCTTGTGAAGAGATGCTAACCTGGTTGGACCTGGGAAGGTGAGGCTGAAGCTACAGGGGATGCCGTGGATTGGATGCTGAAGTTAGGATGACTCTGGACAGGTGGCATCATAAAAGGTACAGGTCTTGGAGGTACTGCAGGTTCAGTTCCAGATCACTGTGGTAAAGTGTGGCCCGTGAGTTTTTTGGTTTCCCAGTGCATATAAAAGTTCCGTGATCTGTTAAGTGTGCAATAGCATTATGTTTAAAAAAACAGTGTACATTAACTAAAACATGACAGATGTGAAGCGAGCATGTGCTGTTGGAAAAGTGGTGCCAGTAGACTTGCTCAACGCAGAGCTGCCACAAAGCTTCAGTTTGTAAAAAATGTAGCATCTGCAATGCGCAGTAAAACAAGGCGCAGTAAGATGAGGTATGCCTTTCATTTAATGTGTGCCTGTTATGGTACCTGGTATTATCCTAGACCTTAAGGATTAAAGAAATGCAAAATATAGTGCTTACCCTCAAGGGGCTCCTAATTGAGTTGAGCAGACAGAGCTCATGCACCGGAAGGTAGACAGCAGTGGAGGGTAGCAGGTTGGGTATCACATGGGGAAGCTCTTTTCAAGTTCCGCTGGAAGAAAAGGGTGATCAGGCTGGGCTGGGTGGTCTGGAAAGCATGATTAGGGAGGGAGCCATGGAAGAAGCTGAGTTTAGAAGAAAATGAGGGACTAAGGTGAGAAGGCTGTGGGATTGGGTGCCACTCCCACCTTCACTTGCTGTGTAATTGGGGCCGGTCATTTCATCTCTGTGAGCCTGTTTCCTAATTTGTAAGATCATTACAGTAATTCCTACCCTGCCTGTGGCAAGGTTGTTGTGGAGATTAAACGAGGTGATTTATGTGAACGCCCTTTGTAAATTGCACAGTGGATTCACAGGTAAGTTGTTCTTAATATTTGCCATTTGCGGTTGAGAACCTGTTGGATAATGGCTTTGTTTTGGCTCATTCATCATATGTAAATGAGATTGTATCTTGCAATCAAAGGCATTTCGTGCAGGCCATGATTAGTGAAAAGAAGGAGCCAAGAGCCTGTCTTTAAGTAAGGTTAGTCTGTGCCTGAGATTTCACTTAACACACTTACAAATGCACAGTTAGTATTGGACCTTAATTTTTAATGTGTATCTGAAGTGTTTTACATTTTTTGTTAATAAAAAAAGAGGAAATGTATTTGATGAGTAAGTTTCTGAGCTGTGAAAAGAAATGAGAGTCCATTTAGAAGCAAAATTACATGGCATTTCTCCTTCTACATTCAAAAACAGACTATTTTTAGCATCTCTTTGAATCAGTGATGAATTTCAGTTACGGATTCAGTAATTAAAGCAGAGAAAAATAGAAAGTAGTTTAGGCAAGAAAATACTTTCAGGCTGGATCTGTTTCAAGGTTTAAACTATTATCTTCAAGGGCCTCTGTAGAATCACATGGTTGGTAATCTTTGTGGAATCATGAACTACAGGAAGAGGGCCAGAAGACTGGGGAAGGACAAGTTGTCCCACTTTTTGAAAAAACAGGGAAGTTTTAAAAAGATTCTGGGATTGTGATTCTGGATTCCTTAACCAATGAGCTTGTTGCAGCGAGGGTCCCTGGGGACAGTTCTGGAACAAATGACCCAGGGCCCTCTGTCCTCACCCTGTTTTTCTGGTCTTCAAGCTGCTTACTCCCCGTGGTCAGCTCACTCCAGCCAGCGAGATGTCAGCTCCCACTGTGCCTGGCCCCTGCTCCACCCCTGCCTCACTGCAGCATCTCAAGCCAGAGGAAATTGCATAATGGTGCCTGTTGAGCCCAGTACACATTTATAGTTAATGATTTTAGATTGTTCCATAATGAAGCCAAACAACTTTTTTTTTTTTTACTTGCTCCTGATTTGTGACCTTTCCTCAAGCTGGAAACCTTAATTTATCGTGAGCAAGTTATTATTACTTTATCTTTTTATGCCCATTGCAAAAAAGCTCATTAAGTGTTGGGTTGACTGGAAACAGCTGGTGTCCTGTGGCCCCCAGTTCTCAGGCCCTGTGGCTCCATGGAGCCAGCCCTGGCGAGCTCAGCTCTTGGAACACCAGGCAAGTCCCCTGCTCAGGGAGATGCAGTGTGATTTTTTTTTTTTTTTTTTTTTTTTAATTTAAACTCAGGCATCCAGGAAAATTCACTTTTTGATAGGTGTTTTTTGAGCATTGTGCCAGGTGCTAGGAATTAAAAACAGGAAAAAGAGAAAAAAATGTGTTAGTGTGAAAAGAGTGGCAAGTCCGAGGCCTGAGGCTCGACTGGGTGGCTACCAGGGCCAGATGTCTCACCTGGGAACATTTGCAGAGAAGTTAGGATTTAAGGGCCGTTTATGATGACTGAATCATTATATAGATATTCCTTTTTGCTTTCTGGTATGTTAGAGTGGCCACAGGGAAATACCTGAAATCTTCGAACTGTAATCCAGCTACCTTGGTCTCTAATAATGATTGTATAGCCTTTATTGTATGCCTTTCTGATTGTAAAAACCTTGTGACTGACCTTCACTTGTATCCGTTTTATCCAGTTTTTTGACTTTAGAGTCTTATGATCATGAAGGACTGCCCCTAATGCTTATTAATGAAGGGTCCTGGGTCAGGCCAGAGCTAATCCATCCCAAGTCCAAAGTTATCTTGATAACCGGAGCTGGATCTAACCAAAATTGGCCCGCCTGACATGCACAGTAGCTTAGACTTTAACCTACAAGTCACTTATACCTCATTATAATACTAAAAAGCACACCCACATCATATGAAGGCCGCCATTTTCTTACATACGTTCTGTGACTAAGCATGTAGTCAGTCTGCATATGCTCAATAATGAGTTCACTTCTAGTTACATAACCTGGGGCCACTGTGCTTGTTATCCTAAAACCTGTCCATCTTTTGATGCTAAAAAACTACTAGAATTACTGCAGTTTGGGGAGACAGATTTTGGACCCATAGACCATCTGCTCTCCTGCGTCACGCCCAGCAATACAGCTCTTTCTCTCTCTGAGACCCCTGTCTCTCAGGATTGGTCACTTGAGCACATGGGGCAAAGAATCCACCGCCTTGGTCCAGTGACACCTTCACAACACAGCTTAGTGGTCACCTGCCAGCAGAAGCACATCAGGTTAGGTGATCCACTGTCCCTTTGAAAACCTATTTATACAAACTTCTGAGCAATTTCAACTTGTAAAGTCTTTGATCTCGAGCAGTTCGGTACTTTTAGTTGTGGTAACGAGTGACTAAGCCAATTTAAAAATTAAACTAAACCTGGACTTAGTAAAGCAACTCAATTTTAGGTATTCATGTGTTAATTTATTTGTTGATAATTTGTTTTGTTCTGGACCAAACATTGAATGAGAGGTTTGCCTTGGTCTGCCAGACTGCTATGACAAATGCCATACAATGGGTTGACATAAGCAGTGGGGATTTCCTGGCTCACAGTTTTGAGACTAGGAGAAGTCCTGAAATCGAGGCATCAGGAAGGCAAGGCTTTCTCCTCTAATTCTGGTGTTGGCTGCCGGCAGTCTTGGGGGTACTTGGCTTGTGTCTCTGCTCACTTCACATGTCAATGTCCTTTCTCTTTCGGGTTCCGTTAACTTTCTGCTTACATCTCCTCTCCATGGCTTTCTCTGACTATGTCTAAATTTCTTCTGAATTAAGATTAAGAACATGTCTTTGTTGAGGTACATAACCCAGTTATCACAGGGCTGCTGTGAACTCCTTTCTTTGCAAAGTCCTGGAGCCCTTCCACCCCTGGGGCATTTCACAAACTTAAAATAGTGTGGTCATAGTAGTAATTGGGACTTTCCCTTGCGTGCTTCTCGGGCATGGAGGCCAGGTTCTTTCCAGGATTGGTTGAATTCTCACAGTCTCATCCTTAAGGTTAGGGAAATTTAAGTTTACTTAAAGGGCCCAGGGTCTTACAAAGAGCAACCAGCAAAGCTAGGTCTGGGCTCACCTCAGTTGAGCCCACTGGGCTGCAGTGCTCTGTGTGGATGGCGCCCCGAGAAGGAGACCCTGGCTATATGCAAGGAGAGTTACACCACGCTTTGCAGTGGAAGTGACCACTGAGATCCGTCACATGGTTAGAAAGGGAGGAAGGGAGTGGGGAGCTGGTCTGTGGTTAGAGCGTTAGGGAGGGGTGGTGGGAGGGCACTGGACAGGTGGCTCTTCCCGGGAACCTGGACTTGGCTGCCCCACTTGTGGCTGGAATGTCGAGAACTGGCAGATCAAAGCCACTTCATCACACAAACTGGGAGAGACCAGTTGTCCTAACGGAAGGCGTGGCCCTGTTGGGGGATCAGAGCTCACTTCAGCAGCATCTGAGGTATATGGCTCTGAGCAGCATGTCCTAAAGGACAGGCTGGAGAGTGGGAATAGCAGGACGGTCTGCGAAGGTTTAGCCCCTTGGAAACTTGGAAAATGGAAAGGATGTGGTAGATTCTGTTTGGTTTCAGTGGGCAGAGCAGAGCCGTGGTTGGAAGTTGTAAGGATGAATGTAACTTGAATGTAAAGAGAAACGTCATTTCACATCGTGTTCCTCTGTGAGTGGGGTTACAAACTCGAACTCCCTCTCCTTGAACAATATTCCAGCAGAGGCTTAAGGGGGTTATAGTGGGAGATGGCTCAGCCCCCTCCCAGCTCTTTAATGAGACATGCAGGTGTTTGGGAACTGTTAGTTTCTTTTAGCCTCTTTGGAGACAGACAGGCAGGTACACACACAACTTGATTTCGGGGGAAGGCTCTCCATCTGGGAACCATTCATGATGAGAAAATATTTAAATGGCGATGCATTTATCTTTGTATTAACTTTGCATGCTCTGTGCATCTCAAAGGACAGTAATCAATCTCTTGGTGTTACTTTGTTCCACATGCAAATTTTAAATCTTTTCTTGTTTGCTGCACCTGAAACTAATCTCTTCTCCCAGAGCACTTTGCCTGACTGTCTTACCACTTAGCGCTTACTAACTTGTGGCTGCGTCTTTTTGCACATAGCTTCACTTTTTCTTTGCCTGATTAATGTTTATATTCTCATGCATAGTAGGAAGCTAGTAAAATGTTTGAATGAATTGCTGAGGGGCTGATGTGGGCCCGGATCTTTATCTGGACTATTAGATTCTCTGGCCAGGGACGGTCAGCTCAGAGGCATGGGCCAGTCACAGATCTCTGCAGTCATATATCATACCAGGAATTGATTGCTCTTTCTTCATACTTTACTAGGCAGTTCTTGCTCATTAAATGGAAGAGGGAGAAAATGTCTTATGTCCCTCGTATTTAGGTTAGTGATCAATAATTTTTGAATGAATAAATTATTCAAACTGGGAGAATTTTTCCTCATATGCACTCTTACAGTATAATTAGTGTTTTTATTACTGAAATTAATTATTAAAATATTTCATTACTTATTAAAATGGAAGTGCATCTAGCTGAGAGTGAGATACATCATAGATGTTCAATGACTGTTCACTAACTATCTTTTTGTTTACTTAGCACACTGTCCCTTCTGCTGCTTGTATTTTTTTTATTTGGGCGTGTTTACTCTTCCCCACCAGCTAAAGCTTTCTGAGGGCAGGGATCTTGTCTTATTACTTAACATGGTTTTTGCCTCCTTCTATATTAAGAACTCACATATATTGAATTGATTTATAGGGCCAGCTAAATGTGTTCCTAGTGGCTCTGATTTAAAAGATTTAGGACTGTTGTAGTAGTGGGGAATTGAAACTTAGGGAATTTTAAAGCTCTCATAACAAACCTGAGTGAAGAAGGAGAGAAACACAAAGATAGCTGCTTATTTTGTTGTTAGACTCATGCTTCTTACTAAAAATATTTGTATTTGGCATTCCTACGAGATATGTTTCTCTGAAGCTAATAGTAGGAATATGTTCTAAAAGGCTAATAATCTTGTAAATAGAACTTTATGTGTGAATGGTTAAGAGCAGTGGTGACACGATCTCGGATGTGGAAAGAGAAATTTAGAATTTGATCTTGGTTAAGGAGGAAGCACTGGAAAGTGAAGTGGGGACACAGAGTTATCTGGAACATGTGTGCGTGTTTGATACGTGCCATTTTCTGATTTCTGGAAAGCCGGAATTTGGAGGCTTAAGAGGTGGCAAGGACCAAAATAGTAAACCAATCCTAACACAATCAGATTAGGATAACATTGGCAGATTAATGCGTCATTTAGACACAACCTGTTCTCAGGTTAGACAGTTTCATATCACAGAATTATTTATTTTATATCAACTTCGGATGTCATGGTTAATTAAGATTAAAGGGCTTATTGCTAGGGAAAACTTTATTATCATTGACCTTTTAAAATGCCATATGAAACAAAATTAGATATTTCACAAGATAAATTCAGTCATTTCTCTCATCAGAGGAATGTAAACTGAATGTAAATTGAACTGCTCAGATGGTGAATGGTCTGTAATATACTGGAAATTCCCTGAAATCATGTTGTTGTAAAGCTTATCTGGTCCCCCCCCCCCACTTTTAACTTAATTAATTAATTAATTATTATTATTACCTTTTTTTTTTTTGGTAAATGACTGTTCTACTAGGAGCTAATTTATCCTGGCTTGAATATCTCTGGTCTGTGATTATTCCTTAAATTGTGATTTGCTCTGGTTTCATGATGTAGTTTATCTCTTTTTTTCTTTCTGAAGGACACAAGGAATTTGAATTTAGTGATATCATTGGAAGAATTAGACTGAAACCTGGGGGCAGCATGAAGACGTTTTGATGCTGCCATATTGAGGTCATGGTTTAGAATGCAGGTGAGCACGGATGGTGTCTTGGTTTCCCAGCTGCTAAAACAATACCGTGCGATGGATTGGCTTAAACAACAGGAATTTACTGACTCACGGTTATGAGGCCAGGAAAAGTCTAAAATTAAGTGTCCGCAAGACAGTGTTTTCTCCCTGAAGCCCGGCATTCTGGGCCTGTCGGCAATCCTTGGTCTTTGGCTTTTCCGTCACATGGCTTTGCATGTGGTAGTGTCTGCTCCTTTTTCCTCTGGCTTCCGTTGACTTCTGCCTTCTTCCTGTGGCTTCTCTCTCCATGTCCATGGCTTATAAGGACTTCAGCCATATTGGACCAAGGCCCATGCTCATTTTGTTTTGGCACCCCTAAACTAATAACATTCCTTTTGTGGGGCACATGATTCAGTCCCTGTTCTAGTTTGCTAATGCTGCCAGAATGCAAAACACCAGAAACGGATTGACTTTTATTTGGTGACACAGTTACAGTTTTAAGGCCATAAAGTGTCCAAGATAACACATCAGCAATCGGGTACCTTCACTGGATGATGGCCAATGGCGTCTGGAAAAACTGTTAGCTGGGAAGGCACGTGGCTGGCGTCTGCTCCAAAGTTCTGGTTTCAGAATGGCTTTCTCCCAGGATGTTCCTCTCTAGGCTGCAGTTCCTCAAAATTGTCACTCTTAGTTGCTCTTGGGGTGTTTGTCCTCTCTTAGTTTCTCCAGAACAACAGTCTGCTTTCAACGGCCGTCTTCAAACTGTCTCTCATCTGCAGCTACTCTCTCAGCTTCTGTGCATTCTTCAAAGTGTCCCTCTTGGCTGTAGCTCCTCTTCAAAATGTCGCTCTCAGTTGCTCTTCAAAATGTCACTCAGTGCTACACTGAGTTCCTTCTGTTTGTCACCTCATTTATATGGCTCCAGTGATTTAATTTAGACCCACCCTGAATGGGTGGGGTAACACCTCCATGGAAATTATCCAATTACAGTCATCACCCACAGTTGGGTGGGGCGCATTTCCATGCAAACAACCTAATCCAAACGTTCCAACTTAATCCCCACTAATATGTTTGCCCCACAAGATTGCATCAAAGAATATGGCTTTTTCTGGGAGACACAATACATTCAAACTGAAGCTCCTCTCTCAGTTCCTGTGCATTCTTCAAAGTGTCTTGGCTGTAGCAGCTTGCTCCTTCTGTCTGATCTTACACAGTACTCCAGTAATTAAATTCAGACCCACCGTGAGTGGGCGGGCGAACACCTCCATGGAAATTATCCAGTCAGAGTCATCACCCACAGTTGGGTGGGGCGCATCTCCATGGAAACACTCAAAGAATTGCAATCTAATTAACACTGATAGGTCTGCCCACACAAGATTACATCAAAGATAATGGCGCTTGGGGGGGACATAATACATTGAAACTGGCACAGTCCCCAACATGTTGATGGGCACATCTTTGATAGGATTTTAGAGGGAGGGGTCCTTAAAGATCGCTTGGTTTGTTTCTCTGTTCACTGATTGGTTCAGTTGATAAATATTTGAGTGTCTGTATGCTTTTCATCTTAGTAGTCTTTTCTCAGAGATGGCTAATAACACCTTCAAACCAGTGTTCAAGCCTGAAACCTTAGAGCTGCACTGCCCAGTGCAGAAGCTACCAGCTATATGTTGCTATTTAAATGAACACAAATTAAAATGAAATAAAATTTAAAAAAACTCAGCTCTCTGGTCATACTCGTCATTCTAGCCACATTTTTAAGTGCTCAGTAGCCATGTGACTGGAGGCCACCACGTGGGACAGTGGAGCTGTTGAGCATTTCCACCCCTGCAGAAAGTGCAGCTGGCAGCACTGCCCTCAGATGTCCCTTGACCCAGTGTCTGAGTCACAGCTCAGCTACGCCTTCCAAAGTTGTTCCCTTTAAAGACTTCAACACTGTCTTAGTTTAGGTCTTCATCGTCTGTCATCTTAATGTAGGCCCCGATGTTCCTGGTTCTGGGAGGCCTTCTCTGCAGCTCCCTCTGTTCTGTCAGTGCCTTGCTTGCCCCTCCTGAGAACCTCCAGCACCTTGAGCGTAATCGCCTGTTTATCCGACTTTTCTTCTGGTGAACTGGGAGGTTCCTGGAGCTACAGGGTTGGGTTTGGGTCCTTCCAGGGTAGAGACGTGCAGGGTGCCTGCCACCCAGAACCACTGTCGGTGCCTGGCTGGCCAAGGAGGCTGCGCCAGGCTGCATTCTGAGAGCTGGAGATGATGTGAATATGCGCGAGTTCAAACAGACCAGGCGGAGGGAGCTTCACGGACACAAAGCCAGGGGTAGGAAATTACTGGGCAGGGAGGCTCCGAGACTGTGTGTCCAGGGCTGTGTTATCAGAACCACCCAGAGCTTAACCCTGGGATGTAAACAGAATTCGGATTACAGTGTCGCATATACACCGCCTTCCCTATAGATAGTAATACGATGTCTCTTAATGGAGATGTTAGGTTTCACCCTTAATGGCTGCGAAGGAGCTCTAGGTGTGCTTTCCACGTGGTTATTAGGGACAGTGACTTTGTAGTCAGATAGACTTCTCCTGCCCTTGCCCCTTCCTAACTGTTGTGATCCTGGGAAAGTCACCTTAGGAACTTCAGTTTCTTTACTTTTTTAAACAGAAATAATACCTACCTCGTGAGGATTAAATTAGATGTATTCTTAATTCTGAGTAAAGCATTCAGCAAATGATAGCGGATAACAAAAATAATAGTTCCTAGTCTTTCATAGAAATGGGAAAATTCATAATTAGTGTATTCTAAAGGATTCCTAAACATAAATGGTCATCCAGAAAACATGTTAGGGTGTTGGGCACTTTCCTTGCTCATATACAGAATTAACTAGATATTAGTCATCGTTAAAGTGAAATGTATAGGGCTGGTTATTTTCAAAGTTATGAAAGTAAGGTAGTCTGGTAGAGGTAAAATTTGGCCTGAATCATCTAAAACCCAGGGATAATTTTCTGTATTTGGAGAGAAGGTGACCACTTATGCCAGTTACTGGAGAAAAACTCACTTTTTCTTTACCTCTGCATAATCAACATCATGTGGTACAGCTGCTCCTGAGAGAGAGAGAGGAAATTGTGTCCTGTTTTCCATTTTAAATAATAAAATATAGGACATGTATAAATTAGAGTATCATTGAATGATCCTCCTCTTTTTTCCCCATTCTTTAAAAGAATGGTAGCAGCTTTAACTGTGTAGGTTCTCAAAAACCCAACCTGCATGGAATGTGTGTTACTTCATGTATGCCCACATGGTTCTTTTCAGTAGACTGGAAGTTGCTTCTCTTCCCTACTGAAAATGGCAGAAATCTACTTTCCATTTGAATTAAAATAAGCTAGGTTTTTATCATTGACCGGAAGAGCAATATATTTTCTAAAATTGTAAATTAAAAACTATTAACATGGACTCATTTATGTAGCTTTTTTTCTAAATTCTTTTCCGCCTTTCCTCTCTGCAGCCTTTTCTCTGAAAAGGTCTTCATCTCCACCTTGTCCACTGCTATCTGCAGAACAGGACCTAGGGGCCCTGAGGTTCTCCCTCTAATTTCCCAGACGCCTGTTACAGAGACCAGCTCTTTAAGGCAATTGGAAGATTTTAGGAACTTAATTTATCCATAAACACAGTTCATTCAGTGGTTATATATCCCAAAATAAAAGCACGTGGCAAAACACATGAACATTCAATTCAACAAATATTTATTGAGTATTTACTCTGATGAAAAGTTTCTTTTCAGGGATGGAGGGTTTATAAGAAATAAACTTTAGATACAGAGTCTAATGGGGGAAGCTGATGCTTCTACGTGGTACTTAAATGTGGTTCAGACAGTGCACATAGTGTTGGAGGAATAAGCAGGTCAGCGGAGGGGATCCGTTATTTCTCACAGAATCAGATCTTTAAAAATAGAACATATTCCCATTTGCTTAAGATAATTAAAGGAGAACTTCTTTATTAGAGAATAGACTAAATATTCAAGACGCTTTTCATTGCCTGTGTTCTTCAAGGACACCTTGTGTTGACTTTCCTATCGGTTATATCATGTCTGTTCTGTAACTGTGTATACAGCACAGTGTAAGTAATTCTTTTTCCAGTGCTGTATGACTGTGTGAAGCCCCCATTTTGGTTCAGGCATTCCTCTCTCACCTGGGCACTTGCACTCTCTTAACTGGACTCCTTGCTTTCTCTTGTCCTAAAAATCATACTCTAAGCAATTTTCACAGTCATCTACCTTAAATAAAAATTTCATTGCTTTTATAAGGTTGCTTTCGAGCCTTGTGACAGTTCCCATGACTTATGATAAGGTCTGAAGTCACTGACATGGTGTAGAAACCTCCTTCATGATCTTGAGTCAAATTTCTGACCTGATTCCACCTGGTTCTGTGTCTGTCTGTCTGTGCCTCGGCTTCTATGGGCAGGCACTGCCTTCCCCCACCTCACCCCTCCCAGTCTGTCTGAGTTTTCCAGAGATGCTGTAACAACTACATCAGACAATTTGGCTTAAACAACAGCGACTTATTGTCTCACAGTTTTGGAGGCTGGACATCCAAAACCAAGGAGTTGACAGAATCATACTTCCTCTGAAGTCTGCAGTGTTCTGGTGTCTTGCTGGCGCTCGTAGCTCAGTGTCCGCCTCCGCCACATGGCCGTCTGTCTCCTCCTGTCCCCTCCTGACTGCATCCAAATTTCCTCCACTCACGAGGCCTCCAGCCGTGCTAGATGAAGGTCCTCGCTGACACCAAATGGCCCGTCTTCACTAACGGATCTCTGAAGATGCTGCTTATAAATGCGTTCACGCCCACAGGACCAGGGGCTGGGACTGGAACATGTCTTTGTGGGGACGCGATTCAGCCCACAGCACCAGCTTTCTCCGACGCTCCAGCTTCTTTACCGCAATGTCTTACCATATTAAAATCATCTGCATCTGTCAGTCACCCCCACAAGGCTGAGTGCTTTCAGGAGCAGGCATTTTCTTACTTATTTTTTGTGTCTTCAGGGTTTAAAGAGGGACTGACTTATTCAAGACACTTGGTACATTTTTGCTAAATGAATGAATGTTTATTCATTAAATTTTTCTTGTTTTCATGTAAACGATACCTCTGGATAATGAATTATATGTTTTTTGCACCTTATAGCACAGCACATTGCTAAACGATACTTGTTACCAGAGTGCGCTACCTTACTTTAGTATCATTAATCCTGGAAACAATGTACAGGGTCAATTCAGCATGTTAAAAATCTTTGTCACTGTCTATTTTATTCCTATATGTACTATTAAAATATTTTTTAAAATGATGATCAGGATTTTTATTGAATTCAAATATTGTGGAAAAAATTAATACAAATACTCTTATCTGGTATAGTTTTTGTGTATGGCTAGTAATATTCAATTCATTCTGTGAACAGTAATAAAACCTAAAATTTATGTGTTGCCGTTGAGTAAACGGATCGAGTGTTTCACTTGAATATGCCTATATAGACTTTTTTGTTTTTCTGCTCTTTGGCTATTATTTTCTGTGATTCCTTGAAGTTGATTTCAGAGCTTGTTTTGGGATGAGGAGTTGGAATTATACAGGAATTCACCTACTTTACTAGCTTGTTGTTTACACTCATTAAAAAAGAACTAATTTTGGGAGTAGCACTCCCATGATGAAATTGTTGAAATGTGGAATTTAAATTTAGGCTTTTTTTTTAAGACTTGAATGTGTTTTGCTTACTGGTATTTAATTTTTTTCCCTTTAGTTTTAATTATGATACCTGTTACTGCGGATATCTGAGCCAAAGTGGTGATGCTAACTGAGGGAAATTTCTGCAACCTGTAAGTGAAAGATAATACGGTAAGAGTGTGTCCTTTATCACTTAAAGTTGTTTAATTTCTCTGTTATAGTTTGGAATTTTAATTTCAAATGGAATAGTAGAAGCAAGAAAAGGGCCATATCCTACAGAGATCCTACAGATAATAAAAGTACAATAAAAGCAATATTATAAGCTACTTTATGTCAGTACGTATGGTAACTTAGATAAATGCACAGATTCCATAAGCGACACAAAGTATCAAACCTCACTCAAGAAGAAACGAATAACCTAAATAACTCTTTATCTATTAAAGAAATTGAATTTATAGTAAAAACCCTCTCATGAAGAAAACTCCCAAGCCCAGATGTCCTCACTGGTGAATTCTACCAATCAGTTAAGGAAGAAATAATACCCATTGTACACAAACTCTTCCAGAAAATAGAAGGGAGGGAACACTACCTGATTGTATGAGGCTTTATATTACCAGGAAAAGATATTACCTAACAAAATATTAGCAAATTGAATCCTGTGTATATAGAAAGGATAAAATATAATGTCAAAGTGCCATTTATTCCCGGAATACAGGATTGGTTCAGCACTTAAAAAGCAATGTAATTTACAATATCAGCAGACGAAACAACAGAATAAAAATAAACCCATTCATCTTAGTAGATGCAGGAAAGCATGTAGCAGTATTTATTATCCATTCATGATAAAGACTCAGAAAAATAGGAATAGAAGGAAAACCTTCAGAAAAGTAGGAATAGAAGGGAGCATCCCCACCTTGATACATCTATGAAAAAGCACACAGCTGTCAACATAATTATTGGTTTTCCCTAAGATCAGAAGCAAGGTAGGGGTGGTCACTTCTCACCATTCCTATTCAAAAATGTTCTGAAGGTTCTGGCCAGTGCAGTAAGGCAAGAAAAAGAAATAAAAGGACATGTAGATAGGGGAAGAAGAAGTCAGTCACACTCAGCATTCTCATAGCAAGAGATCCAGAGAAATGTAAGTTTTAGACTTGTCCTCTGTAATACAGGGGAGATGGTGTTCCAGTTTGCTAAAGCTGCTGTTATGCAAAATACCAGAAATGGCTTGGCTTTAATAAAGGGGATTTATTAGGTCATAAATTTACAGTTCTAAGATCATAAAAATGTCCAAACTAAGGCATCCACATTAGGATAATTTCACTGGGGAAAGGCTGATGCCATCTGGAACACCTCTTTCAGCTGGGGGGGCACATGGCTGGTATCTGCTGGTCCTTGGCTCCTGGGTTGTGGTTCAAAATGGCTTTCTTCATAATGTCTCTGGGCTTCTGTCTTTGCTCCTCTCTCTCAGCTCCTGTGCGTCCTTGCTTCTTTCTCCCAGGGCCTTTCTCTCTAAGCATCTGGGGGTCCTCTCTTAGCTTCTCCAGGGCAAATTCTGGGCTTCATCTCTTAGCTTAGCATCTCCATATGTCCTTCTGTCTGCATCTCCAAGTATCTGCAAGTGTCAGCCTCTGTGTCGGCTCTCGAGCTCTCCTAAGTACTCTGGTGAACCAATCAAGACCCATCCTGAATGGGCAGGATCCACATCTCCATGAGAATAATTTAATCAAAAGTCTCATCAAGTGTTGGGTGAATCACATCTCCATGGAAACAGTCAGAAGGTTCCACCCAGCAAGATTGGGTTAAAAGATCATGGCTCTTCTGGGGTCCGTGACCGCTTCAAACTGACACAGATGGGAATAAATGTTGACTGTCAGTAGACAGTATCTACTACACTTTGTTTTCTATGATTATGATCTGAAAATAATAAAAGCAGGACAACATTTATATCACTTGTGGTTTTAAGTTTCTGTTTTCTTTTAAAGTTAAAAGTCAGCATAATCCATTAGGAGGGTGTTATTTCAGCATTTTCTTCTTTTTGCTGATGAAAGCTGCCTGTGGTACCGAAAAGTTACGTGTTGATTTAAACTTTATTAAATAGCTCTTGGTTTTTAATTTAAAGCAAAGGGCCATCTGAAACAATGTGTTTTAGGGTCCTCCAGAAAAACAGAACTGACAGGATGTATGTGTATATAAATATTGTGCAATTTATGGTAGGAATTGGCTCACATGATCGTGGTGATTGGCAAGTCCAAATTCTGTAGGGCAGGCTGCAAGCCGGGAACACCTATTAAGGTTTCAATGAATTCTCCAGAAGAAGCTGGCTGGATGAAATAGAGACAGAAATTCCTCTTTCTGACTCCTGAAATCATCAATTCTCCCTTTAAGGCCTTCAACTGATTGGATGAGACTTCTCTCATAGCTGAAAGCCGTCTCCTTTGTTGATTGTAGATGTAATGAGCCATATATGCAATCAGCTGATTAACGATTTAATTACAGAAAATACCCTCACAGTAACAGTCAGGCCAGTGCTTGCTTCATCAGACAACTGGATATCTTAACCCCGCCAATTTGACAAGTGAAATTAGCTATCACACAATGTTAAGATGTCCTCTTAAATTCTAAGAGGGCAAACAAAATTATTATTTGTTCATTGCATTATAGCAGTCATGTAGCTTTGGATGAGTTAAACATTTTGTCTTGCCATACTTCAGAATAAATTGAGGTGTTTTATGTAACAGTATGAGCCAGATATTATACCTATTTCTGCTGGATAATTTCCACATATTTGGCTATTTTTATGATGAGTGATGATGCAGTTTAGAGAAAAGATCATGAGCGTGGAAGTTGAGGAAACCTGAGTTGCAGACCCAACTCCTGCTGATAGTTATGTCACGAAGGATTGGCTCAGGGTGGTTTTGCCGGAATGATTTCTAAGTCTCCTGCAATGAAATAGTTTCAAAACCTGTGTTGAGTGCTTCCAAATTTACACAAAAATACAGTTTAATAATTATGTGCATTTTCTGTTTTAATGGCATGTTACTGGCCATACCTGTGATATATTCTGTGCTGAGTACTTGGTATGGGAGAGTGGTATAGAAGAGGCAGAGAAGTCTTAAGAGTTGCCTTAGTTTGCCAGAACTGCTATGACAGACACCACACAATGGTTGACTTAAGCAAGAGGAATTTATCATCTCCAGGTTTTAAAGACTAGAAGTCCAACATCAGGGCATCGGCAAGGCTTGCTGTCTCCCGGTGTGATAGCATGCCACCAGTCCCCTATCAAAGGGCATTCTCTCTCCTTGCATATGCTTTTCTGGTTGTTGCTGACTTCTGCCTTTTCCCTGTGTCTTTCTCTGATCGAAATTGATAATGAGACATCCTCAGAGAATCCTATTTACAAATGGGTTCCTACCCACAGGAATGCGGATCAAGATTAAGATCATTTCTTTTGTTGTGGCACATGTTCAATCTACCACGGAGTTTAAATAGATAATCTTAGGATTCAAATCCTCAGAGGTGGAAGCCTCTGAGCAAAATCCACTTAAATCCTTGAGCCTCAGTTTCCTCATCTGTAAAAGGAAGATGATAATCTCGGGGAGCTGCTGAAAGCATTAGGAGTAGCACACAAAGCACCTTGCAGACTGCAGACACTCAGGTGGGGATCAGACAGGAGCTTTGCTGCAGAAATGTTATGAGCCTGGCATCTGACAGAACAGGCTTTAATATAAGTTTCTTCTTAGAAAAGGCATGGAAAGACACACGGGTGTTGACAAGGCTTTTCTGTAGGTGTTGGGAGAGCGGGTAACTTTTATCTTTTTGCTTGTCTATTTTTCAGTTGCTTTACAGTAAACGTGGATTATTTATGTAATAAAGTATTCGTATAAATAAAATGTAAGGAAATACTATAGACAATATAAGTTCTTAAACTTACTAGTTACGTCACTTTGGATAGTTTACTCTGTCAGCTGGAATGTATTATGTCCCCCAGAACGCCATTATCTTTGATGCAGTCTTGTGGGAGCAAACATAGTGGTGTTGATTAAATTGTAATTCTTTGATTGTTTCCATGGAGATGCGCCCCTCCAACTGTGGATGATAACTCTGATGGGATAATTCCCATGGAGGTGTGGCCCCACCCACTCAGCATGGACCTTGATTAGTTTTCTAGAGCACTATATAAGCTCAGACAGAAGGAGCGAGCTTGCTACAGCCAGAGAGGAACATCCTGGGTACAGGAGCTGAGAGAGGAGCTGCAGATGAGAGACGGTTTGAAGACAGCCATTGAAAGCAGACTCGTGCTCCGGAAAAGCTAAGAGAGGACAAATGCCCCAAGAGAACTGAGAGTGACATTTTGAGGCGGAGCTGTGGACTAGAGAGGAACATCCTGGGAGAAAGCCATTTTGAAACCAGAACTTGGAGCAGACGCCAGCCACGTGCCTTCCCAGCTAACAGGTTTTCTGGAAGCCATTGGCCATCCTCCAGTGAAGGTACCTGATTGCTGATGCATTACCTTGGACACTTTATGGCCGTAAGACTGTATCTGTGTAACCAAATTAACCCCCTTTATAAAAGCCAATCCATTTCTGGTATTTTGCATCCCGGCAGCATTAGCAAACTGGAACAGTTACTTAACCTTCTTGAGCTCTGATTTTGCTATCTGTTAAGTGGGGTCGATACCAATCCATAAGATTGTAGTGGGAATTAAATGGCACATGTGTAAAATGCCTAGCTCTTGATTTTCCATCAATCAGTCTGTTGACCAACATAAGCTTTGTGATTTTGGTGTTTTTTTTGGTTGGTTTTCCATAGAAAGTTACCTAGGAACCCCGACTCGTCATTTTTGGTGGTGATCGTGGTTTACTTGTTGGAGTATCTTTTCAGAAAAATGGAGCTAATTAAATGCCAGCCCTGGATGTTTTGAGGCCAGTTTTGAGATATTTAAAATTGTTTCTCTTCCTGCTTTCCTGACTCAGACAGTTGAGAATGGTTAACTAAAATAACTGTTTAATTTAATCTTTCATGAGCACAATTTCTAGTTGCCAGAAATATTGCCATCAAGATGCTTCTAGAAACACAGAAACCTAGGTAAGCGAGGGAGAAATTGGTGGATTACACGTCTCTACTGCTGTTTTGACCATACCTGTTTTATTAGGTTCACTCATGAAATTGCCAATGTTTGACCAATAAAAATGGTAATTTCATATGGTTCAACTCCATATTTTAGGGTATAGGGACTGTTTTTCTTGCACACTTAGCAAATCATCTAAGTTTGTATTTTATCATTTGTTGTTTCCCCTGGGCATTTAAATTTTGTTTTTAATATATTGTAATAGTTTGAAGCTGAGTGAACATCAGAAAAGATCATGTTTTTAAAGCTAATCCATTCTTGTGGGTGTAGACCTTCTGTTGGAGGGATCTTTTGATTAGTTGTTTCAGTTGAGGTGTGCCCTGAGTGAGTCTTAATCCTCTTTCTGGAGTCCTTTATAAGAATTCTCTGAAGAGGGAAATGCACAGAGAAGCTGAAAGCAACAAAATCCAGGAGAGAAGGATCAGCAGGCACTGCTGTGTGCCTTACCGTGTGACAGGAGCCCCAGATCACCAGCAGCCTTTCTTCAGGAAGAAGTATCATCCTGTTGATGCCTTGATTTGGACATTTTTCACAGCCTCAGAACTGTAAATTGAAAGTTAGTAAATCCCCACTGTAAAAGCCAACCCATTTCTGGTAAATTGAATTTTGTCAGCTTTAGCAAACTAAAACATATTATATTGGATTTTCCTTTGTAATCTGTTTGGGGAATGTCAGTCTCAAATAATGATAGAGAAGGCTAAGGAAGAGAGAAATGTATATTATCTTTTTTTTAACCAAAAGGAGAAGATGCTAACTAATTTTTATAAGACTTTTAATTTATGGTTAACTAGATTAATTAGAAATAAAACATTAGAAATTTTTGAGACTTATACCTTGAGGGGGTCATAGGTCGTAACAGAATCTGAGTACCTAAAAATTTTGTGAGTTTCAAATTCTTTCAGGAAATAAATTTCAGAAAGTCGTATCTCGCTAGTAAGTATTAACAATCATTTGACAGTTTTAGCTTCTGAGTGCTTATTTTATGTTATTATGTTAAATTTATGTTAAATAAATATTATGCTATGTATTTTAGGTTATGGATAATAATGCAGCTTTAGCTGTATTTAAAGTTGCGTTTGTAGACTGATGTAGGTGATGATTTTATCGTACCTTGAAAAAGCTAACAGTTTTTGGTTTTATTTTGTTTGGTATGGATTAAAGATAATGTTCATAATATTGTAATGAACAGCTTATGAGCTTTTCATATTCAGCACAATGTGATTTCAGCATGATTGTGGTGCTGATAAATGGCTTCTTCCTCTTTCTACCCAAATAAAGTAAAAAGGGAGGTAGTTAAATACTTCAAATTCGTCAGGTAGCGTTTATGTTTTAATGCAAATACTATCTAGTTTGTGGAGCGCCTTTCAGGTGTCCCATCTCATCACAGCCCTTTGACATATCTCGGGTGATACCATTGCTTCCGTATTTTAAATAAGGAATCGAGCCTTGGATTAGAGGCTTCACCCCAGGTTTCGTCTCTCGACGAGCTTGGGGCTTCTGCTTTGTGGTCTGTCTGCTTCCCTGTGCTGCTTGTTGGCTGCTGGGCCCCGTTGCTAGGCCCTTGAAGAAGAGATACGTCTGCTTGGACTGCTGTATGTGGTGTGCTCTCTGACAGTGTTGGTGGAAGCAAATTCCCTTCAAGGGAAGGTATTCTCTAGGAGAAGAACTTTTCTCAGGAATTGAGCCAGCATTCCTGATAGCATTTGCATCTTGCCCATGAACTGTGGTCTCTTCTAAGTGTCCTTGGGAGCTGTTCTGTCTAGTTGCCAGATTCATCTTTCAGGTCTTGTTTCTTCTGTCATGTGTGGTCCTGGGTCTGTGGCTAATGATAGAGTTATTTCAACTTGGCTATCATGTTGGAGTTCAGCTTTTAAAGAAATGCTCAGTGATCTCTCAGTTTATCTTCTGCTTTCCCTCTCTTACCCACCACCACCTGGCCATTTTTTTTTTAATTTTTATTTTTTTATTGAGATTGTTCACATACCATACAATTATCCAAAGATCCAAAGTGTAAAATCAATTACCCACAATACAATCGTACGTTGTGCATCCATCACCACAATTTTTTTCAATTTTTAGAACATTTTCATTACTTCAAAAAAGAAATGAGACAAAAAAAAAGAAACTCAAATCTTCCCATACTTCTAATCACCCCACCTCCATTACTGATTAATAGTATTGGTATAGTACATTTGTTACTGTTGAAGGAACGTTAAAATACTACTAACTGTAGTATATAGTTTGTAATATGCATATTTTTTTTCCTATATGCCCCTCTTATTAACTTCTAGTTATAGTGTCATACATTTGTTCTAGTACATGAGAGAGATTTCTAATATTTGTACTGTTAATCATGGATATTGTCCACCACAAGATTCACTATTTTATACATTCCCATCTTTTAACCTCCAACTTTCTTTCTGGTGACATATGTGACTCTGAGCTTCCCCTTTCCGCCACATTCATGCACTATTCAGCACTGTTAGTTATTCTTACAATGTGCTACCATCACCTCTGTCCATTTCTAAATGTTTAAGTTCACTCTAGTTGAACATTCTGCTCGTAATAAGCAACCACTCCCCATTCTTTAGTTTCGTTCTATATCCTGGTAACTTATTTTTCATGTCTGAGTTTACATATTATAATTAGTTCATATCAATGAGACCCTGCAATATTTGTCCTTATGTGTCTGTCTTATTTCACTCAGTATAGTGTCTTCAAGGTTTCTTCACCAACCCGTTTTTTTAAAGACGGTTTTTTTCCGTCCTAAGTAACCAATCAGTGGTTCCCTGTATAGTCACGTATTTATGTATTTACTACCATCGCCACTATCTATATAAGGACATCTCCATTTCTTCTACAAAGAAGGAGGAAGAGTCAAAGAAGACAGAGAGACAAATGAGAAAGAAAAAAGAAAGAGAAAAAACAAAAACATAACAGCTAGGAAGCATCAAAAGGAAAGATAACATTAAACTAAAGTAGAATAAAGAGTCAGCATCACCAATCCCAAGAATCTCATACCCTTCCCCCATGTCCACCCCTTCTCCCATATGCATTTAGCTTTGGTATATTGCCTTTGTTATATTAAGGGAAGCATAATGCAATCTTTCTGTTAATTATAGTCTCTAGTTTGCATTGATTGCATTCTTCCCCAATCCCACCCTATTTTTAACACCTTGCAATGTTGACATTCATTTGTTCTCCCTTATGTAAAAAATATTTGTCCCTTTTATCACAATCATTGAGCACCCTAGGTTGCAGTGAGTTAAACAGTCCCAGTCTCTATCTTTCCTCTTTCCTTCTAGTGTCCCACATGCTCCTAACCTTCCTGCTTCAACCATACTCACAGTCATCTTTGTTCAGTGTACCCATGTTGCTGTGCTATTATCTCCCAAAATTGTGTTCCAAACCTCTCACTCCTGTCTTTTCCTTTCTGTCTGTAGTGCTCCCTTTAGTGTTTCCTGTAGAGCAGGTATCTTGTTCACAAACTCTGCCATTGTCTGTTTTTCAGAAAATATTGTAAGTTCTCCTTCATATTTGAAGGACGGTTTTGCTGATTACAGGATTCGTGGTTGGTGGTTTTTCTCTTTCAGTATCTTAAATATGTCACCCCATTTCCTTCTTGCCTCCATGGTTTCCGCTGAGAAATCCATACATAGTCTTGTCAAGCTTCCTTTGTATGTGATGGATTGCTTTTCTCCTGCTGGTTTCAGGATTCTGTCTTAATCTTTGATGTTTGATAATCTGATTATTAAGTGTCTTGGCGTAGGCCTATTCAGATCTATCCTGTTTGGGGAATGCTGTGCTTCTTGGATCTGTAATTTTATGTCTTTCATTAGATATGGGAAATTTTCATTGATTATTTCCTCTGTTATTGCTTCTGCCCCTTTTCCCTTCTCTTCTCCGTCTGGAACACCCATGATACATACATTCCTGCATTTCATGTAGTCATTCAGTTCCTGGAGATGTTGCTCATATTTTTCCATTCTTTTCTCTATCTGTTCTTTTGTGTGTAGGCTTTCAGGTGCCTTGTTCTCCAGTTCCTGAGTGTTTTCTTCTGTCTCTTGAGATCTGCTGTTGTATGCCTCCATTGTGTCTTTCATCTCTTGTGTTGTGCCTTTCATTTCCATAGATTCTGCCAGTTGGTTTTTCGAACTTTCAATTTCTACCTCGTGTACGCCCAGTGTTTTCATTATATGGTTCATCTCTTTTGCCATATCTTCCCTAAACTTTTTGAATTGATTTAGTTGTAGTTGTTTCAATTACTGTATCTCAGTTGAAGTTTAAGTTTGTTCCTTTGATTGGGCCATAACTTCATTTTTCTTAGTGTAGGTTGTAGTTTTCTGTTGTCTAGGCATCTGGTTTCCTTGGTTACCCAATCAGGTTCTCCCAGACCAGAACAGGCTCAGATCTAGAAGAAGGCAATAGTATCCTTATCCCTGAGGGTGTCTTAGATTGATACACCCTTTGAGGCCTCAAATCACTGTGCTTTTCTGCCCAGCAGGTGGTGCCTGTCAGCCTGTCACTCCAGACTAGTGTAAGGAGGTGTGGCCTGTGGCCATTTTCCCCCAGGCTCTGGGGTCTGGTTCTGAATGGAAGGTGGGTGGTAGAGCTTGGCACCACCTCTTTTCTCTTAGGGAAGATACACCCCCTGGGTGGAGGTCATTTACATTTGAATACTCTCTCTGACTCTGCTGCCTCCACCCTTGTCTGGGTCAGAGCTCTGGGAACTGAAAATGGCTGAGGCTTTCTCCACTGATCCAAAAAAGGGACAGAAATCCCCCTTCAGGGCCAAGTCTGCAGCCACCCTCATTTTCGCCCATTGGCTAGAGATTGCACCTGGTCCTTTGGGCTTCCCATCTCTCCCAGAGAGGTCTTCTGGCTCTCCAAGGTCAGTTGTCACCAGAAGCTTCTGTCTGTTAGTTGAGGATTTGCAGCTTATATTGAGCAGAAAATGTTTGTTAATTAAAACCCCAGTTGGAGCTCAGCTGAGCTGTATTTGCTTGCTCGGAGAGAGCTGCTCTCTAGCACTGCAAGGCTTTGCAGTTTGCTGTGGTGGAGGAGACTCTCAGCTTGGGTCTGCAGTTTTTACTTACAGATTTTATACTGCTGTCTTGGGCATTTCTCCCATTTCAGGTTAGTGTATGATGACTGGACGGTCACGTTTGTCTCCCCGCAGTTATTCCAGATCATTTACTAGTTGTTCCTGTTGTTTATTAGTTGTTCCAGGGGGACTGATTAGCTTCCACTCCTCTCTATGCTGCTCTCTTAGCTCCGCCCCACCTAGCCATTTTTCAAACAGCTTTATTGAGGCATAATTGACGTACAATAAGTGATGGATAAAGTGTGCACTTAGATAACTTTTGACATAAGCATGCAGCTGTAGAAACCTCACCACAGTCAAAAGAGTGAACATATCCATTGGCCACAAAAGTTTCCTTGTGCCCTTTGGTGAGCCCACCCTCCTCTCTCTCCTCTAGCCTCAGGCAATGACTGATCTGTTTTCTGTCTCTATAGATTAGTTTGCATTTCCTAGAATACTGTATAAATAGAATCATACAGTATGTACTAATTTTTAATCATTTTAATTGTGAAATATAATATATATATATATAAATAGAAGTGATAGCTTTCCAAGTGCAGTTTAACAAGTAGAGAGCAGATTTCAAAGAATATTATGGGTTACAGTTCTACAATTTCAATTACTTCTTTATTGTGAAATACAACATATATGCAAACAAGTAATAATTTTCAAAGTACAATTTAATATGTAGTTATATAGGAAATTTCCAAAAATATTATGAGTTACATTACCATATGTTCTAGTTTGTTAATGCTGCCGGAATGCAAAACGCCAGAAATGGCGTTATAAAGGGGAGTTTATTTGGTTACACAGTTACAGTCTTTAAGGCCATACAGTGTCCAAGGTAACACATCAGCAATCGGGTACCTTCACTGGAGAATGGCCAATGGCTTCCGGAAAACCTCTGTTAGTTGGGAAGGCACGTGGCTGGTGTCTGCTCCAAAGTTCTGGTTTCAAAATGACTTTCTTCCAGGAAGTTCCGCTCTAGGCTGCAGTTCTTCAAAATTGTCACTCTTAGTTGCTCTTGGGGTGTTTGTCCTCTCTTAGCTTCTCTGGAGCAAGAGTCGGCTTTCAACGGCCGTCTTCAAACTGTCTCTCATCTGCAGTTACTCTCTCAGCTTCTGTGCGTTCTTCAAAGTGTCCCTCTTGGCTGTAGCAAGCCCGCTCCTGTCTGAGCTTATATAGTGGTCTAGTAAACTAATCAAGGCCCATGCTGATGGGTGGGGCCACACCTCTATGGAAACTATCCAGTCAGAGTTATCACCCACAGTTAGGTGGGGCACATTTCCATGGAAACAACCTAATCCAAACATTCCAACTTAATCCCCACTAATATATCTGCCCCCACAAGACTGCATGAAAGAACATGGCTTTTTCTGGGGGACATAATAATATACAAACTGGTACATCATAGTTTCAGTTATTTCTTTATTGTGAAATAAAACATATACACAAAAAGGTGATAACTTTCAAATTACAATTTAACAAGTAGCTATAGAGCAAATTTCAAAGAATGCAGTGGGTTACATTGCCACCATTTCAATTCTTTCCTTCTAGCTATTCTAATACCCTAGCAACTAAGAAAAAGATAATTATATAGAGATTCGGTATTCATAATCCTTTGTTAAAGTCCATCTTGTCTGTTGCTACCCCTTTAATTTAATCACTTTCTCGATCTTCAGGGATGTTTAGGCAGTGACCACCCTAACTTGTTCATGTTGAAAAGGGGTGTTGACATTATGGGAAAAGAGGGCACATCTCGTTGATGTTCTTGAAGAGGCTGTTCCCTCTGGGTTTTGGGACTTAGCAGGCATAGGAGAATTTAAGTTTCTGAAGAATAAACTTAGTGAGTGAAACTTTTATAGAGTCTCAGATAGAGATCCGGGTATTCTTTAGGGTTTTCAGGACTACTGTTGACTTGTGCTCATCAGCCTGCGGCCATCTGGCATATCTAACTGAAGCTTGCATAGGAGTAACCTCCAGGATAGCCTCTCAACTCTATATGAAATCTCTTATCCACTGAAACCTTATTTTGTTGCCTTTCTTTTCCCCCTTTTGGTCAAAAAGGCATTCTGAAACCCTTAATGCCAGGGTCAAGCTCATTCCCTGAATCTGTGTCCCACATCACCAGGGAGGCTCATTTAGCTGGGAGGTCTGGTCCCACATTGTGGGCATTGGGCTGAGAGAGAGAAAGTCCACATTGGAGCAACAAAAGAGTTCTCTAGAGGTGACTCCTACGCCTAATTATAGGTGGACTTAACCGCCTCTTCACAAGAGCAAGCCTCAAGATTGAGAGCTTGACTTACATAGTAGGGTGTTCCTAAGTTCACATAGCATATGTTCTGTACGCAGTAATCCATCCATATATCACATCATCATCACTTAGCTGTACAATCCTCATCACTCTCCATTTTATAAACAACTCTCATGACTCAGAACACCCAATAGCTCTTTTCAGTTCTCAATTATTTGTCCCTAGTGTTTGTGTGGTACGAGTAAGGTATTACTGTTAATTATAGTCCCTAGTCTGCAGTAGGTAAATTTTTCCCATATACCATTCTGTTGTCAACTCTCTGTGTCATACCTTAGAAGTATATCATGCAAGCATCTTTGTTTGTAGTGCTGATCTGTGGGAAACATGCCTTTAAACAACCCCTTTCAATTCTATTTGCCTTCAGTACAACTCTGATACTTATAATCCCATTAACAAGCAATCATCACCCCTATCTACTCCCATGCTATTGAATTCACTCCCACTAACATATCTGAACACAGTAGATTATCATTTCCCCTTCACTAGCTTCTGTCTTTCACTAGGTTCCCAATATTCTACATCATAAGTCATTGATTTTACATTGTTCAGGGAGTTCATAGTAGTGATAACGCACGATATCTCTCCTTTTGTGTCTGACTTATTTCACTCAGCATTGTATCTTGAAGGTTTGTCCATGTTGCCAAATGTTTCAAGACCTTGTTCCTTCTTACTGCTGTGTAGTATTCCATCGTATGTATATACCACATTTTGTTTATCTGCTCATCTGTTGAAGGACACTTGTATTGTTTCCATCTCTTGGCAATTGTAAATAATGCCGCTATGAACATCAGTGTACAAATGCCTATTCTTGTCACTGCTTTCAGATCTTCTGGGTATATACCGAGAAGTGAAATTGTCAGAACATAGGGTAACTCGATATCTAGTTTTCTGAGAAATTGCTAAACTGTCTTCCACAGGGGCTGTACCATTATACATTCCCACCAGCATCAAATAAAGGTTCCAGTTTCTCCACATCGTTTCCCGTATTTATTGTTTCCTGTTTGTTTAATGGCGGCCATTCTTGTCAGTGTGTGTTTTTATCTCATTGTGGTCTTGATTTGCATTTCCTTAATTGCTAGTGAAGCTGAACATTTTTTCATGTATTTTTTAGCCATTTTTTATTTCCTCTTTGGAAAAATGCCTTTTCATCTCTTCTGCCCTTTTTATAATTGGGCTTGGTACTATTGTCATTGAGTCGTAGGATTTCTTTATATATACAGGATATCAGTCTCTTATCAGATATATGGTTTCCAAATATTTTCTTCCTTTGAGTTGGCTGCCTCTTCATCTTTTGACAAAGTCTTTTGAGGCACAGAACCTTTTGATTTTGAGGAGTTCCCATTTATCTCTTTTTTCATTTGTTGGTTGTGCTTTGGGTGTAAGGTCTAAGAAGCTACTTCCTTTACTAGGTCTTGAAGATGTTTCCCTACATAATCTTCTAAGAGTTCTATTGTGCTGCCTCTTATATTGAGGTCTTTGATCCACTTTGAGTAATTTTTGTACAGCGTGTGAGGTAAGGGTCCTCTTTCATTCTTTTGGTTATGGATATCCAGTTCTCCCAGCCCCAGTTGTTGAAGAGACTGTTCTGTCCCAGTGGATTTGGGGGCCTTATCAAAAATGAGTCGACCATAGATCTGGTGGTCTATTTCCTACCTCTCAATTCGATTTCATTGATCTATCTCTGTGCCAATACCATGCTGTTTTGACCACCGTAGCTTTATAGTAGGCTTCAAAGTCTGAAAGTTTAAGTCCTCCCACTTCATTCTTCTTTTTTAGGATGTTTTTGGCAATTCGAGGCCCCTTTCCCTTCCAAATAAATTTGATAACTAGCTTTTCCAAGTCTGCAAAGTAGGTTGTTGGAATTTTGATGGGAATTGCATTGAATCTGTAGATCAATTTGGTTAGAACTGACATCTTAATGACATTTTAGCCTTCTATTCATGAACACAGAATGTCTTTCCACCTATTTAGGTCTTTTAGTAAGGTTTGTAATTTTCTGTGTAGCGGTCTTTTACGTTCTTGGTTAAGTTTATTCCTAGGTACTTGATTTTTTTAGTTGCTTTTGTGAATGGAATTTTTTTTTTTGATTGCTTCTTCAGTTAGGTCGTTACTAGTGAATAGGAACATTACTGATTTACGTGCATTAATCTTGTATCCTTCCACTCTGCTGAGTTTATTTGGTAGCTCAAGTAGCTTTGCTGTCGATTTCTCAGAATTTTCCAGATATAAGATCTTATCATCTGCAAATAATGACAGTTTTACTTCCTTTCTGTGCTGGTTTAGATGTATTATGTCCCCCAAAATGCCATGTTCTTTGATGCAGTCTTGTGGGGCCAGTTGTATTGATTAGGTTGGAACTTTTGGATTTGGTTGTTTACATGGAGATGTGACTCAGTCATCTGTGGGTGAGACCTTTGATTGGATAATTTCCATGGAGGTGTTGCCCCACCCATTCAAGGTGGGTCTTTATCGGATCACTGGAGTACTTTAAAAAGAGCCACACAGGCCCAGATGCAGAGCAGTTGCAGCTAAGAGAGGACAAAACACCCCAAGAGCAACACTTTGGAGAACCCCATTATGAAATGCAACCTGGGAGCAAGCAGACGCCAGCCATGTGCCTTCCCAGCTAACAGAGGTTTTCCGGACACCAATGGCCATCCTCCAGTGAAGGTACCTGATTTGTTGATGCCTTACCTTGGACACTTTATGGCCTTAAGACTGTAAGTTTGTAACCAAGTAAACCTCCTTTATAAAAGCCAATCCATTTCTGTTGTTTTGCAGAATAGCAGCATTAGGAAACCGGAACACTTTCCCATTTGGATACCTTTTATTTTTTTTGTCCTGGTGAATTGCTCTGTGTTAAATTCTAGCACAATGTTGAATAATAGAGGTGACAGTGGGCATCCTTGTCTCGTTCCGGATCTTAGGGGAAGACTTTCAGTCTCTCACCATTGAGTACTATACTAGCCTTGGGTTTTTCATATATGCCCTTTATCATATTGAGGAAGTTTTCTTCAATTCCTACCTTTTGAAGTGTGTTTATTAAAAAAGGAAGCTTAATTTTGTCAAATGTTCTTTCAGCATCTATCAAGATAATAATTTGATTTTTCCCTTTCAATTTGTTAATGTATTGTATTACATTGAATGATTTTCTAATGTTGAAAAACCCTTGCATGCCAGGAATGAACCCCACTTGCTCCTGGTGTATAATTCTTTTAATGTGCCTTTGGATTTGATTTGCAAGTATTTTGTTGAGAATTTTTGCATCTGTATTCATTAGAGATATTGGCCTGTAGTTTTCCTTTTTTTTAGTATCTTGATCTGGTTTTGGTATCCGAGTGATATTAGCTTCATAAAATGAGTTATATAGTGTTCCTTTTTCTTCAATTTTTTGAAAGCGTTTGAGCAGGAATGGTGTCAATTCTTTTTGGAAGTTTGGTACAATTCCCCTGTGAAGCCATGTGACCCTGTGCTTTTATTTGTAGGTAGATTTTTGATGACTGATTCGAAGTATGTACTAATTTTTGTCTGGCTTCTTTCAGTGAGCCTAATTATTCTGAGATTTATCCTTGTCATTGCATGTATCAGTATTCATTCTGTGGTATTCCTGAAGAGCATTCTGTTATCTGGATTTACTGCAGTTTATGTATCCATTTACCTACTGACGACTGTTGGGTTGTTTCTAGCTTTGGGCTGTTACAGAGAAAGCTGTATGAACATTTGTATGCCAGTCTTGGCATGGGCATATGCTTTTGTTTTTGGGTAAATAACTAGGATGGGAAACTGCCAAACTGTTTTCCAAAGTGGTGGTTTTATTTTACATTCTTTCTAGCAGTGTGTGAGAGCATTCCACTAAGTGTGGACATTCTGATAGGAGTGTAGCCTGATAGGAGTGTAGCGGGATCTCACTGTGGTTTTAATTTGCGTCTCCTTAATAACTAAGGGTATTGAGTGTCTTTCATGTGCTTATTTGCCAGATCTGTATATCTTCTTTTGGTGAAATGTCTGTTCATATATTTTTGCCCAATTTTCAATTGGGTAGTTGGTTTTATTCCTGAGTTTGGGGAGTTCTTTATGTATTTTGAGTGTAAGACTTTTATCAGATAAATGATTTGCACTTCTATGTATTGTATTAGCATTTTTTTCCCCATTTTACCCCAGTGTTAAACTTTTGGGAATGATGTGGGATATTTTCTGTTCTTATTTTTGACACTTCTCCAGGTTCCCTCCCTCCAGTCTATCTTCCCTCCAAAAATTGGTTACTCCTTGACATCCTTTTTACTGCCTTCCTACCTTTCCTTCCCCTTTATGGCAAAGTGGTTGGTATGTACTCTGTCCCCAGGGCCGCCTTCTCAGCTGGCTGTACACTAGTTAGTCTCTGCGAGGGTGTTGCCCCCTCTTCCAGATGGAGATGCATCCCTAATTGGGGAACATGTTTGCTTGGCTCCAGGGTAGTTAAAGCCTGGCCTATTGAGTCTGGAGATGTGCTGCTCCAGTTTTGGTGGGTGCTGACTTGGGTTTCCTGGGGCACCATCACAGCAGTTTAGGCCCAAGCCTTACGTACCCCAGGTGCTTGTCAGAAGCCAGACAGGTATTCAGATTCGATAATGAACACCCTGCACACAGCACTTACCAGTGTCCCCTAATTTATTAACTGTTTTTCACTTCTGACTTAATTGCCTTGTGCTTTCTGTGTAATTTCACCTTTTGGAATTAGTTGACTTTTGTGTGTGACCTAATTCATGGTCATTGTTTTTGCAACTTTTTCATGTGTTTGAAAAGAATGTGCATGCTTGCATTGTTACAGATAAAATTTAACTATTAATTAAAACTTGTTAATTACCTTATTCGAATCCTGAAATTTTTTGTTTGTTTGTACCTGAGAGCAGTGTGTTGGTCTTCTACCAAAAGGACTACAAAGGTTGATGACGGTTTTTAATAGGTTTTTACCTTCTGTCCATATGACAAATGTTTTATTGCTTTTCACCTTGAATTTCTGTTGTATCTTATGTTAATATTGCTGTACCCTCCTGCCTCCCTTTTTGTTGGTGTTAACATTTTCCTGTGTATCTTTTTTGGTCCTTTTATTTTCACCATTCCTGGTCATTTTGTTTTAAATGTGCTTGTTTTAGTGTCCTGGCTGCTAAAAACAATTACCATACAGCGGGTTGGCTTAAACGAGGGGAGTTTATCAGCTCACAGTTTTGAGGCCAGAAGTCCAAAATCGAGGTGTCAGCAAGGCAGTGCTTTCTTCCTGAAGATTACGCCATTCTTGGGCTGGCTGCTAGCGATCCTTGGTCCTTGGTTTTTCCATCGCATTGCAATGCACATGGCGGCATCTTTCTGTGCTCTTCTGGGCTCCACTGACTGGCTGCTTCTGGCTGTTCCCTGTGGCTTCTCTCTCTGTCTGACCTTCACTCTGCCCGTAAAGGACTCCAGGGATAGGATCAGAGCCCAGCCTGGCTCAGTGGGGCCACATCCTAACCGAGGTAACATCTTGAAGACATCTTATTTACAGTGCGTCACACCCTCCAGAATGCAGGCCAAGACCAGGAACATGTCCAGGCTGGGGTTCCCAATTCAGCCACTACAGTGTTCAGGAATATTTAGCCTTTTTTCTTTTTACACTCAGCTTGTGTGTTGTTTTCTTGTAATAGACTGTGTGGTGGGTAAGAACAGGGACCGTGGGTTCGGTCTTTCTGGCTTTGAATTCAGCCTTTGCCATAAATTGGCTGTGTGATGCTGGCCAAGTTAACCTAGCCTTTTCCTTGTAAAATAGAAATATTAGTAGTTTCTAACTCATTTTGTGAGTTAATTCTTGGTGCCTTAGGTTGTTTTCCTTGTAAAATGGAAATATTAATAATTTCTAACTTATTTTTTGAGAATTATATGAGTTAATGTACGTAAAATGCTCAGCTGTGCTTGGAACATTATATATGTCGTAGGTGTTAGTTGTGTTATTAATAGGTGAGTTCACCCATTAACGTTTATCGTAATTATTTGGAAGGCCACTATTATGCCTTCTTTTTATTAAAACAGATCCATTTCCTGCCCGTTGTGGACTTGATTACAGTTTTTTAAACCCTGTAATTGTTTGTTATTGATATATCCAGTGTTTTCTAGTTGTTTACACTAAATTAAAACATTTGCACAAATAGTACCTGAATATATTCTTCTTTAAAAAGCTTGACACACATTTGAGATTAAAGTCCCCTTTGGGACTGCTCTTCCTTATTCAGGCCACCATTGTTAGGAATTCAATGTTTTTTCTTCCAGATCTTTGGTGTGCTTGTATATCTATACATACATATAGGAAATGCGTAGTATTTCTTTCTTTTTGCAGATGGTATACTACTGTTTGTTTTCATTCATCACTGTGTTTCAGTGATCACACCATATATACTTACCTTATTGCTTTTACTAGTTGTCCTTCCCTATTGTTAGTCATTTTCATCTGTTCACCATGACAAACAAGGCTGCAGTTAGCATTCTCGGACCTGAATCTTTGTGTGCAAGTAAGGGTGTTTCCCTCAGAATAAGAAGTGGAAATGGTAGGTGATAGAATGCACAGTCTTAGTTTTATTTGATATAGCCCTTTAGAAGGGCAATTTGATGATATCAGTTTACTCATTCATGCAAACTTTTGCAATACTTGGCAGAACCAAACTTGACTTTCGCCAGTCTGCTGCAATGAAATAGCATTTCATTGCTGTTTTCATCTCCTGATGGCAGGCAGGGTGGGCATCTTTTTACCCCTTGGTTGCTGTTTCTGTGATGTGATGTGCCGGGTCTTCCCACTAGGATTCTCCAGCCACATGCACTTGGCCGTGTCCTTTGCTGTCGTGTTTTGGTGTTGTGGCCTCTTCGTTCATTCTGGTCCTGCTGCCTTTCAACTTTTGGACGCTTTCTATCATTTTAAATACAGACCTTCCCTTCTTCCCTCCCTCCTTCTGTTTTGAAACTCTGTACTAGATATTTGGTTTATTCTCACTTAAACTTGTTTCTGTTTCTTCAGTTCAAATTATATAGCCTTTGAAATGATCTTCTATAAATGAAATAACACACAAATACATGCATATGTGTACACAATACACACCCCAGTTCTTCTAAATGTCTCATTTTAATTGAGAAATATGCTTAGCATGTGCTAAGGCCTAAACAGAAGAGTAAATTACATTTAATGCCAAGCCGAGGAAATGGAGATGGTTCTTTTTTCTTGTGCCAGAGGTCACGTTCTGCTACGGTTTTCCTTGGCGTATTCACACGCAGCAGCACTAATCTGTCTCCTACTTGGAGTATGCTCAGCTGAGCGTCATATGGCTACAACTTCCTGGCAGATATCAAATACAATGTGAGTTACCAGGTGTCATACTGAATCATGGTCGGCAGAGATCTGGCCAGAATGCTTTCCTGGCCTGGGAGGTAGGATATGCGATAACTGTCTGCGTCTGTTCAAAGGTTAGTGAGAGCCCAGTCATGTACACTGAGAGTGAACACAAAGTAAGGTCAGGGGGCCTAGGCCTGCGTACACAGTTAGCAGCAAGGGAGCATGGGGAGTTGAGGGGCCAGTCTAATCCAGTAAGACAATAAAATCTTTTAGATGAATGGAATTTGGGAGACGTAGACCAATCCCTTCCTTCTTTTTTTTTTTTTCAGAATGGCAATGAAATTTTATTAGTTCTCTCCCCTCTTTTCCCCCATGACAGTATAATATAATAAGTTAGTTGTAATTTTTGAAGATTTTTAAGAAGTCACAATGGAAAGCATTTACCTGTAAAGTTCAATTTTAAAAAACTTACTACAAGTATATTTGAGAATTTTCCTGTTGAATAAACTGAAAGGAAATAAGTCAAAATATTTAAATAGTTTGATGAACTACTGTGTTTAGGTGGTAGAATTACAGATGGTTTTTTTTTTTTTAATCTTCATTTTATTGAGATATATTCACATACCACGCAGTCCTACAAAACAAATCGTACATTCGATTGTTCACAGTACCATTACATAGTTGTACATTTATCACCTAAATCAATCCCTGACACCTTCATTAGCACACACCCAAAAATAACAATAATAATAATTAAAGTGAAAAAGAGCAATTGAAGTAAAAAAGAACACTGGGTGCCTTTGTCTGTTTGTTTGTTTGTTTCCTTCCCCTATTTTTCTACTCATCCATCCATAAACTAGACAGAGTGGAGTGTGGTCCTTATGGCTTTCCCAATCCCATTGTCACCCCTCATAAGCCACATTTTTATACAATTGTCTTCGAGATTCATGGGTTCTGGGTTGTAGTTTGATAGTTTCAGGTATCCACCACCAGCTACCCCAATTCTTTAGAACCTGAAAAGGGTTGTCTAAAGTGTGCGTAAGAGTGCCCACCAGAGTGACCTCTCGGCTCCTTTTGGAATCTCTCTGCCACTGAAGCTTATTTCATTTCCTTTCACATCCCCCTTTTGGTCAAGAAGATGTTCTCGGTCCCACGATGCCAGGTCTACATTCCTCCCCGGGAGTCATATTCCACGTTGCCAGGGAGATTCACTCCCCTGGGTGTCTGATCCCACGTAGGGGGGAGGGCAGTGATTTCACCTTTCAAGTTGGCTTAGCCAGAGAGAGAGGGCCACATCTGAGCAACAAAGAGGCATTTGGGAGGAGGCTCTTAGGCACAATTATAGGGAGGCCTAGCCTCTCCTTTGCAGCAAGTCTTCCCAAGGGTAAATCCTATGGTGGAGGGCTCAATCCATCAAACCACCAGTCCCCTATGTCTGTGGTCATGTTAGCAGCCATCGAGGTGGAGTAGGCGAATACCCCTGCATTCTCCACAGGCTCCTCAAGGGGGCACTACATATTTCTTTTCCTTGTTTTTTTTTTTTTTTTTTAATTTTTTTTTTAAATCAACTGTATGAAAAAAAAAATTAAAAAAAAAAACCACATACAATAAAAGAACATTTCCAAGAGACCATAACAAGGGAGTAAGAAAAAGACAACTAACCTAAGATAACTGCTTACCTTCCAACATGTTCCTACTTTACCCCAAGAAAGTTACCTAATATAGCAACATTTCTGTGAACTTGTTCCTACTATATCCATCAGAAATTAACAGACCATAGTCATTCCTGGGCATCCCCAGAATGTTAAATAGCTTATCTGTTCTTCTTGGATTATTGTTCCCCCTTCCTTAATTGCTCTCTAATGCTAGTTCCCCTACATTCTACATTATAAACCATTTGTTTTACATTTTTCAAAGTTCACATTAGTGGTAGCATATAATATTTCTCTTTCTGTGCCTGGCTTATTTTGCTCCGCATTATGTCTTCAAGGTTCATCCATGTTGTCATATGTTTCAAGAGATCGTTCCTTCTTACTGCCGCGTAGTATTCCATCGTGTGTATATACCACATTTTATTTATCCACTCATCTATTGAAGGACATTTGGGTTGTTTCCATCTCTTGGCAATTGTGAATAATGCTGCTATGAACATTGGCGTGCAGATATCTGTTCATGTCACTGCTTTCCGACCTTCCGGGCATATACCGAGAAGTGCAATCGCTGGATCGAATGGTGACTCTCTGTCTAGTTTTCTAAGGAACTGCCAGACTGACTTCCAGAGTGGCTGAACCATTATACAGTCCGGAGAAGCTCAGAGAGGATGAATACCCCAAGTGCAACTAAGAGTGACATTTTTGAGGAACTGCAGCCTGGAGAGGAACGTCCTGGGAGAAAGACATTTTGAAACCAGAACTTTGGAGCAGACACCAGCCATTTGCCTTCCCAGCTGACCGAGGTTTTCTGGACGCTACTGGCCATGTTCCAGTGAAGGTACCTGATTGCTGATGTGTTACCTTGGACACTTTATGGCCTTAAAGACTGTAACTGTGTAACCAAATAAACCCCCTTTTATAAAAGCCAGTCCATCTCTGGTGTTTTGCATTCCGGCAGCATTAGCAAACTAGAACATCAGGTTACTGTCTTTTCACCTTTGTGGTTTCAGTTAGCAGTTTAAAATCTTAACTAGAGAAGAAGCTGATAAGTTACTTTTGTTCTTACTGTGATAGTGTAGACTATCTCTTCCAGTTGGGATGTAAAATGTAGCAAGAGAACATGGCTTCCATCATATCAAGGAGACAAAACCAGTTATCTACATAGTGGTAACTTTCTTAAACTCCAAATAGCGACAAGCCCTCTGAGAAGAGACAGGGTATTTTGAGCTGTTTCACATTTAGCAGAACACAGGAGGCAGGTAATCAGCATAGAATGGGGAAGAAGAAATCAGTTAAAATTTTAATGAATTTTGGAATGTTGGATTTGGGCTGTCACATCAGCTTAGAGTAATGGGGAGGCCCAGATTCCTGGAGAGCTTGCTCACCCACATCTCTTCCACAATCTCCACTGGGTGCTTACAAGGAACTTGGGGGCAAGCCTAGGGGCTAGACAGACCTTTGGTGGCACGGCCAGTGGGGTGTGACCAGCTCCCACTCTGGGAGAGGCACAGTGCATCCCCAGACCCTGCTCACATATGACATGAAAGCAGATGGGGGCAGGGAACAAGCCACAAACCCTGTATCCCACTGGAACTTGGCAAAGATCTGTTACTTCTGGCGGAAGTCTAGGAAACCTTCCTTCTGGTCCCCTGGAACCGGCAAAGCTCCTCTACTTCTGGAGTGAAGAATAGCACCAAAAGCAGGACAACCTTGGGCCCATGATCTTTCACTAATAAGAACAGGCACAACTACCAGGCAGAGTTGAGGTGCCAAATCTCAGGAAAGAGCTCTGCACCATCTGATTCTGAGAAGGCCCCACTCTGAGGGCCAGGTGCAGAGCTCTTTCCTGAGATTTGGGCTGGACCAGTGGAAATGAACTTTCCCTGCTCCTACAGTGAGCCTAGCACCAAGTGAATCTGAAGGATAGTCAAGAGTGTAGGCAGAGATCACTTTTGAGATGTAAGTGTGAAGCGACTGCTGAAAGCTCAGAATGGAGCAGGAACTCTGAGAAAAAACTTCAGATATTCCCAGATACCACACTAAGCCTGTTGCTAGATGTTTCATGCTTATGGTGTATCAGATATCAATAGTCACAAAACTATTTCAGCAATTGAGATGACCCAGTCCCTCAAATTATATAGCCTTTGAAATGATCTTCTATAATGGACTGAGGAAAGACCATGCAGGCCCATTTCCAAGTATATATACTGTTTTTCTCAGTCTCTACTGTTCTACAAATGATGACTGACATTCAGTACAAAAGTATGAAACCAGAAGAAAGGAGGGGGGCAAGAAAGAATGACTCATTGTCAAGAGGTAAAGCAATCAACAGAAACAGACTCAGTGATAATCCAGATGTGGGAATTATCAGGCAGGAACCCTAAAATAATGATTAATATGTGTGCCTATTTGGACATATGTCCCCCGAAAGGCCTTGTTCTTTAATGTAATCTTGTGGGGGCAGACCTATTAGTGTTGATTAGGTTGAAATCCTTTGATTTAGTGTTTCCATGGAGATGTGACTCAATCAACTGTGGGTGGAACGTTTGATTAAATTATTTCCATGGAGATATGGACCCTGCCTATTTAGGGTGGGTCGTGATTTAATCACTGAAGTCCTGTATAAGGGCTCACAAACAGAAGGATCTCAGAGCAGCTGGGAGGGACGTTTTGGAGAGCAGCTGAGAGAGGCATTTTGAAGACGGCCATTGAAAGCACACTTGCTGACACTTTGGAGATGCTAGCCCAGACTTTGCTCCAGAGAAGCTAAGAGAAGACAAAACACCCCAGGAGCGACATTTTGAAGTATGCACAGGGGCTGGAACACAACCTGGGATCAGCAGACATCAGTCATGTGGCTTCCCAGCAAATAGAAGTTTTCCAGACACCATTGACCTTCCTTCAGTGATAGTATACTCATGCTGATGCCTTAATTTGGACATTTTCATGGCCTTCAGACTGTGAATTTGTAACCAAATACCCCCCCCCCCTTTAAAAGCCAATCCATTTCTGGTATTTTGCATAATGGCAGCATTAGCAAACCAGAACAATGTGTTAATGAATATACTGGAATAGTGAGCAACATGCATGGACCTAGGAGAATCTCAGCAGAGGGAAGGGAGTTATTTTAAAGAGTTAAGTAGAAATGGCTGGAAATTAAAACATGTTAAGTCACGTTTGTCACCAGATTGGACATAGCTGAGGAAAGAATCAGCTCGTTGGAGCTAAATCAATAGAACATAAAAAGAAGAGGGAGGGAGGGAGAAAATGAGGGAGGGAGAGAGAAAATGAGGGAGGACAGAACAGAGCATCCAAGATTTCTAGAATGCTATCAGTCATCTAACATACATGTAATTGGAAAGGAAAACAAGAGTATTAGGCAGAGGCAGTACTTGAAGCAGTAATTGCTGAGAATTTTCCAAATGTTCCAAAGACAAGAAAACAGATCCAAGAAGCTCAGAGAACCCCAAGTAGGATTTTTTAAAATTCTTTTTTATTAAGATACATTCACATACCATGCAGTCGTATAAAACAAAACGTACATTCAGTTGCCTACAGTACTATTAAATAGTTGTGCGTTCATCACCAAAAGTAATGTTTGACATTTTCATTACCACACACAAAAATAATAATAAAAATTAAAGTGAAAAAGAACAATTAAAGTAAAAAAGAACACTGGGTGCCTTTTTTTTTTTTTTTCTTCCCCCATTTTTCTACTCATCCATCTATAAACTGGACAGAGGGGAGTGTGGTCCATATGGCTTTCCCAATCACATTTTCACCCCTCATAAGCTTCATTTTTTTACAATCGTCTTCAAGATTCATGGGTTCTGGGTTGTAGTTTGATAGTTTCAGGTATTTACTGCTAGCTATTCCAATTCATTAAACCTAAAAAGGATTGTCCATATTGTGCGTAGGAGTGCCCACAAGAGGGTCCTCTCAGCTCCTTTTGGAATCTCTCTGCCACTGAAGCTTAATTCATTTCCTTTCACATCCCCCTTTTGGTCAAGAAGATGTTCTCCATCCCATGTTGCCGGGTCTAGATTCCTCCCTGGGAGTCATATTGCACATTGCTAGGGAATTCACTCCCTTGGGTGTCAGATCCCACATAGCGGAGAGGGCAGTGATTTCACCTGCCCAGTTTGCTTAGCTAGAGAGAGAGTGCCACATCTGAGCAACAAAGAGGCATTTGGGAGGAGGCTCTTAGGCACAGTTACAGGCAGGCCTAGCCTCTCCTTTGCAGCAACAGTCTTCCCAAGGGCAAGTCCCTTGGTAGAGGGCTCAGCCCATCAAACCACCAGTCCCCTATGTCTGTGAGCACATCAGCAACCATCGAGGTGGGGAAGCCCAAGAACCCTGCATTCTCCACCAGCTCCTCAAGGGGGCTCTGTATATTTTTTTCATTGTCTTTTTTTCTTAATTAACTTTTTTTTTTAAATCAACTGTATCAAAAAAAATTAAAAAAAAAACCATACAATAAAAGAACGTTTCAAATAAACCATAACAAGGGAGTAAGAAAAAGACAACTAACCTAAGATAATTACTTTACTTCCACCATGTTCCTACTCTACCCCAAGAAAATAACCTAATGTAGCAACATTTCTGTGAGCTTGTTCCTACCATACCCGTCAGAAATTAACAAACAATAGTTATTCCTGGGCATTCCCACAACGTTTAATTTACCCATGATAGCTTGTCTGTTCTTACTGGATTATCATTCCCCCTTCCTTAATTGCTCTTTATCTCTAGTTCCCCTACATTCTACATTATAAACCATTTGTTTTACATTTTTCAGTGTTCACATTAGTAGTAGCATATCTTTTGTGTCTGGTTTATTTCGCTCAGCATTATGTCTTCAAGGTTCATCCATGTTGTCATATGTTTCACGACATCGTTCCTTCTTACTGCCACGTAGTATTCCATCGTGTGTATACACCATATTTTATTTATCCACTCTTCTGTTGAAGGACATCTGGGTTGTTTCCATCTCTTGGCAATTGTGAATAATGCTGCTGTGAACATTGGCTTGGAGATACCTGTTCATGTCACTGCTCTCAGATCTTCCAGGTATATACCAAGAAGTGTAATCTCTGGATCAAAGGGTAACTCTGTATCTAGTTTTCTAAGGAACTTCCAGACTGACTTCCAGAGTGGCTGAACCATTATACAGTCCCACCAACAATGAATAAGAGTTCTAATTTCACATCCTCTCCAGCATTTGTAGTTTCCTGTTTGTTTAATGGCAGCCATTCTAATCGGTGTGAGATGGTACCTCATTGTGGTCTTAATTTGCATCTCTCTAATAGCTAGTGAAGCTGAACATTTTTTCATGTGTTTCTTGGCCATTTGTATTTCTTCTTTAAAGAACTGTCATTTCCTATCTTTTGCCCATTTTATAATTGGGCTGTCTGTACTATTGTCATTGAGTTGTAGGATTTCTTTATATATGCAAGATATCAGTCTTTTGTCAGATACATGATTTCCAAAAATTTTTTCCCATGAGTTGGCTGCCTCTTTGCCTTTTTTGACAAATTCCTTTGAGGTACAGAAACTTCTAAGCTTGAGGAGTTTTGATTTATCTGTTTTTTCTTTTGTTTCTTGTGCTTTGAGTGTAAAGTCTAGGAAGTGGCCGCCTAATACAAGGTCTTGAAGATGTTTCCTTACATTATCTTCTAGGAGTTTTATGGTACTGTCTTTTATATTGAGATCTTTGATCCACTTTGAGTTAATTTTTGAGTAGGGTGTGAGGTAGGGGTCCTCTTTCATTCCTTTGGATATGAATATTCAACTCTCCCAGCCCCATTTGTTGAAAAGACTGTTATGTCCCAGTTCAGTGGCTTTGGGGGCCTTATCAAAGATCAGTCGGCTGTAGATCTGGGGATTTATCTCTGAATTCTCAATTCTATTCCATTGAACAATATGTCTATCTTTGTTCCAGTACCATGCTGTTTTGGCAACTGTGGCTTTATAATAAGCTTCAAAGTCAGGGAGTGTAAGTCCTCCCACTTTGTTTTTCTTTTTTAGAGTGTCTTTAGCAATTCGAGGCATCTTCCCTTTCCAAAGAAATTTGATAACTAGCTTTTCCAAGTCTGCAAAGTAGGTTGTTGGAATTTTGATTGGGATTGCATTGAATCTGTAGATGAGTTGACATCTTAATGACATTTAGCCTTCCTATCCATGAACATGGAATATTTTTCCATCTTTTAAGGTCCCCTTCTATTTCTTTTAGTAGAGTTATGTAGTTTTCTTTGTATAGGTCTTTTACATCTTTGGTTAAGTTTATTCCTAGGTACTTGATTTTTTTAGTTGCTATTGAAAATGGTATCTTTTTCTTGAGTGTCTCTTCAGTTTGTTCATTTCTAGCATATAGAAACATAACTGACTTATGTGCATTAATCTTGTATCCCGCTAATTTGCTTAATTTGTTTATTAGCTCTAGTAGCTGTATCGTCGATTTCTCAGGGTTTTCCAGATATAAGATCATATCATCTGCCAACACTGACAGTTTTACTTCTTCTTTTCCAATTTGGATGCCTTTTATTTCTTTGTCTTGCTGGATTGCCCTGGCTAGCACTTCCAGCACAATGTTGAATAACAGTGGTGACAGCGGGCATCCTTGTCTTGTTCCTGATCTTAGAGGGAAGGCTTTCAGTCTCTTACCATTGAGTACTATGCTGGCTGTGGGTTTTTCATATATGCTCTTTATCATATTGAGGAAGTTTCCTTCAATTCCTACCTTTTGAAGTGTTTTTATCAAAAACGGATGTTGGATTTTGTCGAATGCTTTTTCAGCATCTATTGAGATGATCATTTGATTTTTCCCGTTCGAATTTTTAATGTGTTGTAATACATTGATTGATTTTCTTACGTTGAACCATCCTTGCATGCCTGGAATGAACCCCACTTCGTCATGGTGTACGATTTTTTTAATGTGTCTTTGGATTCGATTTGCAAGTATTTTGTTGAGGATTTTTGCATCTATATTCATTAGGAAGATTGGCCGGTAGTTTTCCTTTTTTGTAGCATCTTTGCCTGGTTTTGGTATTAGAT